>NC_054468.1:169066005-169738147 GCF_017639515.1 Carcharodon carcharias | reverse complement strand
TAAAGGAGATGGCTCTTTAATGGGTGATGTGTATTTGGATTTTCAAAAGTGCCACATAACAGACTTGTTAGCAAAATTAAAGCCTCTGGGATTAAAGGGAGTGCAGTAGGTAGATACAAAATTGGCTAAGGGATAGAAAGAAGAGAGTGGTCATGAATGGTTGTTTTTCAAACTGGGGGGAAGTGTACACATGGGTCAGTATTAGGGCCACTAGTCTTTTTGATATATGATAATGCTTTGGACTTGGGTATACATAGCAAAATTTCAAGTCAGCAGATGAAATGAAACTCAAAAATGTGGTAAACAATGAGGAGGAAAGTGACAGACTTCAAGAGAACACACAGACTGGTGAATTGGACAGATATATCACAGATCAAATTTAATGCACAGAAGTGTGAAGTGATACATTTTGGTCAGAAGAACGAGCAGAGGCAATTTTAAAGGGAGTTCAGGAATAGAGGTATATGTACGTATGTACAGTAATCTTATAAGGTGACAGAAAAAATTGAGAAGGTTGTCAAAAGGATGTACAGTATACTTGGCATTATAAATTGAGGCACAAAGTACAAAAGCAAAGAAGTTATGCTAAATCTTTATAGAATACAAGTTAGACCCCAGCTGGAGCACTGTGGTTGATTCTGGATATCGCATTTCAAGAAAGATGTAATGGTCTTTGAGTGAGTTTAGAAAGATTTACTATAATTGTACCAGGGATATGGAATTTCATTTATGTGGAGAGACAAGAGAAGTTGGGATTATTCTCCTTAGAACAGAGAAGGCTAAGGGGAAACTTGGTAGAGGTGTTCAAACTTGAGAAGGTTTTTGAAACAGTAAAGAAGGAGAAACTGTTTCCTGTAATATTCTTGGTATTGTTAGACTAATACAGAATAGTTACTGAGTCTGCAGAGGTATGTAAACCAGAAGCTTTATTGGGATACTGTGCTAGCACAAGGCTGCCATTAGAGAAAGCAAATCATGCAATGTTGCATCACTTCCTGTGATAATGTACACAGCATCTGGTTAGCATTTTTAGTGGTTAGAATTAACTCCTTATACCACATCACCCTTCAAGTCTTTGACTTCCATTTCTATATTGTGAAGATCAAATAAACTACAACGTTAAACTCTGGTATGATGTAGTCCTTAACATTGTTTTCTTCTCTCAGATCCTCATCTTTCCATCATTTGTGTATTTCATAAGGCCAACTGCTGTAGTGGTATAACAAGGTTCCTGCAAGGGAAAAAGCAACCATGTCTTTCACCCAGAAACTGCTTTCTTTCAACTCACATCATGTCCACAGTCTGGGATATAACTCACAGGAGATGGTTTCCACTGCGATGGTAATCAGCCTTCATTATCTCCACTACCACAGGACATTACAGTTCAGTTTTTGCATCGCATCCTTCCTTTGAAGCGTCTCTGCCTGAAGTAGGTCTTGACACCATTTAGGGTGACATTCCATTCTCTCTGGACTTGTTGGCCAAGTGTAATCCACATAGGAATTTTCCAGCAAATGGCTACTTTACAGTTTCAGCCAACTTTTGCTTGTAGGTCCTTTTTTGAAAAAAAAAACACGTCTTACTTAAAAGTTCAATATGTCCATAAGTAATTCAGGGCTATGATCTGTGGTCATGACAGCACTTTCCCCTTGCTGTTGGGTATGTTTGTTAAATTTAGCCTGATTAGCAATGTTATTCTTTCTCAGATTGAAATATGCCTCAAGTGCTTTGATTACTTCATCATATGTGACTTTTTCCTCATCAGTATCCTGCCTGATGAAGATATCATCTACACAGCTACCCATCTCATACAATGGCACACTGACCTGCTCATTGCCCACCTTTGCAGCAAGTCACAACACAATTCAATATCTAGCAAATCTCTGACACCACTTCAGCCATGCTTTTGCTGGATTGAGATCTGTCACTTCCTCAAAGATGTCTGGTAATTGTAGAGATTTTTCCAAAGCTATTCTTTCACTTGCTACCACCATATAATATTCTTGGTGTTGTTAGACTAATACAGAATGTTAACTGAGTCCGCAAAGGTTTGTAAAATAGGAGATTTATTGAGACACCGTGCTGGCTGCGTCTTCCATGAGGCTGCATGAAAGAGAGCAAATCATGTGATGTTGCATCACTTTCTGTGATGATGTACACAGTGTCTGATTAGCGTATTATACAGTTAGAATTAACCCCTTATATAATATTTCCAGTAGCAGAAGGGTTAGTTACCAGAGATCACTGATTTAAGATAACTGAAAATAAAAAGAGCCAACGTGAGGAAGTATTTTTTATACAGTGAGTTGCTATGATCTGGAATGCACTGCTGAAAAGAGTAGTGGAAGTAGATTAAATAATAATTTTCAAAGGGGAATTGATAAACACGTGAAGTGAAAAAATTACAGGACAATGGTAAAGGAGAAGGAGCATGGGACTAATTGGATAGCTCCACCAAAGAACTGACACAGGCACAATGGCCAAATGGCCTATTTCTGTGTTGTACAATTCTTTAATTCTATGAAAAAAATGCCTGACCTGTTTTGTTAAGGGTAAGTTGTATTTGTTTATTGAGGGCTCATTTTGCGGGAACAGGGGAATTCAGTGCTGTAGCATTGAAAATCTCAGGTAACTTTGGATGCCTCCATTTTTGCTAATTTCTTTGTTCTTTTCCTTTAACTGCAACCTACATTTACCCAATGATCAATTGCCTGTAATCTTGTCCATTGATCCCACAGCTTCACTTAGTGTAAAGAAAGAAAAGTGCAAACATGATTATTCCAATCCCATTGTATGACTTGGATGAGGAGGGTGAATTTACAAGGGGACATCTCTCAGTTCTTTCATTGATATCCCAAGTCATAAATCTATCAATACCATCATAATGCTTGGCAATGTCAAAGAAGACCTGTCCTTGGCACATTGGCTTCAAAAAGGAGGAAATGACTAGTCCCTGATACTTACTCCGGGTTAATCTTCAGACTACATCCATGACTGCAGCCATGAATCCTTGCTGTAGCTGTGAAGTAACAATTAACTTTTTATGCTGTAATTCTTTCCAGACCACTATTTGGGGCATGAACCAAACCAGCCAATCTGCCATAAACAGATTAATAAAACAAGTCACAAAAGCCATACTTGCCAGGGGAAATACTTCCATAGCTTTCCCATTGGAAGGGAACCAGCAACTGGAGAATTCATAGATTTTTTTTCTAGTGTCAGAGCTTCTAAGAGTGAAGGGCATCATTAATGTAACCTATGTTGTCATCACTATTCCATATGTGAATCCCAAAACCAAAGGTATCCATAAATGCACAGTAATTGGTGACCAAATAATTACCATGCTGCCGTCAATGCCAGTGTTGCTGGAAGCATCTAAACTATCTTAATTTTATAGTGGTCCACTGCTTATCCAGGATTTGTGAGGCTGAATGAATGGGTGGATTTTAGGAGACCAGTCTTGTAGCCCTGGTTGTGAATACCCATCAGGAACTCCCAGACAGAAACATAGCATTAATACGATGAAGCCCATGGTATACCAAGGTTACTGTAGTACACACCAGTAAAAGGACAAGCATAGTTTCCAGTATTTGGATCACTCAAGAAGAGTCCAGCCAGAAATGACTAGTAGCCTGTGGTGCATCAGGGATCTGCAGCTCCCCAGGAGCAGTGGGGGAGGCCACACAGAAAGAACTGGTGATCATTCAGGTAGAGTGGATCAAAATTTCCCCAAATATTTTCAGCACTGGACACCTCCTGATACTATCCGATTGTGGATTGAAAGGAAACATTTTGTAGGTCCCAAGAATATGGCCCAGTTCCATTGCTCAACTTGCATTGCCCTCTTTCTGCCTTGCACCAGCACTTGCAACTTTGTCATGGCCACAATCTACAAACAGTAGCCAAAAAATAAGAAACAAAAAGATGTTTATTTATTTTCTGCTATCTACATGGTCGTGATTGCTGTAATCTCTATTCCCCTTGGAAAACTGTCATTCTCTTCATTGTTGCACTGCAGTGAAAAGCTCTTCAGGATAAAATTAATACTCACTTGGCCTGAATTGCTATGGGATGAGCTGAGCCACAATTGCGCCAAAGCAAGACTAGTTGTGCCTGCCGACAGTTTGCAGAGTTGTTTGAAACATTGTATTTGCATATCCATTGGAGGATTTATTGGTGTAAATCCCATGTAAAATGGGAGTAGTCTGCTGGGATGTTTGGAAATTAGAGTGCAGCTTTTATTATGCTAATTCTGGCTGAAAATTGCAGCCGCAGACTTGGAGAGCAGTAACTGATAAAGTTCTTGGCTCACTGAGTTCGGTCAGGTAGCTTGGCTGAATGCTCATGAGAATTTTTGTGTCACTTTTCAAGCATTTCTGTCATTGATTTCTCTGGCAGAAGCAGCCAAAGAAGGGACAATGGCATGGCACAGGGGTATACAAGAACTGCTCATAATTTCAATGAGACAACCCCGCAAACATTCCTCACTGGAATACAGCAGACGGAATGCTGAGTATCAATGGGAGGAAACATCAGAAAATGTCTACCATATCATGTAATTGGAGATGACACTAGCAATGATTGCCAAAGCTGCCTAACACCCAGGACTGATGATCAGTGTCACAAGATGTTCAGGGCAAGCAAGGCAACATAACACCAGCTCTCCCTTATCGTTATAACCCCGTCACCAGCACGGTTTATACCATTTAACATTAACAGCTGCACAAATGACCCTTCACCCTGGTTAAGCCAAGCACTAACTCAGGATCCTATAATAGGAACAGCCATTTTCACCAACAGCAACCACTTCTGCACACAACATTACAAACTCTTCATCCATCTTAGAGGTGATGTCGCCATATTTATTATTTCAGCTAATAAATGCCAACCAGCATACATCTCTCAGTTGCTAGCCCACATCCAATTCACTCAATCGTATTGAAAGGTAAACTTTCACACAATGCCCTCAAGAGGCAGACCTCTGGAGGTGGTTATCCCCTATTGCCGTGAGGAGCAGGCCATGGAGCAGATGAGAACACACCAGCTCCTGTTGTGGAAGAAGATGAAATCCAGAGCATAACTTAGCATAAGGTCAACAACTGCACATCCCTGTGAAGCAGCCAAAAACTTCCTTTGCCCTTTCTGTCATTGTAATTCCGAGAAGATATTGCTCTCCCATCCTTAGTTTCTTCTTTCCTGGATATCCATCACAACATTGTGAGGAAGAAGAGGAAGAGGATGAAACAGAGGAGAAGGAGGCTGAACAGGAGGAGAAAGAAACAAGGAAGATAAAGTAAATGGTTAAAAAAAACAAGCAATTTGAATAATAGGTGGCCAATTCACTATGGTCCATTTTGTGTTACTGCCTAAAACTCTGCCTCTACCCTAGAGCTCTCTTCCTCTCAACTGCAGCAACATCAGGTAAACATGCTCTTTATTACTGCATGTGGCAGCTTCATAGTAATCTGCAGTAGCTCATCAGCTCATGAATGTTTTGGGACCAATCCTCCTCCATGGAACACAGACCATAGCTTTGGAGGCAATAAGGGAGGGGCAATATATGTTGCTGTTTCTCAGGCTTTCAGGATCTGAGAGCTGCCATTAGGTCTTGATGTGAATGAAACCTTCTGTCCCAGCTATTTCTGAATGGCCACACACCGTTTGATCCAGAAGTGACAATCTCCTGTAAATGAATGCCCAAGGTTTTGATGTTGCCATTCACTGCATTCATGAGAGAACTCTATTCTGTGCTTGCTTCCTTAGAGATTTGTGGCTCCCCTGCAGAGCATGGTAAACTTGCTACTTTCTGCTGCCCTCTGTATATCAGTAAGTCTCTCCCATATCACTGCAGGATGTCAAAGGTGTAATACTACCTATTCTATGACAATTGCTGCAAAATCTACTGAAAGTGCTTTCAAAGTCAATTGCAAATGCCTTTTACTCCTGTGTTAATCTCACCTAAAGATAGCCCTGGTAGAAATCTGACACTTGCTCGTACAGTTGGCAACTGGCAGGGGCTTAAAGTTTCCCCAAATCTTTTGGCTCCCTCTCCTGCCATTTCCACATGCTGCTCATCACATGATTTACATTTCACCTAATGCTCCTTCTTCAGACTCACTAACTGACAGCTCCAGGGTGTTAATATCTGTCTTGGAAAATAGAGCAAGTGAAATATTGAACTCAATGTTCTGTGAAGTACTTGGGCACAAGCCATAACTTTTGCAGGCATTTTATCTTGTAAAAAACCTACAAAAAACAAAAGCGTTGTCTTTTAAAATGTATTCTTAGGCTATGGCTTCCAAAACAAGAGAAATCAGACTATGTTAGTGCAGCACGTAGATGAGCAACCTTAGAACCTGCTGCCAGGGTTCCTGTCTGGAAGTTAAATAAAAAAGATCATGGTAATTAGAGGCTGCTTCCTCTGTGGCAGTACAACAAGGTGTCTTTGTCAATGCCCTCTACAACTCCTGCCCTTATCACTTCAAAGGTGCTAAGCTGTTTTAATGGGCAGAATTTTTCCGTCGGCGTGCGGGGGGCAGGACCCACAAGCCAATGTGCAAAGTGGCACAGGGTGACGTTGGGTGGAACTCACGACGTCACCCCGCGTCATTTACGTTTTCAGGTCGGCGGGCGCGCATTCATGGACGTGCCCGTCCAACCTTAGGGTTGGCGGGCAGGCCGGGAGCCCAGGCGGGCTTGTGATAAAACATGAAACCTCATCCACTGGCGGGATAAAGCTTCATAAGGGTTTTTAAATTTTAATGAAAGGTTGCAATAAAAGTTACGGACATGTCCCAATTCATGTGACAGTGTCCCATGAGGGGACATGGCAGGGAAAATTTTTAATCTCCTTTATTAAACGTTTCAAAACAGAGCCGATCTCCCTGAGGCAGCACTTAGCCTCAAGGAGGTCTGTGCGCTCTTTTGAGCGCATGCGTGAAAGAGCACACTCCCGGAGGAGGGTATCCTCCCTGCCCTCACAGGGAGCGCACAGCAGGAACTGGCAGACATCATTGGCCCACCCATGTATAATGGCAGCGCGCCCCCAACCGGGGGCACCGATTGGGAGCCTGGCCGCTCACGCATGCTCTCGCTCTTCTCCCCCAACAGGGAGAAAATTTTTCTCAATATTATTGGCTTACCTCCTATCCTGGTTCCCTCCTAATCATTGAGGACTCAATCTGTTGTGCTAACTTTATGGTGGAGTTATGTGTCCTGATCCCATTTCACTGCCATTTCTCTGCATTTTGCTGAAATCTATTATTTTGATATTTTTATCCAATTCCTTTATGAACGATAATACAATCCATGCCTCAATAACTATTTGTGATGAAGCATTTCCAATTTTAATAACTTTTTGTGCAATAGAATTTCTTCTGACTTCCTTTTTTAAAATAAATGCTGCCCCTTGTAACTTGTCAACCAGTGGAAATTTATCTTTTATTATTCACCCTCTCAAAACCTGTTATAATTTTGAAAACAAATTTAGATGCTGCATTGATCTTCTTTGTTCTGTTAGGAAAATAATCACTTTTTTCATGCCTTTATTTATAACCATAACTGGATTCAACTGAATTATCCCAATAGCTTTCCAATGGCTCGAATATCCTTCCTATAATGAGGTGTCCAGATCTGTAAGTAAAACTCCAAACTTGGCCTAACCAAGTTATTTTACACATTTAAATTGTAAAGGTCAAAGCACACCTAATGTGATCAGGGCATCGAGTGGCTGCCATTCCTGACAGTTTCAAAATTGATCTTAATGGAGGCCTTGATTATTTTTCTCTTTTCTGTTTTTACCAATAATTCATGAGAATGGTTCAAGGGATGAGGAACTTCAGTTTTGAAGACAGTTCAGACAGTTAGGACTGTCTTCCTTGGAGAAAAAAAGGCTGAGAGGAGATTTGATAGAGGGTTTTAAAATCTTGAGGAGTCTGGACAGAGTGGATAGGGAGAAATTGTTCCAACTCGTGAAAGGATTGAGAACAAGAGAGCACAGCTTTAAAGTAACTGGCAAAATAAGCAAAAGTATGGTGGAGGGAGGTTCAACTGAAGCATTCAAAAGGGAATTAGGCTGTTATCTGAAAAGAAAGAATGTGGAGGGTTATGGGGAAAGGCAGGAGAATGGCACCAGGTGAATTGCTCATTTGGAGAGCTGGTTCAGACATGATGGGATGAATGGCCTCCTTCTGCTCTGTAACAGTTCTATGATTCTATGATTTTGGAGAATATTTTTGCTGTAGTGATAACAGACATGCCACGGTTTTTGAAAAATGTCAAACTGTTAAAAGTTTGAGCTTTGTGGTCATTAAAAGTGCACATGTGACAATTTCAATATTGTAAGTCTGACATTAATCTCGAAAGGAAATCTGAAAAATACTAAAGGAAACAAGCATGAGATCATAGGTATATGAGCAAAGATTGATTGTTAAAAATAATCAACTACTAGCTCATGTCGGATCAAACTCATTGGCCCAAAATTTCCGATGAGAGTGGGAACCCCTGTGTCTGATGCTGATCAGACTGAAAACTACCCACTTAGCTGTATATATTGAAAATATTGTGACTTCCAATCCACAATGCTGAAGAACTCCCTTAGTGCAGGAATCCACATAGAGAGCAGTGAAGAGAATCTGCAAAGATGCCACACATCCTTTTTATGGCCCAAACTGTCGTATACTGGGAAGTGTTTAATGGTCTCCAAGCTTCTCAGTATGTTAGTGAATGAGCATATGAGTGAATGTATGAGTGAGTAGGTGAATGTGTACGTGTATAAGTGGGTAGGCGGGTGAGGTAAATGTGTAAATTAGTAGGTTGGCAGCTGGGTAGAGTGGTAGGTGAGTGAGGTGGGAGGGGTGGGTAGAGTGAGTGAGTGGGTAGGTAGAAGAGGGGATAGTTAGGAGTCAGGGGATAGTAGGGGAGTCAGGAGGTAGTCAGTGGATCAGGGGTTAGTTAGGGAGTCAAGGGGGGAGTGGTGGGGGGGTCATTGTTAGCGATTGGGAGTCAGTTGTATAGTTACCCAAGAGTTAGACTAGGATTTTTCTAACATTTCCTGGGTAACTATTCAGGCAAGTAAGTTGGGATTGCCCGAAGTCTCTGATTCAAACTCAGAGTTTGAGACTTTTTCTGAGGGGCCTAGGGCGCAGGGGAATTGTCCATCAGAAGTTCAGACCCATATACCCGGTCTCCAACGATCCAGCGGCCAGAACATCTAGGCCAATGTTTAAATACATGATTAAGGGAACATTTTAACAATGTAAAGTTCCAGGTTAATCAAATAGTTTGCAGATTTCTAAGAATATTTATAAAACATTATGATAAAATCTTAGTAAACTCTGCATTCTGTCATCTTGGCAGTTATTCAATCACCTGGAAATTTTAGCAATCAGTAATATTGCATTGGAATTAATTCATTTCAAATGGGTGAACAGTTATTAATGAAAGGAAGGATTAGTCAGAGTGCAGTGTCTAGAACTAGAACACAAATGTTTTCAGTCGTGGTTCTGCTCCTAAACGTGCCTTTAAAATATAGCAGTTTACCCTTTGCCACCAATAGTTTAATTGCTGCTTCAGAAAGCAATTTGTTTTGGGTGTAAGACAATAGGTTTGTAAGGGCAGAGGGTTAACTGTTATCGACACTATAAATCCAGCAATTCCAATTTTCCAGTTTAGCAATGACTGTAATTAGTCTTTGATTCAGTCAGATTGGATTATCTCTCAGTTACTCTTGTATAACTGGTAAGTAAACTAAGCTGAAGGGAGCTCTAACTCTGCCTTGGCTCAGTATTGCTGAAAGAAAAACAAAGCTAGAGTGCTGCCAACTTCCAATCATTAAATATCAATAGCATGTTTTGAAAGCATAAAACCATCTTCTGAGTGACCACAAGAGAATACAATACTATAGACTCATAAAATGGAATTTAAACAGGCAAGAAAAGGTGGACTGGGGTTAAGTGCAGCCCACAATCTCTCCCTCCCTCCTTGCTGCTCCCCAGCTGAGCCATATGAGTGCTGGCCATCCCCCCCATTAGCTTTCTACATCTGCCTGCTGGATGGAAAAGAATTTGAATGAGGTCCTGCTGTTAAACCCAGCAAAATCTCTATGTTACCCACATCTCTAGGTTTCCTGGCTCCTCCAACAACTTCCATCGACTCCTTTCCTTCCTCCCCATAAATATCAGGGCCTTAGAATCATAGAAAAATATGACAGATGGAGACGGGTCAGTCCATTGCGTCTGTGCTGTCTCTTTGAAAGAGCTCTCCAATGGTATTGTCATTTGCCCTGAAAATTTTTCTCGTTCAAGTATTTATCCATTTTCCTTTCGAAAGTTTCTGTTGAAGCTACTTCTACCACCCTTGTAGGCAATACACACTATATCATAACAACTTACATTATTTTTTTCTTCATTGTCGCATCTAATTCTTTTGCCAATTGCCTTAAACCTGTGACCTCTGCTAGTAAATCCCTTCCCTTCTCTAAGCTATGACATACTTCCTCAAGTGTGTAGTGCTCGGAATTGGCCAGAATACTCCATTAGGGGTGTAAGCAATGCTTTATAAGTGTTAAGAAAGGTTTAGCATATCTTTCTTGCATTTCTACTCCATGCCTTTATCAATAAAGCTAAGTATCATGTAAATCTGTTTCACAATCTTCTCAACTTGTCCTGCCACCTTCAAAGGCCTGTACATATATCTCACTGCATATAACTCCAAGTTAATTTTTGTCTGCCTATTTCACCAGTCTGCCTGTGTCCTTTTGACCTCTGTTACCACCCTCCTCACCGTTTACAATATTTCTGAGTGTTATGCTATCTGCAAACTTTGAAAATACCCTCTGGTATACTCAAGTCCAGTTCAATAATCAGTAACAAACAGAGAAGTAGTCCCAACACTACCCCTGGGAGTCATCATTGCACACTCTCCTCCAGGCGAAAACATAGCCATTCACTTCCATTCTCTGTTTTCTGTCACTTAGCCAATGTTGTATCAATGTATCTACTGTCCCTTTAATTTTATGGGCTTCAATTTTTCTAAAAAGTCCATTTTGTGATACTTTATCAAACACCTTTTGAAAGTCCATATGCATAACATCAATTGCAATATCCTCATGAATTACTTCATCAAATAACTCAAATTAGTTAAATACAATTTGCCTTTATTAAACCATATCTTCCAAGTGCCAATTAATTTCTCCCATATTATTGCCTCTAAAGGTTTTCCCACCACCAAAATCAGGCACACTGACCTGTAGTTGCTGAGATTGTCTCTCTCTTCCCTTTTTTTGAGCCATGGTGTAACTTTTGCAATCCTTCAGTCCTCAAGCACCATTCCTACATCTAAGGAGGGTTGGGAGATTGTGATTGCAGGATCTGAAATTTCCACCTCTATTTCCCACAACAACCAAGATGTCCAGTCAGGATGACCTTTCTGCTTTGAACACTGCCAACTATTTTTATCCTGTTCAATTTTTCCACTACCTCCTCCTTTACTGTAGCAACAGCAGCATCGTTTTCTTTAATGAAAGAAAATGCAGACTACTTCATTTTGTATGTTAGTCATAGCATCTGTACCAGAACTATCTCCTCTTTGAAGATCTTTGCTCATGTACTGTTTTATCTCCTAATCTTTGATTCCAAACCAGATGGGCTAGATCCCTTATCAACACACTAAAATTGTCTCTCCTCCAGTGAAGTATTTTAACATATGGCTGTTCCTTGTCCTTTTCCAAACCTACTCTAATCTAATAATATCATGATTACTGTTGCCCAAATCTTCCTCTCCTGAAACATCCTCTGCCTCCCCACTTTGTTTTCAGAACTAGATGCAACACTGCTTCCATCCTCATTGGGTTAGAAACATACTGGTCAATTCTATTGTATGCATTTCACGAACTCCATTCACCTCCTCCCTATTATTTTCCCCATTTATACTAGGGTAATTGAAGCCCCACATTATCTAAAGTTTTTGCATCTTCCTCAATTTCCCTGCAAATTTGCTCCTCTGCACCCTTTGCATTATTTGGTGGTCTATAGTATATATCCAACAAGATAACTCAAAGCAAGTAGACTCCGCCCCTGAACCCTTAAGTACATCATCACTTTCTAGTGTTATAACAGTAAGCGGCATCTCCCCGGTCCCACAGGGCAGGTTTCAAGGTGGGACTAGGAAGAATTTCTGAGAAATATGTGTCGGGTCAGCAGTTGATCTCCCTGGTGGATGGTCAACATCTACAGAGACTACAGTCTGGCATTGGCGGGTAGCCAATTTGCATAGTTAAGTATCCTTTTGTGGGCTGATTGGACATGATGTGGGGATCTTGCCAGCAGCTGGCCTGGGCCGGTGAGGTAGTAGTGGGGTGCGTCATGCCAGGTCTTCTGCTTTAACCCCTCCACTCAGCCACAGCTGCTGCTACCAGCCATCCTGTGGAAGGGTTCCCCTTCCACAGGCGTGGTCAGGCAGCTGTGGCCACTTTTTATTTCATTGAATTTAATCTCTCCTCAAGATGGAGACAACCTCACGTTTCCCCTCTCTGCTAGTAGGACTCCATCCTTCCAAACTGCAGGGCCTCTGAATGGGCCTGCCCCCTCATTAATTGAATGGGGGGGGGGCCTGGACATGGCCCCTTAAACTGTCAGGCAGAAGGCCTGACATCAAAGGTGGGGCCTGGACCCACAAATGGTCCCAACTCATGCCCATCACCAAAGAGCAGAAGATTCCCTCCAGTATCTTTGGACAATATAGCCAACAATCATTTTTTCCTTCCTCTGAAGATGAATCATATGGACTCAAAACCCTGTTTCTCTATCCACAGATGCTGCCAGACTTGTTGAGTTTTTCCAGCATTTGCAGCATTTTCTGTTTTTATTTCAGATTTCCAACATTTGCAGCATTTTGCTTTTATCTTTTTGTCCTTCTCTACTTTTCCTGAATCTATTGGAGTCAAGAATATTATTGCCCATTGCTCCCCTTATTTGAACCCAGTGTCTGTTATTGTCACTATATCACAATCCTACATGGTTGCTTGTGCCTACATCTCATCAGCCTTATTTACCACACAGAGTTAATTTCCACTTTACAACTATCTTGGTCAACTTCACATTTCCCTCCTATCTAATCATTCCTATTTCTGAATTATTTTTTATTCTAATGCTGTTTGTCTCTCCCAGTCCCTTGTGCACTTTTTTGCTCCTTTTTGATACTTCACCCTGGTCTCTGGCCCACTGCCAAATTATCTTAAATCTTCCCCACAGTACCAGTTAACCACCCTACGGAGACATCCCAGCCTTACCAAGGTGCAACACACCACCTAGGACAGGAACTTCCTGCACCAGAACTGCCACGATGCACTAGGAACCTTTCCCTTTTGCATCACCTCTCCGGCCTTACACCAACCTGTCTTATCACACTATTCCTTTACTCACTAACTTGTGACACCATTGCAAAACTCAACCTGTCTATTGACCTGACTATCGAAACCCCTATGACAACTGCATTTCTACACTCCACTGTGTGTATATTCTTTTGCCTCATGGGACCATGAATATGGTCAAGATGCACTGTCTCAAGGGATTAACCATCACTGTTGTTCAATGCTGAAAAGTGCTTTAACAAGTAGCACTTTCTCAGAGGATTCCTGCAGTACCTGACTCTTCCTACCCTGCCAGATGGCCACCACTTACAGTCCTCCTGAATTATGTGTGGCTGCAGGGTGATACTTGTTCTTTGGTGAGTGACAAATCAATGCTATATTGTTGAAATTTGGAATATGAGCATCATGTTAGCCAAGAGGGCTAAGTGATGTTATGTTGGCGTTGAGTCAGATACTTCTGGTGCATGCAGATGACGCCCACTTGAGCACTTATCTCAGCACAAGGCCATATTGGGAGCAGCTGGAGGCACACTAGAAGAATGTTTGGCTTTCGTAGCCCAGTCTCCAGCAACACTATGGATCTGAACTTTTTTTTGCCCGGTGCCAGTAACATTTCCAATTCTGTAACATTTGGAAGCACAAGACCTGAAAAGGTTTGGCATTCTATCTGACTGGTCTCCATATCTAATGCTTGTCAATTATACACTTACTCAAATATTTATCCAATTCCCCCTTAACATTTTCCACACAATCTGCCCTATTGCTTCCCCAGGCAGTACATTCTATATGTTGACCACTGTCTACTTTCTATGTAATGTATCTTGGAGGAAGAAGGATGAAAAGACAGTTTTGATTTAACAACTTAACAGAGGGAGTAATTATGTGTGGTGTGGGTCGCCAAGAAAGACAGTAGAGCCTGATTATATTAGAAAATCCAAGAGATAACTGGATAAATGGCTGGCTGCATTATGGTCTATGATTTTTTCTAGACACTGGGGTCGATTAGATGAACAGCAATGGTCTTTTAGTCTTATACATCCCAATATTTGTATTTAAAAATCAGCCCAGGTCCCCTGGTTCTAGAATTGTGCCAAAACACATTCATTTTATGCTACTTTAATTTAGCAAAGATTCTAAATCAACCTGGGTTCAGACTATACTTGAAAATGCTTCACTTTCTTCAGTGTGGAATTCTCTAAAATTACTGTGGGGCATCTGGGACATTGCACCTATGAATCATTTTTTGGAAGACTTTCTCCTCCTTTTGATTTGAATACTGCTTGATGTATTTGAAATGAAAATCCAAACATTTATGATGAGGACTCATGATCTGATATGTTACATTGTATCACTGATGTTGCATTTCATTTATTAAATGAAGATGGATCTCACTAAAGAGGAAGTTGGGAAATAATCAGATAGTCCAGGGCATAAGAAAGGGCTCAGTGCTTAACAGCTGTAATAACCTGCAGCATGCACTAATCACATACATTCTGCCAGGGATCAGGTGTGGAACTTCAGCAATAACAAGAGCAGAATAATTATACCGCCATGTCTTTATAACCTAATTCCCAGAGTAACTTCTTTATATGGCAGGTTGTTGTGTGTTTCAAAGATTTCCTGAAATGTTAAATCGCTGAACTGGGAAAATTCTCAGCTTTAGTGCTGGCCAGTTAGAAAGAATTAAAGCCTGGAAACCTCCAGTGACAGTTCTAATGTCTTTGTTAATTATGAATTATATGTAAATGTTCAGGCACACAGAAAGGTTACTGGGGTGCTAAAGGACATAATTAATAATTCTCAAAAAAAGTCTAAAATAATTATGGAAATTGTATGTTCATATTATGAAAAAAGTAGATTACACCACCAACCACTTAGAGAAGTATTCAGCAGTCTGTCCCCTTACAAACTTTTATCCTTTTTTAGGATACAGTTTATAAAAGGTTTATCTTCTTTAATTATTTGCTTTAAATGAAGGCAACAACAGGATAAGAAGGCAGTGGAGCTGATCAAGGTTTTCTCTCCCTGTAATGGTTACCAGCCCCTTCATCCACACGTTTTACCTGTTTTTTTAACAGACATCTTTAAATGTTTTACTGCCATCATGTTGCCATATTCCCGAGGAGTTAGAGGCATGCAGAGCAGTGAACTTGGACTGCTTACTCCTTATTTTTATTATCAAACTCCTTTTATATTCTAGGAAAATTTTTTTTTTATTCATTAATGGGATGTGGGTGTCATTGGCTAAGCCAGCATTTCTTGCCCATCCCTTTCTCCCCTTGAGAAGATGGTGGTGAGCTGCCTTCTTGAATCACTACAGTCCATGTGGTTTTTATATACCTACAGTGCTGTTACGGAGAGAATTCCAAGGCCTTGACCCAGCGACAGTGAAGGAATGGAAATATATTTCCAAGTCAGGATGGTGGTGGCTTGGAGAGGAACTTCCAGGTAGTGGTGTTCCTATGAGTCTGCTGCCTTTGTCCTTCTAGGTGGTAGAGGCCATGGGTTTGGAAGGTGCTGTCTAAGGAGGCTTGGTGAGTTTCTGCAGTGCATCTTTTAGATGGTACACACTGCTGCCACTGTGCATCGGAGATGGAGGGAATGAATGTTTGTTGATGGGCTGCCAATCAAGTGGGCTGTTTTGTCCTGGATGGTGTCAAGCTTCTTGAGTGTTATTGGAACTGTACTCATCCAGGCAAGTGGGGAGTATTCCATCACACTCCTGATTTATGCCTTGTAGATGGTGGACAGGCTTTGGGGAGTCAGGAGGTGAGTTACCACAGGATTCCTAGCCACTGACCTGCTCTTGTAGCCACAGTATTTATATGGCTAGTTCAGTTCAGTTTCCAGTCAATGGTATTCACTCAGCTGGCACATTGGTCCAAGTTGTGGTAGCAGGTTGAAGTCCCACAGCTCCATTTTGCTCAAATGCATTTTATTAACTCTTGAATGGGGTATCCTGTGATAAGGACAGGCTAGGTGTGACATCTTTGAGGAATGACAAGAAAATAGCTG
This sequence comes from Carcharodon carcharias, assembly GCF_017639515.1. NCBI lineage: Eukaryota > Metazoa > Chordata > Chondrichthyes > Lamniformes > Lamnidae > Carcharodon > Carcharodon carcharias. The sequence goes on along the minus strand of NC_054468.1, from coordinate 169,721,763 downwards.
CAGGGGGACAGAAATCTGTAAATAGGAGAAGCAGAAATTTAACAGCATTTTGAAAGAAAAAGAAGTTGCAAAGTGTCTTTCATCAGTTACATGTCCCCAGTCCGCCACAAAAAGTCAGTATTTATTCTAATAACACCACATCATCCCTGGAGTTCATTCACAGCTAATTTATTTAAGCAAGCCCTTACAAAATAGTGTTCAAAAAGCTGCTGAGATTCAAAGAGTTAACTTGAAATGTTTCATCAGCATGGACCAATGTGCCAGTTGAATGAATACCTGAACTGTTAAATACCTGGTTATAGGAACCTGATTCTTTGAAAACATTTTTCAAAGGTTCTCACTACTGCACCATATATGACATTCAATGGCATTACCATTTCTCAATTCCCCACTGTCAACATCCTGGGGGTTACCTCCTCCTCATACTCCTCTCCTCCCCAGTGAAGATCATGTCTTCCACCAAGACCACAATGTCTATCTGTCACAGATATACAGATTCTTTATAGCCCTGTGAGATAGTCAGGAAGAAAACCTTGTACTCAGCACAGCACTCCACAGCCAAGAAAAGGCCTCTACCTCAAATGTTTCAGAATGCTTAGTCTGCTCATTCAAATGATCACTCCCTGCAGTTACTGATGTACTAACTGCTAAGCTGAGACTCTGTGCTCAGCTGCAGCTTTTAAATCCACCCTATCAAGCTCACGATTGGAAAAATGGATTCCCTTCATGGCATGATTCTGACTCTAAAGGCATATTATTGTCTTCGGAGTATATTATGGCAATCAATTGGGTTCTTAATGACCTTAATTACACTTTTAATTGAGATTATCGTGGTGCATAAACGTCTAACTACTTGGAATGGGCATCTATAATCAGTAGAAACATGGTTCCAAGAAAAGGACCGAAGTAATCTATGTGCAATCTCACCCAAGGTCTACCAGGCCACTCCTATGGGTCTAATAGGGCTGCCACCGGCAACTTTTGTAGCTGTTGGCATTGCACAGTTAATCACTGTCCATTTCTAGCCACCAAAGATAACTTTGATCTATCGTCTTCACTGCTGAGACTCCCGGATGGGCACTGTTTGGCTCTACTAAAAGTGGTTCCCTTCCTTGTGGAGGAACTACTACTCATGCACCCCATAATAGGATACCATCTTGACTGCTCATTTTGTGTCTTTGGTTGAAAAGTGACTTTAATTCATCAGAGACAGGTTCATGGGACCATCCATGTAACACTTGGTCTCCCACTCAAGGCAGGACTGGATCACGATTTATTCAGTTTCTTATCTGCCTGGCACAGGCTGGTGAGGAATCCAGGAAATTCATCAATTATATGAGCTCTCGTGGAATCGGGACATGGTCATTGTTCTCTTGCAAAGGAAGGTGGCTTAGAGCATCAGCATTGGCTCTATGAATGCCTGGTCAATGCATAAAGGTGTATTCATATGCCGCCAAAATTAGGGCCCATCTTTGAATTAGTGCAGAAGCTGTGGGAGGTACAGGGCAGAATCTTGCCCTTGGTTGGCAGGCGGGCCCCACCAGCTTGGCGGAGGGCAGGCAGCCGAACCCCGCCACTGAAATGGGATTGTTACTTTTTACACCCTATTATAAAAATGCTTTATTTGGCTGTTTATTTCCTTTGTTCTTTTAAAGTAATTTAGCCACTGAAATGGGGCCTGCCGCCATTTTAAGTGGGTGGGCTAATTAAGGCCCACCCAGTGGCATCCCTAACGGGAAGCGCTATGGGCTTCCTATACGGTGGGGGGGGGGGGGGGGCGCGGGGGAGGGCAGAGGGAATCCCCAGCTGTCAAAGCACGTTCTTTCGGGCATGCGCGCAAAACAGCGCACTTCTCCCTGAGGCAGAGTCCTGTCTCAGGGAGAATACTGATAGTGTCAAAAACATTAAAAATAGAAATATTAAAAAATTATTAAAATGTCCCCCTCATGTGACAATGTCACTCAAGATGGGACATGTTAATAACGAACACATACATTTTATTAACTTTTTAACAATATGGACATGAAACTTCATCCTGCCAGCAGGTGAAGTTTCATCAATAATCTGGAGCCCGCTGGGGCTCCTGGCCGCCATTGACAGGTCGGCGGGCGGACAGCTGATTTCGCTGTCTTGCTAAAAATTTAAATGGACCGGGATGATGTCGGGAATTCCTCCCGACATCATCCCGCATCATTTTCCCCTCAGCAAGCTGGTCCCGCCCCCAAATCGCCGAGGGGAAATTCCTGGCCATAGCCTTTTCCTCACTAAACAGACTCAAGATTGGTTTGTGGTCTGATACTATCATGAAATTTCACCCGTGCATGTATTGGTGCAATTTTTTTACACCAAAAATAATTGGCAGACCTTCCTTTTTGATATTCTTTTCCAGCTGTGGTAAGTGTCTTGGATACAGAGCCTATCAGCCTCTCTGTACCATCATCCATCTTGTGAGATAATACCACTCCCACTCCATAGGGGGACGCATCGCAGGTTAGCACCAATTCCTTTGTCAGGTCGTAGTGCACCAACAAATTTGAAGAGTGCAAGAGCTGTTTTGCTTTCTTGAAGGTTTCTTCTTGGGGTGACTCCCAAACCTATTGCTGGTTTTCTTTAGCAGTGAATGTACAGAGGCTAGAAACGTTGATAAATTTGGTAGCATTCGGCCATAATAATTTACCATGCCTAAAAATGATTTAAGTTCAGAGATGTTCCTAGGTGCAGGTGCATCTCTGATTGCTTTAACATTCTTTTCATTATTGCTAAGCAAGTGCTGCTTGATAGTACTGTTGATGACCCCTTTCATTAATTTGCTGATGATCGAGAGTAGACTGATGGGGTGTTAACTGGTCGGGTTGGATTTTTCCTGCTTTTTGTGTACAGGACACACTTGAGCAATTTTCCACATAGCCGGGTAGATGCCAGTGTTGCAGCTGTACTGGAGCAGCTTGGCTAGGGGCACAGCAAGTTCTGGAGCACAAGTCTTCAGTACTATTGCTGGAATGTTGTCAAGGCCCATAGCCTTTGCAGTATCCAGTGCCTTCAGCCATTTCTTGATATCACGTGGAGTGAATTGAATTGGCTGAAGACTGGCATCTGTGATGCTGGGGACCTCTGGAGGGGCTGAGATGGTCACCCACTCAGCACTTCTGGCTGAAGATCGCTGCAAATGCTTCAGCCTTATCTTTTGCACTTGATGTGCTGAGCTCCTCCATCATTGAGGATGGGGATATGTACAGATCCTCCCCCACCAATGAGTTGTTTAATTGTCCACCACCATTCACGAATGGATGTGGCAGGGCTGCAGAATTTAGATCTATCCTTTGGTTGTGGAATCGCTTAGCTCTGTTCAAGACTTGCTGCTTATGCTGTTTGGCACACAAGTAGTTCTGTATTATAGCTTCACCATGTAGACATCTCATTTTTAGGCATGCCTGATGCTGCTCCTGGCATGCCCTCCTGCACTCTTCATTGAAGTAGGGTTGATTCCCTGACTTGGCAGTAATGGTAGAGTGGGGGATATGCCGGGCCATGAGGTTACAGATTGTGGTTGAGTACAATTCTGCCACTGCTGATGGCCCACAGTGCCTCATGGTTGCCCAGTGTTGAGTTGCTAGATCTGTTCGAAATCTATCCCATTTAGCGTGTTGGCAGTGCCACACAACACAATGGAAGGTATCCTCAATGTGAAGATGGGATTTTGTGTTCACAAATACTGTGTGGCAGTCATTTCTACTGATACTGCCATGGACCAGCAGGTCGGCGAGAAGGAGGTGAAATATATTTTTCCATCTTGTTGGTTCCCTTACCAACTGCCATAGGCTTAGTCTAGCAGTTATGTCCTTTTGGACTTGGTCAGCTTGGTCTGTAGTGGTGTTACCGAGCCACTCTTGGTGATGGACATTGAAGACCCCAGCCAGAGTATGTTCTGTGCCTTTGCCTTGTATCTGGTGGACAGGCTTTGGGAGTCAGGAGGTGAGTTACTCATGCAGGGTTCCTAGCTTCTGACCTGCTCTTGTAGCCACAGTATTTATATGGCTAGTCCAGTTGAGTTTATGGTCAATGGTAACCACCAGGATGTTGATAGTGAGGGATTTAGCTATGGTGATGCCATGTCAGTACTTCCTCCAAATGATGTTCAACATGGACGAGTACTGATTCATCAGCTGAGGTGGTAAGATATGTGGTAATCTGCAGGAGGTTTGCTTGCCCATGTTTAAACTGATGCGATGAGACTTCGTGGAGTTTGGAGTCAATGTTGAGGATTCCCAGGGCAACTCTCTCCTGACTATATACCACTGTGCCACCACCTCTGCTGGACTTGTCCTGCCAGTGGGACAGGGCATCGCCAGGTATGGAGATAGTGGTTTCTGGGACATTGTCTGTAAGGTATGATTCCGTGAGTATGACTATGTCAGGCTGTTGCTTGACTAGTCTGTGAGACAGCTCTCCCAATTTTGGCACAATCCCCTAGATGTTAGTAAGGTCAACTTTGCAAGGCTGACAGGGCTGAGTTTGCCATTGTAATTTCTGGTGCCTAGGTCAATGCAGGGTTTTCCATCTGGTTCCATTCCTTTTAGGCTTTTATTGGTTTGATACAACTGAGTGACTTGCTAGGTTATTTCAGCGGGCATTTAAGAGTCAACCACATTGCCGTGGATCTGGAGTCACGTGTAGGCCAGGCCAGGCAAGGACAGCAGATTTCCTAAATGGCATTGGTGAACCAGTTGGGTTTTTATGACAATTGACAATGGTTTCATGTCATCATTTTAATTCAAGATAATTAGTAAATTTAAATTTCATCATCCATTAAGGGATTCAAGCCCATGTCCACAGAACATTACACTGGGTCTCTGGATTGCTAGTCCAGTGACAATATTGCTAAACTACTATCTCCTCATTGTTTTTTGCTATTTTTAAAATAGACTTTCTACTGAACCAAAAAGATGGCTGCTGCAAGTCACATGACCATTGGATTGTCCCTTTCTTCTGGAAGCTACCAACAGGAGTTACAAGAACAAAAGAATCCTCCTATCATCATCATGGAATCTCACACCCAATTGTAAGGATATTATAATCATGAAACAGGAGATTCACAGATCGAAACTCAATATTCCTGCAGAGTTATTAATACACCCATCTCACACCTGGGACTGTCCAGGTCCATTTCAAAAGGGGACCATTGAGGGGACAATGGGCATCATTTGCATCTTTATAAGCTTACCCCTCTAGCAAAATCAGTGGGTCTGCCTATACAATAGCTTCTCCACCCAAGAACCTCAATGTGGATGGTAACTCTTTCAAAACCTAATGGTTGGGTCATTATCAACGCTGGCACCAAAAGTCAGCTCCAGGTAATAGATTAAAAAAACTCTTTTGACACCACTGTGGAGAAAGAAGGCCACATGACTTAAATAACTAATTTTAAAATCTCTATTCCTTTGTGAACTAAGAAACCCTCAGTCTGCTGTTTTAACATCAACTGCAAAGAACACCAGCAGATCTGCCAGCAAACCAAGCAGCCGGCTATCATCTCTCAGCTCCTCAAAGCCTGTCTGGTTTGAAAAGTCTTTGACCGTCGCCTGCTAAGTGGTCTAAGCAGAGAAACCCCATCATGCTGCATTGTCATTCATTTCAAGGACTCTTGTGTTGTTGTCTCCAACCAGAAATGCATCAGGATCAAACTCTGCCACAAAGAAAACACCCTCTGGATTTGACTTTTCAGACTCTGGAAATCACGTGAACCAATATTCATTTCTGTGATTCTTCTACTTGTTGCCCATATTTGTAAATCATCCTCTTCTCTAACCCCCATTTCCTGTTTTAATGTGTGTATGTGTGAGAGGTTGAGATCACTTAACCCCCCTGCCCCCCACCCGAGTTTGAATGTGAATAAACTAATCTTCTGAGTTATTCATAACATGAATGATTATTAAATTGTTCACACAAACTAAGGGTTTGATGAAACACACCACATCCTACTTTAAAAACAACTCAAAAACACCTCTGCTTATGGACAGACAGGGAAGGATAAAGGAATTCAGTTTCTTCCTCTCCTGTCTGTAACAGTGACACTCAAACTGTATTTTCTATATTACCACTGTAATTCCATCAGTGTTATTCCCACGCCAAACCTGCCCTGAATAGCAAACGAGGGCCCTGGGAGGAAATTGCAGTAAACTAGCTGTGGCTTCACCTTAGTTGTGATTTTTCTATTCAGTTACTAACTCGCTCAGCAAAAGGGAAATTAAGGCTTTGGTGTCAGAATCTTTAATGGTCTAGCAACAATATGTATCTGAGTTCACTGCAGCCTCCACTTAAATGCTGGCTGTTTTATGTATTTACTTTCCAAATTCAGTTTACTTAGATTGAATTTTGAACTCCACCAAATGGAAAGTCAGAACTGGTCTGAATCTCCTCTCCAGTCCTGGTGCTTAAATAATATCCATCATCTTTCACCACTATCTCACAGTAATTATACAGAACAACCCTCTTGCCATCTTCAAGTATACATGAGAGGGGAACAGCCTGGATGACTTCTCCCTCCGATTGTGTACCACAGATTGTTTTATTTTGAGATTCTATTGATAAACGTTTGTCTACTGCATTTGAAATTGTTACATTTTTATTTTGTTGTAAACATGGTCTCATCGACTTGGTTCCAGTAAAAGCAAATCCTGTGCTCACATAGATTTATGCTGAATAATAAGGCTTTTAATGACAGGATATTAATTTAATATTACAAGTAAAAAAAATTGCTTCTGCTGCAAGTGTATAATGTGAGTTTTCTCAAAAGCAATAGGAAAAATTCTCCCATGACCTCGTCAAGTGGGTTCAATGGCGGGGCTTGGTGTGGTTAGAGAATTCAGCAGGAGGTCCGAAAATCAGTTTCACACTAGCATGAAATGACAGCAGAATCTTCTGCTGCTGCCCACCATGGTGGGCTGCAATTCTCGTCAGAGGCCAGTGTGAAACCAATTTGCATTCTGGTAATGGGATGCAGATGAAGGCCTGATCGGAATCACTGATGCCCCCTGCCCCATCCCCTATCTTGCACCCAATTGTCCACAATGCCAGCGGGAAATCATGCTGGTCCAGGACATGTCTGGACCAATATGGCGTGCAAAAAGTCAGCACTTACCTTAAGAAGGCCTTGGGCAGCTGGCAGAGATCCAAGGAGAAAATGGAGGCCTCCAGCCTGGACCCTAGAGCACCACGAGCAGCACTTGGGAGGATGGAGCTTCATCCACGTGGGGCATGGGTGAGTGTCAAGATGTGAAGGGATTCACAGGGAGTGGTCAGTTGAGGACTCCTGGGGTACGAACTCAGGGTAGCTATGGTATGAGAGAATGGGGAGGGTTATAGGGAGCAGAGGGAGCCAGTGGGTGGGAGGGTGAGGGTGTGATGATGTCGCATGAAGGGTTGCCAAGACGCATTGGTGGGGACATGGCGATACACACAGACTCAGAGGGTGGGCTGGAGGAGGGCAGGCATGTCAGTGGTGATGGGGGTAGGATTCTCAAGGAGGAAGGGTATACGGACATTGATTTGAGTATTGTCACAGGAGAAGGAAGAGGGTTGAGGGGTAATGGTGGGGAGGTTGAAAGTTATGCCGGGGGTGGGGGGGTGCTGTTGATTGTTATTAGAGGATAGGGTGTAGTTACTGAGGGAGGGGAAGCTGTGTTGGAGTGTAAGAAAAATGTGACTACAACCATTGCTGGCCTGCTCAAAACTATGCAGAGCCTCATGGTGGATATCCCGAGATGCTGCATGGGTATTGGGTCAGTAGGTGGACTTAAAAGCAGGTCATTTCAGCTGGACAACTGAAAGGGAAGCCCAGCATGTAGTGTTGACAATGTGAGGGACCTGGAATACATGAGATCTTGAAGGACAAAGTCTCAGCTTGTGTGGGAAACTGCTTGTGCCTGGCTTGCAAGCGTCCTGGCACATATCCATGACTCCCTGGAGATGCCTCATTCGGTGGGGGGAGGGTCGGGTGCCCACAGACAGAGTGGGGGGTGGTCATGGGGGAGTGGGGAGCATGGGGCGATTGGTAAGACTTAAGGACCATGCTGAAACATGACAGTAGACAGTATTGAAGTGAAAGTGATTGTTCACTCATGCACCCAGTTGTGACTTAATATTTCTGGATTTTCCTTGGTCTGCTATTTCTTCAAGGTGCTCCCCCAACATCTGCAGCAGAGGCAGAGGCAGCCTGTTGACCAGCTGGCCTTCTTGCCCTGGATGACTTTGGTGTCTGTACTCTGAAGACCCAAGGCCTGGAGGGTGCTGGTTTAGTTTGGCTGTCCTTCTGTGGGCCGGCTGGTCCCTCTGTGGTCACAGAGGACGAGGCTGAAGGGGGTCACAGACAAAGGGGATTTGGAAGGGATGGACCTCTTCCTTCTGAGGGATGTCCAGCTGCCGCTCCTCCTCCCTTTGAGTGCCTGAAGGCTCCAGCCTGATTCATTGAGGGGAAAGAGCATCTGGAGGGAGGTCAAGGTGCCCTGTCCCTCTCTCGCATGCCAACTCCAGAAGCTCCCCAATGGTTACCGCAGTGCATAACAGGTCTGCGCGCATCTCTGGCAGAACTTGTTGGACCAGGTTCTCCAAGGAGTCCGCCACCCTCTCCAAAGAGGCCGCCATGCATGCACAGGTCAGTACCACTTCATCAGCCAGCAGGCAGACAAACTCCTCTGGCTCGTGTGCCACCCTGTTGAGGGCCTCCGACATCCCTGCCTGATGGTTCCCCGCCTCTTGCTGACTCTCCACCATCAGTTGAAAGGCCAATTCCAGAGGCCTGTCAGCGAAGTTGGACCTTTCAGATGCCTCTGCTGACCCTGCCTCCTCCTGATGCGGACACGTGTCCATGCGTTGACCACCAGAGTGCCACACCCTTCCTATACTAGAGCTCATGCCCACTGAGGTGTGTATCACTGGGCTGGTGGAGGGTGCAGGTGTCTGTTGTGATGCCCCTTAGGCATACTTCTCTCCTCTTGTGTCCTCTCCTCGCTCCTTACCGGATTAGGCTTTTGCTAAGGCCTGACAGGGATTTGCCTCAGGCCTTGGCCTCTTCGTGGTGGCACCTGTAAGTGAGCGAGGAAAGTGCAAGTGACAGCATGAGCTGCCTCCAACATGGAGGGCCCCTTAGATCTGAGGTTTCTATTCCAGTCATGGATCCTTACTGGGTGGAGGCCCAAATCCAGTCTCCCCATCTCCAATGGCCCTTCCTGCTCCACATCTGCCCACTGGGCTGCCCTCTCCTCGAACTCTGTCAGAACCTTCTGATGTGGGTGACCCCCTCCCATTTTCTCACATTCTCACTAGTTGTGGCTTAACTTATCTTCCTCAAAGAAAACAAAGAAGATGTGGTTGAGGGGAATTGTATTTTGCATCCATTTGCACATAGCAATTTCACTTTCATTAACCATGCTTTCCACTCTCAGAAATAACCCATGGGATTGTGTGGCATGGCAATCATGCTTTGCATGTTGTCCAGGAGGATTGTGGGACAGCTGCCTCCAGAGCGCGGAGCACATCTACATGAAAGGATAAGGCTCAGGCAAGCATCTGATTTACAGAGGTCGCTGGTGCTCACTGCACCTGAGCCACAGCATTGATCTGTCTATGTGGAAGGGTGTAGGAAGCACAGTCATCACTCCACTGCAGAGTGGATGCATTTCAGTGGGGCTATGAGGCATGATCTTATGCCATTGTTACTGAGGCCCATGTCCCGTGACATTCATTGGTTTCATTGTGGTTAGTGTAAGCAGCAACCATAACACTTCAATACATTGATCCATGCCAACACAGTACTCACCGTCCCTGACAGCAGCAGGTCATTAAACCTCTTGCGGCACTGAGCCCAGGTGCGCCAAACAACACCATGGCTGCTGCCCAGTGCTGCCTCCTCCTCCCAAGCTCTTTTTGTAAGATGTGGTGGCCTCCTCCTTCCAGCAGCCGGTTTAAAAATGGACCAGGCAGCCCCTGGAAGGCTTCCAGTGAAGTAGACATCTTTGGTGTTGTCAATAGGAAATTATGGCTTCCAGTGCGGCTGCGGATGCCGGGAGGGTAGGTTGGATGAACACTTGGCCTCCTGGTTTTCTTATGAATGCCTCACGGTTGTCCTGGAGGAGATGGCTGCCAGGAACGACACCCTTGTCCCCAGGGATGGAAGGAGGAGGCCTCCACACCTTACAAAAAAAGCTTGTGAGGAGGAGGCAGCTCTGGTCAGCATCCATGATGTTGTGTGGCGCACATGGGTCCAGTGCCACAAGAGGTTTAATGACCTGCTGCACTCAGGGATGCACCAGGTCCAAGCATTTGAGAGACCTGTCATCAGTGATAGAACAAAGGGAAGAGAAGGCTTAAAAGAGGTGACTGAATGGAACATGAAAGGTGGGATATGGCACAGGAAAGGTTATAGACATAGGGAGCGGAAAGGCCCTGAAGAGATCTGAAGATAAGGATTATAAATGTAATGAGCCAAACTTTCAAGATTGGCTGTGGGGAGTAAATCAGATGGGAGAGAAGTGATAAAAAATATCAGATGGGTATCCGATCCAAGACTGCCTGTTTTACATTTCTATTAAAGTTGAAGGTTCTGCCCAATATGTTGAGGAATTGAGCAAGGTAAATCAAAGAAATGGGATGATTAGAAATACAGAAAGGAAGGCTTATTTTGATTAAATATTATATTAAATTCATAATGCAATGCACAAAACTAACACTTAAAATAGCATGTGATAACTGGATGTATAGTTGCTCCCTCCTGCCAAACACAGGTCACGTGATGTACGTTGGTGGCTCCGATCAGTGAGCCCTTAGGGGGGGCTGGGGGGCAGGCTAATCGAATTTCAAAAAGAGCTACTCACCAGTCATGCAGCTATTTGGGAGGATCGACCAAAATGGTGCTAATATTGAAGATTGGAACCAGTATATTGAATGCCTCAGATTTTACTCTGAAGCAAATGAAATAACTGCTGAAAAAAGGTGGAAAGCGATCCTCTTATCTGTATGCAGCAGTAAAGCATATAACTTGACTTGTAACCTGACTGCCCTGAGGGCGCCCAATTCCATGTCATATGGCGAATTAGTGGACCTAGTGAAAATACACTTCGAGCTGAAGCCATCCGTGATAATGCAGCACTTTAAATTTAATTCAAGAGTTTGTGCCCCAGGAGATCCATCACAACCTATGCAGCAAACCTCAAGCAGATAACAGAATACTGCGACTTCGGAGACGTTTTAAACGTCATGCTGCCAGACTGATTGGTATATGGAGTCAAGGACGATACTGTACAGCGCCGATTTCTTGCTGAAATTGATTTTAAACACACCTTAGAAATCTCCCTCGCCATGGAAAGTGCTGTGAGAGACTCGCAGGCTTTACAACACATGGATAATAGCGCCATGCTTTATGTTGGGCGGGAACCTGCCGCTGAGCATGGCGTGAAAACCAGACCTGCAGAATTAAACCATGATTCAATGGCCATTGTGAGAAGCATTAAGAAGCCTAACAGAAACACTTCTTCAATGACCTCAAGGCAAAATTGTTAGCGATGTGGGGGTGACCATGGAGGAAATACCTGTACATTCAAAGAGGCAGAATGCCGTTACTATCTTAAGAAGGGTCACGTAGTTAGGCAACGCCAAACAAAGATGAAGCAGCCTGCGAAACAGCAAACAAACATGATAGAAGTAACAGGTATAGCAAAAGCTGAAGCTGCTGCTGCTTATATAATGTAACTGCTGTGAAAGCTGAGCCTATTACAGTGACAGTACATGGGAATGAGAAGCCACTGACAATGGAAGTGGATACTGATGTATCAACTATGGTGGTAGGAGACCTTTCAGGTACCTTACTGAAGGAAGGCAGCAATAAACTTGGAGTGGACAACTGCTAAATTAAGAATGGGAGAATCTATTAAAGTAGAGGGCATCACCACTGTCCCAATCTCTTACAAATGACAGACAGCCCAACTATCTGTAATAATAGTGAAAGGAGAGGGACCCAGTCTTTCAGGTCGGGATTGGCTACAGAAGATCAAACCCAACTGGTTCGAGATATTTCACCTAAATTTAGATGGAATCCCAGAACCTCAAAGAAAATACAACATGGGTTCTTGGGAAAATAAGAAGGGCCTTAACATGCTACAAGGATTGCTCAGGTCTAAGCTTGTTCCTCTGGAGAATTATGATGAGAAGCAAGATTAATTTAATGCCACTCTGAACAAACTGAAGAAACAGTTAGCAGAGAAGACTCAGCAATGTTCATTAGCCCAGGAGGAAGTTAAGAGATACAAGAAAGAGACTGAAAAACTGAAGAGCCAGCTGAATGAAACAAAAGAGGTCTTGAAAGGAAAAGTCATGGATCTTTCCATGATGCGAATGGATAATGAAGCCACGAGTAGCACAATTACAGAAGCGAAACAAACTAAGAACTCACAGCGTAGAGACATGGCCAACTGTGAAACCAAAGTGAAGGACAAGGACAAACTCTGCTGCAGACAGAGAAAGAAAAGACAGAAATAAGATTGGAAAATGTAAATCTGACACTAAAGCTCACAGAGCTAGAATAAAAAGCACTGAATGCCTCAAACATGCTGAGAACCACTGAGTCTTTGAAAAATAAAATGGCTGAAATTCTGGAACAAGTGGAAATAAAGCTTCCATTTTTGAGACGTCAACATCTAGCAGAACACGATGGACACCATGAAAAAAAGGAAATACCAAACCGACAAAGTCCCCCAAAGCCACTGAGAGTGCCGTTCCTCCAAATGTGGCAGAATGTGTTCTGGAAGGATTGTCTAGGCTTCAGGAGAGCCTAGTATCAGAGACTGGTCCATTATCTTTCCAAGTACAAGCCGGAGATAGAATCACCCGTAAGCACGTAGATCACATCCGTGTCGGAGAGATATTCCAACAATTGTCTGATCAAACTGTGATTAACCTTGAACTGTTGACTTCTGAGATGTGTGATTGATCTAGAATAGACATTCCAGATGTTTCAGAGGAGTTGCCAAATCCTGAACTGCCCAGTTCTGATGATGTGTCTCATAGTGCAGCTCCAGATCTTGTCGATCATATTCAAGAACTTCCAGTGGTAGATCTATGCCACTCAAGCCATATACAGAGAGCACCTCAGAGGCTGGATTTATAATCATCGGAAATTGTATGCATGCTTGCTGGACTATTTATTGGATTGTTTAAATGTTTTTCTGTAAAGAATAATTGTAAAAAGCTAAAGAGGGAGGAAATGTGGTAACTGGATGTATAGTCACACCCTCCTGCCAATCACGGGTCATGTGATGTACTGTGGGGGACCAGTGAGCTCTTAGGACAGGCAATCCGGGGAGGCAGGGGTTTTCCAATGAGAGAACTGGTTGAATGTGCACACTCTAAAAATGTCTCTGTAATAAGTTTAACTGTTTCTTAATGAAGTCAGTCTGCTCCACAGAATCATCACATAGTAAACCAATGGCTCAACCATGTATTGTTGAGTGCAAAGTGTTTATATCATGAATCATGTCAATGCTGTGGCATCTACATAAATATAATGAGTATATTTACAAAATGTGTTTATAAAAATAAATTGGCAGTAACAACCTTGGCAAACAAAACATTCCAATGCACTTTACAGAGTTGTAGCCAGAGGAAAAGAATAACATTTGTAAAGTGAAGACAATCCATATGACAAAATTAATCAGATAATTCTGTAAACTCCAAAAATTATGAGGAAAATATTCTTTGTGAGCTGTACCTAGTGAGATTGTAAAGATGTTATTTTTATATGCTTTTATGTTTTTTTTTACACATATACACATTAAGTTGTAATGTTGAATCAAACTAATGAGAATTCATATGTAAATTTGATATAAAATGTGAAAGAAATATCAACATGCAAAAGTTATACAGGATAACAAAGTGATTGATAGAAACTTATTCTAAGCAACAGAGAAAATTTATGGGCCTTGAAATTGCACTGTGGGATACAAGCATGGAAATCCTTAGCACATTCATATGAATTTCCTTTCTCTTCTGTTATCAGGGCTGCTAAACCATTTATCTTAAATAGATTAACACCTCTATTTATCTTAAATGCGTTAATGCCTCCATTAAAATAGTAGAAGAAGGAATTTCCTACGCACACATTAACAGTTCACGCACAATAAAGCACAGTGTAATTTCAAGGCCATAGTAATTAAAAAAAACAATCTGGACTGTAAATTGATTAAAAGTTAAGTGACACTACACTTGCTGCACAACTATAACCTTAACACATCATTAATATCAATAAGAGCACAGGAATACCAAACATGCTGTTTAAAATGATACAGAGCTACGAAATACTGTCAGCCTTGCTCTCCATCCAGGAAAAGCTGCATCCTGAGGATGCTGGTTACATTTTCATTTTAAGATGACCCAATTTCTTACATTAAAAGTTACAGACTGCCTGGGAGCTTTTAGTTTTAACTTTGAAAAGATTACAAAGCTAATGCAGTATGAGAATACAGATACATTTCTGAATCTTACCTACCTTCTTATGCAAAACACATTTGCTTCAGTACATAGATTATTCTTCAGATTGTAATTCCAGATTCACAAGTTTTAGAATATTTCTATTGACCCTTATATCTGGGTAAGTTTTAGGTAATGGGCCAGTGATAGAGAAGAGAAAGGCTTTTTATCAATCACTTTAGCTACTAGATCTATCCTATGCCTCCATAGTAATTTCGGTATGCATCAGACTTTAACAGTAATATCATTGTGGTAGAGTACCATGTAGCTTTAAGAGAATGCAAGTGGACTAACCACATGACAGTACTGACCAACCAATGTACAGTGCGGGCTACAGGCTAACTGTAAATCTAAGGCTGGAGATGGTTGTGGGAGGATTTAGTGCTCTGCTTCCTGTTGCAATAAACATTCAAAGTTTGTTCTTATGTCGGTCTCTCTCCGTTATTGATAGTATCAACTAACTAGTGTATATGAAGGCAATTCGAGTTTACTCAACTAGTGAACTCATGACTCAAGACATAAAACTGGTGACGAGGATGCAAATAGCAAAATTGCAAGACCTCTGAGTGAGAATCTGCAAGACGGGTGAGCAAAACATTAGAAAGAGAATCTGTACTTAACTTCAAAAATAGACAGCAATCAGAGCAGGAAGCAGTGCTGAGGTTTTAAATTTGAAAAATGAGAGGAAAAAACCCTGCAGAATCACGATCGCTGAGATCCCGCCAAAACTCAAAAAGAGCGCGAAACACGGCACAGAAAAGCCGACAGCTGCAGGGACAGAGTTGGAAAAAAAAATGACTGCCCTTAAAGCGGCAATATATTTAAAGGGGTACATGAAAGAAAAATGGCAATGGATAGAAAATTATAAAAGACCCCAGAAAGAGGGCAACTCTGTGGAAGGCAAAACACAAATTGATCGATGGTAGTCAAGAAAGCCGTGATAAGCCAAACACCTGAATTCATCGTTAAATGGGAAGCCCATCAGAAGCGCAGTCCCCTTGCAGTCGTTCACAATGCCGCAGTTCGGGCATGTTGATCCATTTGACTCCATTTCAGATGACTGGTCTCAATATGTCGAATGCCCAGCATTCTTTTTTTACTGCTAACAACATCATAGGGGAGGAAAAGAAGAGGGTGATTATTTTGTCCACATGCAGGAGCAAAACATATGGGCTGATCTGCAGCCTCACATCACCTAACAGCCCCAATACGAAGACTTTCGATGACTTAATAAAACTTGCATAAAACCACCTGAGACCACAGCCCTCAGTCACTATGCAGTGCTTCAAGTTCAGTTCAAGGAATAGGCTTCCAGGGGAGATAATAGCTGACTATGTTGCTGTTTTAAGGGCATTAACTGAACATTGTGAATTTGGAACGTCCATTAGTGAGAGACCAACTGATATGCGAGATTGGAGTGATAGTATTCAAAGGCGTTTGCTAGCTAAAGCTAATCTAAACTTCACTAAGGCATTAGAATTAGCCACAGTAATGGAGAATGCTGTTAGGAATTTGGAAGCTAGAAGAGATACACAAAATGGTGCTGTCCATCTGGTAGGGTGGGACAGACCAGCAACAAAAGGCGCAAAAACATCAGACACCAAAGAAAGGTGGGAAACGCCCCCTATGTACAGATCAGTAAATTACAGCAGTACTACAGTACCTTTAAGATCCTTTAAGGTTAGAAGTTTTGGACACTAAACTGAAAATACACATGGGTGAAGAAATAAGACTGAAAGGGATGTCAAGTCAAGGTGCAGTATGAGGAACAGCCTACAAAGTTACCCCTATTTGCAATGTCAGACAGGGGACCGAGTATCCTCGGAAGGAACTGACTGGGAGAAATAAACCTTGAAGGTCTGCTAAGTTTCCAACTGGAAACCAGAAACATTACTGCAGAAAAAATGAGTGCACGAAGACCCAACGGGAGAAGTCCATAGAAGTGTTACAATGGTACAGAGTTCAAGCTGAAGTCAGCATCCTTCGAAAAGAAAAGGAATACCTATTAAAGGACTTTCTTGCGCTACAAAATTCAATCAGCTCCCAATTTATGCCACTGAAAAGATATGAAGAAGAAAAGGAAGAGTTAAACCTGTCTCTAGCCGAGTTAAAGAATTAATTAACTGAGAAGGGGCAACGATATGAGATTCTCCAGGAATCTCATGAGAATAGGAAAGAATTGAAAGAGCTGAAGCAGCAGCTGTGTAACAGTCCTGAAGTTTTAAAGCTAGAAGACCCTGAGTTCTCAGAAGAGCTGTCAGAAAACCTAGCTATTGATCTCACTCACATCCAGCTCACACCTGAATCTAGTCCAGCCAACAGCAAAATTAAAGAGGAGACCGAGAGACAGATCAGTGCCACCAAGGAAAGGACCCGCAGGAAGAACAAGAGGAATTATTGACAATGCTGGAAAAGAAAAACAAAATGTCTTTTTCTCTCTGTGTTGCTTTGTGCTTGATGCCCTTTATGTGTTTCAGCTTGGAGGGGAGGGGCAGCAGGAATGAATGTGACTGCACGTGGAATATGGTGAAATCATCCACTGAGAAACCAGTTGGACAACTGTCCCCTGAAAGGGAGTTCCTGAAAAAAACCAGCCGAGGTTGTTAAACTGCAACACTCAAAGCATCCGAGAAAGCCTCCTGAGAGACTTGATTTGTAGCTAGTTATTAGTGTAAACAGTTCATGTTATTAAGTTTGTCAACTGTATTTTTTAAGTTAAGGGTGAGGGATGTGGTAAAGTGGAGTACCATGTACCTTTAAGAGAATGCAAGTGGACTAACCATGTGACAGTACTGACCAACCAATATACAGCGCAGGCTACTGGTTAACTGTAAGTCTAGAGCTGGAGGTCGTTGTGGGAGCACACAAGGATTTAGTGCTCTGCTTTCAGTCGCAAAAAACAATCACAGATTTTTCTTATGTCGGTCTCTCTACATTATTGATAGCAAGCATCAACTAACAAGTATATATTAAGGCCTGCAATTCAAGTTTACTCGACTAGTGAACTCATAGACTCAAGACATAAAAATAATAAACATATATTACTGTAAATATAGAATCATAGGGCTGGATTGTATGCTGAGATGGGCTCCAGGCACCCAGTGTAAATTTCGGGGGTGGGACTGCTCCTGCTTAGGCGGCTGGCCCTGCTTTAATTTTTTGGGCTTCAGCCATTTAATTATGTGGGTGGACTTCTGTCCATCACCAGGAGGACATCAAGCCTCACACAACTGCTGGAAAATCAGAGGCCACCAGCACTTGCACACCGGCAGCACCAGCAGGAAAGTGGCCACTGCTGCAGGAACAGTGCCCACTGCTGGTGCTGCAGGAACTGTGCCCATGCTGGTGCTGCAGGGACGGTGCCCACTGCTGTTGCTGCAGGGATGGTGCCCACTGCTGGTGCTGCAGGAATGGTGCCCTCTGCTGGTGCTGCAGGAACTGTGCCCATGCTGGTGCTGCAGGGACGGTGCCCACTGCTGTTGCTGCAGGGATGGTGCCCACTGCTGGTGCTGTAGGAATGGTGCCCTCTGCTGGTGCTGCAGGAACAGTGCCCATGCTGGTGCTGCAGGAACCGTGCCTTCTGCTGGTGCTGCAAGAACAGTGGCCACTGCTGGTGCTGCAAGAACCATGCCCACTGCTGGTGCTGCAGGAGCCGTGCCCTCTGCTGGTGCTGCAGGAACAGTAGAAACAGTGCCCACTGCTGGTGCTGCAGGAACGGTGCCCTCTGCTGGTGCTGCAGGAGCTGTGCCCTCTGCTGATGCTGCAGGAATGGTGCCCTCTGCTGGCGCTGCAGGAACAGTGCCTTCTGCTGGTGCTGCAGGAGCCATGCCCTCTGCTGGTGCTGCAGGAACAGTAGAAACAGTGCCCACTGCTGGTGCTGCAGGAACGGTGCCCTCTGCTGGTGCTGCAGGAGCCATGCCCTCTGCTGGTGCTGCAGGAACAGTAGAAACAGTGCCCACTGCTGGTGCTGCAGGAACAGTGCCCACTGCTGGTGCTGCAGGAACGGTGCCCTCTGCTGGTGCTGCAGGAACAGTGCCCTCTGCTGGTGCTGCAGGAACAGTGCCCACTGCTGGTGCTGCAGGAACCGTGCCTTCTGCTGGTGCTGCAGGAACCGTGCCTTCTGCTGGTGCTACAGGAACGGTGCCTACTGATGGGGCTGCAGGGATGGTGCCCACTGATGGTGCTGCAGGGACGGTGCCCATGCTGGTGCTACAGGAGCTGTGCCCTCTGCTGGTGCTGCAGGAACCGTGCCCACAGCTGGTGCTGCAGGAACCATGCCCTCTGCTGGTGCTGCAGGAGCTGTGCCCTCTGCTGGTGTTGCAGGAGCTGTGCCCTCTGTTGATGCTGCAGGAACAGTGCCCACTGCTGGTGCTGCAGGAACAGTGCCCTCTGCTGGTGCTGCAGGAATGATGCCCACTGCTGCTGCTGCAGGAACAGTGCCCACTACTGGTGCTGCAGGGACGGTGCCCACTGCTGGTGCTGCAGTTAAGCCAACAATATGTCATGCAGTGATGGACCAGGCCATTCAGGTAAGTCCAAGCCCTCACTGTGGCCAGGCTGACAGGCCCCAGAGAGGAGTTGTTGGGGGAAATGTTGGTTGGGATGGAGGGCTGGGGTGGGGCTGGACAAGGGGATGCATGTGGGAGGGAGGGCTCCAATGGACACAGGGGGCCAGGGAGGGAGGCACCTCCCTTTCACTGACTGGCAACCCACAGCGTTAAACCTGCCAGCTACACATTGGGCATTGGCCTCTCCCCCTGCCTGTTATATCGGAGTTGCGGTGGGATGAAAACCTTACTTAAGAATTAATTGTCCATTTAAAGGCCTCAAATGAGCCACAAGTGGGCAGTCCACCAACACTACCCCAGCCGCCTGTAAAACTATGAAAGGGGTGAGGTGGCTGTACCAGCAGCAGGTATGCCGCCAATGGCATACGTCATAATTTACAGGTCCACACACTGATGGCCCATAAAATTCAGCCCATAGAATGATAGAACGGGGATAGCACAGAGAGAGACCATTCAACTCATTAAGCACATGCTGTCTCACTGGAAGAGCAATTTAGCTAATTCCACTCCCCACACCCCTTTTCTTGTAGTACTGCAATTTTTTTCCTGCAGTCACTGATCTAATTCCGTTTTGAACATCATTGCCCAGATTTTCTCCATAATGGAAAGCCTGTCTGCTGTGGCAAAAACGGCAGAAGTGCCCAGAAATCGTAAGTACCACCCCCAAACAGTGCACTTCCCTTCCCATTTTCATGGAGGCAGTTTGCATTTCACAAGTGTGGTTCACAGAGGCAGCTGGCCTTTTAAATCAGCAGCTGGCTCCACCAAAATTGGATTTCAGTAACCCAGGAGTGTGAAACCCAAAGTGGGAAGATTTGGTAATAGCAAGTCTGAACTTCGAATAGCTTGTGTACCCCTTTGGATAGATTAGGTACCCTTTTGCATTTGGTCCCGGGACACCTGAGGGAGGTAAGGTACCCTTTCAGGGAGGTAAGGTTCCCACTGGGGGAGATTAGGTGACCTTTCAGGGGAGATCAGGCGTCCTTTAGAATTATTAAAAGCAGACATGAATGCACATAAAATGTGCATAAACTCATTAACTGTCAAGCTCATTGGAACTGTCAACAGACCTGTCAAAATCAACTGTCAAAACTGTCAAGAGATGTGTCAAGAGGACCGACTTATCAAAAGTGTCAAGAGGAACTGTAAAAAGCACCTGTCAAAGGGAGCTGTCAAGCTATTTATAAGTTCTGCCCTTTATATCTTTGGGAAAAAACCTGGATTGCTAAAAAAACCAAAATCATCCCTTATTATTTCACTCTGTTTGTTGACATAAGCCCCAGGGCTTCCATTACTGCATTAGTGCTACATGACTGGTTTCACAACCATCCATTATCAAAGTAGGGTGCCTGACATTTCATAGTTTGATTGACAGTTAGATACTTTGGAGTGGTACTATGAATTCCAATGTCTGTTGTTATAAGGGATTATGCATTTGAATGAAATGCTTGTTGTTATAATGCTTTTTTTTGTCTCATCTTTGTATGTGTCCATGGTGAATACTGGGTGAGTTGGCATGATTGGTGTAAGGGCAAAGGGTGCTGGGTAGGGAACATTGGTTGGCATGAGTTGGCATAGGAGCTATGAAGGGACTTGGAGGGGTGAATACAAGGGAATAAGTTGGCATGGAGGTGGGTACAGGGGCATAGGTTGGCATGGGGTATGAGGGGTTATGGGGATGGGTACAGAGCAAGGGGTGGCATGGATAGGGCATGGGGACTGTGTGGGGTGCATGAGGATGTAAGGGATGAGGGAATGAAGAGATGTTTTTTGTTTTATTCCTTTTTTCAATATATGTGCATAATGCTGGAGTCCCAAGCAGGCCTTCTGCCCAACCCTCCTCTGGACCCAGCATCCTCCTCACTACTTCTGGGTTTGCCTGCCCCAATTCCTGATATAATTTGCTCACCCACCCTCTCCCTCTCCCCCGGCCTGAAAATCTGATGTCTGGACAGCCAGTTTTAAAAGTCATGTTCAAGCAGCCAGGAATTCTCCTGACTCTCCTCATCGGCTCACAGGTGAGAATTCTGGCCTTAGCTATGAAGTACTAACATTAAAAAATAGTGTGAAAGGTGGAATTGAAAGGAGTGTTAGCATGAATCTACATTGTACCTTACCCTCTGCTACTTTGCCTATAGATAATGGTTTGAATTTCTCCTCAAGACAGATTTTGGCTGACTGAAAGACAGCATCCTGCACAATAGCAGGTGGATTTCTGAAGTATGACACATGGGTATCAACTTGAGCATGTCATCCTGTCACAATCAGGCACAGAAATATTCCAAATCATTTTAACAGCGTACAATGCTTATAAGAGCCTAAGCAATTAGATCAGGAACATGCTGTACACCCACTAAGCCTACTCCACCATTCAACGAGATCATGGCCAGAATTTTTTGCTTGGCATGCAAGCATGCATCCAACACACTCGAGCGTGAAATGACACGCGATGACGTCAGGCGAGCATCCTGACGTCATCATGCCCTCCTGCAATATGCCTGCTCACAATTAAGCTGCCTATTAAGGCATTTAATCAACTAAATAACCGGAATTTTTTGCTGCCCGTCCAACCGTTCGGTTGGTGGGTGGGCGCAAAGGCCAAACGGCTTTTGCATTTTAGATGAAACCTCATTCACGGGTGGGATGAGGTTTTGGCCAGTGATTAAAAAAAAACTTTACTCATATTTAACATGACTCTGCTCATGTGACAGAGTCACATGAGGGGACATGCTTTCATTATTTTAAAACTCTATTTTTATTGATAAAAATCTTTTGCTCCTTGAGGCAGCTCTGTGCCTCAGGGAGCTTTTACTGCATGCACCACCCCCACCCTCCCCTCTCATGTGCAAACCTCAGTGCCCGCGCTCCTCCTGCCCCTCATCCTGGCAGTGCTGTAGCGCATGTTTCACACTGGCTTGCCGTTAATTGGCCAGCTGGTGTGAAGTTGCAGTCAGGGCCCGATTGCGGGTGGCGGTTTGATTCCCAGCCGCTCCCGGGCCCGCTTGCCGTGCCCGCCCGACAAGGGCAAAATTCTGCCCCACGGCTGATCATCTACCTTCTACTGACTCTACGTCATTTCCATTCCCTTACATTCCTGTTGTACACTGTTATACCCCATTGGTCATTTGTAATATCCAGTTATTACTATGTAGGGTTAGCATTCCCACCCCCCTCCCTCCCTCTACCAGCACACTTGACATTGTGACAGGGAAGACAGAAAGGCAACATCTGTGATATTGTTTTTATAAATATTCTTCAATTCAACCTGGCAAATGTAAGTGTTACTGTGCACCTTGTCTGGGTGCCATTTTACACTTATTACTTCCAGTGCAGTTTGTGGAAAAGCTCATCAGCATAGGTTAAATGGTTTACTTAATACAAATTAGAGTGGTAATCCATAGATGCAACGAGGTCAGCCCGAGGTCACTCTGAAATTTAGAGTGGTGTAGAAATGTTGTTTGATGCCAATTTTCATTTAGGAATTGAGAGTTTACTTAAGGCATAGTGAGATACATATAAAATTAAATTTTAAATAATAAAACTTGAGAAAGAATGGGAAGGGAAAAGAATAGGAAAGAAAAGAGAATGGTGAAAAAGAAAAGGAGATAAAACATCCCTTTATCCCTACAATCTCCTCTAGCCCCAGCAACTCTCAGAAATACCTGCAGTCCTTCAATTCTGAGCATCCCCAATTTTAATCACTCCTATTTTGGTGCTGTACCTACAGCCAAGACCTTAAGCTCTGTAATTCCCTCCCTAAACCTTTCCACCTTTCTGTCTTACTTCGTTTGAGATTCCCCTCTTTGACCAAGCTTTTGGTCACCTGCCCTAGTATCTCATAGAGAATCATTGAGAAATTTATGGGCAGAAGGAGTCATTCAACCCATCGAGTCTATGACAGCTCTCTGTGGAGTAGTTCAGTTCCCCAGCTCTATCCCTATAGGCCTGCAGATTTATTTCCTTCAAGTGCCTATCCAATTTCCTTTCGAATTCATTGATCATTTCTGGTTCTACCTTCTTTATGAGCAGTGAATTCCAAGTCATTACCACTTGCTGCATAAAAAAGTTCTTCCTCACATTCCCCTGCATCCCTTGCCCAAAATTTTATATCTGTGTTCCCTAATCCTTGTACCATAAACTAATGGGAATAACGTTTTCTTTTCTATTCATCAAACACATCATAATCATGCACACCTTTATCAAACCTCCCCTCAATCTCCTTTGCTCTAAGCAGAAGGTTTTCCAACCTAACCTTGTAGCTAAAACCCTCTATCCCTGAACCATTCTGGTAAATCTCCTTTGCACCCTTTCAAGAACTGTCACATCCTTCCTAAAGTGTGCTGACCTGAACCGGATGATGCAATATTCTAGCTGTGCCCTAAATAAAGCTTTATTCATGTTGTAAGAATGTAAGTAGAAATTTGGATGGTATACGAAAATATAGAGCCTAATTAACCAAATCTACCCAGTGATTTATTTTAACTCTTGGAGTTATGAACAATACTTAAACCTACAGGTTAAGACAAGACCCTTCAGATAGCAAACTCAAACTGCAGGATTTTCCGCTCCCGCCCACCACAAGTCAATGGACTTCTGGCTGGGGCACCGCCTCGCCCATGGCGGGTCCTGCCTGCGATGGGGCCAGAAAATCCCGGCCAAAGAATTTGATTCAAAGTGAAATATAGATCAATATAGGGTTATAATATAGAATTAGTTCAGTGCAAATACTTAAAAACCATGCATTCATACAAATAAACCCTCTTAGTTTTAATACACGGTGCATGTGTCAAATTAAAATCATTTACTATACTATTTCTGTAATAGAAGTAAATAACCCAAAATACAAAGTATATTTATCAATCCAACAGACTTTATGACTTCTGGTGGGTGATCAGGCCGCAAAAACAAAACCTTCTTCTTCGACCGAACAGCTATTCTTCAATTAGAACACGGCTAGCAAAGGGGGCTTCCCTAAAGTCTGTTTTTATCTTCTTCAGTGGACATCATGCCATATCAGGCCAGGTAATTTTAACTCATTGATCCATCATTTAGGTAATTTAATTGGTTTTAATTGTATAATTTAAAGATAACACCTTGGGTCAAGAAGACAGTTTATGGAAGACAATGGTTCCTTATCCACTAATCTTGATCAGATTATGAACAATAAATTTATTCTTGAGCTAGAACTTGGCAGTCTAAATGTTTTACTACCTATCAATAGATTTTAGAAATATTCCCTTAGTTGAAACAATTAATACTGATAGTATATTCATTTGGAGTTTTCTTAAGGCTTTTTAATGTTAAATCTAAAATAGAGATTCCAATCTGTTAGAATATGTGTGTGTTTGTGTGTTTGTGTGTCTGTGTATGTGTGTGTGTCTGTATATGTGTGTCTGTACATGTGTGTGTATGTGTGTGTGTACGTGGTGTGTGTGTGTCTGTAAAGCAATTGTGTGTCTGTATATGTGTGTGTGTCTGTGTGTGTGTCTGTCTGTGTGTGTGTGTGTCTGTATATGTGTGTGCATGTGTGTGTCAGTAAATGTGTGTGTGTGCATGTGTCTGTATATGTGCTTGTGTGTGTACGTGTGTGTGTATATGTGTGTGTGAATCTGTATACGTGTGTGTCTGTATACATGTGTATTGATTCATCTTACAATTTAATCAAGGTGCATTTCTTAAAGATCACCCATTTCTTTTATCTGAGACTTGTGCTGTTTGATACCAGTCATTGTTCAATATATATTCTTTAGTTCTGAATGACTGTTCAAAGATACAGAAAGATAGTTGCTAGTTATTTTAATGTGCTGTGCACGTTATTTTACACAAGCAGTCTTCTTGCAGATTTGCCGTGTTATGTATTTTAAAATGAGTAACAAGAACCAAGCATATTTTCTATTAAGAACAAAACAAGACATTTTACAATAATTACTGACTATTTATATTTTCAATTATAATGAATTGAGGCTCATATGTTTTTTAAAATCATCTGTTGCTAGCTGGTCTAATTTATTGTCACTATAACCAAATATGGGATTGCTGCTATTAGGAAGCCATATATTATATTTAAGATGACTTCCTTGGCCCTTGTTAGTTAATTTCAGTAAGTTTAGTTCGAAAATAGTCAAGTCTTACTGAAAATCACCATCCAAGCTTATTTACAATTTTCAGCCTAACTTTCCTGCTACTTAAATCCAATACTTCCATTTATGAAACCTGGGATCCCATATGCTTCACTAACCACTTTCTCAATGTTGGCTTTTACATACTGCTGCCAGCTGTGGTTTGGGTGGGTGGGCCACATAAAATAGGGTGTATGCCCAACCCACCACCTTCCCACCCAACTCCGAGCTCATTCCCATAATACGGGGGAGGTGGGCATGTGCTAAAATCGGCATTCCGCCCACCATATTCAAAGAAGCAACCAAGGAGCAATTAGGCTTGTTATCAAAGCCAGTTGACTCTAATAATACGCTTCTAACCACCATAAAACATTTGGCGTGGACAGTCGGGTGGGAGCAGGCAGCCCTTTTTTTAAAAAAAAGTTCATCAAACGGTGAGAAGGAAGGGGGTTTCGCTCTTCAGGGACTTCCCTTTGTCAAGCATGTGGAACCCCCTCTAAGATGGAACCCCCTCCCCCTTCTTTTCTGCAGACTTAAACCCAGACTCTCCCCCCACCACCCTGCCCTAACCAAACCCTCACTGCCCAAGACCTTGGGCTTACCTGCTCTGGAGATCCATGGGCCTTCTTCCTTTTCTCCTGCATGCCACTGATAGGCTCTTGGCGCTGCCAGGACTTGGCTGACAGCTCCAGAGGGCAGGACTTTATGGTTGCGGTGTAGATCAGTGTGCAGCATGTCGGCTCCACACTGACTTTGCTTCTGGTGGGGGTGGGGGTGGTGTGGGAGTGGCGGGGGGGTGGGTGGGTGGTGGGGGAGTGAGCCAGCCACACCCCCATAATATTCAGCCCTTTATCCAGCCATATTCAAAGATCTATGCACATTGTATCCCCAGGTTCCTTAGTCCCTTCACACACTTTAGAACTGTGTCACTGAATCTATCTTGTCTCTCCCTATTCCTTCTCAAAATGCATCATTTCACACTTCTCTGTATTAAATTGCATCTGCCACTTGTCTGCCCATTCTACCAGCTTATCCATGTCTTGTTGTGGTTGATTTGTATCATCCTCACTGTTTGTCAGTCCTCGAAATTTGGTACCATTGGAAAATTTTGAAATTTTACTCTATATTCCAATATCCAAGTCATTTATATGCATCGAAAAAGCAGTGGTGCTAGCACTGACCCTTGAGGAATGCCACTGTCTACCACCCTCCTGCCTAAAAAATAACTATTTAGTGCAACTCACTGTTTTTCGTCCTTAAGCCAATTTTTTATCCAAGCTGACCTTGACCCTTCTATGCCATCAGCTACAATTTTGTTACAACTTTTTATGTGATATTTTGTTGAACTCTTTCTTAATAGCTATACTGACAACATCCCTGGCATTCCGTTCATCAACCTTCTCTGTTATTTCAACAAAAAATTCAGTTAGATTAGTCAAGTGTGATCTGTCTTTTACAAATCAATGCTGGCTATCCTTAATTAACTTAAATCTCTCTGAGTGCTTGTTGATTTTTTCCCCCTAATTATTGTCTCTAAAACCTTACCTACCGCTGGTGTTAAACTTACTGGCCTAAATTCATTAGTGCAGTAAAATCTTTGTCATCCGGTACGCAAAAGGAATAGGTGGTGCTGGTTAATCAATAATGCCAATTAATGGACAGTTCCATTTACCAATAGAATACAGCACAATTCTTGTTGCATGAATTAATATGCAAGCACTCAAGAAGTAAACAGCAGTATTATTTTTACTTCTAAATCTCCAACAGTGCATTAAGACATAAGTTAAAGTACAAAATTATACAGTATATAGGGACAGGTACTGGATAACTTTGTAATTGCTTTTAGTTGGTAAAGTGACAGTTCATTTTAGGGGAATATCAGAAATTCTGGTTCATGGAGAATTCTGGTTGGTAGAGTGCCGGATAGCACAAAGTAAACCTTACTGCCCTTATACCCTTTCTTGAATAAATGTGTCACATTTACCATTCTCCAATCCTCTGGTACCTCACTTGTATCTAGGGAAGATTTGAAGATTCTGGCAAACAGTTTTGCTATCTGGCCATCCCCCGACCCCAACTTCCTTTCACAACAAGGGGTGCAACCATCCAGACCAGGTGACTTATTCACTCTAAATATAGCCAGCCTTTCCAGTACATCCTGCTTCTCAGTTTTCAGCCCATCCATCAGGTGCTTGGTTGTGCTGCATGGACATTTTTTGCAGCATTTTGGGGCTTTCTTTTATTAGTTGGAGATCTGCAGCTCTCTCTGAGGCATCTGTCTGCCTTCAGGGAGATCACTAGAAGCGCCGACCAGCACCCGTGGTGACGTCAGCGCCTGCCCTCTTCCCATCCCCAACGGCAGTGCTGAGCCTTTCTCCGGGCCCGTTTCACGCTGGCTGGCCGTTAATTGGCTGGCCAGCATAAGATCGCAGTCGGGGGCCGGTCACAGGTGGGAGCGCATTCAGGTCCGCTTCCAAGCCCGCCGATCGTGCACACCCGACGAGGGAAAAATTCATGCCATTAAGTATTCTAGCTTCCCCTGCATATATCACCTTTTTTATCCCCAGTAGGACATACTTCACCTCTTACTACCTGCTTATTATTTACATGCAGGTTGAAGGCTTTTGGATTCTGTTTTATGTTGACACCTATTCCATTCATAGATTCTCTGTTTGCCAATCATATTTTCCTTTTCACTTCCCCTCCAATCCATTGTATTTGACCTAGTTCTTGCTTGAAGAATTCACAGGTGATGCAGCATGCTTCCTCTTTTTTTGTTTCATCATATTCTCTATTTCCCTTGTCATCCAAGTAGCCCTGACTTTGGTTCCCCTATCTTTCACCCTGTACAGTTAGCCTGTACCCAAGAAATCTCCTTAAAGATCATCCGTTGTTCCATTACAGTTTTTGTCTTTGATTCCATTTTACCCTGACTACATGCTGTAAAGGGTTAACACTAATGATAGCTAGTGAACATGTCTACTCATGCCAAGGAAGGTCCCACACCCATTTCTGAAAAGAGTCAGGAGTGAGATTAAGCCTATGCTGCAATAAAGAGTCATTTCGCCATTCACAAAACCAATCAGGTGATGCTCTGCTATGGTACCAGTCCCAAAGCCTAATCTTTCCTTTTGTATATACATTGATCTAACACACCTCAAAAAAGCAGTCGAAAGAGAAATCCATCCAATGGCATCGGTAGATGACAACTTGGCCAAACTTGCAAAAAACACCATCTTCATCAAACTTGACACCAACAGCGGGTTTTGGCTATTGCCATTGGACCAGGAGTCTAAACTCTTAACTGCTTTCATTATGCCCTTTGGACGATACTGTTTTAATCATTTGGCATCATTTCAGCCCCTGAAATATTCCAAAAGACAATGTCCAATATACTGCAAGGCATTGCTGGCATTTTATGCCACATGGATGACATCTTGATCCATTGGTCAACAAAACAGGAGTATGACAAACAGGTTAGGGAAGTCTTACTTGCTCTGCAAGCGGCTGGCTTGATGCTCAATGACAAATGTGAGTTTTCTAAGCCCATAATAAAGTTCCTAGGACACATTATACCAGGAAGTGGGATTACCACAGACCCACAAAAAAAAGAAGACAATAAAGGAATTCCCATCACCTAGAAATGTAACAGAGCTAGAAAGGTTTATGAGCATGGTCAACCAACGAGGCATATTCCTGCCTCACATAGCCCAGATGAATGAACCCCTGAGACATCTTTTACACAGGACCAGGCATGATGCTGGACTGAGCATTAGAAGTAGTCATTCAAACAAATCAAAATGATGCTAACATCCTCAGAGGTCCTAGCCCACTATGACCCAGAACTTCCCATGATGGTGGCAGCAGATGCATCTGCAATGGAACTTGGAGCAGTGCTATTCCTGTACCAAAGAGATGACATAAAAAGGCCTGTTTTCTATGCATCAAGGTCATTAGCCACAAATGTGATTGAAATGGAAGTCCTCGCAGCGACATGGGCATGTGAAAAATTGTCTGATTATGTGCTAGGTCTGCAATTTAAAATTGAGTCTGATCACAAACCATTAGTTATGTTGTTTAACACAAAAGAAATTACAAAAATGCCACCCAGACTTCAACAATTCTAACTTTGACTCATGCAATACAACGCTACTATGGAGTGCATATAGGATAAATATCAGATCACGGCTGATACACCATCCAAGAAACCCGTCACTTACCCAGTACAGGAAGACAAAACCCTCATAGCGGAAGTTGAAGTCTTTACAACATTGACTACCACACCAGAAGTTGCTCAAATTTTATAAAGCCCAAAGACAAGAAGAAGAGTGCATCTAGATTCACATACACTGCCTGGACAGATGGCCACAGTACATCCCAAGCAACCTTGCCTTGAGGAAATATTTTGAACAAAGTTGCCACTTCAGCATCGTAGATGGCCTCTGGGTATATGAAGCAAGAGTGGTGGTACCATGAGCTCTCCACCTGGAAGTCCTCCAGAAGATCCACCAAGGGCAACTTGGGGCATAACCAAGTGTTAAGCCAGGGCAAAGCAGTCTATATGATGACCAGGGATTTCCCACTCCATTGAAAAGATGGTCTCCAGCTGCATCATCCACAAGCAGGTGTAGAAAGTGGAAATTTCTGCTCTCCTCCTTCCCATCAAGGCGTTGGGAACGACTTGGCATGGATGTGTTTGACTATAAAGGGGAAATATTTCTTATAGCAGTAGACTATTATTTACGTTGGATAGAGCTGCAAAAGCTGCATGGACTCACCTCTGAAGCTGTTATTACCTCCTTGAAGAAAATATTCTCCACACATGGCATTCCTGATGTTGTCATCTTTGATAACGGACCACAATTCTCCAATGAGTGCTTTCAATCCTTCACAAAGTTATATGGATTTGTACATGCCACAAGCTCCCCAGATTGCCCACAATCTAACAGAGAAACTGAGTGAGGAGTCTGCAGTGTCAAAGACCTCTTGAAGAAGAATGGCAGCTTTGAGCTCGCTCTGCTTAGTTATCGTTTGACATCATTACATAATGGGTTAGCTTCTGATAGGGCAGCAAACTAAAGACCCAACTTCTTTCCTGCCTCACACCTTACTACCAAATATCATGATGAATGGCCATCATTGAACTAGGAAGAAGGAAGGAGCCTACCGAGACAATCAAGCTTGTACATTTGACCAGAGGCTTAGGCTCAAGACCTTCCAATTCTTTGGAGGGGAGAGAAGATATGGATCGGAGACCAGAACCTTTCAGGAATGGTAATTGGGAAGTTAGAACAACTGAGATCATATCTAGTCAAAACACAGTCAGGCATCATTTGAAGGAAGAAATCTGCCTTAATATAAATAGACAGAACACTGTTAATAGCATGGGTGGAGTACCCTGAACTCCAAGAGTCCGTCACACCTACTTAACCACAAAAGAGGGAAGCCAGAAGGAGCCCCCATAAACTAACCTCAGAGCAACAGGATTCCCATCTATCTCAAAAGGAGCATCACACCCATTTAGGAAGACTAGTGAAACCACCAAAGAGACTTTCCCTTTAAGAAAAGAGACTTTGGAGGTAGGTGTAGAGGAATATGTGTGTAATAGTATGGGGATAAAGACTCAGGAGAGATATCGAGTAAGGGTTAACTCTAATGAAAGCTACTGTGCATGTGTGTAAGGTGTTATGTCACGTGATGTCACTCACTGAAGGAAGATGACTGAGAAGCATCTTAGAGAGTAGCTCCAGTCATGCCTTAATAATTGTTATTGAGTAAATAAATGTGTTTTCAACAAAAGACCATTGTCACCAGCAAGAGCATTTCTAGAGTGAGAAGCTAATGAATTCTGAGATAGAACCATGATAACAGAGATCCCTTGTTAGCCCATATGAAACAAATTTAAACATTCTACTTTAGATTCTTCCTGGCTTTTCTGTGTAACTAGTCTAAGCTTTATGATCCAATGATCACTGTTACCCAAATATCCCCCCACAGATACCTAGCCTACCTGGCCCACCTCATTCTCCAGCACCAGATCCAGCATTGCCTCCTTCCTAGTTGGACCAAGAGCATACTGGTCAAGAATGTTCTCCTGAGCACATTTCATAAATTCCTCCCCCTTTATAACCTTTAATGTAATATTATCCCAATCAACATTTGGGTAATTAAAGTCTCCCAATATCTCCACTCTGTGGTTCTTGCACATCTGTGTGGTTTTCCTGTAGATTTGCTCCTCTCTCTCTCCCTCACACAATTTGGAGGCCTATCGAATACCCCATGAGCATGATCATACCCTTTTTGCCTCTTAACTTTAACCATTTTGATTCTGTCCTTTCCCCTCAAAGACATTATCTCTTTCCAAAGCTACAATGACCCCTCCAAACAGTACTGCCACCCCACCTCCCTTTTTCCCTTCCCTATCTTTTCAGAATACTTTATATCCTTCAATATTAAGCACCCAGTCCTCACTATTTTTAAACCACATTTCCATTATAGCCACTACACCATATTCCCACACTGCTATTTGTGCTTGTAACTGACCAACTTTATTCAACAGTCTTTGTGCATTGACATACATACTTTGTAAACTTGTCTTTGTATTCCTCTTATGCCTTCTTAATTCCCTCCTATCTAATATGGAATTACACCCTTCTCTATTACTGTCCAACACTCTCACTTCATGCAATTTATTCCTCTTTTCTACTTCTATATGGTGGTGCCCACCCCCTTGCCAATTTAGTTCAAACCCTCTCCAACCACACTATTGAACCTCCTCTTATAATCTGGTAATCTGATGTGTAATATATCTTTAAGAAGAATGTTATAATGGAAGATCACTTGATCTTAGTACCCAATAGGAGAGTAGTGTGGGCTACCTCAGTAGTCAGTAGTCTATAGTTAGAATCTGTAGTGTGGAGACAGGACTTGAGTTGAAAGCACACAAGTGTAGCTGCTGAATACCTTTGTAAATAAACAGAATTGTTCCACTTAAGAAGTGTCGACTGACCTACTTTGTCTACTGTACCAACTTGGCCATCCCAAAACAAGCGTGCATCCCAGATCCATAAGTCCCAACAAACTGATGACTAGGATCCAACAAACTGGCAATGAGGAAAAAAACAAGAAAAAGCAAGGGAAACAGCGAAGATAAAATAAACTGGCTTTGAGAATAAAACAAGTTAACAAAAGAGATCAAGAAAAACGAAATCGGGCTGAACCGCACATGGTAATTGTAAGTAGAATTTCTGTCCTAATCGTCAAAGCAATCCCCTCACAGAATGCCACAATTCAGAAGAATTGATCCTTTTGATCCAGCCATGGATGATTGGTCTCATTATATTGAACGCCTCGTGTTCCTTTTTCAAGCGAACAACATTGCGGGGAAGATAAGAGATGAGCAATCCTCTTATCCACGTGTGGGAGTAAAACCTATGGATTAATTCAAAGTCAGACAGCACCCAATGCCCCTGATCCAAAAAGATTTGAGGAACTGGTGGGCCTCGTAAAAGGTCATTACCAGCCAAAGCCCTCGGTAATGCTACAACAGTTCAAGTTTAACGCAAGAAATAGAGTCCCAGGGGAGACAGTTGCTTGTTATGTGGCAAGTTTGAAACAGTTAACAGAACATTGTGAGTTTGGTACATCTTTAAATGACATGCTGAGAGATCATTTAGCGCATGGTGTAAATGAGGACACAATTCAGAAAAGATTGCTGTCTGAAACAAATTTGGATTTTAAGAAGGCGCCAGAGATAGCACTGGCCTTGGAAAGCACAGTAAGGGATTTGAAAGCCATACAGGGCGTGCAAAATGGCACTGTCCTCCATGTTGGGCAGGAAGCCCCAGCCAAAAAGTGTGCGAAAATGCAAGGCTCTGAGAAGCAGGAAGCAGCCACCGCTAGCAGACAAATAAAAAGGAGTGACATGGAATAATGGCAACAGAGGTGGAAACAGATAACCTTATAATGATTGACAATTTTAAAAAAATCGAATGTTTTTATTGTCATCGACACGGCCACCTAATGAGACAGTGCAAGGAAAGAATCAGGCAGACTTTCAAACAAAAGAAAAAGCCCTGTGAGATCTACAGTGTAGAGGACCCTGAAATAACAGATTCAGATATTTATTTGTTGTATAACTTCAAGGCTGGGAAAACAGAACCAATATATGTAACAGTGAAGGTAAATGACAGACCTATTAGAATGGAAGTGAACACAGGGGCTTTCACTACAGTAATTGGTGAACACGCCTTCAAATATCTGAATTATGTAGAACATAAATTTGGAAGAAACATATGCCAAACTGAAAACTTACATGGGAGAAGACATTCGAGTCAGAGGCATAAGCACAGCTATTGTTCATTATGGAAGCCAATCGGTAAAACTATCCTTGATGGCTTGCAATGTGTAGTCTCCACAAATTTGAACGCTTTGGTCAGGTTTAAGAACAGGACGATTGGTACTACCCATTCTGAGAACTGCATGGGTTGGATAACTCCCAGTATTTCTAATTGGTATCAACCTTTCCCTGCATTGCATAAGGTAGCAGGCGAGGGGCCAATCCTCCTTGGATGAAACTGGCTAAAGGAGATTAAGTTAGAATGGGCTGAAATTTTCCAGATGAGAGCAAGTGGGTTACCAGAGCTACTACAAAATACGCCTCAGTCGTCAAGGATGAACTTGGGAAGATCCAGGGGCTGCAAGCAAAATTCATGTGGACCCAGAGACAACCCCCCGATTCATAAAGGCAAGACCAGTACCTTATGCAATGCAGGAAAAGGTTGATACCGATTAGAAATACTGGGAGTTATCCAACCCATGCAGTTCTCAGAATGGGTAGCACCAATCGTCCTGTTCTTAAACCTGACCAAAGCGTTCAAATTTGTGGAGACTACACATTGACAGTTAATAAAATAGCTAAGCTGGACAGATACCCCATACCAAAAATCGAGGACCTTTATGCTAAGCTGGCAGGTGAAACAGCCTACACGAAGCTTGATGAATCATGCTTATCTACAATTATAGTTAGAGATGGCCTCCTGGGAATTTGTTACAATTAATATACACAAAGTGTTGTACCGATATACCCATTTGCCTTTTGGCGTCTCCTCAGTTTGTGCTATATTCCAGAGATCAATGGAAAGTTTATTGCAGGGACTGCCCCACATTTTAGTTTATTTAAATGATATTGTGGTGACTGGACTCACTGAAAAGGAACATTTGGTAAACTTAGAAGAAATCTTAAAAAGTTTCTTGCAAGTTGGAGTGCGTTTACAAAGAGAAAAGTGCACATTCCAAGCAAAAGAGGTAATCTATTTGGGTCACTGGGTAGCTTCACAGGGCCTCCATCTGGTTGAGGATAAAGTGAGAGCCATAAGAAAGGCACCTGTACCAAAGAACTTTGAGCTCAAATCATTCTTAGGGATGATCAAATATTATGGGCGGTTCTTACCTAATTTGTCTACAGAACTGGCCCCCCTGTATTACCTACTCAAGAAAAACCAAAGTTGTTCTTGGCAAACATCACAGAAAGGAGCTTTCATAAAGATTTTAAAAAAATGTTGCACTCATCCAATCTATGAGTACATTATGACCAGAGGAAAGAATTGGTGTTGACATGTGACGCATCTCCCCATGGAGTGGGAGAAGTGCTCTCCCATCGAATGGATGATGGCACGGAAAGGCCTAAAGGTTATGTATCAAGAATGCTCAACACAGCGGAAAAGGGATACTCACAGACAGAAAAAGAAGGCCTGTCAATCATCTTCGATGTCAAGAAATTGCACCAGGACGTACATGGCTGTCATTTTACTGTTGTTTCAGACCACAAGCCATTGCTAGGATTGTTCAGCGAGGACAAGGCTATACCACCCATTGTCTCAACAAGAATACAAAGATGAGTGTTGATCCTGGCAGTGTATGAGTATACTTTCATCCACAGGCCTGGAAGTCAAATTGCAAACGCTGATGCACCTAGTCGTTCGCTCTTACAAGAAAAAGATGAGGATGTCCCAGTCCCTCAAGAACTTGTTTTATTGTTGAACGTCTTAGATTCATCACCAGTATATGATAGACAGATCAAAGAATGGACAAGTCGAGACCAAATCTTATCCAAGAACAAGTTCTTCATGGTCGGTCACAAGAGCTGGTATCTGATGAAATGAAACTGTTTTTTAACAGAAGGCCTGAAATAACCAGCCAGAATGGTACCTTATTGTGGGGAGCATGAGTGATTGTTCCTCCAAAAGGAAGAAAGCCATTGTTAATTGGACTACATAATGCACATCCAGGAATTTCCCGACTGAAGACCATAGCACGCAGCTATCTATGGGGGCCTGGGATGGATGGAGAAATAGAGAGCTTAGTGAAGAATTGTATGCAGTGTCAGCAAGTGCAAAAGTTATCTTCAACAGTTCTGTTACACCCTTGGGAGTGGCCATGAAGGCCACGAGAATGATTACACATTGACTATGTGGGATCTTTCATGGGAACAATGTTTCTGCTTATTGTTGATGCCCACTCAAAATAGATGGACATATATGAGGTGAAGTCATCAATATCTTCTGCAACAACTGAGAAGCTACGTCAAAACTTTGCCATTCATGGACTATCAGAAGTGGTGGTATCTGATAACGGCATTTACAAGTGCTGAGTTTCAACGGTTTATCAGCCTCAATGGGATCACTCATGTAAAAACTTCACCATACCACCCTTCCTCAAATGAACTGGCTGAAAGAGCGGCTCAAACATTCAAGTCTGGCATGAAGAAATTAACTGGAGATTCCATAGCAACCAAGCTAGCATGCTTTCTTTTCCATTATAGGACCACCCCTCGTACAACAACAAGTGTTACACCTGCAGAATTATTGATGAAACGTCATCTCAGGACAAGATTGAGCTTAATAATGCCAAATTTAGGGGGGAAAATGGAAAGGAGTCAAAGAAGTCAGAAAACTAGGCATGACTGGCATTGCCGTGACAGGACATTTACCATAGGACAGATGGTATATGTGAAGAAATTTGGAGAAGTAAGTGTGAAATATTCAGGTGAAATAAGTGCAGTTACTGGACCTCTATCTTACCACATGAAGGTGGAAGGCCGAGTCATACGGAGACATGTGGATCATATAAGGAGGAGAGAAACCATCCACCAAGAAATGATTCCATCAGTGTTCACGACCAAGTCAACATTTCTTTTTGAGAGAACTCAACCGAGTACAGATGTGTCTGAAGTGTCAGCTGTACCTGCAAGAGTTGAGGAAACAGGTTTGCAGGTGTCCACCAAAGAACCTGATGTTCTGAAAACTCCAGAAAAGGAGGTTCCTGCCAAAGCTGTAGAGCCGAGACATTCTACACACATAAGGAAACCCCCAGAAAGACTGAAATTGTAAATTATTTACCTGTGTAAATAATTTGATATTTTGAAAAAATCGTAATTGTAACTGTAAAATGTATTCCTGAGTAAAAAGGAAGGGATGTGGTAATCTGATGTGTAATACACCTTTAAGAAGAATGTTATAATGGAAGATCATATGATCTTAGTATCCAATAGAAGAATAGTGTGGGCTACCTCAATAGTAAATAGCCTGTACTTAGAGTCTGTAGTTTGGACAGAGCTGGAGTTGAAAGCACACAAGTGTAGCTGCTGAGTACCTTTGTAAATAAACAGAACGTGTTCCACTTAAGAACTGTCTACTGACCTATTCCGTCTACTGTAACAACTCGGCCATCCCAAAGCAAATGTGCAACTCGGATCCATAAGTCCCCACAAACTGGTGAGCAGGATCTAACAGTCCCAGTTCTGTTGAGGTGCAACCTATCCCTTTGGAACAGGTGCCTCCTGCCCAAGGACTGGTCCCAGTGTCTCCTGAATTTGAAGCCTTCTATCCTGTACCATGCCTCAAGCCATGCATTGATCCTCTTCTTATTTCTACTCTTGCTAGCATGCAGCTTAGTGAGTAATCCAGAGATTACTATCTTTGAGGTCCCATATTTAAGTTCCTCCCTAGCTTCTGTGAATATGACAGTAGGACCTCAATGCTTGTTCTCTTTATGTCACGGGTACTGGTGTGTAACACGTCTTCTGGCTCATTCCCTCCCTGCCATAGAATAATCTGCACCTTCTCCGTGAAATTTTTTCCTTGACACCAGGGAGGCAAGATGCCATGTGGGACTCACGGTGACTCTTATAGAAATGCCTGTCTGACCCCTGATTGTGGAACCTCCTATCCTGACTGCATTTTTATGCTTTGCTGCTACCCCCTTAATGCCATGGTATGAACTGAACTCCCTCAAGATGTCGCCACTCCCAGCAGTCTCCAACGCTACAGATTGGTTTGAGAGTGGCACACACCCCACGACTCCTATACTGCCTGCTTCTTCCTACCCTTATGGAGTATTGAGTTGTGTGGTCCAGGTCAATTTTTGTTTGATAAGCCCCCTGTGAGGCACCTTGGAAAGTTTCCAAGTTACAAGGGCTATATAAGCACAAGTTTTAGTTGTGTCATACAATTATAAATGTGTTTATAAAGAGCAGATTTATAATGTCACTACACACAGAGGAAGGGTGTGAATTTGATTTCCCAGCCACACAGTGTGAGCCTTGTTCCCTACTGGGATGTGTGCTGTGGCACTAGCTGTTTGCAGCGTAGCCCACATGGCTTGTCGTCTTGAGAAGGGCAACTGAAGCAACTGAGTCAGTGCTTTCCAAATGTCAAACAGCCCTAAAATAAAAGCAAAATACTGAAATAAAAACAGAAAATGCTGGAAAAACTCAGCAGATCTGGCAGCATCCGTGGAGAGAGAAACAAGAGTTAATGCTTCGAGTCCGTATGACTCCTGAGTACTTCCAGCATTTTCTATTTTCACTTCATACCGGCCTACAAACTGCTGTGATGCCGGACTTCCTAATTTGGACTATGTAGGTCCATTGAACCAATTGGTGTGTCACTCTGTACAGAACAAGCATTGAGCTGTAAGAGGGGCCTTGCACCAGAACTATTTAAAGGGCTAGGCAGCCAGCTTGCAGATCAGATAATTTTGAATAACTCCTGCTACTGCAGAGCCTCTGAAAGTACTGCGGAGTGTTTTTGGAGGAGCTGTGTTCAGTTCTTGGTTTTGGCACAGGGTGTTGATGCACCTTCACAGGGAGGGCAGAGGATTCAGTGACCCACTCACACAAAGTAACATGCTATGGATGCTGAAGTTGCAGTGCCTCTGAGTCTGCAAGATGCTTGCGAGTTGGAGCAGAAGCTGCAGAGAGCTCTGAGCGATGCCATCCGCTACATTGGAGCCAAATTCCGCCATGCCTCTTGACATTGAAAGGAAGCTGTTTGACAGGCCTGCCAATGTACCCAGCATCTCAGTCAGCATTCCCATTGGTGTTTGCCCATCTAAGTTCTCAGCAACAGAATTCATGTGCCAGCTTGCCCTCTGCTGAGCTGGCACATAAACCATCCATTACCCCTGGCCCTGCTGCAATTGACACATGCCTAATGACTCACAACACTATACTCACCTGTGAGGTGCATGCAGGGCCAGTATCTGAGCTGGTGGCTGTGAGTGTCCAGTCAAGCCACAGTGCTTCTTCTTTAGTGCTGTGCTGTTGCTCTCTCTCCTCCTCCTAAGGAGCTAGACAGCTGAGCAGACAGCAATTCGTGGGTGTCTGAAAGCAGAACACCAGAAGGAGAAGGTTGGGTTGAGCGAGGGGAGTTGTGCGGAAAGCAAGAGGTGCATGGCAGCCATCTGCACCTTGCTCATCATATCAGATAACAGGATGAGGATGAGCTGGGAGCTGAGGTGGGCATAAGGTAGGAACATACCATCATCCTCAATATTCTCAATGATGCTGGATGCCACAGGCTATGTTGCAGCTAAACCCATGATGCAGGGAGCTATCTCCTCTGTAGGACTCAGGAGATGCAGGCATCCTTGCCCCCACTGACTCTGCTCTGCTCCCATCTATTTTGTGTCAGCTTGACCTGCAAGAGAGAAGGCCAAATGCCAGTGATTGTGTTGCACTGTGTTTGGATGATATGTCAGTCATAGCTAAATAGCTGGAGGTATATGGAGGCATTGACAGGCAGATGCATCAGTACTAATGCTGGTAGCATTAGTATGTGAAGGTGAGGTGGAGTATCTTGATGGTAGGCAGGAGTCCTGAGTGTCAGGTGCTTCTGATGGGTGGGTAATGGGGGTGTGGTGCATTGAATAGTTTGAGAGTCTGGTGGTGTGGGCGCTAGGTGATCTCATATGAAGATGACCTTGACCATCCCCTAAAACCATCAGACTTCTTGTGGCACTGCTGCCAGGTCCTTGAGTACAGAAAC
Source organism: Carcharodon carcharias (assembly GCF_017639515.1). Lineage (NCBI taxonomy): Eukaryota > Metazoa > Chordata > Chondrichthyes > Lamniformes > Lamnidae > Carcharodon > Carcharodon carcharias. The sequence continues at coordinate 169,682,235 of NC_054468.1, read as the reverse complement.
TAGGAATTGATCTCCCTGGCCAACTGCTCCCAACTCCTGTGTGTTATCCTTGATGGCCTCCTAGCCCTCCATGGAACCATGGTATGTCTCTTCCTGTCCACCCCCACCAATAAGTCCTTTTGCACCACATCTACCTGGAGCCCTCTCTTTGTCCCGGTGTTCCATTTTCCTTGTTTGGAATTGTAGCAATAGTCCTTAACAGCAGCCTCCCGTCTTTTAGTGCCACTTTCCTTTAAGGGGGACAGACTGCCTTTAATAACAGAAGGCTAGCTGCAGCACATGTTATCAGCACAATACTCTTCAAAGCCTTGCTAACCACAAAGGCAGCCAGCAGCGTGGGAGCTGCTCAGCCCAACACTGCTATCACAGAAATGAAATGACAGCACCAAATTTGATCCCATCAATGGGATCAGCACTGGTAGGCTGCAAATTATAACCCATTACATTCATTTAATGCACTGTTGAATTTTTAAGGGAGCCAAAATTCAAGTGGCTAGAGAAGACATAGGATGGGCAGATGGAGCCATAATTTAGTGTATAACCCATATTTACCAACTTTCCATCCTATAAAAGACCTAACTAAAACTCGACTCAAGGAAGGGGAAGTGGGCAATTCTGCTGTCTCTTTTCCAGACACTGTTTTAGGGGATTTCCTGAACTAGCTGAGAATTTGACTCATTACACTGTCTCTAGATCCAGCAGGACCTGTACTAGCTGAAAGCTTTTCAAAGGCTCCAAAACGACTATCAGCAAAAAAAATTGATCCTCTCTGGATTTTCTCCAGTCAGGGAATTCAGGGAAACTTGAGGCTATTTTTTTCAGAACCATAAGGATGACTTGCTCTGATTGACAATGCACTGGTTTTGCTTTAAGCTTTCGCAACAGATGCCTCTGATGGACAGGTACAGACTGACATCTTCTCATGGAAGTGGTCCCGTATCTGGGATATGGAACAGGTTTTCAGTTCAACACATGCACTGGTAGATCTCACAAATTTTGATAGCAAAGCATTTAAAATATATTTGTTTTTTATTTAAAATTGCATTATAAATGTTTATTTTAATTCAACAGGGTTAATTTTACGATCTGATTACTTTAACATTAAAGTTTGTTTCAGCAGCTCAATGCATTTGCTCAAAACTGGTCATAGCCCAGGGAGACATGAGTTCCCTTGAATGTATTAGAAATCTAAGGATGAAGCATTCATTTAACAAACATTTACCTCATGTGCCATTTCCAACAGCAGGTACAACTGCTGCGAAAAGCAATTATTAATGACAGTGACTGGGAGCCTGCTACTTTTTTCATTGAAGGGATATGAGCATTGCTGGTAAGGCCAACATTTAGCGTGCATCCCTAATTACTCTTGAAAAGGTAGTAGTGAGCCACCTTCTTGAATACAGCTGAGTATCTTGTGAGGATATTTCAGAAGGCAGTTAAACATCAATTACATTTCTATAGGTCTGGAGGCCAGACTGGGTAAGAACAGTTAGATTTCCTCCCCTAAAGGGTATTAGTAAACTAGACAATCTAATAGTTTCATGGTCACTAAAGCTGGTAAAAGCTTTAGATATCTTTTTTCAATTTCATTTCATTAATTGAATTTAAATTGCACAGCTGCCTTGATGGGATTTGAACTCATGTTCTCAAATCATTAATCCAAGCCTCTGGACTACTAGTCAAGTAACATAATCATGGTGCTTCTGTGCTCCTAAAGTTGTGAAATCAGAGCATATTGCATCATTCAGTTGTCATAGATGCAGTGGGACAGAATTTTCTGTGTCCGCTGGTGTTGGGCGTGTTCGGTGGCGTGTGCAGACAATATGGCAAGTAGGCCAAAAATCTGTTTTGCAACATCGTGAAACCAGTTTGTGATCGTCCACTCAGCCCATGGATGGTGGGCCGCACTTCATGCTGTCGGACGTTGGGAACCTCATTGTAATACATCTGCATATCATTATAAGGCCAGCCTGCCAGAATGATCCACCCACCGCTGGATCGTCCGCCCGTTTGGTGGGAAAACACTCTGGCGCAGAACACATTTTGATAAGTGTGGTATGCAGAAGTCACGGCTTAGCGTCAAGGCCTTGTTCAGGTCGTGGACATCCGAGGAACAGAAGGTGCTGGAGCCTGACAGCAATGGGACCCTGCAGGAACTTCCATTACAAGTTGGGTGGATTCTCATGGACATGGGTCCACCTGAAGCAGCTCATGGAAGATAGAAAATCTCCATTGATGCTCACAACGGATGATGGTCGAGGGGGTGGAGGGGAAGACCCAGATGTGTTTGGGAGAGGGAGATATACTAGAGGGGTGGGAGAGGAAGATCTAGGATCAACTGGGAGAGGAAAGGGTGTCGAAGGGCATGAGGTTGGGGTGGGGGAACAAAGCTGCCCATGGGTTGAGGTTTAGACAAGTGGGACGAAGCTGTCAGGGCAGGTTGAGGTTGGGACTGGGGTAGCGAAGGTATTGGAGAGGTTGTTGGGAGAACGGGAGGGACTACGGCAGGAGGAGGGTGCAACGGGGGAGAAGGTGGAAACTGGGGAGGTAGGTGTAAGAGGCAGATGGAGGGTGCAAGGGAGGGAGTTTAGAGGGGGAGAGGAGTCCAGAGATGGGAAGGAGTCCAAGAGGAGGAAGGAGTCTGGGAAAGGAATGAGTGTGGAAAAGGGAGGGAATCCAGAGGGAGGGAGGAGTCTGGGGGAGGAAGGAATGCAGAGAAGGTAGGGAGACCAGGGGGAGGAAGAAGTCCGGGGTGGTGGGGTGGAAGAAGGATTTTGGAGTGGGGGATGGAGTGCGGTAAGGGGAAGGAGTGCGGAGAGGGGAGAGACTAAGTGTGGAGGAAGAAGTAAGATTGGAGTAAGGAGTGCAGAGAGGAGAGGGAGTAAGGGTGGCGGAAGAAGTAAGGGTGTCTGAAGGAGTCAGGAAGGGGGAAGGACTAAGGGGAGCAAGTCAGGTGGGAGGAAGGACTAAATGGGGGGGTCCAGGAGTGGGTGGGAGGAAGGAGATCTTGGGGGGAAGGAGTTCCAAGGGAGGAAGGTTTTCCAATGGGGCAAGGGGTTCCAAGGAGGAAGGAGTTTGAAGGAGGAGATGTCCAGGTGAATGTGCAAGAGAGGGCTCTGATGAATCCATGACTGCCTCCTGGGGACTGAATTAAGAGTGGGCATGGTATGAGGGAATGGTGAGAATGACTGAGGGCAGAGTGAGAGATAGGTTGGGAGGGCGAGGGTTAAACGGTATTGGTAGAAGGGACGGCGAGGGTGTTTGGTGGATACTCGGAGGCAAACATGGACCCTGGAGGTGGGAAGGAGGAGGTCAGGGAGGTGAACGTGGATAGGGTGGGATTTTTGGGAAGAAAGGAAACGTGCACGTGTTCACCAGGACATTCCCGAAAGAAAAGGGTTGTAGCTGGTAGTTCACGGATTGGAGGTGGATTGGGAATGGGTGACTGGGGGAGGGGAAAGAATGAGGAAGCAAAAGGAAAACTGTGTTACCACCAGGCTGGCTAAATCGAAAGTGAATGAGAGTCATGGTGGGTGAGGTCAAGTGCCACGTGCGAGTGTGATCAGTGGGCAGAGATGCAGGTCTGCTCAGTTGGTCAACTGAAAGAGAACCCCATCAGGAAGCATTGAAAATTCTTGGGACATTGAGGTGAGTATGATCCGGGAAGGATCTGCATGCATGGGAGAGTGCTTGCATGAGGCTCCAAAGAACTCTGCCAGACACACACATGCACACACACACACACTGTCCCTCCAGAATCACTCATGTGTCGGCTGCATGTGGCTGAACTGTTAGCGGGTGGGATGCAGTGGGAAGAGTTGCAAAGCCTGTCAATGAAGCTGAAAGACACCATTACACACAATTCAGTGAAAGTGCATATATTTCCAGATTGTAAAGTGACAAAATGTGTTCACCTGTGCAACCACTTGTGATCAGCATTTCTTAACTTTTGAACACTAGACTTCTAGTTGCTGCTCTGACATCTGCAGCAGGGGTGGAGACAGCCTGTACATTGATTGGCCCTGTTGCCCCTGATGCCTTTGGTGTGGGTCCTCTGGCGAGCCAAGGCCTTGGAGGCCCTGGCTTGCTCCGGCTGTCCTCATGTGGACCAGCTGCTCCCTCTGCAGTGCCACGTCCTCACCAGTCACCGCAATGGCACGCTCCTCAAAGTGAGTGAGAGGCCTAATGCGGGCCACTCCACCCTTGGTCTGGAACCTCCCCCTGCTGATGTGAGCCAGCTTCTCCTGCATGAAAACAGTTGGAGAGAGTGTGAGCAGGACACATGGCACTGTGTGGAACATTTGTGAGGTGAGTGGAGTCACCCATCCTGTGGCCAGAGTCGGGGTAGAGGACATCACGGCGGGCTTCCACTGCATCCAAAAGCCACTCAAGGGATGTGTCATTCAATCTTGGAGCTGCAGTCTTTTTGCCTTTTGGGGCCCTGTCTTCCATGCAGCAGTCACGGGTTGGAAGCACTATGATGTGTGTGTGCGGCTGCACTTTAAATATGGCGCCCAGCATGATAGCATGATAAAGCAGCGAGGTGACGGTATATTGGGCAAATAAGAGCTCGCCTGCCATCAAAACGGCGTATTTCCCAGGAATGCATAATTAATGCGGCGGAATTGGGACGACGCGGCGTGAGAAGCCACCATTGTGGCTGGCGCGTAAAACATTGTTTTTCCCGCCTGCTACCGCACTTAGTGCAAATCTGGGACAATTCCAACCCTGGACTCAAAAAAAATACACACAGGAAAGACACACTTTATAGGAAAAACTCGCCTCACAATTTTGACATTCACACCTAAATGTTGGAAACTTCAAAATGAACTTACAGTGCTTTGAACTTAACTGCTGAGAATTACTTTGCAGCTCCAGCATGTGCAGGACTTTGACAAACACAAAATAACTGACAGCAAGAATTTTTGCACATAAGTGAGCCAAAATCCCACTGCCACAGAAACACTCTCCAATCTAAATAAAGCACCTCAGTGCCGGTATTCTACAAACTCGATTAAATTGCTATTTTGTTTTAGCTGGTAATGAATCAAGATATTATTGGGTGATAATGAAAGAAGCAAAGTTAAGAACATGACTATGCATGGGAGGGAAAGTAATATCTCAACACCATGTAGAAGGTGATGTTAACTGCTAATTTCTTTGTCTTCACTACATTTAATGCAGACTGGCTCAGTAACCACTGTAAAAGCCAGTATGCTTGATCTATATACTCCACAGCTTTCAATTCAGACCACTTTTACAATGGCTTCTGAAGGGAATGTAGCATTTCATGCCATTTTATAGATACTGGCATCTATTAGAATGGCAATGTTTACATGACTAAGTCTCCATAATGCATTAGAACCTCTCTGTGCAGTGACGCCCCCATCATATTCTCTAAGTATTATTAGCAAACAACCAAGTGGAAGCAACACATGGTAACTTAAACTACTGGAAAATGGATGTTGGAGAGCGCTCATAACTCATGAATGTTGCAATGCAGTGAACATCCTCTTGACAAAATCAACAACAATTTGTATTTGTATAGTGCCTTTAATGTAGGAAAAGGTCTCACCTGTAAAATACTATTTTAATGTATTCTATTTTTAATGTATTCAGTGATTTGAATACATTAGACGCTGGGGATTAGGCAGTTTAACCATATACAGTAATTTAGAACTTGTGAGCCTATTACTGAATGTAAGCGAACTATTGTTTTAATGAAGCTGACCAATCTGGTGAGATTATTCACTTTGACATCACAGTGCTACACTGTGAGGAAATGTGAGCAGTAAAGAGCAGGTTGCTCATTTGTAAACCATCTTATCTTACTATGTGCAATGCTTTACATTTAACCGTAATAAATTCCTTCTGTCATTGCCCTGCTCACTTACATAATTCATCTAATTAATTTTGTAGATCCCTGGCTGCTCTCTCATATATATGGTCCGCCTAGTTTGGTATCATCTGTGATTTGACCCTGTCCACTGAGCTTCTGAAACCAAGTTGTTAATGTAAATTAGAAACAGTAGAGGTTGCAGTACAAATCCCAAGATACTCCATTCAGCACCACCTCCCCACCCTGCTATCACTCTATTAACTAACTATTGCTTCAAAACCTTCAGCTAATTTTATTTTCATCCCAACATTTTAATTTGAATCCCATCATTTTAAACCTAACTAGTAACATTTCATGTAGAATGGAATTTGCTAAGGGTGGCACAATGTTGCTTGCAGCAGAATACACTCAAGGGGTTTTTGGAAGCCTAGATTACGCCGCATTGTTAGGTTTGCCACAATACACTAGGGATACTGTTTCTTTAAAAATGTCTATGAAGCTTGTTAGGCAAACACTCTCTTTCTAAATTCTTATTGTCTATTTATTATTAATCTGCCACCATTAGGAGTAAGTTTCCCAATTTTGGACAAGACAAATTGAACTGATTTGACTAGCAGACAGGTTTCAACAAGAAACAGATAAGTTTATTACAGAGAGCTTTTCAGATGCTACATGCTTGAACTAGGTCCTTAACAAGAAGCCCCGACCACAACCCCCCCAACCACACCCCCCCCCACCAACCCATCCCCCCTGGATTAACCATGCTTAGGACTCATTGGTTGGAGCCTTCCGAAATAATCATGGGACTCATGATAGGCAGTAGGAAAGGCTATACTTTCAATTACTACATTTTCTTCCCCATTAGTTTTTCTTTACAGTTTCTATTTACATATACACACATAACTCAGGTGATTAAAGATTAAGTCTCTGAGATGGTTCCTTATTCGGTTAGAATGGCATAGCTCTACCACTTGAGATTCTTCCACTGGATCGACAAGTTCAGGAACTGCAGCACCAGATACATCATTAGAAAGTGACAGTTCAGGATTTGGCAACTCTACAGAGACATCAAGCATGTCTATTCTAGGCCGATTTCTCACTTCAGGGATTGATGGTTTAACGTTAATCACAGGCAGAATAGCTGGTTATTGGATTGTCTCTCTATTCCTAAGATGATCCACATGTTTTCAAAAAATTTGCTCTTCCACTTCCACTTGGAACGACAAGCGACCAATTATTGAGACAATCGTACCAGGAATCCAACAAGACCCAAATTTCTGCACGAAAACTGTGTCTCCTACAGTGAATCTGTGAGCTTTGCTATGAATATCATGATTCAACTTTTGATTACTCTGAGTCTGCTCTACCTTCCCCTCTAAGTTTGGAAACACCAGACTTAACCTTGTACATAGGCGACGTTTCATCAATAATTCAGACAGCGTTGAACCCGTAGCTGAATAAGGCGCCGTACGATAATTGAGAAGAAAGCAGGAAAGTCGAGTTTCTAGAGTATCTTCAGATAACCTCCTCATTCCAGGTTTGAAAGTTTGCACAGCTCTTTCAACTAAACCATTTGATGAGGGACAAAACAAAAACAGAAAATGCTGGAAAGATTCAGCAGGCTACCTCAGACTGATGAGGAGTGATATGTTGCTGTTTTAATATGTCTCATTCCATTTAAACTCATGTATCTCTGAAATTCTGTACTGTTAAAGACTGTATTGTTATCCAAAACAATGGCTTCCGGTAGACCATGTATGCTAAAACATTGTCGCAGCTTTGTGATAGTTGCACTCAATGTTTGTGATCTGACTTCATACACATCCATCCATTTAGAATGCACATGTACAATTAATAAAAACATGGTACCTAAGAATGGTCCTACATAATCAATATGTCATCTAATCCAGGGTCAACCAGGCCACTCCCACTGATGCAGCGGAGCTGAAATGGGCAACTTCTGTTGTTGCTGACAATGGAGGCAGTGCTTGACCATGCTTTCAATGTCAGTGTCAATGCCTGGCCACCAGGAATAGCTTCATGCAAGCATCTTCATCTTCAATATGCCTGGGAGCGCAATGTGAAGCTCTGTCAAGAGTGGCTCTCTTCCTTGCGAAGGGAGGAGAATTCATGATCCCCAAAACAAGATTCCATCTTGGCAACTTAACTCTGTTTTTTGGGCATGGAATGGTCTCATCTCTTCAGACATTGGTAAATTTGACCACCTTTGCAATACAAGGTCTCTGACTTTCAGTAAAATTAGATCTCTTTTTGTCCAATTCCTAATTTGCTTCGCACATACTGGTGAAGAATCCAAGAAATTCAGTACAAGCACCACTTCTTTGTGGCACTGGAGCATGCACAATGCTATCTGGCAACGGGAGACAACGAGTGCATCCGCATTTGCAATATGCAAGGCAAGATGGTGCATAAAGGTATACTCATACACAGATAATATCAAAGCACAACGTTGAATTCTTGCTGATCCTATTGGCAGAATGGCTTTAGCCTCACTGAATAAACCCATTAATGGTTTATGGTCCGACACAATGGTGAACTGTCATCCATGCAGGTACTGGTGGAATTTCTTCACTCTGAATACCACTGATAAATCTTCCTTTTCTATATGGGAATATCGGCTATGGACAGAGTTCTCGAGGCATAGCCAATGGGCTGATCCACCTTCCATTCTATGTGATAACACAGCTCCTACATCTAATGGAGATGCATCACATGTTAATACCAATTCTTTTGATGGGTCATAATGTACCAAAATGAATGTAGCTTCTTAACTTTCACAAAGGCTTCTTTCTGTTGTGAATTCCACAACCTTTTTGATTCTTTTTTAACAACAAGTGTAATGCTGCTAACACTATTGGCAAGTTTGGCAAGAAGCGGCTATAGTTGTTGATCATGCCTAGAAAAGACTGGAGTTCAGTCACACTAGATGGAAAGGACGCATCTTTGATTGCCCTAACTTCCTCTTCTACAGGATGCAAACCCATGGCGTCCACCCAGAGACCCAGGTAAATAAATTCTGGTGCTTGGAATGTACATTTCTCTTTCTTTAATTGTACACCGGCTTCCAAGAATCTTCTTAGCACCTCTTCCAGGTTGACCAAGTGTTCAATTTCAGTTGATCCTGTGATCAGAACATCATTTAGATATACTGCTATTCATGCAAGTCATTGCATTGTCTCCATTGTCCTTTGGAAGATTGCACATACAGACAATACTCTAAAAGGTAGGTGAGTAAATTGATACAGACCCATGTGTGTTGATGGTTACATATCCTCAGAGATGCTATTCAGCTCTCGCTGTTGGTAAGCATGGCTCATGTCCAACTTTGTTTAGGATTTGCCTCCAGCTAGCTTTGCATATAAGTTGTCTATCCTCGGGATAGGATATTCATCTAGTTTAGCTGTCTTGTTCACGGTCAATTTATAGTCCCCACAAATGCGGATAGTTTGGCCAGATTTCACCTGTTGTACTATGGGCACTGCCCATTCTGAAAATTGGACTGGTTGGATGATGTCCAGCTTTTCTAACTGGCATAGTTCTGCATCCGCCTTCTCCTTCAATGCATAAGGCACAGGTCTGGCCTTGAAGAAACGGGTTTTCACCTGAGAATCTACATTTTTTTGCTTGCAAGCCTTTTAATTTTCCTAATTCGTCACGAAATACACTGTAGTGTTTCCTTAGCAGTTCAAGAACTCCTCCTGTTCTCAAGTGAAATACTTCTGACCAGTTGAGCTTGAATTTTTGTAACCAATCTCGGCCCAGGAGATTAGGTCATTCACCTGTCAACATGATCGTTGGAAGCTGGGCTGTTTGTTGTCTATAGGACACAGGTACTGTGGCAATGCGCTTTACCTGTATGGATTCTTCAGTATATGTCTTCAATTGAGCCGTGGTTTGTTCCAGATTCAGTGGCTGGGTGCCTTCATTTAGATACTTAAATGTGTGCTCTCTCACTATTGTGGTTGAGGCTCCTGGATCTACCTCCATTATTAGTGGCTTCCTATTAATTTGGATTGTGACAGGGATAAGTTCGGTTTTTACCCCTGTGACATTGTACAGGGAATATATGCAGATATCGGCAGCTTCAGGTTGTGTTGTCTTATTCAATTCAATCCTATTGGTTTGCTGCCTTATGAGTTTTTTTGATTTCACCCTGCATTGCTTCATTAAATGACCTTTCTTACGGCAATAATGGCATTTTGCCTGCCTGAATCTGCAGCTGTCCAGTACATGGTCACCCCCACATCTATAACAGATTAACGTCGGAGTTGCTGCTGAACTGTTTCTGGTTTTCACACCATGCCTGATGGTAGATTCCCACCCACATGAAGGACAGCTCCATGTTGTACGTTCTGTAAAACCTGCGAGTCTCTCGCAGAACTTTCCAAGGCTAATGCCATTTCCATGGTGCGCTTCAAATCGATGTTGACTGCTGTGACTAAACGGCGCTGAATTGTGTCATTGTAAACTCCACACAAACTAATCGGTCCCACAGCATAACATTGAGTGTGTCTCTGAAGTCGCAGTACTCAGTCAACTGCTTCAACTTAGCTATATAGGTTGCGATGGACTCTCCTGGGGCACTTACTCTGGAATTAAACTTAAACTTCTGCATCATTACGGATGGCTTTGGCTGAAAATGCATTTTCACGAGGTCTACAAATGCATTAAAGGGCTTAGAATTGGGCGCGCTCGGGGCGTTCATACTGTGGATGAGATTATGTGTCTTGCTACCACATACACTCAAAAGGACTGCTTTCCGCTTTTCCTCCACGGTAATTTCATTCACTACAAAATAAAAGCCAAGGCGCTCAACATACTATCTTCAATCTTCCATAGTCGCATTGTAAGAATCGATTCTGCCGAAGAGTGACATGACTGGTGAGTATTCTTTTCTTTTTTCTTAAGATTTGATGTACTCATGTTAACAAGGCGAGATGTAGCTTCAGAGCTATTTTACCCTCATCGCCAAATGTAATAACTTGACATACTGGATAAGTTTCAGCTAGAAACAGATGACTTTATTACAGAGAGCTTTTCAGATGCTACATGCTTGAACCAGCTCCTCAACAAGAAGCCCCACTCCTGCCCCCCTTATACCCACCGTTCGGGCTTCTTGATCGGAGCCTCCAAGGTCAATCACGTGACCCCTGATAGGCAGTAGGATAGGCTATACCTTCAATTACTGCACAAATGTAACATATCACATTATCATTTAGATACGAATTTCTTGACGCAGATTGACACTGAGCTCTTCTGTTCAGTCCCCACGCCAAAATGGCAACAACCTCCCTTCAAGAAAAATTGAACCCACAATTCCAGCACTCTGAGCTTGGAGCTGTTTGTGTTATCTGTCCATCAATCATGAGCTAACTCTTTGCACCAGGGATGAAAATCTACAAGTTTATTGTGATTTTGCCACTGAGTCACTCTTGCTAAGTCACAATTTTTATCATGTACTTCTCTACACAGAACATACACTTTTCCAGCATAAGCTCTGTAATTTTCACTTTTATATTTATACTGACACGCAACCTGTTTTGGGAGAGCATTGTCTCTGCACAGCTTTGCATTTATATATTTAGATGGAGGAGGCACTATTGCTAGGTGTACTGAGATCCATTCTGATAATACAAATGCACAAGGCCATCTGCCCATGTTTTCATAACTTAAACCAATTCCTTTATCCAAATGGCAAAACTGTAGGCTCACATTTTTGTGAGTCCGCAATACTGACAGGTCATGAAGCTCAGGCTTACTCACATTAAAGAGTGCAGCCAATGAACAGAGATCTGCACATTTGCAACTGGTTGCACTACTATAGTGCAAAAGTGCATTAGTGTGTACATTTCCCCACAGAATGCCAACAAAAAGTAAAATTAATTGGGGTATAAAAAACAGCCAATCTGATCCCTTCAGCTTCCTGCCAGGCAAATTAGGTTAAAATGAGCCCTGTGTTTCATAGTGTAATTATGTATGTCTGAAGAGATTGAATAAGTGAGTCTCTAATAGCCACTCACAATTGGTTCCATTTCCAGCCTACCTGTCCCCCTATGGAAACTTTAGAAGATGCTTAAACAGTAGAGATTTGTTTTCAATCAGATCTCTGATGTCAAAACAAAAGCTGTAAATGCTACACTGGGGAGGAGATATTACTTTTAAGTTATAGGTGCAATATATTCCTTTCGCTGCATGAAACAAAAATTTAAATTCCCTGCCTGAAAATAAGTTGCAAATTGCAAAAGCTCCACAGGAAAGTTAGAAATTGCAAGGGTTGTTACTCTTTTAAAAATCAACCCTTTGTTCCTTGAAAATCTCAGATTGAAATATCTAAGAGGCGGGTATATATAGAGAATAGGAATTCAAATTCAAACTCAAATGTCTTTTATTAAACTAGCCAAAGTAACACAGTCTTTGGATGCAACACAGAATGATACAGCACAGAATGAGGCAATCAGCTCAATGTGTTCGTCCTGCATCTTTGAAGAGCGCCAATTAGTTCCACTCCCCTGCATTTTCCCCACAGCCCTGTAAATTTCTACTTTTCAAGTATCTATCATAGCATTCTGGTAAATCTCCTCAGCAACCTCCCAAGGCTTTGACATCTTTCCTAAAGTATGGTGCCCAGAAATGGGCACAATACTCTAACTCAGGCCTAATAAGAGTTTCCCATCATTTCCTTGCCTTTGTACCCTATGCCTCTATTTATAAAACAAAGGATCCCATATTTTAAAGACTTATCAACTTATCCTGCTACCTTAAAGGATTTGTGTCTGTGAACCCCAACGTTTCTCTAATTGTACCCTTTTAAAATTGTACCATTTAATTTAAATTGCCTTTCCTCATTTTCCCCTCCAAAATACATTTCTTCACGCTTCTCTACACTTCTTTTCATCAGCAGTTAAGAGTTGAGCATTTTGAGGAAATCAAACTTTTGGATTTTGTGCAGTCGAAGACAGGCTCCAAACTTCTGATTTAGGAAGTTCAGTCAGCTCTGAATGTATATTCTGTCATATTTTTTAGGAAGTTATACTACCAAATGTCTACTGCTCTTACAAATTTGGATGTTCTAAGCTAGCTCAAAGGGGCTTAATTAATCCGATTGAACCCACTCAAATCTCTTTCCTGGCTAATTTATTACTCATTCTCTAAAGACCGTGGCATTTAAAATTGTAGACCAAACATCGAATCAAAGTAAATTCTCAGCAAAATAAATGGTACTGGTGGATCAATATGAAAGGAATAAGTTACTATTTGGACATTGTAATCATAAGGCTGGTAGAGAAAGCATTACAAATTTAAAACTCCATCTAAGTTACCAGGCTGAAGTTTAACTGGACGAAATAGGCAGGTTTGGGTCAGGTTGGGGGTTAAATTCTCAAAAATGTGTTGACCAACTGAAATCATGAGGCCTCCAACTTCCCTCCACCCCAGGATTGGCAACTTCCTCCATTGCTTTACTCCCTCTTGTCCATTGCAACCCCTGCCCACTTGCACCCCACTCTTCCAATCGCCCCCTACCCCCACTCTGATCAACATCCCTAATCTAGTTGACTTCCTGTCCCCAGCTTAGACTTAACAGCTGCTGCGGCTGCCAGTGACTGACTCCCCCTTATTGGAAGCCCGGCTATCAATTAGGTTGGACCTCCAGGCAGAGAACCAAATCCCGAATGATGAGCTGCCCCCTCAACGTTCTGACTATCCCAGTCCCACAAAATTCACTGTTTGTAGCAGGTCTTAAACAAACATCAGAAAAGACTAATTTATTCTGTGTACAGTGGGGGACGGAGGAGGCATTTTCAGTTATGCAATTTTGCGCTGCCAACAGGCGTGCTGCTTCAGTGCCATAATCCCGACCCTGAGCTGTTTTTAAAAGTTTCGGGCAGGGGTTAGAATGGCTAGCCACCCAGCGACAGGTAGCCAAAGGCCTCTTTCCCATGGTGCTGGGATTACCAGGCAGCATTTGGGCTTTGCACATCAGCCAGTGCATCAAGGCAGCCACATGGCAGGATAAGGGAGTGCCCATGCCCCACTCACACCCATCATGGCTACCAAGCCAGAACTGCAGCTGCTGGCCGTCCTTTGGAAGGGTTGCCCCTCCACAATCACGGCCAGGTACCTGTGGCTATTTAAAATTTTAAAAATCTTGGACCTTTTCTTCAAAGGTCGCCACCAAGTTAAGGTGCCCTCGCTCTATCTATTATGAATCAACAGCTTCTATCTCAGCCAGTGGGGCTGCCAATATGTCAGTGCTGGAGGATCTCCCTCCAACCTTGGTAGTGTATTTGGTGACCGCTTTGATGCCTTCGGAGTTGGCGTGTTTGGCCAGTTCCCCTGGCAGCATGAGGTGGATGGCACTTTGGATCTCCCTAGCTGAGATAATGTGGCGCTTGTTGTAGTGAATGAGGTGCAAAGCCTCAGAGGCGATGCACTTGAAAATGTTGACAACGAAGGAATTCATAACACTCATGGCCTTGGATGGGATTCTGGTGGAAGGGTGGACCTGGGCACCCTGTGCACATAAGTGGAATAACTCTGCCTGTGAGATTTCCTCCATTTCTTGGGCGGCTTCTTGGTGACTTTAGTCAGCGACTGTTTCGACACCTTGCAGGACGCACCACCCTTAGCCCACCATCTCTAACTGAACAGTGAGCCTGCTTCCTGGTCATTAATTGCCTGACACTTTAAAAATCTGGGTCGGCTTGTTAGGAACATGCTGGCCAGGATTTTCCCCTCAGTGATTTGGGGGCGGGGCCCGCTCACTGAGGGGAAAATGACGTGGGATGACGTCAGGAGGAATCCCCAACCTCATCCCGGGCCATTTAAATCTTAAGGAAGGTGGACGGACAGCAAAATCAGCTGTCTGCCAGCCGACCTGTCAATAGCCAATTAAGGCCGTTGACAGGTTCATTAAGATAGTTAAATGCCCCGCCCGGCCAACCTTAAGGCTGGCGGGCAGGCCAGGAGCCCCAGCGGCCTGTAGATTATTAATGAAACTTCATCCACTGGTGGGATGAAGTTTCATTACCGTTTTGTAAAAATTTAATAAATGTTATGAGTTTGTTATCAACATGTCCCATCTTGTGTGACATTGTCACATGAGGGGGACATGTTAATAATTCTAAAATGTCTCTTTTTGACTTTACTTACCTTTCACTAAATTCCCGGAGACAAGACTTTGCCTAAGAGAGCAGTGCGCTCTCTCGCGCACATGCATGAAAGAGCGCACTTTGACAGATGGGGATTCCCTCCAACCCCCGTACGGGAAGCGCAAAGTGCTTCCTGTCGGGCAGACCGCTGGACAGGCCTTAATTGACCCGCCCACTCAAAATGGCGGCGGGCTCCATTTCGGCCGTGGGCCCCGTTTCGGCGGCAGGGCAGGACTACCCGCCCGCTGCTGAGCCGGTGGGGCTCACCTGCCAGCCAAGGGCTAAATTCTGCCCGCTATGTGGGGTTGGGTCCTGATTTTGGGTTCCTGTCCCTGGAATGGAAATCCCACTTCACCTGTCAATTTTGGAATTGCCTGCTGATTGAGCCAGCGGTGGTTATAAATTCACACATTCAGTATGGGTCAATTAAATGAAGACAAATCCACTTGAAAGAATTGTTTATGTACTACTTATGCTGTGCTCAAAATTTGACTTTAGTGTAGTAGGACATTTCATAGGAAATAAATACCAAACAGGAACTATAATACTACAGAATTCTAACAGATCAGTGACAAATGACAAGTGACTGGAAAATTTGCCACAGGACAGAATCATCCCAGACTTGCATTAATTGCGGTAGGGGCCAGAAAAAGGAAGTTTTACCCGCTGACTGCAATGGCAGGTTTTCACGCCGTATTGTCCCAGTCCTGCCTCATTAATCATGCATTCCTGGGAAATATGCCGGGTCACTGGCGGAGCATCCTCTCATTTGCCCGCCCCACCATCACCTCAGTCCTTTAGTAAACCGGGTGCCATATTTAAAGGCCACCCTTCACAGAGCTGGCACTCTTCAAGGGATAGGAAGCTGCCGTGAACTGGTGGCTGCTAAAGAGCAAAGGGAAAAATATGCTGACCCAGATTTCGCGACTCCTCCCTGGAGCACCTACTGGATGGAGTGGAGGCCTGTTGCAATATCCTGTACCCCTGGCCTGGGTGAAGGCCAGCAAGCAAAGTCACCAATCCAGCATGGGAGGCGGTGGCAGAGGTGGTCAGCGCCAACACCCTGCAAAAGAGGACAGCCACCCAGAGCCGCTATAGGATGAATGGTCTCATCCGTTCCGCCAGGGTAATTCACTCTTTTCATCATTCTCAACTCACACACTCACAAACCCATCACACATCCACAGGGATCTCACATCTCAAGGGAAAACACCACTAACTGTCGCACACACCCTCACATCTCCATCAGCCTCATACCGTCTCAAGCTCAAATCCTCATCTCATCCATGGCTCTGCTCACCACACAAACATTCCATGCAGTGCCATATGCCCTGCTCACACTCTCACCATCTGTTTCCATGCAGGAGAAGCCTGCTCACATCAGCAGGGAGAGGTCCAAGACTGGGATGGAGTGGCCCACATTAGGCCCCTCACTCACTTTGAGGAGTGTGCCATTGTGCTGCCTGGTGAGGATGTGAATCCTGCCTGTCGTGAAGGTGAGTTCGGCAGTGAACACGCATGAGACGATCCTACACCGAGTGCTCTCTCTCCTGCTTTTGACTCTGCTGCCATGCACTAATTATCTTGACTTTGGTTCACAGGGAGCTCTGCCAAGTGACCAACACCATCAGCCAGCCAGACCCTCAATTCCATCCAGGCCTGCACCTCCAATGAAATGGACACCTCCTCCACTGAAGAGCTGAAAATAAGCAGCCTGGAAGATCCATCACAGCACTGACCCACACCCTGCACCAGCACAGAGATCCGCACCTTTGTGGGACCTGGATCTAGAGCAGGCTCAGGTTCACAACCTGGTGGTCACCGCACAGACACCTTCCACACAGCAGGAGAAGGCAGGTTCAACTGAGCTCCCTGGCACTTGGAGGACTGCTGGGGAAGAGGCATCTGTGAGGTCCAAGTCAGATGATGAACCTCTGGTTTCAGCCTTCCAACTTATTGTGGAAAGTCAGCAGAATGTGTGGGAACATCACACAGAGCAGTTCAACAGAGTGGCATGGAGGACTGTGTCCGTCTGCTCTCTGATGAAGTGGTGTTCACATGTACACGAATGGAGCTCTCCATGGGAACGATGGTGGACGCCATGGAGACCCTGGTCCAGAAGAACACTGAGATGCATGCAGACCTGCTCTCCAGCACGGTAGCCATGAGTGAGCTCCTGCAGCGGCTTTGCAAGAGGGAAATGGACACTTCGACATCCCTCAGGTGCCCCTTCCCCTCAAGGAGTCAGGCTGGGGCCCTTGGGCACCCGAAGGGAGGAGAAGTGGCAACTGGACACTTGGGCCCTGCACTCAGGAATCTCAGAAGCTGTCCTCCCCTTCTGAGTCCCTTTTGTCTGTGACCCCCTCAACCTCATCCTCTGTCACTGCAGAGGGAGCAGCTGGCACATAGGAAGACAGCCAAAGCAAGCCAGGGCCCTCAAGGCGTCAGCTCTCCAGAGGAGCCACACCAAAGTCGTCAGAAGCAACAGGGCCAACCATTGCACTGGCTGTCTCCACACCTGCTGCGGATGTCAGGACATCACCTAGAAGAAGTGGTAGGCCTGGAAAAGCTAAGATCACAAGTGATTGTATGGGTGAACACATTTTGTCACTTTACAATCTGAAAATATATTGACTTTCCCTGCAAAATGTGTAATGGTGTCTTTCAGCTTCATTTACCAGTTTCTTGAGTCCTTCCTCTGCATCCCCCCCATTCCCCCTCCAACTAGCAGTTCAGCTACACACAGCTGGCCCATGAGTGATCCTGAAGGAAGAAGTGTGTGTGTGTGTGTGTGTGTGTGGCAGGGCCTTTTGGAGCCACATGCAAGCGCTCTCCCATGCACACAGATTTTTCCTCCATCACACTCATGTCAATGTCCCAAGCATTTTCAATGCTGCCTATTGGGGTTCTCCTTTCAGTTGTCCATCTGAGCTGACCTGCATCTCCCACCCACCCACTGATCACACTCCCATGCAGCAGCTGCTCCCGTCCAACACAAGGCTCCTTCCACTTTTGATTTTGCAAGATGGTTGTAGTGAAGTATGTTTTCAGCTCCCCCATCCTTTCCCCTTTCCCAGTCACCCATGCCCTTTCCCCCATCACTGTTGACCCCCTGGCATCACCTTCCACCTCCCCACCGTCATCTATCAACCAGAACCCTCGTCTTTCCAGGATGTCCAGGTGAATATACACATTCCCTAGCTTCCTGAGAATCCTACTGCCATCCACATTTACCTCCCTGACCTCCTCCTTCCCATCTCAGGGTCCGTGTCTGCCTCTGAGTCCCCACCAACCACCCTTACCATCCCTTCTACTGCTGCCATCACACCCCCACCCTCTCACCCTACCAGTTCACTCAGCCCTCTCTCATTCTTTCCATTCCATCCTACCACACCCATCTCCATTTGTCTCCCCAGGAGGCAGTCATCAACTTCACAGACCCCTGCCTTGCGCATTCACCTGGACATCCCCCCCTTACTCCTTCCTCCCCACTTACTCCTTCCTCCACCCTTATTCCTTCCTCCACCTTTACTCCTTCCTTCCCCATTACTCATTCCCCTAACTCCCTCCTCCTCCTGGACTCTTTCCCGCCTCCAAACTCCTTCCTCCCCTAGACTCCTTCCACCATCCGAACTCCTTTCTCCCCTGGAGCCTTCCCCCTCTGGAATCCTACCTCCCCCTGGACCCCTCCACCCTCTGAACTCCTCCCTCCCCCCGAAGTCCTGCCCCCCTCTGAACTCGCGCCCCCCCCCGCAAACTCTTTCTCTTACACCTTCCCCCCCCACCTTGCACCAACATCCTTAGGTGCCACATTCTCCCCATTATGCTCTCCTACTCCCATACTCCCTCCCCATTTCCCAACCTCAACACCCCCAACACTATCATTCTCCCCCAAACATCAAAACCGCGCTCCCACTGCCAGCATTGTCCCCTCCCTCCCAACCTCACTCCCCACTGAACCCCCTGTACACCTTCCCCTCCCAATCAAACCTCAACCTTCCCCTCCCACCTACCCCCCAGTACCCCTTCCTTTCGCACTCACAGCTGGACCTTCCTCTCCACCCGCTCAAAGATAACCCATAGCAGACCATGGCCAAAACACTGATGTCTCAAAGCTGACCACAGGCATCAACAGTGACCTTCCACCTTCCGTGAGCTGCTTTGTGGTGGAGCCATGTCCATGAGAATCCATCCAGCATGTGATGCACATGTTCCTCCAGGGTCCAGTAGCAGTTGTCCATGATGTGAGCAAGGCCCTGACAATGAGTCTCGACTTTTGCACATCACACTTGTCAAGACATGGTCTGCACTGGCGTGTCTTCCCATGACGTGGGAGGCAAATTTGACAGGGCCGGATGATTCCAGCAAGCAGAGTTTATAATTATAATGTCCCCGACATGTACCAGCAGAAAAGGCAGCCTGCCATTGACAAACAGGGCAGATGATTGCAAACATGAAATCTATTTTTGGCCTTCCTGCCATATTGTTTGCTCATGCCCGCCAGGACACCCGATGCCAGTGGGGATGGAAAAGTTCACCCACAGAATCATAGCATTACATCTGCTGTGCATCAGCAACCAGTGTAGAGTCAAATTTTAAGCTTAAAACAGAAAATTTTAAAAAGGTCATCGACTTTTCTATCTTGATCTTTCAAAGTGATCATCCTTTTTAGCATTAAAAATTTCCCCATCATTCAGAAGCCAGGGAAGAGGCCTGCCTGCATGCTTTCCAATGTATGTGCACAAAGCTTCACTCTCCCCTGACAGCAGGCAATGTATCCTTGACTCCATGTCCACACCTCTCTCAAAAATGAACTGCCTGTTGGATAGAACTGGGGCATTGGAGCATTAAGATTCCTCTCTGCAACCAGTTACATTTTCAAGAGTTGATAGCAAAGTTCTGTTTACATTTGTTCACACAAGCTGAGACCCTTGTTACTATAATGGCTTAATTTGTATACATTCAGAAATAACCAAAAAAAATAAGCACCTTAACCATTATGTTTTCAAAATGTGTCAGTGAAAATACTGTTATTGAATAGCTTCTTTTGAGGGTGTATGAAATTCTCCCCCACTTGCGACTAGATTATCCACAGGTATTTTCTACCAGCTCCTGTTTGCAGGCTTGAATACAGATAGTGATTTGCTTTTCATTGAAATCTTGTGAAATAAGGACAGTACAAAATGTAGTTATTCCATCAATAAGACATAAGTTGAAATGTATAGTCAATAGTCCAAGATTATTACATCAATTTTGCATTGTTGTGGTAGATTGCTATCCCCATGTCTACATTTTAAATAATTACTTTCACATTACTGGCAAACCAGAGGTTAATTAAACTTTATTGTTGATATCTATCTATAGATCACATAGAACCAAATCAGTACTTTGTAATATAAATAATTATTACGTCAAAATAATAATCAAGCAAAGCAATAACACAAGGTGATTTGCAGACCTTCAGCTCTACATCAGGAAGACAAAGCAAACTTTGTTCTTGCTCTTTCATACTTCCCGTCCTAATTTTGTGTGTTATAGACCTCTGGCTGAAATCAATAGTCTGCAGTCTAGAATGTGTAACTGGATGCTGGAACACACAGCTTCAATAAGAAATGAAATGCTAGAAACAAAAATAAGAAAAGAGCTGCAAATGCTGGAAATCTGAATTTAAAAAAAAACAAAAGTTGTTGGAATTGCACAGCAGGTCAATTAACAACAGAAAGAGATGGGCAGATGAATGTATTGTTTGGGACTTTTCAGCAGAGGGATTTGAATCACTAGAAGTAAAATGTTAGTGTTTGTTATCTACTGTATTATTTTAATAGCTGACATAATTTGTCTTACACTGCCCAACTATATGGTGCCATCACTTGGTCAATACAATATGAAGACAACAACTCAGCAAATCCTTATACATTATTAACAATGGTAAACAATATCTGTAAAATATATTCACAATAAGGTAATCGAACTGCTACAGAAAATAACTGCCCCTTGCAGTCCTGCCTTACAAGGTGAGATGTTGTGGTTAAGAGCTTAAGCTCTCATCTGTTCAGTCAATGTACTGTTCTTGAGGTCGAAGTAGTTCAAAGTCCCTGTACAAGGTACCTTGTTTCCAGTAACCTCCCAAGCTGCTACTGTCCACCCAGTTGGAACAGATCACAGTTTTCTGACACTCTCCAAAAATCCCCTGCTATGTGCTGTCATACACCTTATGTTCCTTTTTAACAGGTTCATTAATATCAGTGGGAAAATACTCACCAAACCACAACCCAATGTATCATTATTTTATCCATGAATTAATCAAATTGGTTAAACTTTGAATACAGTAAAGATTTTTCACTGCTTTTGTTTCAGTAAAATCCAGTAATTTACAAGTGCAATATTCTGCTTTTATACATTCATTGTGGCTGGAATCTATTTAAAAAATTGATATTATTATTTCAGATGGGAAATGAAATTCTTCCAGGAAAACTTTATATTTGCCCCTCAACTTGGAGTTAAAATCTTGTGAAATTATTTTAAATTTCTGTTTCTGTGTTGTGTTGTGGAGCTGGTGTCATTTTATGCTCTCTTTTTTTTGTCCATTGTTTTCTTTGAGCTTTCTTGAATCACTAGAGATTTCCAGGTTGTTTCTGTGCTGTGAGAGGTTTGCAGAGTGTGCAAGACTTTGCAGAAGCCTCAAGATTTGAACTGTTTTGGTAGTCACTGTACAGTGGGACGTTTGACATCAGCATTGCTAACCATGTTTGGGACTGCAAGTGACATTTTCACACATGCCCATTTCCATTTTTATTTTTACTGCTATAAAATACTGCTGGCAAGGACAGTGACAATAACATTAGTGGATGTATAGATAAGAAGCAGTCACACACTAAAACCCATATAGAATTTAGTCAACACTTGATGTATTGCAGCTGTTTTACACAGAAACTTTATTTAGTACACTTGTTTTACGCAAAAGTGCTAAATTGTACTCATGTGTTAGATACTGTTTGTGATGTTCATCATGTTTTAAATGACCCATGTTCTATATTGCTGTGTTTTTTCATGTCACAAAAGACATTATAGATATGTTAAAACAATACCACAACACAATCTCTTCAAACAATACATTATTGCAGCATAAAGGACTATTATTGTAGCAATTTTAAACATGTTTTACAGAGACAGGGAGTATAATTAAAACTATAATGGTCGTTTCATAAATTATCCTGACATATTTTGCCGTCTGAGATTTAGATTTAATAGAAGCGAAGATTATTTAATCTTTGTGAACTGTAAAAAGGAATGCCTTTATTCAAAGAAGGGTCATTATTTCAAAATGATCAGCCAGGTAGGCTAATAGAGGTAAGAACACTTAGAACACTTAAAAAACAGTTGGTTGCAATGATGAGAGAGTTAGGATAAAGGAGGAATGAACTTCAATGGGCTTAGAAGTCTTCTGACTTCTCTTGCATTCTTAAAAAGATAAATAAATATTTGTAGATGTTACCTCACATAAGTTAAACACAGCCAGACCCATTAAAGATGCCAGATGCCAACTTTCCACATCAGCACATTTCAGATCTAGATGAGTGCAGGCCAATCAGTCAACAATATCCAGTGTTATTTTTCGAGTCGGATTTGCTTTGATCAGGATGACACCTCATTTATTGACTTCCCAATAGAACCACAGGAGGAATTAGGGTTAAGCAGAATTTTGTTGCCACTGTTGCATTTCCTATATCTTGAGAATTATATACTGCACACATATATTCAATTGCTGAAACTGTGCAGGACAACCTTATTGGAAAAAGATTCAAGTTTATTAATATACAGGTGCCAAAAAAATCTTCAGTGATATATGTGCCAGTTAACCTGGCACCTCCCATGGTTCAATTATCCTTGCCAATTCTGATCTGAGCAGGAGGCTTATAGATGGGAAATTAATTGATGAGCCTCTTTGCTCTTTCTACTTATGCCATTCTCTTTGCCAGATTACAGAGACTACAGTCTGTAGCCGTGGCACCTGACTCCAGTTCCAAATCCGTAACATCAAACACAAGAGAGGCATATTGGGCTGCATATTACCACAAAGGATAGTGGTAGACTGTGCATTTAGCTTACGAAAGATGAAATTCAGCTGTTTAGACTTCACAGGGCAGATGGCATGTCGTCCAAAGAAAATCATTGAATGCATTGCTGCCTGTTGCATTCTGCACAGCATGCTAATTCTGTGTGATACAACTGCTGACCCACCAGAAAGGAAAAACAGTGAATCGATAACACAGATATGGTACACTTAACTTCAAAGTACTATAATGGCAAAAAATGATCACACGTGCTGTAAGATATCATGAAAGCTCCCATGGAACGAGGGCAATGTTTGTGCACATGTCATGCTGGCTACAGAGGAAAAGATTAGACTGTTTTTAAGATGAAAGGCAGTACAATGAACAAAAAAGAATTCAAAGGATTGCCATCACCTAGAAATTGCTTTTCTGCGCATGGTTGTGGGGGAATGAATACAAGCTAATCAACCCCCAATATTGTTGGCGTTAGCATCGGGAGTACTTTGTGAATGCAACACCCACACAGCAAACTGACCAGTGCAGCAACTTATAGGGCAGAATATTATGATCCCCTACCAGCAGGTTTGTAGGTGGGGAATGGCTGTAAAATTCTTCGGATGGCCTTCCCACTGAGATGGGTAAGGCCTAGGCTGGCCCCCCACCCTTGTCTTAATTGGCCAATTAATAACCACTTATGGCTCCCTTCCTGCTCAGCCTCAATCTTCAGGCTGACGGGAGGAATTCAGAGCTGGTGGAAGTCCAAAAAGTGACCCTGCTCAGGCAGGAAGTGGGGTGACGGGGGCACCTCCATCAACAGCCTCCCTTTAACATTGGGCATCCCCCCCCCCCCCCGCCAAAAAGGTCTTGCCCCTGCAGGTGCTTCCTCCACCTGCCCCTCTGGCCTCTCCACCAACACCCCTAACCCCTCTGCCTATACACCCAGGCTTCACCTCTCCCCCATGCCTAGGAGTCATATAAAGTTGCTGGAAAAAGTAGCAAACCTGAGGATTGGGAGCAGTTTAGAATTCAGCAAAAGAGGACCAAGAGATTGTTTAAGAGGGCAAAAATAGAATATGAGGGTAAACCTGCAAGGAAAATAAAGCAGACTGTAAAAGCTTCTATGAGTATGTAAAAAGAAAAAGATTAATGAAGACAAATGTAGTTCCCTTACAGTCTGAAACAGGAGAATTTATAAATGAGAACAAGGAAATGGCAGAGCAATTAAACAATATTTTAGTTCCGTCTTCACAGATGAAGACACATATAACTTCCCAGAAATGCTAGGGAACCAAGGGTCTAGAGAGACGGAGGAATTGAAGGAAATTACTATTACAAAAACAATAATGCTGGAGAAATTAATGGGACTGAAAGCCGACAAATACCCAGGGCCTGATAATCTACTTCCCAGGGTACTAAAGGAGGTGGCCAGGGAAATAGTGGATGCGTTGGTTGTCATCTTCCAAAATTCTGTAGATTATGGAATAGTCCCAGTAGATTGGAATGTGGAAGAGGTAACCCCACTGTATAAAAAAGAAGTGAGGGAGAAAACAACGAATTAGAGAGCAGCTAACCTAACATCAGTAGTAGGGAAAATGCTAGAGTCTATTATAAAGAATGTGATAACAAGACACTTAGAAAATATCCACGGGATTAGACAAAGACAACATGGATTTATGAAAGGGAAATCATATTTGACAAACCAACTGGAGTTTTTTGAGGACGTAACTAGTAGAATAGATAAGGGAGAACCAATCGATGTAATGCATTTGGATTTTCGGAAAGACTTGATTAAATCCCACTTAAGAGGTTAGTGTATAAGATTACAGCACATGGGATTGGGATAATGGCATAGATTGAGAATTGGTTAGCATACAGGAAATGGGGAGTAGGAATAGACAGGCAGGCAGTGACTCGTGGAGTACTGCAGGGATCAGTGCTTGGGCCCCAGCTTGGGCCCCACATTATATATAAATGATTTCGGTGAGGGAACCAAATGTAATATTTCCAAGTTTTCTGATGACACAAAACTTGGTGGGAATGTGAGCAGTGAGAAGGGTGTTAAGAGGCTTCAAGGTGATTTAGACAGGTTGAGTGAGTGGGCAAATACATGGCAGATACAGTAAAACATGGATAGGTGTGAAGTTATCCATTTTGTTAAGAAAAACAGAATGGTAAAGTATTATTTAAATGGCGATAGATTGGGAAATGTTGATGTACAATGAGGCCTTGTACACCAATCACTGAAAGCAAGCATGCAGGTGCAGCAAGCAGTTATGAAGGAAAATGGTATGTTGGCCTTCATTGCAAGAGGACTTGAGTACAGGAGCAAGGATGTCCTACTGCAGCTATATAGGGCCTTGGTAAGACCACACCTGGAGCATTATGCAGTTTTGGTCTCCTTACCTAAGAAAGTATATACTTGCCATAGATGGGGTGCAGCAAAGGTTCACCAGACTGATTCCTGGGACGGCAGGATTGTCGTATGAGGAGAGATTGGGCCAACTAGACCTGTATTCGCGGGAGTTTGGAAGAATAAGAGGGGATCTCATTGAAACATATAAAACTCTGACAGGAATGGACAGACTGGATGCAGGGATGATGTTTCTTCTGGCTGGGGTGGTCTAGAACAAGGGGTCACAGTTTCAAGATACAGGGTAGGCTATTTAGGACTGAGATGAGGAAAAACATCTTCAATCAGAGGGTGGTGAACCTATGGAATTTGCTACCACAGAAAGCTGTGGAAGCCAAGTCACTGAATATCTTTAATGAGGAAATAGATAGTTTTCTGGACTCTAAAGCTGTCAAGGGGTATGCGAAGAGAGCAGGAGTATGGGACTAGAGAACTACCAGCCAATCAGATTGGTTGGCAGCTCTCTGAGATGGGACTTCCTCCTGAATGAGGGGTGGAAGTCCCACCTCATGCCAATTAACATTTCGATGGAGCATTTAATGGCTGTGGCGCAGCCAGTGTGTTTGCAACCAACCCTTAGATGGTGGGAACTGGGACGGGAAACTCTGCCATCCAAAAAATTCTGGCCATAAAATAACAAGTCAGAGCTCTGACGAAAGTTCACGGACCTGATACAGTAACTCTGTTTTCCTCTCCACAGATTCTGCATGACCTGCTGAGTATTCCCAGCATTTTGTGTTTTCATTTCAGATTCCCAGCATCTGCAGTATTTTAACTTTGTAACAAGTCAGATTACTGCATTAAAGATGCTGTTACATGATGCATTTGTGAAGAGGATAGCTGGCTAGGGGTTTGCATTGTAATATTATTAGAAAATGCAGGTGAAAGCCATCTTTTACATCGTTTAATATGAACTTTGAGGCAGTATGTGAAGTAGAACCCTTTTAATGCAGATCATTGTATTATAAATAATGGACCAAATAGCCACATGGGTGCCATCAATAATTGCTTATACTTTAGAAAATCCAGCAGTCAAGTGTGTTAGTTGTATATTAATTGTGATTGATTGTGTGCAGGTGGTGTGCTCCTATAAAATGGAACAGGCTGAAACTAAAATCCATTCTTGCAATGTGGTTCTCTGTAAATAAAAGCTTATAAAATAATGTAAAGATTGGCTCCAGTTCTATCCTTCATCTCCTGGCTTTTGGAGGTATATTAGTGTGGAACTAGGAAGCCCTGTCATACTTCTGTTGCTAGTTGGTGGGAAAAGAAATTAAGGGCAGGCAGCCCTGAATAAAGCATCAACCATTTTCTTTGATGCACCTATATCCAGCATATTGGCTGATACAGCTGATGCCATCACACCATCTTGGAAAAAAATCATAAATGCACAACTTAAAGCTGTGCTTACCCTGGCATATTTGAAGTTAATTCCAGGGGTAACTTGTTCAGCATTTTCTAGTAGCTATGTCTTGATTTATGGTCATGATAAGGACATAACGGTGATTATGAACAATGCACCTTTGGTCCTATTTAACATGTCTGGCAATCTTTCTCCGCTCCAGTTCATGCAGTTCCACTTCATGAAGTACCAGGAATTGTGAAAGCAATCTTCCCTGCAGTGAGTATTTGTAAGGAAACCAATTTTCCTCAGAATCTTGAGGGTGTAGATGAAAGTCTGGCTCACATGTATGTGGGAGTGCATCATCGAGATCATGTATGAAGATTGTAATTTGGTGCAGTAGCCCCTTAATGAGCAATTATGCCGACAACAAGAAGCAAAGCAATGCTAATGCACAGTTTGAGTGCATTAATGCCCTCCACATTTTCACAACAATTTTGGACCAGAAACGAACCAGGTGGGAAGTGAGCAGAACACCACACTCTTACACTGTACTAATTATAAAAGGCATTGGTGTAAGGCTTATACCAACAATGAGTCCTAGGCTTATATATTAAAGCTAAAACTTAAATGAGAGCTTCAACAAAATGATTAACATGGAAAGTATAACAACTGATTAACAATTTCATTCTTACATGAAATATGACATATAAAAATCTACATTAATTACTAAATCACTTTTGTCATACTAACTAAATTAAAATGATAAAAACAGTTACCTAGTTTCTATGAAATATTGGATTTATTTTAAGTTAAGGAGGTTTCCCATTTCTGGTGCAATGTTCCTTCCAATTTCCTCCCCCTCTCACTTCAAAGTCTTTGGCTGCATTTTTAGGTTCCTTGCATTATGATCCTAGCTGATGTTACTACCAGACAAGCCTGATCCCAGGTTGGAACCTGGCTTGATAGATCCTAACTTTTATTTTTTGTTTAGATACATGGAGAGTGGCTACTGAACAGAATCACCGGAGTCAGCTAATGAACTTTTAACAGAAGGATAAAACATTTATTAAACAAAAAATTGAACTATATTACATTACTCCTTCACCCACACCTATACCTTTACAGATATATACAGAGTTGTAAGGATAGCACAAGTTCCAAAAGCTACCTTAAACTCTAATGTTCACATTAAGTACACTATCCATGTAAACCAATAGGTGACCTGTGGTCAGACACGCCAAATCTGAAACCAATTGACAGATGTCACTCCAGACAGATCAACCCCCACCCCCCCAACCCCACCCCCCACCCCCAACAGATACTTGTCACAGCATGAGCCAACTGGTCTCACTGAACTCCGTCTTTCACAAGAGGGATTCCAATCTCCATTCTATAAGAATGCGCTTTGGAATCTTCTCCCAAACCGATGCTTTCTCTCAGACGCCTTCCACAAGGGTCCACCTCCAGGGTTTCGAGCTCTCCCCCAAATGTTCCTCTCCCCTGGGTCACCATATGCATTCAAGCTTTCTGCCACGCACTCTCCCTCACCGACTCAGCTGTCAAGAGTACCACTGCTTCACATGCCCATAGCAAAGGGTTACAGATCTTTAGCCATCTCTTTGGGCTTTCTGGCCTCTCACTTTAAATCTGCTCCCTGCAGCTTTTCTTCCATTAAGCTTGAATCTTGGACCCTTCCTCTGCTCCTCACTCTTAACTTCATTTAAAAGGACCTTTTCCAGGTTCCTGTCTTTCCTTGGACTAAAAGGTCTTCTTGGGACTTTCTCCTCTTCCATTCCCCTGGATTTGGGGACTTTATTCTTGAGTTTCTTTGGAGAAATTTGCTACTACTAGCAACTTCTTCCAACTGAGCTCAAACTGTTTCTTCTAGAGCAGAATTTTAACTTTACTGGGTGGGTGCATGCCCAAGTGAGGCCATTAAAAAGGCAATTGATTGCAATTTTATGTTGCCCGTGCAATTTTGTGCTTGTCGCACAGGAAAAATGGGCAGGCGGGCAGCCCACTTTTTACAAAACCTCATCCAAGGGCAGGATAAAAAAGGTCAGCAACATTCCAATTGTGAGTAGTGAGGAGTTTAGGAGATAGTTTGCTGCTGGTTGCTTATTTGAACTTGATAGCTTCATCGGTGTTCTAAGCTTTATTCTTAGCATTTTCAGGCTTCATTTCAAGACACATTGGAGGATCTTGACCATGGGGACCCTTCTAGGTATCAGACGGTCTTCTGTAACCCTGGTAATGGGCATTGTGCTCTCCATTGGTGGCACCTCCTCTGAGGAGGAAGAGAGGGGCAGCAGGGAAAGGAGGCCCAATGCAGCTCCCAAGACCTGTGTGAGGAGAGACGCAGGCAGGTCGCAGGGCCATGTAAAGCACATGGGGCCGCAGAAGTCGTTACTATCCTGCTGCCAGGGTTTACAGACAGTGATGCAGCTACCTCAATGTCTCTGTGGTGCAACGCCGAAGGAGGCTCCTCCTTTCAAGGGAGACAGTGACCTCCATTTGTTACATGATTGGGCCTGAGATCAACTCCAACTGTGTGGTTGGACACAGCATACCAGTGGCTTTGAAGGTCACAGTGGCCCTCAACTTCTCTGCTTCCAAATCTTTTCAGGGGTCAGTGGGGGATCTTTGTGGAGTCTCCCAATCAGGTGTCCATAGTTGCATCAAGCTGGTGACAGAAGCTCTGTTCAGGTAGGTACTGATCTTTATTCTTTACCATACATATGAGGCCAGCTAGGCTGAGCGAGCCAGAGGTTTTTCAGCGATTGCTGGGTACCCCGCATGCAGTGTGCAATCGACTGCACACATGCGGCCACCAAGGTGCCAGCAGGACAGCAGGGTGCCTTTATCAACAGGAAAGGCTTCCAGTTGATTACGCCCAGATTGTGTGTGACCACAAGACACAGATACTGCAAGTCTGTGCAAGATACTCATGCAGCTCCCATGACACTCCCAGGTGCCAAGGCTCTTCAGTGCTCCAGTCCGACTGGATGGATGGCTACTGGGTGACAAGGGCTACCCCTTGAAAAGGTGGCTTATGACGCCTCTCTGCCACCCAAGAACAGAGGCAGAGCAGCGTTATAATAGGAGTCATGCTTCCACAAGGGCGATGATAGAGAGGACCACAGGTCTCCTGAAGATGCGCTTCCGATGCCTGGACCGTTCAGGGGGGAGCACTACAATACCCCCCAGAGCAGGTGTCACTAATAGTGGTTGCATGCTACGCTCTCCACTGGCGCTGGCAAGGGGGGGGACCCACTGGAGGAAGAGGGTCTTGATGCAGTTCCACAGGCCACACAGAATGAATCTAGTAGTGAGTCAGAAGAGGGGCACAGTGAGGAGAACACGGAGGGCATGGATGCAAACCTCGATAACCTCCAGGGAGGCAGGGACACCAGGGACACTTGATCCAACACTCCTTCAGCTAGGCTACCAAAGATCTGCTTCCACCTCATGCCAGGGCTGCTGCCTCCATCCCAGGTGTCTGAAATAACCCTTTCATTTGAATTCAAAGTCCACTCAATGCCTGTGCAACAAAGTTTAGAGCCACTCACGTCCAGTATTACATACTGGCGTACCCTGCACCAAAAAAAAAGGTGAAGTATACTCAGGCCATTAAGACAAAAGTAAAACTCATATAACTTTGACACTCACAGCAAATGAACAATATCATATCTGGTGTTAATCGTCACATCAGTAAACATATAAACAAAACATTGCAGAACAGAAGATCACCCGTGAACAGTCCCCCTTGTGCTCGTGGTGCCTTAAACTTATGTTTACCAGTGCTGCATCTTGGTTCCCCCACC
Organism: Carcharodon carcharias; assembly: GCF_017639515.1. Taxonomy (NCBI): domain Eukaryota; kingdom Metazoa; phylum Chordata; class Chondrichthyes; order Lamniformes; family Lamnidae; genus Carcharodon; species Carcharodon carcharias. The sequence goes on along the minus strand of NC_054468.1, from coordinate 169,651,593 downwards.
CCACTGGCTGACAGTCGCACTAGAGGCAGCCTGCTGATTCTGCTGTCTTGTTGGCCTTGATGGCCTTGGCGGTCGTCCTCTGGACAGTGCAGCCTGTACTGGCCCCACCTGGGAGGGAGCAGCCAGTGCCGCTGGCATCTCCCCAGTCACTGCAGCCTCATCAAATGCCATGGTCACTGGCAGAGGGGCAGAGGAACTTCTGCCATCATCTGGAGCACCCTGAGAGGAACCCGCAGAGATGACAAGCAGCTCGTGCACCAACATGAGGTTGCTCTGGACCTCCCTGCTCACCATTGATGGACGGGCACCTGCTGGGATGCTGGGTATCTCAAACATTGCCCACACTGTCACTGACCACCTGAGGTCATTGTCTGTGTGAGGGTTTGCAGGTCCAAGCGCAACCTCAGGAACACCTGATTCTGTCCCTGGAGGAGCCTCTCAATGAGAGTCGCCACCCTCTCAATGGAGGAGGCAGTGTGCTCGACCATGAGAGTCAACGCAGTGCTCATGCTCCACATGAACTCCCCCACAACAGAGACCATGGCATACATATCCTCATGGATCTCCACCAGATCCTCCCGCACATCCCACTGGACATCCAACATCTGCCGCCTAATAGACAACTCCAGAGGCTCATCATCTGCCTTCAGCTCAGCATCATTCTGGTCTCCAGCAGCCCTCCCACTGGCAGCGCCCTGGGCACTCTCCGCCTCCGCCTGCACCTCAAGCAAGTGTGAAGTGCCCTCACCAATGTGCACTGAGATACTAGCCACAAATCTAATTCCCATCCGAGGTTCTGGTATGTGTGCTGGTGTTTGGTTCAGAAATCGGATGTGATGCAGGTGCATCTGAAACTTGGTGGTCCTCTGGCGTTGAGAGTGGGTCTTGGGGTCCTGCATACAAGTGCGTGGTTGCAAATCTAAGCGAGAACAATGACATGTCATTAGTTTAAGTCATCACACTGTCACTGTGCATGCCAGGTGCTCTGGTGAGACAATGGAGATCTGCATCATGGTGCCATCGTCTTTCAATGATCAATGAGGACTTCAGTTTTGAGGCTCCCATCAATTATGAGACTACACAAGAATTTTTGCATAATCCGAAACTCTCACCTCTATGCACAGAGCTTTTACCTCCAACAGGGGCCCAGTCTCTCCATGACTGGCTGACTGAGGTGGGTGGTGGCTCTCCAGCTCCAAAGTCTCCATTTCAAACCTTGTCATGATTATGAGGCTTGGGGGGCCTCTGCCTGTCTTTGACCTCTCTATGTTGTTATGGCTCCTCTTCTGAAAGGACAATTAGTCCACTTTCTACCTGCAGCGTCATTGCAGCCTGGCCAACCCCACCTGAGGAACAGCTCACAGAGCACATCCGAGTTGTGGCCCTCAAGCCACAAGGCACTCAGTACAAGCAGCCAGAGCTCACCAGAGACCACTTGGCCGGCCTCGGCATCATTTACAGTTGACACTCATACTCTAACACACCTGAGCTCCACAGTGGGGATGGCCAGCCCTTACCACTTCTCCACACTGATCCAGGTCAACTCAGTACTCACCTTTGCTGAGTGCAGAAGATCATTGAAGGCTGTTGACCACAGCTGCTAATTCCTCCCAAGCTTTTGTTGTCTGGTGCAGTGGCCTCCTCCTGCCATCCCTGGGAACAAGGGTGTCCCACCTGACACCCACCTCCTCCACCAGGAACACAAGACACTCGACGAAAAATGGGGGGGCCGACTGCCCACTCAACCTGCCCTCCCGCCTGACGTTTCCAGTTGCTGTTGAAGCCATTGCTCCAGTCGCAAGGCTGAAGTAAGATTCTTCCCTGGCAGCTTTCAGGGAGCTGCCTCTGCCGATTTTAAACTGCTCACCGGGTCACCATTGGACCCGGCGCCCAACAGGATCCACCCGGCCCTTCCCGACCATTCGGAAGACACATTTCTCGCTGAGTGGGCCTTAATTGGCTGGCCAGTGTCAAATCACAGTCGTGGGCCAATCGTGGTCAGGGGCCTTTTTCCCGACTGCTCCCGGGCCCACCGATTGCACCTTCAGGCCCTAATTAGAAATGCAGGTATATAAACAGTTTTAGACCTGCTGTCTCTCTCAAAAATGAAACTAACTCCCAGGTTTCACTTTCTAAAGTGAAACTAAAACTCAGCTTGACCTTTTTTTAACACACAAATACAGATGTACAAATCAAACTTAAACATTAAAGCTGAAACTCATTCCTAACTTACTTAAGCTGTCTCCATTTCCTAACATTTGGTACCCATAATTTGGTGCTATGGACATGCACACAAACAGCAGCTATGGCCCATGCTGAGTGCCACTTTTGTGAAGATATTGGCATGGGCATTAGGAAATGTGCTGCAAGTATGCGGAAGAGGCAGACTGTGACCTCAGCATGTACTGTCTTGATGCCAGTGCTGCCATTTTCGACATTATTGCTCTAGACAATGCCCTCTCTTAAACACACACAGCTGAACATATGTACAACAGTGGAAGGTACAAACATCAGTGCTCCTAGAGGGATCAGCAACAACTTGCAGATTAGTTTCTACAGGCTCTGTTTGAGTTTGTGGGAGTGCTGGGTGCTTTGAGGACTGGTTACAGTTGGTGAAGTCTGCAGGGAGTGGTGCAGCACATGGGGAAGGGCTTTGGTTGTTACTGCGGGGGGTCTAGATACACCACTTGCTCCCAGTCATAGTGGTATAGTTGCAATTCCCTTTGGACTGTAACCCAAGAGAGAGATGGAGCAGAGGCAACAAACAAAAGGATAAGCTGCTTGCAAACAGCAGAGGAGGGAGGAGGAGGTAAAGGGCTGTCAGCAGGAAATCTTACTCACCTAGGGTCTTCCAGGAGCACTTCCCTTATCTCCATCTAAGCCAGGAGCAGTGTGTGCGTCATTGGCACTTTGTGAATAAGGTGCTCTTGGAACTCTGCCACCTCTTGCAACCAGACCTTCCACTGCAGAGCTGGATGAGGCACTGTCAGTGGTTGTGAAATAGACGATGGTCCTGAATTTCTTTCCAGGCTGCAGCAGGCCACATATCTAACATCTGGAAATTAGTTCAATGTCCACTGCTGCAACAGAGAGGTGACAGACACTCTTTATGCCAGGAGAGGAGAAGTCATTGCATTTTGTCTGAACAGAAAAAAAGCAGAAAGAGCATACACGTGGCTTTGTCGGGATAGTGGCATTCCTCATCATGCAGGGTGCCATCGACTACAGATACATAGAATGGCAGGCACCGCATCTCAATGCTGACACAATGTGCAGTTCATGTGTCACCATACTCAGAACATAATGCCCATCTATCCTGATAAAGTCTAATGCTTTTATTCTGTTCTATTTGCTGTCTCCACAGAACTTACAGCTACCACAACATACCAGAGGGTGCTGCTGGTATGAAATTGAGTGACGGTGTTCCTTCATCATCAGTGTCCTGTTTCTTTTGGCCTTTACGTTCCTGCACCACTGCCTGGCCAGGTGGCAGGTCTTGGTATTTGATAGGAGGCAGGCACAAGGGTAGGGCTGTGGCAACAGGAAAGGGGAATATGTAAGAGTTGCATGCTGACAACCTCTGTAGCTTGAATATCAGAAGAGATTGTGCAATGAGGGGCAAGTTGAATATGAGGAGGTGAATTAGATAGGAATATATTGTCAACCTCTATGATTTCAGCCCTACCACTGGCTACAACTATAGTGCTGGCTGCTCCAATTATAGTGGGCACTGTCTTCTCCATGGGAGCGAGGACATGCAATGTTTCAGTCTCCTGCTGATTAGCTGCTGCTGCCTCTGGTTGTGCCTCCTTATCCTGCAAGAGGAGGAAATGTGTCAGTGAGCATGGTGTACAATGTGTTTGGGTGATGTGCATGTCATTGTTAAATAACTGATAGTGTGTGTAACTTGTGAGTTGTGGGTGTGAGGATTGCAGCAGTGCTCAGTGTGTGAGGATGAGGTGAGTCCATGAACCTGAGGCATGAGTTGTATTTAATGGGGAATGTTGGTAAATGTTTGAAGGTGGTGTAGTAAATTGGGCAACTGGCTCAGTTGTAAGGATATGGCATTTGAAGATGAATTCGCCGACTTGAGACATCTGTGTGAGGCCATTAAACTTTTTGCAGCTTTGCAATCATGACACTGTTTGCATTCACCTCCATGTCTATCTGCTCCCATCCCTTCTAAGCATTTTCTGGAGGACCTCCTGACCCTCTGAGGGTAAAGAAACAGGTCCACCTCCTGCAGTAAGACTTCCAGTGTTGTATCAGAAAATCTGGAAACCTACCTTCTGCTATGTTATGTTATTTTCACTCTATCCAGGAGCATTGAGACCAGTAGGATCACTAGCATGTGTTGGCACAGAGTTGAAAGATATTAAAAATGCCGGCATGTTTGTCAGCTGTTTTATGACATTGGGTAAAGATTCGATGCTGCAACCTTATTCCCTTTTGCCTTTTCAAATTTGTTCCTAATCTTTTATTGCTTCCGGTTTCCCCTCTAACTATCCTCATCTCTTCCTCCAAGATGTTCATAGTCTGTCTTAGAATGTGAGCACATATCCAGAAACCATATGCTGTACTTGTTTCAGTGCCATAACATGTCTTTGGCGATGCATGCAGAGTTAAATGATGCAGAGAAATAAATGATTCCTCTATGTACGAATGCCCTGTCCTGAGTTCAATAGGTTCACTTTTCATTCTTTCTCTAAGGCTTTACTACCTTTCTCACAGACTAACTCTAACCTCCTGGTATAGCCTCAGCTGTGAGTCAGTAGATCATGGGTTCATGCCCCACTGAAGTGATTTGAGCACATAATCTATGCTAGCACTTGTGATGAAAGTATAATAATTTTCATAACATTTTTCTGGTTTATTGTGAAGTAGGTTTATGGGGGTAAATAAAGTTGGGTCTATGTGTGATTTAATTACATTTGGAGTCAAGAAGACCATAAGTTTAAATCATCAAAAGAAGCTAGAGGCTTGACATGCTCATGAGTGAACCTGGACGCTGGCTTAGCATGCAAGGTTGAAGGGAATTTGCAATTTTAGATAAATGAAGGGAGATTTGGATTTCAAAGGGATCTTAGTCTGTTTACAACTAGCCAGATAAGCAAGGCTAAGGAATGTGTTTATTTTCCCCAAAAGTTACTGACAATATATAGTGGCAACATGAAAGTTTTTATATTATGAGGAAGATGCAGTTTCAAAGACATATGGAACAATAGAATTTACATATTAAGAGAGGGACAGATAGAAAGGAGAATGAAAGGCTATGTGTCAGAAGGCCATGTAAGATCTAACAGGAGTATGTGAAATAGCCTTAATGAAGCTTCCAGCATTTGTGCATTAGTCTGCTATCTAACAAAGCTGAAGTTGGGGAAAAGCCATTTAGAATTCTACAGTCCAGGGTATTGTGCTAACTTGCTGAGTTTGTTTTATGTAACTGGGGGTCAGGTTAATTAGGGATTTTAGGAGTTATATATTGGTAATTGTAGCCTTATGTACACACTTGAAATCTTTTGTTAGTTAATAAATATTTTAATTTAATTTTTTAAATCTCTAAAGGTCTTAGTGGGCTTATTACTTCTGAATTCAGTATACACATTTCGTAATAAATACAAATTGCAAAACCGTTGTGATTGCATGACCAAGTTTCCCTTGTGGATTTGATCCACCTAGCACACCTCATCTGCCATGTCATAACAACACTCCATTGTTGCACTGAGTTTGTATTACACTGTCGGAAGTGATGGGTTGGATTTTAGCCCCGGCCGCACCCTCCCCCACCCCTGCCACTGGCAAAGGTGCTTGATAAACAAAACCATATTTCTGCCCACCCCTGACCTGTCACAAATATTACAGTAGATGTGAAAGATGTCAGGCAGCCCACCCACATGTAGGCCTACTGGGTTCCTTAAGTTGCAGAGGCAAAATGGGCAGCCCAGCAGCTTTCACTGCACGGGCGGATGTCAGGCAGGAAGGGGGACGTACCCACTTTGGGGTGCCCTGTGCCCATCAGAGGCACCCCCCACCAAGATTGTACCACCACTTTAACTCTCATACTTGGCTTCTCAAACCCAGTGTCCCCCAATCCCCTGCCCTCCTTGCTGGAGTCTGCCATTTGGGCTAAAATCTCAGACTTACCTTTAAGTCTGGACTCCGTCAGTCTTCTTCTTGGGGGCAGTCTGTAGCTCCAGCAGTGGCCACTATTCAATTCTGGCACTGCTGGTGCCAGCCAATCAGATTAGTCAGCAGCTCTCTCGGGTGGACTTCCTCTCAAATGGGGGATGGAGTCCCACTCTTCAACAATTAAGGCTGCTCCCAGCGTAATATCGCTGCAGCACTGCCGAATTTCAGGTGGATGGGCTGACAGCCGACTATTTAGTCAGAGATGGCAGGGAATACAGTGCCCCGTAAAATCCAGACCAATGCTTAAATAAGATGTTAAACCTAGGTACCATCTACCTGTTTATGGCGGACATAAGATATCCCATAGTGCTAAACCAAGAAGAGGAAGAGAGTTCTCCTGGTGATCAGGCCAACATTTTTCTAATACATTTATCTCAGTGCTGTTTCTGGACCCAGTGACCAGGTTCGATCCTGACCTCAGGTGCCTGTCTGTGTGGAGTTTGCACATTTCCTCGTGCCTTCATGGGTTTCCTCCAGGTGCTTCAGTTTTCTCCCACCATCCAAAGACGTACTGGATTAAGTGGATTGGCTACGGTAAGTTGCCCCTTAGTGTGTGTGTCTGTGTGAGTGTGTGCCTGGTAATGTCCTGGGTGTACCCTACCTAGTGCCCATTGCCTGTCGGGATAGGCTCTGACTGCCCGCAACCCTGAACTACATGAAGTGGTTCTGGAAAAGTGAGTGAGTGTTTCTGGATCCTTGCTATGTGCAAATTGGATGCTGCATTTTCTTCCATCACAACAACTGACAGCACTTGCAAGCTAATTCACTGGCGCTGACATCAGGAGAGGCAAAATTTAAATGTGAGTTAATTCTCATACTGATTCAAACCTTTTAAAGGGCCTTGTGTGCATTTTTTAATGGTATACCTAATTCATTTCCTTTTTTTAACCAGAAACTGACTCACTTTTTGCCTTATCCTTACCCAGTGTTATCCCCCAAAGGTTCTAATTTATACTGTTTGCAGCCATTTTGAAATGGTGCTAGCTGGGAAGGTGGCAATTGGACATCATCCAAGAGATGTTTGTGAGGAAAATAGAAGTGAAGGTTAACGTCTTCTGATATAGCTGCTATCTTTTAATTAAGAAAAAATATTCAAGCCAATTTCATGTGCCTGCATTATGCCAAACATGTGCTCTTTGATTTTATTTCATTTTCAATATTTATTTGCACATTCATGGGAGACAAAAAAAGTTACATCTAAAAGTGCTTATATTTTTTACATGATTTGGAACAAAATATTTATGTACATTTTATCAAGTTTATAGGTGTTGGGCTGCCTCTCTACACTGTGGGCAGAACTTTCCTTGCCTGCTGATGTTGGGCATGGTCGAGCAGAGCTTGAGCAGACAATATGGTGAGAAGGCCAAAGGTCAGCTTCACGACATCGTGAAACCCATTTGTAATCATCCACTCTGCTCGTCAATGGCAGGCCGCTTCACTTCTATTTTCCTCACAAACATCTCTTGGATGATGTCCAATTGCCACCTTCCCAGCTAGCACCATTTCAAAATGGCTGCAAACGGTATAATTTAGAACTTTTGGGGGAAAACACTGGGCAAGGATAAGGCAAAAAATTTCAGTTTCTGGTTAAAAAAAGGAAATGAATTAGGTATACCATTAAAAAATACAAACAAGACCCTTTAAAAGGTTTGAATCAGTATGAGAATTAGCTCACATTTAAATTTTGCCTCTCCTGATGTCAGAGCCAGTGAATTAGCTTGCAAGTGCTGTCAGTTGTTGTGATGGACGCTGTTGGACGTCGGGAAACTCATCGTAATACATCTGCATATCATTATAAGGCCAGCCCGCCGGAATCATCCGACCACATCAGCGGGAAAACATGCTAGTGCAGAGTACATCTTGACAAGTGTGACATGCAAAAGTCAGGACTTACTGCCAGGGCCTTGGTCACATCGTGAACATCCGAGGAAAAGAAGATGCTGGAGACCAACAGCAACAGGACCCTGGAGGATCATCCTTGGCATGCTGGGTGGATTCTGGGTGCTGCATTTCCACTTCGAAGCGACTCACGGAAGGTGGAAAGTCATCAAGGGGGCAGTGAAGAAGGTCCAGCTGTGTTTGGGAGAAGAAGATGCACCAGGGGGTTGAGAGAGAAAAGTCGAGGATGGACTGGGAGAGGAAGACATGTCGGGGGGGAGGTGAGGTTGGGAGGGGGGAATGAAAGTATCAGGGAGGGGTGAGGTTGGGAGGGTAAGAGGAATTACAGTGAGAGGAGGGTATAATGGAGGAGAGGACGGCAACTGGAGAGTAGATATAAGGGGGGAAGAATGTGTCGGGGAAGGAGTCCGGGGCGGGGGAGGAGTCCAGAGAGGGAAAGGGGTCCAGGGGAAGGAAGGATTCCGGTGGGAGGAAAGTGTCTGGGGGGTGGGGGGGGAGAAAGGAGTACGGAGGGGGAGAGGAAGGAGTACAGAGAGGGGGAGGAGTCTGGGGCAGGAAGGAGTAAGGGTAGAGGAAGAAGTAAGGGTGCCTGAAGGAGTACAGGGAGGGGAAAGAGTAAGGATGGAGGGAGAAATAAAGGTGGAGGAAGGAGTCGGGCAGGGTAAAGAAGTAAGGCTGGAAGAAGACTTAAGGGTGTCTGAAGGAGTCAGGAGGGGGGAAGGAGTAGAGGAAGAAGTTGGGGTGGAGGAAGGGGTCTGGAAAGGGGATGGAGTAAGGGTGGCAGAAGAAGTAAGGGTGTCTGAAGGAGTCAAGAAGGGGGAAGGACTAAGGGTAGGGTGGTAAGTCCAGGGGTTGGGAGAGTCTAGGGTGGGGAGGAGAAGGGATTCCGGGGGGTAGGGAGTCTGGGGGTGAGTAAGGGGTTTCAAGGAGGTAAGGAGTTCCAAGGGGGTAAGGAGTCTGGAGGGGTGGATTTGTCCAGTGAATTTGCAAGGGATGAGTCCTTGGCTGCCTCCTGTGGAGCGAGCTGATGGTGGGCATGGTACGAGGGAATGGAGAGAATAACCGTGGGCAGAGTGAGGCGGTAGGGTGCGAGGGTGAGGGTGCGGCGGTATCGGTAGATGGGATGGTGAGGGTGGTTGGTGGGGGTTGTGAGACAGACACGGACCCTGGAGGTGGGAAGTAGGAAGTCAGGGAGGTTAATGTGGATAGGGGTGAGATTTTTGGGAAGGAAGGAAACGTGTACGTTTACCTGGACATTCCCAAAAGAATAGGATTGTGGTTGGTAGGTCATGAAGGGGAGGTGGAAGGGGGGTCATGTGATGGGGTATAGGAAATGGGTGACTGGGGGAGGATGAAGGATAGGCACAGGAAGAAACATAGAAGGGTCATGCTTACCAAATTGAAAGTGTAACGAGACTTGTGGTGGGCGAGGTCAAGTGCTGTATGGGAGTGTGATCAGTGGGTGGGTGGAGATGCAGGTCAGTTCAGATGGACAACTGAAAGCGAACCCCATCAGGCAGCATTGAAAATGTTCAGAATATTGAAATGAATGTGACACAGGAAGGATCTGCCTGCATGGGAGAGTGCTTGCACAAGGCTCTGAAAGGCCCTGACACACACACACCTCTCCCTCCAGAATCACTCATGGGTCAGTGCGTGCAGCTGAACTGCTAGTGGGGCAGAGTGGGATGCAGTGTGAGGAGTCGCAGAGCCTGTCAATGAAGCTGAAAGGCAACATTGTACATCAAAATGTGTTCATCCATGCACCTGTATTCAGGGTTTCTTAACTTATGAATGCCTTAGACTTGTAGTTGCTGCCCTGACATCCGCAGCATGGGTGCAGGCAGCCTGTGCAATGGTTGGCCCTGTTGCCTCTGATGCCTTCAGTATATGTCCTCTGGAGAGCCGAAGCCTTGGGGACCCTGGCTTGGTTTGGCTGTCCTCCTGTGGGCCAGCTGCTCCCTCTGAGCAGGGGACAAGGTTCAGAGAGGTCACAAGCAAAGGCGACTCGGAGGGAGCAGGCAGCCTCTGAGGTTCCTGAGTGGATCACCCAGCGGTGTCCAGCTACCATTCCTCCTCCCTTCGGGTGCCTGGGGTCCCCAGCCTGATTCTTTGAGGGGAAGGAGCTCCTGGGAGCATGTCTAGGTGCCCCATTTCCCTCTCATGTTGCCACTGCAGGAACTTACCCATGGCTACCGCGATGGAGTGCAGGTCTGCAAACATCTCTGCATTCTGCTGGACCAGGGTCTCCATTGCGTCCACCATCCTCTCCATAGAAACCTCAATGTATGCACATGAGGGCACCACTTCATCAGAGAGCAGGCAGACATACTCCTCCAACTCATGTGCACTCTGTTAAGGCTTTCAAACAGCTCTGCATGATGTTACCCAGCTTTCTGCTGACTTTGGGATACTGATGAGTTGGGAGGCTGAATCCAGAGGCTCGTCATCTGACTCGGACCACACAGATGCCTCTTTCCCAGCAGTCGTCCGAGTGCTGGGAAGCTCAGCTGAACCTGCCTCCTCCTGCTACAAATACGTGTCTGTGCAGTGACCACAGATTGTGAATCCGGGCTTGCTCTAGATCTAGGTCCCACCAAGGTGCATGTCTCTGCACTGGTGGAGTTTGCTGTAAGTGCTGTGATGGGTCTTCTAGACTGTTTACCAAAGATGACCTGGCAAAGTGCATTCAAGGAGGACCTCCAAGAGCAGGACGCCATCTGGGTTGGAGGATGCATGAGGGACATGGACAGGGCATGTGGGTATGAAGGGTCCATGGGGAGCATGGATGATGCATGGGCTTAAGGAGGACCTATGAGGGCATGGAAGGCTATGGACAATATATAGGAGGTTGGTCAGGTGTGAGGGGTGAATACCAGGGGCATAACAACAATATAGACAACTGGGTCAATATGCCAGTGAAAAAAAATGGGCTTCCAACCTGCCAGCCTTGGCATTCACCTGCCTCCATTCCTACCTCAAGTCTGCAATAGGAGGTGGCAGCCATGACTCCAGCCCACTCCTAATGTAACTAATATTGAACCTGCAATTTTATCTGTGCTGGTTGTACATTTAAAATGTGACTGCACCTGTTTGTTTACTCAGGCCATAGTTGTACTTTAAAACAGTCAAAATCTATAGCATTAGACATGTCATTGACTCTTTTAAGGGGGTTAGAAGGCAGTGGAGTGCCACATCCATCTACCTCTTTGGCCTGCTGTTGACCCTGTCCAAAATCCTTGGAGCATACTTATTTAAATATTCAAGGCAGGTCCCCATGTTTGTAGTGGTGTAGCAGAAGTGCTCGGCCTACTGAGGAGGTGGAGGTTGAGCAGCACCTTGCCAATCCAACAAGGGGCACCCAAAGCCTAAATCAGGTTGGGAAAAAAGCGGAACATTTAATAGAAGGGAAGCTTTCTCAAGGTGACCAATCCTCTGAGACCCACCTGTAGTTTTTTCCAGGGTTCAGTGGGGCTTCCTGTATGGAATTTCTAGGATAGCCCAGGGAGGTACCCAGATATGCCCACAAAGGTCTTTGCCAACATAATGAGTATGGACTAAAGAAAAGCTGACCCACGCCCAGTTATAATTTAATGGGGACCTTCGAGAAGTGGAAAGCCAGCAGATCTTTCCCAAATTGTGGGCCACTTCCCTTCCCACTATTTTGTGCCTCATTCATGCTGCAATCACTATCACCCCTCCCCCAACAAACACAGAAATCCATATCCTTATGCCGATAATAAAACAATACAAATTTGAATGTATTAACTATATAGTACAAGTGTTTGTGTATGAAGTTCATAGGAAGCTTAAGAATATAGAAACTGGAGTATGCCATTCATTCCCTCAACCTTGTCCCACCATTCTATTTAGTCATGACTAATTTCTACCTTAATTCAATTTTCTCACCTTTGTTCCATATCCCTTCATACGGTTACCAAACAAAAATCTATTCATCTCAGTCTTAATGTATTCAATTGACGCAGCACCCACAGTCTTTTTTGGGGAGAAGTTTCCAGGTTTCTATCACCCTCATGTGATTTTACTTTTACATGACTGCTCGTATTTTAAGTAAGCTCTTTCATTCTGCATTCCCCTACTCAATGGGCTGCATCTTCTGGTCGGCGAGCAGGGGCGGAGCCCTGGTAGGCTTCTGAAAAAGCATGAAACCTCATCAACAGGTGGGATGAGGTTTCATGAGGATTTAAAAATCTCACAATATTTTAAAATAAAAGTTATGGACACGTCCCAACTCATGTGACAGTGTCACATGAGGGTACAAGGCAGGGAAAATTTTTTCTCAGCTTTATCTAAAGTTTAAAATGTGAGCCGATCTCCCTGAGGCAGCACTTTGCCTCAGGGAAATCTGTACGCTCTTCCATTCACATGCGCAAAAGAGTGCACTCCTGGCTGAGGGAATCCCCCACCTGTGCAGGGAGTGCATAGCACTTCCTGGCGGACGTCACACATGTAAAATGGCAGCGCGCCCCCAAGTAGGGGCGCTAATTGGAAGCCCGCCCTCCCACGCTGTCTCCCGAACTTCCCCCCACAACGGGGGAACATGTTGCCCAATGAAACAGTTTTTCTTTATATATCCTATTAAATCCTTTATTGTTTTAAATATTTTGATTAGATCACCAATCTACAGTCAAGGGAATACAAGCCAAGTTTATGCAACCTTTCCCCTTTATCTTTTAAACTCTGGTATTATTTTAGTAATTCGGCACTGTAGCCCCTCCAAAGCCAATATATCCTTCTTGACGTGTGGTGCCCAGAATTGAATGGAATATTCCAGTTGGAGTTTGACCAAGGTTCTGTACATCTGAAGCATAAACTCCTCCCCTTTGCATTCCAGTCTCCTCGAAATAAAGGCTAACATTCGACTCATCTTATTGGTTACTTTTTGTACCTGGTCACTGGCTTTTAATAACATGTATACATGATTAAGCCTGCATTACATCTGGTACAGCAGTTTCTTCCCTGATAGGTTGCCCATGAGGGTCCTACCTTTGCCAACCCTTTGAATTTATCTTCCTCAGTCAAATGTAACTTCTGTGTTTTTCATCATGGTCACTAGCAAACATTGTAGGGAACAAAAAGTTTCATTTTGAAGACTTTGAAGGACATAGGCCACATGAATTTTTGTTCTTATCAACTAATCGTATATAAAAGGGGTGACAGAGAAGCTGCTGAGAATTGTCCAACTCAAAATTTTCCAGTGGGATACATGGTGCCATAGTGAGAGATTCCCAATATAATTACTGATAAAATAAATCTTGTGAATAGCAAATAGATTTGAAGCTTCCCAAAAGAAAATTGCTGTGTTGATCAAAATATCTCTTTTATCCAACTGTTTCAATTAAGCAAATTTCATCAAACATCAGTGTACTTAATTTGACAATACACTGATTGAAAAATATCATAATCTCTAACAGTTAATTTGGTAAGAGACTGTTAAGACTGGATTACATAGGATTACACTGGCCTGAATTTTTCAGTCAGCGTGCGGGGGCAGACCCAACACACCAGCGTGTAAAATCATACGCAATGATGTCGGGCGTAGGTCCTGATGTCATTGCGCTGTCTCGCGATGTTTCGTTCGGCGGGTATGCTCCGGAGTCGGCTGCGCGCCTGCCGATAACATAGGCCTATTAAGGCCATTAACAAATTAATTAGTGTCATTGTTTATGCTGACTGTCCAACCTTGGTGAGCAGGCGAAAAGGCCAAACGGCCTTTACAATTTTTAGGAAACCTCATCCACATGCGGGATAAGGTTTCCTAAAACTTTTATGAATCAAATAAAAAAGTTTTCTGAAATATAAAAACAGGTCATATGACACAGTCACATGAGGGGACATGTTTAATGATTTTTTTTTCCATTTATTTATTTATTTCAATAGCACTTCAATCTCCCTGAGGCAGTAAGAGCTGGAGGGATTCCCAACAAGCCGTGTGATGCCTCTACCATCATTATCCATAAGCTCAAGTCCACAAGATGCATGTAAAAGTGTATGTTTTCATAGTAACTTGGACTTCTTCAGGGGTTGGGTGAATGGTGTGGATCAAATTGGTGCCAACAGGTCAGGGTTCAATCTGTGTTCTGGCTCCAGTAGATTTGGGATCTGCCTACTTGCCCTACCTGTGATGGAGATCGTAGTGCTGTGAGTCAGACCTGCTTTTGGGCAGAGGACTCAACCTGTGATGTAATTTTTAGTGACCGGTATATTTGTACACTGAGATCTCTTTGTTCCTCTACTCCACCTAGACTTGCACCTTTCAAGTAATAAGTGACTTTGCTTTTCTTCCAGCCAAAATATATTACCTCACGTTTATATATGTTGAACTTTATTTGCCAATTATTTGCCCATTCTGTAAGTTCAGTAATATCTTCCTGTAATTTGTTGCAGTCCTCCTCAGTGTCAACTATGCTCCAGAATTTGGTGTCAACCACAAATGTAGAAATTGTGGTCTCTATTTTACGGATCCCTGCTGGGCATGCACATAAAACATGATAGGTGAGTAGCTTACTGCCTTCCCATCCACCCCAGTCCACATATTGCGAAGTCAGGTAAGACTCCCACTATCCCACCCATCCTTACGCCTATTGGGGCCCTTAAGAGGCAATTAAAGGCCACTTAATGGCCTTCTCAAAGGCAATTAGGCATGGGCCATAAATGTTGGCCTAGCCAGCAATGGCCACAAGCCATGAATGAATACAAAAAAATGAATGGCCACTTAAGGGCCTCAATCCGTCTCCACTATCATAATACGCTGGGCAGCAAAAGACAGGCCAAAGTGGGTGAAAGGGCTGGAAGGAAAGGGTGGTACATATTTTGGGGGGCTGCCCTAAGCGCATCAGGGACACCCCTGCTGAACATCGCACCACCCCCCCCCCACCCATTTTCCCCCTTGCCTAGTCTCCAAAACCTGCCTCCCCACCCCCGTTAGCCACCTTTCTAGGGTGCCCAATCCTTCCCTGCTCAAACAATCCAGGTCTTACCTGGGTCTGGTTGCCATCAATCATCTTCGTGAAGATGCTTGCAGTCCCAGCAGTATCCATACTGAGTTCTGGCGATGATTGGCCGGCACCTCTCGAGAGTGGGACTTCCTTCCACTGAGGTGCAGAAGTTCCACTGTCTGGTTCTAAGGCCACCTTCAGAGTAATATGACTGCAGGGCAGCCTTTTTTAAATTCGATCGCTTTTCTAATGGGGTGGGATGCGAGAAATACATTCCGGCCCCTTATAAAATTCAGCCGTGTGTTTTTGATTTCAGAGTCCAAATCGTTAATGTAAATTGTGAACAGCACTGATCCTTGTGGAACACTGTTTCCCACCTTCTGCCACTCTGAATAATTACCCTTTACTCCCACTCTCTTCTTTCTGTCTTGAAGCCTGCTAGCAATCCATTCTGCCACTTGTTCCCTGACTCCACATTCCCTGATCTTATTCATTAGCCTATAACAGGGCATCTTATCAAAGGCCTTTTGAAAATCCAGATAAATTACATTGACTACATTACGATTGTCTACTCTCTCTGTTACTGAGCACCACTAGACTGACTTCTTTGGATATAATAGGTGGAAGTTAGAAGGGATGAACATTTGGATTTATTTGAACTTGGGATTTAACTTGGTCTGAATAGTTTTACGAATGTGTATAGTGCTTAATCCTGAAGATGGTATTCAACAGGATGGAGCTTAGGGACTCTGGCAAATGCCACTTCTGTAACACACCAGCCCCAATCCACTTTCTCCTCCCTGATCAACCATGAAAGTGAAAGAAAAATGCCAGTTTATTACATATAAATTACTTCTCCCCCAACCAAAAAGAATTATGGGGTAAAAATAACTCCATGCACAATGGCTGCAAGAGGGTCATGGGGAGGTTTAAAAATGAAAATTCATGAAATGTAACCCCAACATGCTGCAGTCATTTAGCATTGGTTTGAATGGCATGTCTGTGTATCATTGGAAAGACGGGGCAGTGTAATATTTAAATCAGGCTCGCACAATGGAGTTGGGAGCCTGATTTAAATTTAACAGCTGTCAGCCAGGTTTCCCAGGGATCAAGAAACCTGGTAGATAAATGGTGGGGTTACCAGCCAGTTGTAGAAGGTGGGTGCCTCTCAGAGCATACTTTGTGAGCCAGGAGGAGCAGAAGTACTCCCCCTGGCACCTTAAGCTCACCTTCTGCCAATTGCACCCTCCACTTGCTGCCAGAATTGGCTGACCTTCCCCCGTAACCCTCAATCACAAGCTGCCTGCCTGCCCCATGGTCAGCAAAAGCCTCCTCCCACCCCCACAGCTTCACACAACGTACCCCCAAACCTTCCCTCCCTCCTGATCACTTGGGTTTTTTCCCAATGGTCCCCAGCCCTGGTCTCATAACACAGCATTTTCCCACCCAACAGCAAGTCAGCCTGCCTTTCTGGCCAGTTGCTGAGTATTGAATAAGATGTTATCGTGAGGCCCTGCCATTAATACTGGCAGTAGCACCTTCCCAGGATTTCTGCAAACATGCTTCTCCTTCCTTTTCTGCTTCCCAGTAAATATCGAGGCCTCATGAAACAAAGACAAATGAGAGATAGAAAGATTTTAATTGCTTGAAATGCTAAAAACAATTCTGCTGCTTTGCTTTGTGCAACAAAGAAATAATTCCTGCATGTGCACAGTTGAACCCTTGCTTCTTTGTGTATACACAATTTCACAGGAGTACTTAAGCCTGAAGCAGTTCAATTGGGTCCAATTTGGAACCTAACTTAGGGTTTGTTGTTTATTCTTAAAAGGTAAGAGATTACTTAAAACTTGGTTATTTGTCACAGAACTACATAATATTTGATGGATTCACTGCAGAAGAATAAACCCATGTTTTTTTTTTTAAGTACTTCTCTGTAGTAATCCAAAGAATGATGAATTACATAGCTATCTAAACATCCAATCATGAAATTCTTATCTTTGTTAATTTTACTGAAAAACTCACAATGAGTTTAATGTGATGCTACACAGAAAACATGGGTGGATTTTTTGCTAAAATTAGTAAAAACAAGAATTCGCTCCACCTGATTTATTTTCTCCTAAATTCTATAACACTCCTATTCTAATAGGTTTTTTTGCATTAGAATGTATGAGTATTGCCCTTGGAGCAAATATTCCCTTTAAATGGGTTGCCTTCCATAATGAGCCTAAATGAGTTGAAGAATTAACGTAACTAAAGCTTAAATGTACAGCCATTCCCTTTTCTCTTGTAATATTCTGTGTGCAATCTCAGTATTAGAACAGTGCATTGAATTTGGAATCAATGCTGTTATAAATAGTGAAAGAGATGCCATCCTGCTACACATAGCCGCATTAAATCCAAATGAAAAAAAAATGAATGCTCTAAAGCAAGCCTAAAAATCAGCACCACAGGCTCTGATTGCTACTCACTGGCACAAGGACACAACTGACTTGGGATGGGCATCAAGCAAAACAGAATAAAAGGCAAAGCAATCGTAGTGCTGAATCCCGGAAGGGCGCTGGGAAGTGGTCACAGGTGATTGTCATGTGTGATAATTATTATTGCTGTACACCTGCTCCTCCGCACTAATTAACTTTGGATATGCAAATCCTATTGCATCATGCCCCTGCTCTCCTCCCCTACAGATAAGAAGATGTTCATCTGCTGGATTTAATTAAGATAATGAACGGCAGGCCCACTGTGGCTTGGCAGGGAAGGGGGAAGCTGTGACTGACCTTTTCTCCCAAAACATTGACATTCTCCTCTCTTCTGAGCACTCTGAGTCACCTCAGTGACTCGGATGCTGATAGGAATGGATTGATGAGGTGTCATTAGAGGAAAACACCATGACACCCGTGTTTGCTTGGAGACTACCGCAGGTGTTCTGACAAGGACACAAGCCTTTGCTGCTATTTGCCAAACAATTCTCTTGATTCAGTAAAGTTTGATAATTACAGAAAGGTCTTGTAAGAGAGAAGCGTTTCAATAATGTTTTCTGCTGAAAAGACAAGGGCACAGCATCTTCTTTACAGCTCAGAGACCCTGGACGAGTTTTACAAAAATATGTGCTTTTTAGAAATGGACAAATGAGGAAAACATAAAATTCATTTATGGCTATCACTGAATGGTAAGAAGAGAGGCAGTAATAAGAACAGCTTTTAACCAAAGCATTAGGGAGTTTGCATCATAATTTGAATCATTACAAACCAATTCTGTGTGCACTTGGAAACATGTTAGTGATAGTGCAGAGGAATGTAATATGTCTCTTGAAACCAAAATTAGACTACAATATGTATTACACTAGAAAAAAAAAAACCTTAGTAGAGTAATGCATATTCAGAAGTTGTCCCAAATACCAGGTCTTTATTATAATCATATAATCTTTTTTATGATCTTTTCAACCAGCTGGATTAAGCACAATTTGACGTATGTGCACCTGTGTTTCATTACGTTAAAAGTTTTAGTGACTCAAGATAACTGTTGAGTAGTTTTATGAAATGCCTCATTTCCTGAATATTACGGCTTTTATGTTAATAATAAACACTGAACAGTGCAGTTTGAAAGAATTAAAACATATTGGATTCCATGTTGCTTAAATTATAAACTAATAAAATCTGACTAAAGCTTTCATACTGTATAACAATTCAAATAAAAATATTCATCAGAATATCTTACTGGATTGTAATTTTTGTACATCATTATCATATTTTTACAAATCGATCAGGTCGTTTATCTTAGACAAAGTCTCTCAATGTAACTGTGCCTTATGTCAACATTTGCGTATGTCAGTTAACATCTAAGTCCTGAATGTACCCTCATGTTACATAATGAGCTTCAACCCTTAATGATGCAAACTCCTAGCAGTAAAATTGTATTCCTACTTATTTTGTAAACCTCTTTCTTTTTGTCAGGTTTGAGTGAAAGGAAAATACATTAACTTAAGATGGACAACTAAGAATCTATAACAAAAACAGAATTACCTGGAAACCTCGAGTCGAAACATCAACTCTTTTCTTCTCCGTCGATGCTGCCAGATCTGCTGGGTTTTTCCAGGTAATTCTGTTTTTGTTTTGGATTTCCAGCGTCTGCAGTTTTTTGTTTTTAACTAAGAATCCATGTTATTTTGCAATATTTTTCTGAAGCTCCTGGAGCAATGATTTGATCAGTTTGAGTATTGGAAACATGAGGGTAGATGAATATTCGAGAGTCATTTGTTACATTTGAGCCTCAAAGAGTATATTTATATGGAAGATTTACTTAGAATATTAAATAAGTGGGTGAATCCATGATAAGGTATGTAATACTACATGGTTTGCAGAAGAACCAGCTTATTAGACTGAATGACCTTTCTTCATTTCATACTTTCTTCATATTATATTTAGTTTTATTCAAGAACGTTCAACCATTTAAGTTAAATCCAGCGAACATTCCTTGGGAGTAAGTGAGTTGAGGTACACCAGTTTCAGGTGTCCAAATGCGAGTCCCACTGGTGCAGTCCAGAACAGGGAAGTGGCCAGGGCCACTGTGAGATGGTTGCATTTTTTCAACTACAGAAACTGAGAATGGGTTACAGTGAAGGCCAAGGACATGATGGAACTTTAAAAGGAGAGGAACCTGGCCAATCCTGCCCTCCCCCATGTTGTGCAATACTGGATTTTCAGGCGAGCACTGAAGATGTATTTACAGCAGCATTTACCTACCCCATACAAATGTGATGACCCCCCAACGGCCCTACAAATCTCCTTAGGCACTGGTAGGTATGATCCCAACATAACTTTCAGGACCACGACCTGAAAGGTTTTGGCAGTGTTCTGACTAAGTTAAAGTATTTGTAAGGAGCAGTTCTAAGTCAAGCCAGTACACACTGCAGATGCTAGAAATCTATAATAAAGACTAAAAATGATGGAAATACTCAGCAGATCTGGCAGCATCTGTAGAGAGAGAAACGGAGTTATTGCTTCAAGTCAAAGACTTGTTGTCAGAATTGTGTTCTATAGTTAACCTAAAAATAATTTTTTATGAGCCATTCAGAAAAAAATGCCACTTTATATTCACTTTCAAATATATTTGATTTGGAGACTCCCAATTCCTTCAAGAGATGCTGAGTATTTCAAGTATTTTCTGTTTCTATAGTAGTTCTAACTCAATTGGATTGTAGAGAGGATGAGGCAGTTCATTTGGTTAATTTGAAATTAGAAGTGAACCATTAATATTTGTCCATGCCTTCAAATACACCACTGATTTAAGTAACTTGTGAGAATATCATGCTGAAAATATTACATATCAATCACCATAATTACTATTATAATAGCTATTTTTGGCTGATCATTTCTGATTATTTAAAGCCTGCTCAGTACTTCCGTTGTTCAGTGAATTTCCCAGTTTGCAAAGCTGAATGATACCAGGGAGTTCTTGGTTAGATACCCAGTGTATAATATGTTAAGTTGATTTCAGTTGAGATGACTGTAGGGGATCCTCTTCAGTGTTCTTTGATTATAAAAGAAGAAACAAATTAGCTATGGTTCTTATTCCTGATCATAATACAATAATTCCTATTCCAAAGTCTCTGCAGTCATCACAAGAGAACAAGTTTAGCTGGGAACAGTGTTGAAGTTTCAAACAATTCTGATTGGGAACACCGGAAGAGACGGTGGAGTTCCTCCTACTGAGCCTTAAGTTTCGCAATAGTATCCTATGGATCTTCGAACAGGAATACAGAAAAACCTGATTACAATGGGAACTTCAAAACAATAGAACTTGTCTATAATGAAGATTGAGTTTTTTTTTAATCTCTTGAATGAACTGGGAGTCTCCAAATCGAATATCTTTGAAGCTGAATTAAAACTGGCATTTCTTTCAGAATGAATACAAACAATTATTTTCAAATTAACCATAGCACCATGACAAAAAACTGCAGCAAGTTTGTTGGCCAGATGTTGATGAAATGTTGTGTGTTTCTGTTGTTCCCTTACAAAAAAACTGACATTTTGGCACCACCATATCATTGTCACATCATCACCTGTATACTTTTGCAGCTCACGTTATATGATTACCCAAGCTCCATGACAGTTTTAATACACTGTGTCAAATGGGTACAGAATTCTGTGTTGACAGATTGCTCAGTGAATTAACAAAGCGGCTGTATAGGCACAGAATCTCAAATTAAATGGTGGAAAGTAATACAATCTGTTTGGTCTTAGGCAAAATAAAGATTTTGTATCTATATTTATAGTCATTGACATTTATTGCTAAAGTCCTTTGATCCATAGCAATATAGCTCTTCTTATATTTCTTACTCTTTGTGATATTATTTATGGTGTAGGTTGAATTCATATTAAAGGTATAACATTCTTTCTCAGAATGAGGTTACATGCCATTTTAAAGTTGTGAACCCAACTCTGGCCTCACTATAGAACTCATATTATTAGCTAGAATCCAGGA
The DNA here is from genome assembly GCF_017639515.1 of Carcharodon carcharias. Lineage (NCBI taxonomy): Eukaryota > Metazoa > Chordata > Chondrichthyes > Lamniformes > Lamnidae > Carcharodon > Carcharodon carcharias. The sequence goes on along the minus strand of NC_054468.1, from coordinate 169,630,066 downwards.
GGAGGCACTTGGCTACAGAGTGTAAAAATCTGAAGTACTAGGCTATGGGAAGACAGGTGTGGCTCCTCCCACCCCTGGGGATATTGAGTAGGCTAAGTAAAACTAAAAAAAAGGTTTTTGAAGAGAAAGAGAAATGGAAAGCAAAGAGCTGCTGTAGTTATTGATTTATATCAATGTTACTTATTAAATAAATTTAGTTCTGTATGCATCAACATGCTGAGTTTTTTTTCCCTCTTGCAAACATTAACACTTTAGTGCTTACAGCAGTCTTCATAAGAGTAAATAGAAAACAAAGTCATTGTGAGTTTCTGGTACCTGAAAAAGAAGGCATAAATTTCGAAAAAATAACAACAATCATTTAGGTTTAACAATTTTGTATGTAGTCTCTTAGATTCCTTACATATTGTGGAACTGCTCAACTAATGTATTGAAAGCTTGTCAAAGGATTCTTCAGTCCATATTCACAAAATTATGCAATTTTTTGACATTGTAAATAAAAAATGAAAAGTAAATGTTATAACAGCCTATAAGTTTAGAGTACCAACAAGAAAGAAAAGGGAAAAAAATAATTTCAGTGTTACAATTATAACCTGTGACCATGTTGATTGTTAGAAGATACATCAACGGATTTCAGATTGGTATTGATTTGATATACAATGATACTGAACTTTAAAAATCATGTTAACAATATTACTTTGCTGTTAGATCAACTTTTCTAGCACCATATTTCACCTATAGGTTTAAAGAATATTACAGCACAGAACATGCCCTTCAGCCTACACCAATGTTTTTGCCACTGAGGTTAATCTCATTCTTCTACATCTCCTCTATACCCTTTAATAGTCCTTTTTGAAGCATTTATATAATTCCTTTTTGAAAGAATTTATGGACTTTGCTTCTACAGCTATTTGTGATAGAGGATTCTGACCACTCTCTGCAAAGATATTTTCTACTCTGTCCTCTTTTTTTTGCAATTATCTTAAATTTGTGCCCTTTCATTCCTGTATTGCTAACCAGTTCATAAAATCAATCACTGTTTACTTTTTCATATAGCTCCTCATCACCTTGAACACTTCTGCTGTGTCACCTCTTAATTTGCTCAGTCCTGTGAAGAAAAAACTGGAACTTCAAGTCTTTTTTCATAATGGTAATTCATCACCTTTGACAAGATTGTTTTTCTCTTAAAGAGAGAGTGATCAAGTGTAATCTTGCAAAAAAAATCAAATGTTTAAAAATAATTATGATTTGTATTTCACACATGTTTGGAGAGATTTGATTTATTTTTTTCCCTCTGGTGGAAATTGAAGCAAGGCAGAAGCTGTTCAAGCCCTGGAGATGGAGCAGAGATGATCCCCGGTGTCAGGAAACTGGGTTATGAGAAAAGACTAAAGTTCACAGAAGTCAGAAGAAAAGGACTAGTGGAGAGGACTTTATTGAGGTTTGAGATATTAAGCAGTGTAGAAAATCTAAAGCATGGCAATAGGAAAAAAGAGGCAATGTTTCAAACTGGTACAAAGCAAATTTAGGATTGATATCACAAAGGATATATTGACATTCAGGCAGGTTTTAGACCAGGCTGTTTCAGGAGCTAAACATACCTGAATACCACTTCAAAACTGAGAAGTAATGTCAGACTATCAAAATGCATGTTTGAATTGTACAAATTAATGCAGCTTGTATTACCCAAGTAGGGTAGTGAGACCAAAGGTCTGTGGAATCAATTAAGAAACTGTTGTACGCTGTGCTGAGGAGACAGTAAGTTCTCTCTGGTTGGAATTATATATGTATTTACCAAGTCAGTATTGAATGAGACAGCACATTTATTTCATTGTTAGTATCCATTTATATTCTGTGGTACAAAAGATTTAAGATACCCTTCAATCTCAGGGTGGCTGTTATATTTTGTATCTCCTGATTCTTTGCAAGTTGTTGATTTTTTTGGAACTATCTGCACACTTTCCACACTGTTATTATGCAAGTAGCGAAATGACAATCTGTGTTTGTATATAATGCTAACATTTCTTTACTCCCTTTTTTTGTTGCCCTTCATCAGAGCTTAGTGCCTTTACTTAGGGATCACTGCAGTTTATGATTAATTTTCGCTTCCTTCTCTTCAGTAGGTTTTCCTGCTCATTATCATACGGAGTTTATTAGTGAATGCTGTTCATGCTTTTACCCTGTCATATGTTCCATAGGTACAGTAAATATCACTTATCTTGTAATTAATATGCATATCCTCTGCAGTAATTAAACCATGGACCCCCAACCAGCTGAGCTTTCCTACTGATTCCAGCTTATCCCAATAATGGACCTATAGTAATCCAAAACTACCTTTTGAATATTGTTCATAAAACAAGAAGAATGACTTTTAACATCTCTGTGATTACTGTAATAATATTTGTGGAACTTGTTAATAACCAAGAAAATTATGAATTGAATTATGTGAATGTTAATTAAACTTTCAATCCATTTGGAGCCACTTCTTAGAAAGAAGGCAGTTCTATGATGTCTGAAAAGACTATCATTTGCTCTTTGTAGTTCCTACCCATTTTTTTGGAAAATAAATTAACAAGAATGACTGTCTAGAAAATAACTCTTTAGTAAGTAATCCTGATTGTTTAGGGAGCACATTATTCTTAAAATGCAAACTCATTCATTTGTACAATTCAAACATGCATTTAGATAGTCTGACATTACTTTTCAGTTTTGAAGTGGCATTCAGGTAAATTTAGCTCCTGAAACAACCTGCTCTAAAACCTGCCTGAATATCAATATATTGTCAGTGGGGCAAGTATACGCTGCAGCACCTGCGTACAGCAGCTCAGCAATGAAAGCTTTCCTGTGCTTGTTTCTAGGTAGAATTTACAGACAAGTTACATTATTTGTAACCACAGACACAGTTAGTAATGTGATAATTTCACCAACCATGTCATTTTGCACACCTCCATGTAAAACCTGGGAAAAGATCTTCTGGCATCTGTCACATGATGTTGTCCTTTAAACAAGTCTGAAACATTGATTTTTCCAAGCAACAGAAAAAGCAGTGCTCCACACATCATTCAATAAAATTCTTTGTGTGTCTTGTTTCTAAGGCTACAGGTAATCCTTCCAGCTGTAGGTTAGCTCACTTCATGAGGAGACAAAGGCAGGGATGATGTGAAAAGGTACAATCCTCTGCTACTGCCACTAGTCTATGCTGTTGTATAAAATATCATCTCAAGTCTTCAAACAATCCCTGGAAAACATACCCATTTCATCTTGTATCGAAATGTGACACAGCATGTTATAGAATGAAAAGATAGTGGTGTGCGAAACTCCTGAGCTTCCCACACAGCGGGTTGAACATATGGTCACGCGCTGACAGCGGGTTCTGCACTCAAAGTCAGCAGTGTTCTGACTTCCGGGCCTGCCATCAGGGTGCACCAATAATACATTAATTGCCGTCATTAATAAACGGCAATAAGGGCGGGTCGTAGGCCTTCATCCCACCCATTGAGCGCCGGAGAGCAAGATGGCCAGTCTCGAAGGTTGACCCAGAACAAGGTCATGGCAAGAACTCTAAAGGGCCCCCTGGCACAGAAGATGATCAATCTAGTGGATCAACTATGCAGAGAGAAGGTTTGTTTATTTTCCGGTCTGGCCAAGCAAGTGTATTTAAATTGTAGCTAATCTCTGAAAATGATGTCAATCTTCATAGATGGCAGAAATTTTAAAAGTCAGCAACTCTCCCACATTCTGGTTTTGAGGAGTTGTACATGTTGCCATACATAGGCGTCGGTGCCATCGGAGCGAGGGGAGAGACATACCAGAAGGGCCAAACTAGTCCCCAGATTTAGTGAGGCTGCCCTTGGTACCCTCCTGCATGCAGTTCATAATCAACATGACCAGCTCATGCCAATCGCTGGCAAGAGGAGGAAGCCCAGCCCATGCCACATGGGAGGAAATGGCCGAACAGGTCCACAGTGTGAGCTTGGTGAGAAGGACTTGAGCCACAAAAGGCTCAATGACCTCATGAGGTTGGCCAGGGCGAATATGGCATCAGTATGAGCAAACTTGATCCAGTGTGCTGCAGGTCTCGCTGGCGAATGGAGCCCCCGGATCAGAAGAGAGTCCTGCTGATGAAACAATATCCAAAATGTTCCTCTGCTCATGCCCTGTAGTCACTGACTTGTTAACTGTAAAGCTGAGACTCTGGTCTCAGGTGCTGGTTTAAAACCCACCCAAACAAAAAACGGATTCCACACCTGTCGCGATTCTCACCCTGAAGGCGTATTATTGCCTTCAGAGCATATTGTTGCTGTGAGTTGGGTCGTTAATGACCTTAATTGCCTTCTCAATTTCATTTGAATAACATGGGCGGGCTTCCGACTTTTAGACCCTCCTGCCTATCGTATTATCGCAAACAGGTGTGATGATGTCGGAAAGGGCGCCCGACATCATCATGCCCCACATTGCGTGCCGAGAAGTAGTTATTCAGTCCAGTATGTTCCACTATTCAGCTATTTGAGAGTGCACCAAGCCGAAGGAAAAAAAACACTCCTCCTCCCAGGTCACAGTAATCAAAAGAAAACCAACCCTCTACCTCGTCTGTGCACATTTTGGTGAACAAACTAGGGTCGCATTAAAAAGAGGCCAAAGAATAGGCCACTTAGCTGATCTCTCAGTTTAAGGAATGGTGCATGTTTTGGTCGGTGGGAGGTCCTATGAGAGGACTAACCCAATCTTCGGGCTGAGTTTTTTCAGTCCTTGCCTAATAGTTGTCCGTATTGAAGACAGTTATTACATTTGAAGAGCGTTTCTAATGGCGGTCAAGCAAGCATTTTTAACTTGAACGCTTCTCTTCCCTTGCCTGAAATTAGGTTTTTGGTGGCGAGCAGCCCATATGAGGAAAAGACTCTATCCTTCCTCTTTATTATTGTATTACTTCTTACATCATAAAGAATCTAAAGCGAAATTCCTATATTACAGTGTTCACTCAACTGTTTGCAAGTGATTAATATTTTTCACCTATTCATGGCAGTAGGCTAGAGTTGAACATTGACTAACTCTCCAGGTTTAAGAAGGTTTCTACAATATTCTTTGTGTGGATATTCCCTAACTCACACTGTCCATACTGATGCTGTGCATGTTTATGTCTAGGCTATGTCCAACAACCTGGATTTGATTTGGGTGGTCCACTGCTCAATTATTAGCAAGCAATGTCTTCTTTGTCTAACCATCTTACACCTAAAGAAGCAAAAAGGGGATCTGATTTGCATTCAACAAGTAGTGTCAAGAATCTCATGATGCTCAGATTGTCAATTGACAGGCAGAAGACATTTGTGGATAAATAATAATAAACTGGGGAAAGTCTGCATAGCAACGGATGGGTGCAGTTTTTCTAAATCATCCCACATTTCAGTGTCCTGTAAATTAACTCAAAATGGTTTGGTTTTAAATTAGAATCAGGTTTGATTTCAAAACGATTTTCAAAATTTTTTCTCAATGCTATGAAAATGTGAGTTCATTGTGAAGCCCAATTAACCAAAGTGATCATTTCCAATTGCCATAGATAAAAATTAAATAATGCATACACCATAAATTTCTTGTTTAAGGTTGTTCAATATATTTCTGATATAGCATGTTTTGTAAGGCTCTCTCTCTATTAAAGCACTCATATAAAATGTCTCTTTACACAACCCTATTTAAAACATGCTTTCAGTATGCATCCCAAAAGTGTCCAAAAAAGAGTTTACTTTTACTATATTGTAAAAATAATCTGGATGGCAGTAATCCTCTAAACCACAAATCTGATTGGTTATCTTGACATAGGACATGTGCATGTTCCGCAGTTGATAAGGTTAAAGGGAATAAAATAACTGAATAAATCAGATTACTTATAAGCTCAGAATCACAGAATTGTTAGCATGCAGAAGGAGGCCATTCGGCCCATCGCATCTGTACCAGCTCTCCAAATGAGCAATTCACTTAGTGCCATTGTCCCACCTTCTCCCTGTAACCCCGGATATTCTTCCTTTTTAGATAAATGCCTAATTCCCTTTTGCATGCTTCATTTGAACCTGCCTCCACCACACTGTCAGGCAGTGCATTCCAAACTCTGACCACTGACTGCACGAAAAAGTTTTTCCTCATGTCACTTTTGCTTCTTTTACCAATTTCTTTCAATCTGGGCCCACTCATTCTCAATCCTTTCATGTGTGGGAAATGTTTCTCTCTATCTACCCTGACCAGATCCCTCATGATTTTGAGCACCTCTATCAAATCTCCTCTCAGCTTTCTTTTCTCCAAAGAAAACGGTACTAACTTGTCCAATCCATCTTCATAACTGAAGTTCCTGATCCCTGGAACCATTCTCGTGAATGCTTTCTGCACTTTCTCCAATGTCTTCACATCCTTCCTAAAGTGTGGTGCTCAGAACTGGATGCAATACTCCAGTTGTGGCCAAACTAGTGCCCTATACAAGTTCAACATAACCTCCTTGCTCTTGTACTCTCTGCCACTATTAATAAAGCCTAGGATACCGAATGCATTATTAACTGCTCCCTCAACATGTCCTGCCACCTTCAAAGACTTATGCATATATACATCCAGGTCCCTCTGCTCCTGCATCCCCTTCAGAAATGTACCCTTTATTTTACATTGTCTCTCCAAGTTGTTCTCACCAAGATGAATCAATTCACATTTCTTTGTATTGAAGTTCATCTGTTGCCTGTCTGCCCATTCTACCAACTTGCCTACATCCTTTTGAAGTTCTGCACAATAGTCCTCACAGTTCACAATGCTTCCAAGTTTCCTTTCTGCAAACTTTGAAATTGTGACCTGTACACCAAGGTCTAGGTCATCAATTTATATCAGGACAAGCAAGTGACCCAACACTGACCCTTAGGGATCTCCACTACAAACCTTCCTCCAGTCCAAAAGACATCCACTGACCACCAAAACAAAAACAGGATTACCTGGAAAAACTCAGCAGGTCTGGCAGCATCGGCGGAGAAGAAAAGAGTTGACGTTTCGAGTCCTCATGACCCTTCGACAGAACTGACCACCACTCTGTTTCCTGTCACTCAGCCAATTCTGTATCCATGATGCTACTGTCACTTTTATTCTATGAGCTATAAGTTGCACACAAGTCTGTTGTGTGGCACTGTATCAAATGTCTTTACGTCCATGCACACCACATCAACAGCATTGCCCTCTCTGCTACCTTTAAAACAGCAGCAAGTTAGTTAAGAACAATTTTCCCTTAAGAAATCCATGCTGTCTTTCTTTGATTAATCCACATTTGCCCATTTGGCTATTAATTTTGGTCCTGAATTATTCTAGAAGTTTCTCCTCCACCAAAGTTAAATTGACTGGCCTGTAGCTTGGGCTTATCTTTCCACCCTTTTTTGAACAAGGGCGTAACATTTGCAACTCTCCAGTCCTCTGGCACCACCCCAAGTGTAAGGAAGACTGAAAAATTATAGCTAGTGCCTCTGCAATTTCCATTGTCACTTCCCTCGGCATCCTTGGATGCATCTCATCCAGTCCTGGTGCCTTATCCACTTTAAGTACAGACACCCTATGCAATCTCTCCTCCTTATCAATTTTAACCCCTTCTAGTGTCTGAATTGCCTCCTCTCTCACCACGACCTGGGTAGCACCTTCTTCCTTGGTAAAGAGACATGCAAAGTATCCATTTAAAACCTCAGCTATGCCCTCTGCCTCCATGCTCAACTCCCTTTTTTCATCCCTAATTGACCCTGCTCATCCTTTTACTATTCATATGCCTATAGAAGACTTTGGGTACACCTTTTATGTTGCCAGTCTCTTTCCATACTCCCTCTTTGCTTTCCTTATTTGCTTTTTCACCTCCCCTCTGAACCTTCTATATTCAGCCTGGTTCTCAATTGTATTTACTACCCGACACCTATCATAAGCACACATTTTCTTCTTTATCTTAATTTTTATCACCCAGGGAGCTCCAGCTTTATTTGCCCTATCTTTCCCTTTCAAGGGAATATACGTTGACTGTGCCATGTCCACTTCAGTTCTCCCATAAACTCCTCAATAATGTTATTACTTATAGCTATTTTTGGTTTACCATATGGAAATTAACAATAATAACCTGCAGTTTACACACTTGTATGTTTTAAATGCGTTGGAGAGTGTGATCCCTTATATTTTGACATTTAATGCTGTTCTTTAGGGATAATTTTCAGCGTTGTTTCTGAGCTTCCCTTCATTAAAGCTTGAGAAGATGTCTATGGGGTAGAGCCATGTACAGGAAAGATAGAGGTTAAATTATCATGTGTTGCTTCACCCTTGTCTTCAGTGCCATTGTTATAACTGAGTGTTCCAGCATTTTGAGGTCCTTAGGATAGGCCGCTGAGGCAATAACAACAGAACTGTGTGTCACATGGTAAATGGGAAGAGGTGCAGAGCTAAAGGTTGCTGCTGTCAGATAGGAGTCACAAAACAACAGGAGATAAAAATAGCAATAATGCCCTCTACATACAGGTGTGAGGAGCAAAGTTCAGAGGAACAACTGTCTGTACCAATTGGTACAGCAAAACCTTGTTAAACTACTGCACGAGTAACTGTGGACTCAGAAGTTAACATGCATTTTTATATAGGATAGCACTATGGAGTTGACCCACAAACACAGCAGAAGCGGAAAATGGATATACTGACGTGTTAGTGAAGGGACAGCTACAAAATAATTGCTGGCTATTGTAGTATCATTAACAATATCAGTCAATTTTACAAAAGTGGTTTCAAGCAGTATTCAAGAACGTTTAGAAATAAAGGAAGTCACCATAGCACTTTTGGTTGATTCTTTTTTGGATAGGAAGGTGTTAGGGGAAATTAACTTTCTAATACAAAATAAATTTAAAATGCTGAAGTTGCTTTGAATGTCAATGCCAGCCCCATTACCGTTCAGAATGTTACTCCTCCCAACATCTTACTCTGGTCTTAATGATAATTTATGGCAGAAATTCACAACATAAAAATAACAGTGACTGGTAGAGCACAATCCCTGGATTCCTGTCGGCTCATGTTTTTAATTTTCAGGAATTGCCTTTCTAAAACTCCTCCACCTTTCCATGTCTCTCTCCACCTTTACAAGACCCTCAGAAGATCAATATTTTCGATAGTGCATCTGGTCATCTTTGCTAACTCTTCTATTCTTGCTTGATGTCTGTACTTTCCTATATGAAACACCTTGAGACATTTCATTATATTAAAGACACCCAATAAATACAGGCTCTTCACTGTCATATTGGCAGATTGTGTTTTTTTTAAAAGCAGAACTAATTTTATAGTATTGAATAATGATCAAACCAAACTCTTGGCAATATTCTCATTAACTCAAATAAGTAATGGTATGGTCCATACTGTCTCACACTAATCTGGCTCTGCACAACCATTTTGCCCATCTCAGCTAATTGTCTGCCACAGAATTGTATTTCATTAACATTATCAAGTGTTGTATGCTACTTTGATAGGAGTTGTTGTAGATCCAAGCAATATCATTAATGGAAAAGGAGTTTAATTTCACCTTGGTGCATTGTGGATGGAATTGACTGTCTGCACTCAATGAGATCGTTTCATTTGTTTAGGGTTTAATAGCTCAGATGAAACCCAATGTCAAAACGGTTACCATTTGTCCGTTTTGGGGTGCAGTTTGGAAACTGTAATGACAGTAAATATTTCCAGAGCATCGTCTGTCTCCTTTTTCTCCCTTTTATCGTGTTTCACACATATTCTAATAATTTTAAACGCATCCTGCATTTTTCTTTGCAGAACAGTAGCATCCCGGAGAACAGTACACTGCTGACACTAAGGTGAGCAGCTTTTTTTTAACGCAGTAAAATACGTGTTTCAAAACCGATTCAGTTAATTGAATTGGTCATAATTGGTCAGGTTTTTGTACTCTTCCCTAAAGAGATGTGCTGCACTCTGACCTAAAGATGATTGTAGATGCATTCAATAGTATTTAGACATTCATGTTAAAAAAAACCAGAGCCACATCAATGCTCTGAGCGGTTCTTTTATCTAATCTTTTATTTTGCATTTTGTTTTGCTGGCTGCCAAGAGACATGTGGCCACGTAGCAGAATAATGAAGTTGTCTTTAATTTAGTTATACTTTATTAATGTCAAAGATGCTCACCCATTAATCAATTAAAAACACGGCTGTGCAGGAAAAAAAAGCTTCACTGCGCTTCCTTTAGTAATAAGATCACATGCATTTTAAAAAGGAGTCCGATTATCGCAATGTGTTTCTGAATTGAAGTTAAAAAATGTAAAACTGATTTTCATTCCAAAACTAATTAATATGCTAAATTATTCAAATTAGATTGTAATTAAGCATCTACTCTGTAGAAAACCTTTTCATGATAATTTATGATAAAATTGGTAGTAGCGATGCTTGAGATTAATTTTTTTGCGGCGCTTGGTTGCTGTCATGAATGCAAAAAAGCACCTGAACAAATATTTTTAAACACCTAATTTCATTTCGCATTCTAATTATGTCGTTATTATTTTTAACAAACACCTCCACTGAAATGGAGGATCTGCGGGCAGAACTCACAGGAAAGACTAACCAGGCTGCGAGTGACTTTCTCGTACCATCCTGCTGTCAGTTTACCGCCACAAGCTGCCATTTCTGTCTCTCAGATCTCTCTTCGTAAACTGTTCGCTGTTAACTTACCCCGCACTCATTCTTTGAAACCATTCCGAGAACTGCATGGACAGTTAGACATCCCCCTCAGCTGAATTAAAGTTTACATCGCGATATATTAATATCGCCTGGGCTCATTCATGCAGCTTCCAGCTCGAGATCAAATTCTCATCGCTTTTTTAACAATATTTTCTGTTAAAATGTCTCACAAGCAAGTAAATTTTTTTTAAAAAAATCAAGAAAGACGAACATTTTCTGGTAAGCGCTGTTAATCAAAAATGTTACTTCAAACCAAAATATTTATTTAATACACCCTGCCTTTATGCCAGTACTCTAGTGCCTCATTCCTTCAGAATATATCTTTACACTAGAGCAGCACTCAAATGCGCCAGTGTACCTGTAGATTAAGTTTCTACAACTCTTCACTAATTCCACATGCCTTGTGCCTTTACATTAATGCTCCGTTATTTTATTCCAATACTTCAGTTTTACATTAATATTCCACATCTTTATGTTATTGCTCTACAGTTTTATTCTAAAGCTTCTGTACCTTCAAAATAATGCTATATATCATGTTTTCAGTTCACTAGTTATTGTGCCATGTGGTTCTAATACTAATACATTAAAGAAAAAAATGTGCATATATAGGGCATTTTCAGGATCTCATCATCTCAAAGGAACTGACAATCAATGAAGTTTTTTTAAAAGTGCAGACTCTGTTGTAATGAAGCTGTAGCCAATTTGGGCACAGAATAGCCAATCATCTGTTTCAGAGATGGTAACTGAAAGATACATATTGGCCAAGGCCAAAAGAATTCTGCTGCCCTTCTTTGAATAATGCCATGGAATCTTTTACATCCAACTGAGAGGGCAGATTGTCACTTGAACATCTCAGGCAGCACTTCAGGCAGTGCAGTGCTCCCTCAGAACTGTACTGAAGCATTAGTCTCGATCTGCCTGGAAGTTGAATTTTAACATGAATACCGGGGTAACATGGTGATAACAAGCCAGCAAACTACAAAATAGGTGGCCAACTCACTATCACCCTTTGACAAATTTCGATTCCCAAAGGCGTTGTCTTTGAACCCATGACCTTCTGATTCTGAGATTAGAGCACTACAATTGAGCAAAGGCTGAAATAAAATTACAAACCTTACTGCGTGGTGTTTCAATGTACCCTCCTAAGCTGAATGGTTTGATTGTGTGTATTAGCAATAACAGTGCTGCAAAGTGCAGTCCGTGCTTTGAGCCATGAACAATTGATTCTTTTATTGTAAACCACAGCTTTGACTCAATTAATATTCAAAACCTGAATCAAATACAATTCTGCTGTGCTTATGCGTCACTGTGCTGTATTTACATCAGTGCTCCAGAACAAAATAGTTACATATGCCATGAGAAGGTTAAAGGAAACTTCTTCTTCCCTGCTCTGGAGCTGGCACATAATAGGATGTTTTTTTTAAAAGAGCAACTTACTTTGTTTAAAAGCAATTTTCTGTTTTTTTTTTCTCCCTTGCAGGCACTTACTTCAGATGGCATATAATTCCTTGGTCACGAATCACACCTTGTTACTTTGCCCAAGTGGCAGTTGATGACATATGAGCGTGGACAGAAATGGTCACTCAGCTTGAACCTTGATTGTAATTCTGGATGCTTTCTTTTCCTATTCTGAATCAGTACACCAACACAATGAATCAAAACCATTGCACCAATATTAACAGACCAAGCAGTTTGCAAAAGTCTGAGTTAAGTCTGACTGACAGATGGAATACTAAGAAAAAGAAATCCATATAAACAGAGAAAACATTTTATTTAAATTTAGTTTAAGTCACATCCCAAAATTACTCTGCTTTGGCTCTTGTGAATTAATTGGCTGTCCTGGTGGGACAAGTAATAGTGCTACACAGCGCAAGTCATTCAGAGAACTCCTGGAAAGCTCCAGTAAGCTTCTAGTGTTAGCAGCCATCAAGGATTTCACAGGTCAGGCATTCGATCGATACAGCTAAAAGCAGCAGGGACTATAATGTCGACAGTCGACTTCAGAAAATGCTGTAAGTGCCAGCTTGCTCCCTCTCGCACAGCCGCTGAAGACAGCTTAATTAACCCTTGGAAAATACAATTTATCCAGAGGCTCAACAGGGCTGTAATAGTCAGCCTTATTGGTGGACTGATGGCTTGGAGATCTGTCAGGTCTGAATTCCCCACTTCCCCCTTTAGCAGGTTACAGTTGAGATGCAAAAACTTGTTTTCAGTATGTGCGTTCATTGCCTCCTACAGAGAGTACTACTGGAAACCACAGGGGAAAGTATTTTGTAAGATTTCACATGCGATGTCTGCAGAAGTCTAGCCCAGCAGGTGCACTATTCACTCCTGTTCTGATCTGTATGTGTGAGTGAATGCCATTTCCCACTGTTCCAATATTCCTTCACTCTCCCCTTCTTAAGGTGCTCCCTTGTTAGTTGTCTTTTTTTACTGTCTTTAAATATCCTGCCGCCAACCAAGACAGAGACAAGGTCGAGGCTTTGGGAGACTACATTTCAGAGAAAAATAATATTTTCTCCATTTAATGAAAATGTCAACACCATGAGGCAATGACTGACTTTTATTGTGTAGATGGTATATTCATTAAAAGGTTTTTAATAATTTTCAATGAGTCCTTTAGGTGCTAAAGAAGTGGCCAAAATGGAGTCTCAAGCTGAATCACTGTGGTAGAGCTGATAGAAGCCAGTGGCTGCTCAGAGGCTTGTCAAACACCTGTGTGCCACTTTAAATGTCTGCCAGTGTTCTTAAAGAGGCTGCACAGAATTTTGGTGACTAGCACTTTAACTAACATCCTGTCCTAATTATATTTCTGAGTAAACATGTCATCGATGTCGATTTTGAGCATTACTTAAAGGGATACTTACCATTTGCAGGGATACCATTTCATGGTCATTGTTGCTGCACTTGTGAAAAGGACATTTGCAACATGTCAAGAGACTTTCTGGGACACTTTGTTAAGACGTTGCCAACACTCAAAAAATATTTATTTTGGAGATTGTCTGAGGCTTCACCTGAAAAATAAGAAGTGCTGTGCTATTATTGGACACCTTATAGAAGCCACCAGGAGAAAGGGTGTGCCCTTTGTTTTGGACATCCTGCTTGGGGTCCCCTTGAGCTGGATAGGAAATGGAAGGAGGCCATGAGGCCAGGCAGAACAGCACCAGCTGCTGCTGGGAAGAGGGACAGGAGATTGAAGAGGGAAGGGTGACTTCCTTCCCTCCATGGGTACAAGATATCACTCTTCCTCTGGACCTTGCTGCACCAGGACTTCCAATGTGACATCCAAGAACCTGTGCACCGTCTCTCTTAATCCCTGAGCCATCTGCAACCTGCCACTGTGTGCCAACCAGAGCACTCCACATCATCAGTGGAGTACAAGGAATCCACAGATATTCGACATAAAATTTGTGTCTAATCAGTGCTAGGGTGCTAAACCTACCAGTTTCTACCAGGATTATCAACTCCAGGCAAGTTCAAATTCCAGTAATTAGTAAAAGGACGAAAATAAGGTGCCAAAATCCAGTCCTTAAAACAAGCTAGGCTTCTTAGCACTACACCAAATAGCACCTGTTTTAACTCCCATTTCTGCTTAGTCAGAACAGTGATAGATATTTACAAAGTATCCATTCATTCATGTATAAGACTTAATTTTGTCAAAAACTAAAGGTCATTGAAACAATAGAAGATGACTCAAAGGAAAGCCAGGAAATGTGTTTCTTTTGTTGTTAAGATTTACATCCTTAATGAATTTCAATAAATGTCTAACTATTGTTGCAAATTGTCCACAAAATCTTATTTGGCAGATTTACAAAACTAAGACACTTGGGAATCAAGAACTTGCTGCCTTACATACATTACAATACAACATTTATGTATAACTCTGCCAACTGCTGAACTGTACAGAGCTGAACAACATGCAATCACTTCATTTATATTATTGACTTGTTCTCTATTCAAAATAATAGATGTTCAGTTCAAGTTCCTCTTATTTTGAAATTGCTCCCTACCTCCTGAGGATATGGTGCCATTAAGTTTAATGGATAAAGCAAGTCTCTTGGATGGACTTTCACCTTCACTGCCCAGTGAATAATCTGGCAGAGCAGATCGGAAGCCCACCATTGAATCTGCCTAATTTTCATTCTGTTGTTTTCAATGGAATGATAATGGAGCGGGTTCCACAATGGATGGGAGATTCATTGTACAAAAGCATAGTCTAAATGATAAAGATGAAATTCTCTCCTTCTTTATTCTGAGTCCCCTCCCTCTTCCCACATGGCCACTCAAAGTCAATTCCATAGTGTCTAACCTTAAAATCCTGTTTGACCCTGAGCTGAGCTGCAAGTTCCACTTCTAGTCCTTCATCAAGATGAGCAAATTTCATCATTTACATGTCATCTGATTGTATTTCATTCCTCCCTAAACCCCTTCTCATGACAACATCTCTCCATGTCGAGAAAAACTTCCTTAAAATTTATCCCTTCCACAGTGCTTTCAGTTGTCTCCCCAAACCCCACCCCCTCCCACCCCAATCCCAACCCCTGTACTCCCTGCCAGGTTAGAGTACATAGTCCACCAGAGTAATGTCAGCATTATCTTGTACATGGTTAAAAGGAAGTGCACTTCCAGCAATTTCTCCTTCCTGTTTGATGTTTTATGGTTTCTACAGATACCTTGTAAATAATCATGCATTTTTCCATTATAAAAGTTTGTAGTATCAAATATATTGTCACTAATAAGGGCCTTAGTTCTAATCAAATGGAAATTTATGCCACATTATTGAAAATCAAAGTTTTTTTTGTACTGGGATGGAAGGAAGATAAAGGCAAAAGTCTGGCCTCAGAATTCAGGTAAACAACTATGATTTGAATCCCTAAATTGTGCATTTCTCTAGTATCTACTTATTACCTATGTATTAACATACTAATTTGCAACATATAAAATGTCAAAATGAGAAATATGCTCCCTTCTGTCTTGCTAGCATTTAAGTTTGTAGTACATGTGAGGAATTTGACACCATGCCCCAAAGGGGCACATAGAGGATTTTCCACACAATCCAATTAATTTGTATAATTTCAGCTACCATTAGTGCTGTTGATTAATGTGCAAGAATTGCTAAATATAAAACCTATACTTCTACTTTTCTCTTTAGTGGAATTATATAATAATGGCCTTGTAAAGAACTTAAGATTCGATTCTCATGGATCAAAACTATTTTGAGGCTATGGTACCTAAATATCTGAAATTGCCTTTTGCATTAACATGCTTCAAAGTGTTCTTGGTGTCCATTGTTTCTTGCAGTGTTCTAGACTGAGAAATTAAAGACATTCTTGAGTATGTTGCAATTGTTCCTTTTTAGTTCTGCAACAGTGGAGAATTGAAGAATACTAAAATGGTGATGATTACTGATCTTAGGCCTATCGAAAGTTAGAAAACAATGAATTTTAAATTGATGCACAAGAATTTCTATATTCTTTTCTTGCAGCAATTCAATTATTGGATTGAGTGTTGAGTGAGGAATGGCAAAAAGGGTTAATTGGTCGAAAGATAATTAATGGCATTATTTTTCAGTAAGATTAAAGGATTTAATTTGCATAAAGGCTCCAGCTGTAATAAATAGCCAAGCTTGAACAACTAATAGCTTTTATGGTTTAACTTTTTTTACCTAAATGGCTAAGCAAATTTCTTGTAAAAGACAATTGCTAAACAGAGTCAAGCCATATTTTTGAAATTATTGGAGCCATTGCTAACTGTAGTCACGTGGCTTAAGTTGGATGGTAGCAGCAGGAAGATGCTGGTCATTACTATCTCATTTCCATCTTGGTAGGGGCCCTCCTGTTTCAGGCAGGAGGCCACTTTTAATATGCAAATCAGAATCCTGAGAGTACAGGATCACCAAATTTTCACTTATATCATGCAACAATTCTTTATTAGCACTCTGTTTTGGATATATGGTAAAATCATCTATAAAATATGCAGATTTAGTCAGCCAGATGTTTAGATATTCAAGGACAGAACCTGAAAAGAGTAGGGAGGTTAAAGAGCGTAGGTCAGATATTGGAGCAGTGAAATTTGGCTCCTTAACACTCACTTTTTCAGCAATACATGTACACAAAATGGGAGGTTAATCAACATGAAATGCTGATTTGACCACAGCACAGATTTTGGAGCTCAAAACCCCAGCTAATGCTCTCTCTTGTCCTCACAGAGCGGAGCACACGTTCAGCAGCAGACAGGATGCTTCACCAGTGAGCTGGCACCTGCATTACCCTTGTCCCCTACCCAATCAGACAGCCACTCGTGCCTGATGTCTCACCATTTGCAGGTTCACCTCAAGGCTAACCTTTAAAGTAGTGGTTCTCAAACCGGGGTCCATAGAAATTTTACAGGGATCCAAGAAACAATGTGAAATGCAGCCAGGAAGTGGGAGCTGAGGCCATCACATGCGCTGCACAGGATGGGCTGACTGTCTCCTCTAGGAGGAGAGTTCACAAGGAGAAACACTCCGCAGTGAGAAGAAGACATAGTTATAAGACCATAAGACCATAAGACATAGGAGCAGAAATTAGGCCATTTGGCCAATCGAATCTGCTCCACCATCCAATCATGGCTGATAAGTTTCTCAACCCCATTCTCCCGCCTTCTTCCCATAACCTTTGATCTCCTTACCAATCAAGAACGTATCTATCTCGGTCTTAAATACACTCAACGACCTGGCCTCACAGCCTTCTGTGGCAATGAATTCCAAGGATTCGCCACTCTCTGGCTAAAGAAGTTTCTCCTCATCTCTGTTCTAAAAGGTCTTCCCATTACTCTGAGGCTGTGCCCTCAGGTCCTAGTCTCTCCTACTAATGGAAACATCTTCCCCACGACCACTCTATCCAGGCCTTTCAGTATCCTGTAAGTTTCAATCAGATCCCCCCTCCTCCTTCTAAACTCCATTGAGTATAGACCTAGAGTCCTCAAACTTTCCTCATATGTTAAGCCTTTCATTCCTGGGATCATTCTCGTGAACCTCCTCTGGACCCTCTCCAGGGCCAGCACATCCTTCCTGAGATACGGGGCCCAAAATTGCTCACAATATTCTAAATGTGGTCTGACCAGAACCTTATAAAGCCTCAGCAGCACATCTCTGCTTTTATATTCTAGTCCTCTAGAAATCAATGCATTTGTCTTCCTAACTACCGACTCAACCTGCAAGTTAACCTTAACAGAATCCTGGACTAGGACTCCCAAGTCCCTTTGCACTCCAGATTTCTGAATTCTCTCCCCATTTAGAAAATAGTCTATGCCTCTATTCTTCCTACCAAAGTGCATGACCTCACACTTGCCCATGTTGTATTCCATCTGCCACTTCTTTGCCCATTCTCCTAACCTGTCCAAATCCTGTGCAGCCTCCCCGCCTCCTCAATCCACCTATCTTCGTATCATCTGCAAACTTAGCCAGGATGCCCTCAGTTATTGATGTCAATAAGTTTTCTTAAAAACATTATTGGACACTATTTACATGCAACATTTTCATATTCTGAGCATTACACTATTTTAATTTAGATGCGAAGGTTCTTTGATTATTAAACCATTTAAGAACAAGGTACTTCCATCAGAAAAGTTTGGGAATCACTGCTCTGAAGTAGACATAATACATGCAGACATACGAATTAGGGGCAGGAGTAGGCCATTTGGCCCCTCTAGCCTTCTCTGTCATTCAATAGGATCATGGCTGATCTGATCGTGTCCCCAGCTCCACATTCCCACCTACCCCCCAGTAACCTTTGACTCCCTTGTTAGTCAAGAATCCATGTACTCCTGCCTTAAAAATATTCAATGACCTTGCCTCTATCACTCTTGGGGAGGAGAGTTCCAAAGACTCATGACGCTTTGAGAGAAATAAAATTTCCTCATCTCCATCCTAAATGGGAGACTCTTTATTTTAAAACTATGTCCCCGAGTTCTAGTCTCTCCCACAAGCGGAAACATCCTTTCAGCACCCACCCTGTTATGTCCCCTCAGGATCTTACATATTTCAATAAGGTCACCTCTCATTCTTCTAAACTCCAGTGGATACAGACCCAGTCTGTCCAATTTTTCCTCACAAGATAAACCCCTCATCCCAGGGGTTTGAACCTTCGAATGGAGTGAACTTTCTCTCAGCTGCTTCTAATGCATTTATATTCTTTCTTAAATAAGGAGACCAAAACTGTACACAATACTCCAGATGTGGTCTCACCAATGCCCTCTACAACTGTAGCAAAACATCCCTTTTTTTTAATATTCCAGTCCCCTTGCAATAAACATCAACATTCCATTTGCCTTCCTAATCACTTGCTGTACCTGCATGCTAACATTTTGTGATTCATGTACCAGAATATCCAGATCACTCTGTACCTCAGAGTTCTGCAAACTCTCTCCATTTAAATAATATGCTGCTTTTCTATTCTTCCTGCCAAAGTGGACAAGTTCACATTTTCCACATTATACTCCATCTGTGACAGTGAAGGAACGGAAATATATTTCCAAGTTAGGGTGGTGAGTGGCTTGGAGAGGAACTTCCAGGCAGTGGTGTTCCCATGTGTCTGCTGCCCTTTCTTTCTAGATGATAGTGGTCATGCATTTGGAAGATGCTGCATAAGGAGCCTTGGTGAGTTTCTGTAGTGCATCTTGTAGATGGAACATACAGCCACCACTGTTCATTGGTGGTGGAGGGAGTGAATGTTTGGGGAAGGGGTGCCTATAAAGCGGGCTGCTTTGTCCTGGATGGTGCCAAGCTTCTTGACTTCTTTGGAGCTACGCTCATCCAGGCAAGTGGGGAATATTCCATCACAGTCCTGATTTGTGCCTTGTGGATGGTGGACAGACTTTGGTGAGTGAGGAGATAGGTTATCCACCGCAGTATTCCTAGCCTCTCACCTGCTCTTGTAACCACAGTATTTATGTGGCTAGTCCAGTTAAGTTTCTGGTCAATGGTATCCACCAGGATGTTGATAGTGGGGGATTCAGCAATGGTAATGCCATTGAATGTCAAGGGGTGATGGTTAGATTCTGTCTTGTTGGAGATGGTCATTGCCTGGCACTTGTGTGGCACAAATGTTACTTGCCACTTGGCAGCCCAAGCCTGGATATCGTCCAGGTGTTGCTGTATTTGGGTATAAAACCATAAGACCATAAAACATGGGAGCAGAAGTAGGCCATTCAGCCCACTGAGTCTGCTCCGCTGTTCAATGAGATTATGGCTGATCTGATAGTCCTCAACTCCACTTTCCTGCCTTTCCCCCATAACCTTTGATTCCCTTACTGATTAAAAATCTGTCTATCTCAGTCTTGAATACAATTAACGACCCAACTCTACAGTCCCCTGCGGTAAAGAATTCCACAGATTCACTACTCTCTGAGAGAAGAAATTCCTCCTGCCTTAAATGGGTGACCCCTTACTCTGAGATTATGCCCTTTGGTTTCAGACTTTCCCACAAGGGGAAACAACCTCTCATGAATGGTGCTGAACATTGTGTAATCATCAGCAAACATTTCCACTTCTGACCTTATGATGGAAGGAAGGTCATTGATAAAGCGGCTGAAGATGGTTGGGCCTAGGGCTCTGCCCTGAGGAACTCCTACAGTGATGTCCTGGAACTGAGATGATTTCCTCCAACAACGACAACCAACTTCCGTTGTGCTAAGTATGACTCCAATCAACGGAGAGATTCCAATTGACTCCAGTTTTGCTAGGGCTCCTTGATGCCACACTCAGTCAAATGCAGGCTGATTTCAAGGGCAGTCACTCTCACCTCACCTCTGGAGCTCCACTCTTTTGTCCATGTTTGAACCAAGGCTGTAATGAGGTCAGAAGCTGAGCACCCCTAGCAGAACCCAAACTGAGCGTCAGTGAGCAGGATATTGCTAAGCAAGTGCTGCTCGATAGCACTGTTGATGACCCCTTCCATTACTTTACTGATGATGGAAAGTAGACTGATGGGGTGGTAATTGGTCGGATTGGATTTCTCCTGCTTTTTGTGCACAGAATATACCTGGACAATTTTCCCCATTGCCGGGTAGATGCCAGTGTTGTAGCTGAACTGAAACAGCTTGGCCAGGAGTGCAGCAAGTTCTGGAGCACAAGTCTTCAGTACTATTGCCGAAATATTGTCAAGGCCCATAGCTTTTGTAGTATCCGGTGCCTTCAGCCGTTTCTTGATATTATGTGGAATGAATTGAATTTGCTGAAGATTGATATCTGTGATGCTGGAGACCTCCGGAGGAGGCCGAGATGGATCATCCACTCGGCATTTCTGGCTGAAGATTGTAGCAAATGCTTCAGCCTTATCTTTTGCACTGATGTGCTGGGCACCCCCATCATTGAGGATGGGGATATTTGTGGAACCTGCTTCTCTCGTGAGTTGTTTAATTGTCCACCACCATTTAGGGCTGGATATGGCAGGACTGCACAGTTTAGATCTGAACTATTGGTTGTGGGATCGTTTAGTTCTGTCTATCATTTGCTGCTTATGCTGCTTGGCACGCAAGTAGTCCTGTGTATAGCTTCATTTTTAGGTATGCCAAGGGTAGAATTGTGGTGAGGGGAGGGAGAGAAGCAAAAGGAATGTGTTTAGACCACCTGCAGCTTGTAATCAGAAGAGACTGTGGAATAAGGAGGAAGTGGAATGTGAGAAGGAAGATTAGGTAAGAGGATAACTCATAATACAGCTGTATCCTCTGTCAGGGCTGCTCCAGTGATGATGAGCACTTTGACCTCCATTGAGATCAGGACATCCATTTGTGCCTGTCCCCCGACAGTTAGGTTCTCCTGCCTCCAGTTATGTGCTACCTTGTCCTGTAAGGGAGAGGGAAGTGTGTCAGTGCATGTGGTGCATTGTGTTTAGGTGAGATGTAGCTGTCATGATTGACTAGCTGGCAGAATATGCAAGCTATGAGTTGCATGTGTGAGGTTTGCAACAGTGCTAAGTGAAGGTGAGCATAACAGTTCAAAGTGAAGCTATCAATCTTAGGTATAAGTCCTGATGGATAATGGTTGTTGATAGGTGATAGAAGAGATGTAGTGCATTGAGCAATGTCTGAGACTAGTGGTTCAGTGAATGGGATATGGCATTTGAAGTTATATTCACTGACCTTGACCACTTGCATGGAAGTGAATTATAATCCTAACCCCTTTCTGGGGGCTACCCCAATTCAGGAACATTCCCTCAATAAGCAACCTCAATTGAGTTTAAAATAGTCACTTCCCACAGTCTGTTCTGGGTCTGAGCAAGTGAACGACTCTTCCCATAAGGAGGATAATCATCAAAAGATATTACTTCCTTCCAGAAAGCCTTTTAAATAATTGTCAATTAGGTTATAATTACCCAGATATTATATGGGTCCGGGATCTCTCTTCAAAAATTGTGCCTCCCCACTTTAGGAAATACAGAAAGGGGGTTCTTAAGCTACATACAGAAAACTATGTGAGACATTATAGTTTACTAATTTATTTACAAGATTATTAAAGAACAGTCCAACATGCAATACACTCAAAAATGAATACATACATCACAATACTAAAGACTATAGAAAGATGGAAAACATAATCTTAATTCTAATATAGAATCCAGTAAAAGAAACTTTAAAAAATAATGCCGCAGATTAAAAATCCTTTAGAACCTTATTCAAATATTTAAAGCAAAGTATTACCTTAAATCCCCGAGTAGCTTTGGCAGTCTGAATAGGAGGACATGAGGAAACTTCATTTAAAATGTCAAACTCTTCGATGGTCTGAGAAGCATTGGTTTAAGTTTTCTCTTTAAAACCTTCTTCAATACTTCTGCTTTTCTGGAGAAAAAACTGAATTACATCACCTCCGGCAGCTGCTTCCTTGTTTAAACTCCTCCATTTTGATTATCCCTTATAATTTACTATTATTATGTGAACATTGTGAGAATTTATCTGGTCAATAAATGCTTGTGATGTGTTCTAATATCAATCCTAATTAATCTCACTTCTATATTTTCATAAAGTGATTTTGAACTTTTAGCACAGAAATAGTGATTCTTAAAGTTGTTCTTTTCTAGACCAGCTACATTTTTATAGCATCTGTGTTTTGCACCAGGTGTCTGATAATATTCATTTCTGACTTTTAGAAGCCCACTGGTCTTTCATGATATACTGAGCTAAATTTTAAGAATGCCTTCTTAATAAGTAACGATTCCAAATCACAGACCGAACTATCATTAATGTATGTTATCATCTTTTTAAAAATTCCTTTGGTAGTGAATAAAGCATTTAAAGTGTGAAAGGATAGTCATATTGATGCCTATTTCCAAAAAAAAGACAGGAGAACCAGAATTCCAGTGGATGCTACCAATATGATGTAATGTTGTCTGTCTTTAATTAAATTCAGAGCTGTTTTTCATTAAGTTCAATGCTGCCCCTGTGTATGTGTGAAAAAGCTCCCGGGTTAAATGGTTGCCTGTTAGCTTTAACCATTTTCTCAATTCTAAAGTATAATGTCCTAATTATATATGAATTCTACCTAATATTTATATTCTACCTAACTATCCTTATAATCTGTGAAATAAGAGGTCAGTGAACTTTTTTTTGGAATTTAATCCAGGTCCTTGGGGCTAGACTCCAGGCATTGAACTCCAAGCCTATCTGGTCCCACTGCCTTCACAAAGTTTAACTGGAGGGGAGCAATCTGTCACCCTATGGATCATTGTGATCTCTTTTCCTGTCCACTTACTGACCAAGGCCTCCAGTGCAATCTGGTTAAAATCTTGCATCCCGCTCTTTGCCATGTTGTGCTATTGTTGAATGTTCCACACGTCAAAATCATTTTAAAATGATTTTCAGCATTTGCCTCAGCCAGACTGCATCTCCGCTTTAAGAGGTGTGGGCTGACTTCAATTAGTGTAGGCTAACTTTAAATCATGCTAGTGTTTCAAAATTTTGCATTCCTTCCATGGGGGTGCAGCCAGTCAACAGTGCACTGTACACTGGCTGCAGGCTGCTATCATTTAAGTAAGCATGAAGTTTGCACACTGCCTGCATCGGAAGCTATGTACACAGTGTAACCCTACATCACAATCCCTGCACCTGTTCTCGGACCCTGGCTAATTTTATAGCCAGACTGTCAACATGGCAAAGTGGGGCCTCCCACAGAGAGCACAGAATTGCAGTAATGTAAACAATTTATCTGTATGTTTCAGTATGGTATAGGTAGATGTTTTATAAAAGGTATTCTACTTGGGAAGCATGTAGGCAATTTGGCCCGCTTAGCCTGTTCCACCACTCAAACAATCATGGCTGATCATCTACCTCTATACCATTTTTCCCACTCTCCCCATATCCCTTGATATTATTAGTATTCAGAAATCTATGGATTTCTGTCTTGAACAAGGTCAGTGATCGAGCTTCCACAGCCCTCTGCGGTAGAGAATTCCAAAGATTCTGAACAAAGAAATTCCTCCTCATCTTAGTCTTTCAACAGATTATTAATTTCTTCCTGTGTCATGTCCTCATTCCACAATAAGTAAAAACCTTCAAATATTCCTTAGCATTTTTATTATATTAACTAGCAAACGTGTCAAAGTTGCAGAAAAATGGCCTGTCAATGTAATTATCATAAAAGTTCAAACTTCTGTGCTCATCTATTGCAATTTCAGCTCTCCGCCTACTATGCAAATTCAGCAAAAGCTGATGATATTAGATTTCCTGAAACAACTTTAAATCAGCCACTAACTTATGGACAAAATTCAATTAAGGCTAAAGTGCTGTTCTAACCTTGAATATTTCTACAAACGGATGATTACCAATAATTCATTCACTTTCTTCATTGAAACCCAAGGGGTGAGGAATTGGGATCGTTTCACTCACTTTTTGAATCCTATTAGGAGATCTTGTAAATATCCCCAGCTACAGCCTAGAAGGTGCCAGCTGCTTAAAAGTTGATGCCACAGTTACCTTAACAGCCATTGGAAAAGTGCTCCTTGCCTTGCTCTAAGGTTACAGTTATGGCTGCAGACAGATTTCAGTGAGGACATAGTTAATGAAGTGCAGACATCTCACACATTGTTCCTCGCTGGGTTCAAGTAGGAAAATTGCTCTCTGAACACTCAGGATGGATATGAACTCTTGCTGAGAGTTCTTCTCTCTCTCCTCCTCCCTCTTCCCTCTTCCGGCAGCTGGGTGAAGGGGAAGCAAGCTTATATTATCTGCAACTTGTGAATCAGAAGAAAATGTGGAATGAGGTGGGAAATAGGATGTGAGAGTGAAGGCGAGGTATGAAGATCCCTCAGCTTTGAATGTTTTGAGCCCTGTCACTGGCTATGCCATCAGCCATGGACATTCAAATGATGGCCAGCATTGTCCCTTCCATGGAGTTTAGGGTATGCATGAGCACCTACCCATCTCCAATTAGCTGACCTCTTGCTGCCTTCAGTTCTGTGGCACCATATCCTGCAAAAGAGAGGTAAATGTGTAATAATTGTTGCGCAATCTGTTTACGTGATGTGGCTGTCATGGCTGAATAGCTGGCAGTGTGTACAAGCTGTGAGATGGTGTGAGGCTTTTTAAAATTCATTCATGGGATGTGGGCGCCGCTGGCTGGGTCAGCATTTATTGCTCATCCCTAATTGTGTTTGGGAAAGTTGTGGTGAGCTGCCTTCTTGCACTACTGTAGTCCATGTAGGCATTCAGTAAAGTTATGTGTGAAGGTGAGCTGAAGTATAGGTAGACCATAGGTATAAGGCCTGATTGATACAGGTTGGAAAATGAGTGATGGGAATGTGGTAAGTGTCAGTTGACAGGATGTGGCATTTCAAGATGCATTCACTAACGTTTACCATTAGTATGAGGTCACTGAATATCTTGCAGCTTTGCATCTGGGTCCACTGGACTCGATTCTTGGCATTAATCTCTATGGTTATCTGCTCCCACTGTCTGCTGGGTATGTCGGAAGAGTT
Organism: Carcharodon carcharias; assembly: GCF_017639515.1. Classification (NCBI taxonomy): domain Eukaryota; kingdom Metazoa; phylum Chordata; class Chondrichthyes; order Lamniformes; family Lamnidae; genus Carcharodon; species Carcharodon carcharias. Next base: position 169,604,415 of record NC_054468.1, on the reverse strand, counting down.
CCTTGGCCCCATGTGTGGAAGCAGGACATCTGTCCTCATTTCCACCTTCTCCACCAAGATCTCCAGGGCTGTGCCTGAAAATCTTGGAGCCCGGACTCCCAGTGTTATGCCACTTGTTGATGTTTCCCAGGTCAAATTCACTTGTTTCATGACTGTTCGCACCTGCTGCAGCCACAATACATTTCTCTTTTATGCAGTGGAGGTTAGCTGTAAGTGGTGCTAGCCACTCATGTTATTGACCCACTGCTGATGCATCCAGCCAACCAACTGCACGAATAACACTGGACTCATTAAAATAAGCAGACAGCACAAAGCTGGCATGTCACCTGCATTGCACTCAGCCAGTAATGGTTATCACACATTATGATTCCCAATGCCTGTTTTCAGGGGTTATTGAATTTAGCCCCCAAGTGGTCCAGATGGTTGGACACTAGCAGATCCTCCATGGAATTGCTCACAGGTAAGAAAGAAGGTGTCTATCACTAGCCACAAGATGTCCCAATGTGATTCACAACCAAATATGTTTTGCCTAACTTCTTAGTAGGATTTGAACTCCTGACTTTCTGATTTAGAGACGAGCTTGAGCCCAATTTTTGACTCTTTGTCAGTGAATGGATTTTGTATCAAAGGACAGGATTTTGCCCTTGGCAGGGGTGCTCGGTGGGGCCGGGTTGGGGCGGTTGGGAAGCTGACTGCCGCCCGCGATGGGTTCCGCACTGCGATTTCACGTTGGCAGGCCAATCAAACCTGCCCAATGTGGAACACGAGCGGCAGCACTACCTGTACAAGCCGGCGGGGGGGGGAGGGTGAGCGGGGTGAGCACGAACTGCGTGCATGTGCATGAAAGAGCGCTTCAATCTCCCTGAGACATGGGGCTGCCACAGGGAGATGAAGTGCTGTTTAAAAAAAAGGAAATAAAATTGTCATAAAACATGTCCCCTTGTTTGACTCTGTCACATGAGCTGCGGCATGTTTTTAATTCAGAAATAAAATTTTTATTTGATGTTTATTTGTTTTAGGAAACCTCATCCTGCCCGTGGATGAGGTTTCCTAAAAAATGTAAAGGCCGCTTGGCTTTTTCACCTGCCGCAAACTGTAAGGTTGGATGGGCAACATAAATTTGAATTTAATTAGCTTCTTAGTGGCCTTAATAGGCCTTTTAGTTGTCGATGGGTGTGCAGCCGACTCTGGCAGTTGCCCGCTGAACAAAATATCACGGGACTGAGCAATGACGCCCGGACGCTCACCTGACGACATCACACCTCATTTTACACTGGGGCATGTCAGGCACATGCCCACATGCCAAGCGTAATATTCTGCCCAAAGTATGGCATTTAGAAAATGACACATGCACACAAATTCATTATCAGTACCTACCAGGTCAGTATTAGGTACTGCCCGTCCAGGCATGAAGTCTGAGCCATTTTGTAGTTGAGCCTCATCTGCATCTGATTGGCAACCTGCTAGCACTGACCCTGCAGCAAACTTGAGTGATAGGGGAAATCTAGTGCCTCCTCTATTGTGCCAAGCTGGAGGTTGAGACTTAAAATGGGAAGCAGTGATCTGGAGGGGCGGCACAAATGATGCAGTGGGCAGGAAGATGTCTGAATGACCAGGAGGAGAATTCATGTTTCTCTTGCCCCAACAATAAAACATTCTAAAAACTCGCTTTGTGTGCTTTGTTACAACGCACCCCAGGGTGAGATTCCCCAAAGTTGTTGATCCAAGTGAGACACCTCAATTTGCCACCGCCTGGCTGAGACACCCCCAAATTGTTATGTCCCAGGTGAGAGGGGAGGAACTGGCTTCCTGTCTTTATTCAGCACCAAGATTTAATCTAAAAGGAATCCCTTTCATGGATACCTTATTCCCAGACCCAATCATTCTGGTTTTGAAGGACCCAATTTGATCAGACTTTCTTGAGTTAAAGGTAAGAGTAAGTTTATTAACTACTAAAGGCAAAAAAGGATAAAACACACGCAAATACAGTCATGTAGGTTAAAGGTAAGAATTTAGCTTGAAGCAAGTGAATATATTATATAAAACAGTCCTTGACTCTTGGGGAGTAGGTGATTGAGCACTGTGACCATTGTGATTCAAGATTACAGTAGAATTGACTCCGATAGACAAATAGTTGGTTTCAAGGTTCCAATCGTGTTGACCTCTGTAGACAAATAGTCAGTTTTGAGGTTCCAGTAGAGTTGACTCTGGTAAACGAATAGTTGGTTTCAAGGTTCCACTAGTGTTGAATTCGGTAGAGAGAGAGAGAGATCGGGATACCTTTAAAAATGGTAATTAGCGTGTGGCTGTTTTACTTCTGAGTCAAACATCCAGTATTTGCTCTCTCTCAGAACACCCACCAACAGACAGACACTGGGGCAGCTTTTCAGCTCACTTTTAACCCCTTCTTTTTATATTCCAAGTGGGACGAGGATTCACAAATCTGTCTGGGCATTGCTCACAGTATTTTGTGATGAGACGATACTCATCTCCCATTATATCCCATTGTCTCTACCGGAGGGAGCAATTAGTTTCTAGATGTCTTTAGAAGTACCTTGTCTGGCAACAGGGTGGAGTTCCATTATCCTGCAGCATTCCAGCCAGAGGCTTGTGTGCATTTTTAAAAACTCAAGTCTTATTTTTAAAGTGCAATATTTCTGGATACAATTCGGTGTATTTTCCGTCATTATCAGACAGCTTACAGGAGCAACCAGCTCCTGTAAGTTAGACTGTTCTACACTTAGTACCAATGGATGGAGTGCTTGTGGTCCACTACTGCCCATTGTCAGTTATAAATTTTATGTCATAGGGCCTGATTTGTATACTTCAACGAGATGCACCCTTGAAGCAGGCAGGTGATCTGACAGCAATGTCCAGAGCCAGTTGCAAATGCCAGTGGGCAGAGTGGGAGCAGGCAGTTCAGACCCATGACTTTGAAGCATTACAGTTCTGTTCCCACTGGCAGAGACAATAAAAATCAGTCACTAGTTATTAAGCTCCCACAAGGAAGCTATATATATTTTATAAACCATATAAATAATCACCTAGCTCCATGTGTGGGTGACAAAGGATATCTCCACAAGCTGGCTACTAATAAAGTACCAACTTTCTTTGATACATCTCCTCGAGGCACTCTTTAATTAATAATAAATAGTATTCTACAGCAGTCAGGCGATAATATTATTCTACAGCAGTCATGCACTGGAAGCAATGTTCACCAATTTGCCTAAAACTTTTGGAAAACATGGCCCCCAACCACCATTTATAGAAGGGGCTGTTCTATTGAGACTGTCTGGTAAAAATAAATATTGATGTGATGAACATTATACCAGGAATTGGGACAATCACAAAAACCCTAGGTTCAATATTTCAGTGTTAAGCTGTAATCTCAGATGATACAGCAATGGGTGTGCAGCAAACAACTGTATGGCACATAAAAATTGGTTCTGGCTCCCATTCTGGATCGTTATCTAGCGATAGGCATAATGATATAGTTTTTGAGTGAGGACAGGATCACAGTCAGGGTGATCACAGATTGTGCTCCATCATGAACCAGCACCTTCAGGAGAGATGAGAAGGACAGAAAGTAGAATAAAACAAATTCAAACTGTTAAACTCATAATTTTAAATACATGCTTTAAATTAACAGGAATACAAGTTGATGATAGGCTAAATCATAAATCTAAATTGCGTGGGAGTGAATCTTTGTCAGGGGACATGGTTACAGTTAGGTAGGACGTCAAAAGAGAAAAACATTCAAACCTCCATCCATCCTTTGCAAATATGTCTGGCAAAAAGAATTGAAGCCACGATGTGAAGCAGAAATGAGTGACGGAGGAAGCTCATTTTACAAAAGAATATTGAACATTGTTGGGGAAGAGGAACTAATGAATTAAATATTTGAAACTGCAACAAATTTATATTGGAATTGAAACAAATGATAACTTACATCAAACAGATGGACATTTTTTTGTTTGGCATATGGCCATCTTTTTACGCTGAACCAAACAATCTTGTTTGAATCTGATAAGGAAAACAGCTCAACTGCATTACAATGAGGTGCAAATTGTATAACATGTGCTGATGGCAAGTGAAAGTAAAACCTACAGTGCATAAAACCTAGATGTTTTTTCAATACACATGAAATTATCCTGCTGCATTTTTAGTCTTATTCCTTAGAAAGCTATTGTGATGACTGTATTAGTCATAAAATAACAAGGAAATGCTCTAAAAATGCTCTGTAACTAAATTTGCAGTGACTTGCAATATAAGACAGATATAATACAGAATGGTTTAATCCCTCAATATCGAGATGCAAAATAATAGCTTCTGCCATCACTTGTAATCTTATTCATTTATACATGAAAGAATAATAAGTTGGTAGTAGGGTAATGGCAATAGACCATGCAAAATCCTGGAATCCTTACATAATATTAATTTGCCATTTGTGTCTTGTCGTTCTGCAACATTGTGAGGAAAGCACATAGTTGCATTCAATATTTTACATAGGGCTTTCTAATCCTTAAAGGGACATGTAAACAATAAACCGTTTGGCACATTATTGAATGTGACATTTGATAGATTATTTCCAACAAGGCTGTGTTCAAACAGCTTAACATTGCAGTTTTTATGTACAAGCTTCTAGATGAAGTTCACAATGTTCAAACCCTTCAGAGTAGTGTATTGAAAAGAGTGCAAAAGTCTGTTACCATGCTATGAATATACTTGCATTAGCAATACAAGCTAAGCCTGTTTTAAGTAGTTACCATGCGTCCTCAATTCCTCACCCTCCTGAGTAGGATGATAATACCACTGTAAATATAAAAGATGCTTTAGTACATAGTGTATTAGACCCAAACCCAGGAATCAACTCCAGACAGATGAGAATGAAATAATTTTCATTCTTTTTTCCATGTGATGGGCTAACTGAAAGATATCTGGACAGACTCAATCTTGCTCTCTGTGACATGAGTTCAAAGTATAAATTTACCTCACACTTGGCCCTTATTGGCTAGAAAATATTTTCTAAAATAAATTATAAGTATATAATAGCAAAGTCAAAGCATAATTATCAGACATGTACAGAAGTTGTAACTAAGGCACACACTAGATATTAAATCGGAATTTAACACAATGGCCCAGAATTATAAATAAGTTATGGAGTCATGAAAGATTTATACTCTTACTAAACCCCAGAGAGACAGAGAGAGAAATCTGATCTTCACACACCAGTGTCAGAGATTGTTTGTTTACCCTTGTCAATATGCATTATGTTCAAAACCCCTGTACCAGCATTTCCCCTCAGTGTAAAGTATTCCAGAAGAAGATTAGTTAAAGTTGAAACATGTGCTATAAATAAAAGAATTTCATGCAAAGTCCATATTATAAGTTATGATATTTTTTCCTTTTCACAAAGCACCAAACTCCATAATGAAGTGAGCATTTTGCATGCATTTCCTGTTGATTGTCACTTGTGCCACTGTTACAAATTTTGGGTCGACACTAGTTATTCTGTAGGGCTAAGCGACAGCAATCTCTTTAGTAAGTGGGTTGTACATCGCTTACGACCGGAAGTTTATCTATACTGTTTTCCCACACCGGACTGGAATAAATAAGTATAATTAACAGGAAGTGAGTGGCCCCTTCATTTAACAAGCTTTAATAAAATGCCCAAGTAATGTGCTACAATTGGACTTTCTTGTGATGGTTATATTGATCAGGATAACTGTGCTTAGTCTAAAAACATACATTATTTCAGCATGTATAGTAGCCAAATTTCTGCCCAAATAATTTTTTATATTTGTTTTAAGTGGCAGCAATTTTCTCTCAAGCAAATTATGTTTGTGTTGGAGAAAAATCTGGGTTACAATATTCCAATTTTCACTGAACTAATCAAATAACTAGATGCATAGACTATGGTGGATTTTCCAATGGGCATTGGGATCCTGACTTTGGACAAGTATGGAGGTCCTGAGCCTGCCAAAGCCCTCAATGCGCCCTCTGGCATGATCTTTCAAGAGGCAACCTCCTAATTGGCCACCTCTCTGCTCATTGTCCAATTAAAGACGGCAGGTGGGCTGCTGATGCTGCAGGCCCAATCAGAGGGCTGCTACGCCATCAGTAAAATACTGGCATTGGCACAAAATGGCCCCTAAGCAGGGTCCTAATTGTTCTCGTTGCCTCTGTGGAATGGACAGCCAACCCAGTTCCCAGTCTACCCCTGGGAAAGCCCCTGGATGTGGGAATGTTTAGGGAGTCACCCCAACACAGTTTTGCCCATTTTCCCAGCCCTCCCACTTGCAACCCTCTCCACAGGGCTGACAAAATCCAGTTCTAAGTGGCATAATGTCGGTAGAAAGCGCTAATCGACTATTTGTTCATTTTCAAAGAGTAAGGGAAAACATCAAAGTTTCCCTGTTACAGAGTTGTTAGAGGTCACTAATTGTGAACTATTGGATCATTCCTCAGCTGCATTGTAAAACTGTAAATTGAACATTTTATTCCAGATTAGACCAAGAGTTAGCTGGATCAATTTTCAATTATCGTTCACCCCACTTTAAGTATATCTTAAGGTTGGTGGGGACAGGAATTCAGCTGAAGAGCTGTTCCACTGGCACCCCACCAAGTGCCAAAATATTAGCAGATATTGTTCGACACTGGGACAGACTTTAGGAGCAGAAACTATGTAACTGGTTCAACGTATATACAATATAGTCCTTTTTGAAGCTGAGAAAAATGGATCGAAACCTGTAACTACGCTATAACAGTTGGTCATCGTATTTAGCTGTGAACATTTAGCTAATCTTTTTCTTTTTTACATTTTAAATGTTGCACTGAAGTGCCCTCAATCATTTTGTTCACGTTATCATTAATCACAATTTGCATGCATATTAGTTTGCCACCTCTGCTTTCAGTGGTGCATTGGAAATGGAACTTTGTTGAGTCCTTCAATGGAAATTGTGTATCTGCTTCATTCTGAATCCTAATGAAAGAAATAAAGCTCCGCTCACAGTCTACGAAAACACTCATTACTCACCCTCTGTGTTCTCTGCTTCTTATTGAGTCTAGGTGAGCTCTGTGAGCCAAACAAAGGTTTACTTAGCTGATTGGCCTCAGAAATAATCAAATCAAAACCAAAAGACTTCACTGTGGTGGGGTTTGTCCCTGCCAGAAGGCCAACACTCATGACACTTTTGGCAATACAAGATGGAAGGTTATCAATCTGTGGCTATCCATCAATCTTTGTTTCTTTGCCTTTAACCTGCAAGAACAGAAAACAAGATCACCAAATATTAGCAAAATAAATCAAACGTATTCTTCCACTATCAGTGTATATTTTTTTTTAAAGAAATTTGGAAAATGCATTTTGCTATTTAATTACATTTCTTACCCCACATCATGTTGCAATTTAACAGGAGAAAATAAAGTAATTTGCTGCAAATAATTACTGTACTTTCCTAAATAGGTACTAGAAATTCAAGCCAAATAAAGGTCCTTGAAAAGTGAGTAAACATGACCCACTTTTCACCAATATTAGGTTTAATGTGAGTACAGTATCAATTATACGTGGGCCTTGAGAGGAATTCATAAGTGTTTCAGCTGTCTGTGCACTAGATGGCATGTTGGTACTGTGTGATCGCTTTAAGTGAGCTTTCCATTGGACAGACAAACTTTGTTCTGTATATTTAATCATAAAAGAAACATAATGGGGAATCAGCAACTGGACTTAGCTGCGAAAGTTCTTTAGATCTGTTACTTCAAACCAGAAGCTTATTTCATAGAAGATTTTTCAGTGTGATTTAAAGTGTTGTATGATGGTACCTCCATCTGTGCAGCTTTCAAAACTTAACTGCATAGCAACAATTATGGCTGAACACTTTAATCATCATGTAATAAATTGGATAATTCCATATAAATTTGGCACAGCTTAAACATCTACATAAATAATGTAGTAGTGTGTAAATTATTGAAAGTTAAAAGTAGCCAATATTTTTAAAGAAAAGATAAGTATTTTATACCAGTTTAACACATTATATGAGACTACAGGACTACTTTCTGAAATTCTTCTTCACAACACAAATAAAAAAACGGGGCTGAACTTTGTGGCGATGGACCCAATTCAGCCGGTGTCAGGACCAAGGGGGGATGGGGGATAAATGTCTGCCATCAGGGCTGCTGCCCAACTGAGGACAGCAGTCGAACCCCAAGAAACGCCAGCCAAATCACAGGGCCAGCAGTTCAGCAGCGTCAGCAGCACCACTGCTAAAAGTGGCCATTGCCGAAGCTACGGCTGCAGGGAAAGGGTGTCTCAATGGCTGGGCACTCTTGAAGAGAGGTAAGCGGGATTGGAGGGGGTCACCGGGACCAGGCAGGCAAGTGTCAGAGATTGGGGGATGGGCTGCTGAGTGCTGGCAGCACCATTGCTGCAAGGTAGTCATTGATGCCTCTGTGGACCATGGACCTGAAGGATGCTCCCCCCACAACATCCCCCCGCCAGCCCCCCACCCCACCCCCACCAACTGAACTCATTGGGAGACTGCCCAGTTTCACCGGGTGGTCAACCCGCATGGCAGGGTGCAGTCTGGATGTGGGTAAAATGTCCTTGGAGACGGGGAATGGCCCTTAATTGGTCATTTGAGTGACTCAGTGGACCGTCCAGTAAGTGTCCGCCCTGTCAACTTACCCACTGCTGTCAAAATGGCTTGGCGGCAAGAAGACTCAGGCTCCACACCCAATGCCTTTCTGCACCATTTTGCCAGCCTTCACATTGGTCAGCCCATCCTCAAAGGGCCCAGAAAATTTCAGCACTAGTATCGTTTTATTTATGTGCCTCAGAGGCAAGAATGCTACCAATGACATCATAGCTGACACATCAAAAAATAAGCCCAGAAGTGTAGAACCCAGAAGGATCCAGAAGGCTTGGATGTGTAGGGGACAATTTCAAAATTTGCAGATTGGAAAAAAGCTTGAAAGTATTGTGAACTGTGAGGAGGTTGATGATAAACTTCAAGAGGGCATAGACAGGCTAAGGTAAGGGTGAACAAGTGGGAAATGAATTTATGCAGAGAAGTGTGAAGCGAAACATTTTGGTAAGAAGAATGAGGGGTGGCAATACAGAATAAAGGGTACAATTCTAAAAAGGGATGCAGGAGTAGAGGGACTTGGGGTCTAAGTGTGTAAATCATTGAAGGTGGCAGGGCAAGTTGAGGAAATCTTTAATAAGGCAAACGGGATCCTGGGATTGAAAAATGGAGTACATAAACAAGCAAGTTATTCTGAACCTTTATTAAACATTCATTCGGCCTCAGCTAAAGTATCATGTCCTATTGTGGAGCACTCTAGGAAGAATGTGAAGGCTTTCGTGAGGGTGGGGAAAAGAATTGCAAAAATAGTGCCATGAATGAGGGACTTGAGTTACGAGGATAGTTTGGAGAATCTAAAGCAGTTCTAAAGAAAGTTGAGAAGAGATTTGATAGAGGTGTTCAAAATCATGAGCAGAATTTATTAACAATGGGGTGGGGTCTGACGTCTTCCACCAAAACTGATCTCTGGGAGCCCCGATGGAACCAAGTTCCTTGATGACAGCAGGAACCAGGGATCCTGGCTCAATGTGGTAAATTTAATTGCAGGACAGCCCCCTTTGGGCATAAATCCTGCCCCTAAGACGTGCCAGCCAATCAGAGGCTGGAAACTCTCCATTACCAGCAGTGCCACCAGGAGCAGTGGCTGCTGCTGGTAATATACTTAGGTGTTCACCAGGCAAACCTGGAGAAAGGTAAATGAGGGCAGAATGAGACCTTGGGGAATGTAATGAGGTGTGAGAGTCCCTCCGGAGTCTTGCTTAGGGGATCACTGGTGAGAGCACAAAGGGGGGGTTTAAGGAAAGGGCAGGGGTGGCTCTTGGTGGCATCCCCATTCTCGATATCAGGTCCGTTGGGACCCACCTCCAGCAAGGTTTCAAACAAACCCTAGAGGAAAGGCCACGTGAAAGCCTTCCCATCCAGACTTATTCGTCCCCACCCCACACCTTCTCACCCAATCAAACTGTGTCGACACGCCCATTTTGGAACCCGCCTCTGGGGGGACCATTAAATTCCACCCCATGAGGTGTCTAGACAGAGTAGGTAGGAAAAAACTGTTCTTACTGGCATAAGGGTCAAGAACCAGAGAACACTAATTTAATGTAGATAGAAAAACAACCAAAGGTGGCATGAGGAAAAACTTTTTCTCACAGTGTGTGATTAGGATTTGGACTGCACAGGTGTGATTGTGGCTTTTGAAGGGGAATTGGATGATTAGCTGAAGAGAAAAAAAATTGCAAGGCTACGGAGAAAGGGCAGGGGAATGGGTCATAGCTGAGTTCATCTTGCAGAGATCAGGCACTGACATGATGGACCGAATGGCCTCCTTCTTTGCTCTAACTCTTTCATTCTATTCTAAGTGATTCAAGCCCTTATGAAATAAATTTGTTGTTGATGATTATATAGGGAACCTATGCACTGGTACATTTTTTTCTTTTAATTACCATTGCACATAAGTTATTTAATAAGCATTTTGTGACCAATGAGGATATGACCATTTTGCTAAGATTTCCCTGAACTATTAAGAAAAAAATTAGCAATCATGCAGTTTTGCGGATGCTCTTGTGTTGTATAGGTCAGTTCACCAACTGAGTACACTTTTTGACTCAAACTCACAATGCCCCAAAAATGCAGGGATACATATGGGGGAACTTTCTCCCCATCGGGGGAGGGGGGGTTGGGTGGGAGCAGGCACGGGCGGGGCACACAGCCGATCGCTGCCCGCGATCGGCTGAGAACTGCCATTTTACGTGGATGCGACAATTAAGGCCCACCCAGCGTGACATGCATCCGGGAGCGCTGAGCACTCCCTGTGCAGGTGGGGGGAGTAGGCTGAGTCGGGGCCTGTGTGTGAAAGAGCACAGAGCTGCCTCAGGGAGATTAGTTTGATTTTTAAAAATTTAAATAAAGAAAGGAAAAAATTTTCAAGATATGTCCCGTCATGCGACATTTCTATGAAGTTTAAAAACCTTCATGAAACCTCATCCTGCCCATGGATGAGGTTTCATGATAAATGCGAAGGACACCTGGGTTCTTCGCCTGCCCACTAACCTTAAGGTTGGACGGGCAGCAATGTTAAGTTTTTTAATTGATATTTAAATGGCCTTAATAGGCCTTTGACAGTTTGGCGGGCATGCAGCCAACTCCGGTGCGTGCCCGCCAAACTGAAAATCGGATTGACGCGCACTGATGTTGGGACGCACACCCGACATCGCCACATGTCATTTTACGTGTCAGCGAACAGAATCCGAAGATTCTGGCCATGTTATAGTAGCGTAATGTTTATGTTACTGGGCTAGTAATCCAGAGGTCTGAATCCAGAGGACTTGAGATTTTGAGAGTTAACATTGAGTTAAAAAGTCTGGAAATAAGCTGGTATCAGTAAAAACGAGCATAAAGCTATCAGATTGTCATCAAAACCCAACTACTTCACTTATGCACTTTAGGGGAAGGAAATATGTTGTCCTTTTCTAGTGTGATCTATTAATGTTAATGCACAGGATAATATTCTTTCTATTTAGTAAATTGCCAGCAGTTTTTGTGGGTATCTGATTTCATTGAGGACCCAATGTGCTAAGTCAGTTCACACTATTGCTGTGCCATGTAAGTATGTTGCATCATTAGGCCCCAGTTGGTGTACTGGTGTATTGAAAGGAAACTTAGGCCCCGATATTTGCTCCTGGGTCGGGTGCACAGAGACAGCTGGATTAGAAGTTGGGCCTGCCACCCCCGGATCATGTGGAGGCTGTGCTCCGGCACTTCGTTGACTTAAATAAAAAAAAGATTAAAATAAAAAATAGCACTCCAGTCCTCAACCCCTCTACAGTCCCCATTCATGCCAACCTACACCACCTCATGCTTCTCAACCACCCCCATGTTTCCATATACCCCTATGTCAACCCATTTCCCTCTACCCACCCTCCATTGCTCCTCATAGCCCCAACGCTCCCCACAGCTCCATGGCTCTATATAGCCCCTATGCCAACTTAGTGCTAATTCATGCCAACACATGCTCCCCACCCACCAACTTATTTCCTCTATGCCAACTCATCTAGCATCCTTTCACAGTTCTTTGATAGCTTGACACTTCTTTGACAGCTTTAACAGCTTTTATAGTTCTTTGACAGCTTGGCAGTTCTTTGAGAGTTTTGACAGTTCCGGTGAGTTTGTGCATTTTTATGCACAATTGTTTTTACCTTTAACAATCCCAAAAGGTGACTTACCTCTCCCAAGGGTGTCCAGGGACCATATCCAAAGGGTTACGTTACCTTGCCCCTGGCTAACCAAACAAATCTACCACGTTCAGATCTGCTCCTACCTGGTCTAATCTGCACACTCCAGAGTTTCACACTCTTGGCCTTCCAAAATCAGTGGAGGCAGCTGGTGATTTAAATGGCCATCTTCCTCAGTAAACTGCACATGCGTGAACCCCGGCCTGAATTCAGTCCCACCCCCATGAAAATAGGAATTGCTGTGTTCAGTTGGCGGCGGGGGGCTGGGGGGGAGGTTGGAATTTCCAGGCTCGTCCACCATGACAGACAGCCTCTCCATCGTGGCGAAAATCTGGGCCTTAGTCAACAAAAATAATGCTGCAAATTTGCTGCACTGTACTTTGTAAGTTAAATCCTCTGCTGCTTGCCCACATGCTCCACCATATACAGCAAAGTCAGGTTTTTTGATGCATCTTTACACCTCTCCAGTTCCAGACCATGCCATTACTGCAGTGCAGGCTAGAAGGGAAGTATAAATAAGTTGTTTAATCTTTAATTGGTGCTCAACAAACCATTAACAAGCCCCAAAAAACATCAATGCTGCCTCAGTGCATTAATATCAATTGAAGCAGATTCATCCTGGGAGGAATTTTGCTTCATTAATGCTAACCTGTCAAATTATTGCACATTAATTCAAATGCTCTGTTTTAATGCAAGGAGGAATTTTAACTCCATTGCGATTTTCTTTGCCGAATTGAGCCAAGCTGACAAGCAAGATATGGTGTAAATGTATTTGCAAATAAGTGCTCAATACTTGCATCAATATATATTGTTAAAGAGTAAAAATAAACTAGAAAAAGTTCACAAACTACAACTGTTAGCCGTGGTTGATCTTGAGCATGATGACAGTTTACACTGAGGACACAAGTCCACCAGCTGCTCTGAGATTGAAAAGTCTTGGAACCTGTAGCAGCTTCTAAATAAAGGAAACTTTATCCCACTCTACTAATTGACTAATCTAGCTTTGTAAAGTTAAAGAAAAATATACCTCTAGCTCACAACAACACCCAGTTACTAATAAACACACTTTTGTTTAAAAAATTATCAATGTTGTTTATGATTATTTCAAGTTCTTTGTGCTTCTTATTTTTTACACTGCACCTTGGAGCCTATGTTGCGTCTTATCACCAAGCTATTATTATAGCACATGTAGTGAAATGACTTGACAACTGTGAGTAAAGTGAATTCTTCATGCCATCTATTACAAGCATTTCTGTCCTTAAATGACAGTATATCAATAAAATAAAAGAGAAAAATCTGCATTCACCAGTATCACACAAGTTGGCAATTTTAAGAGTGCAATCCTTTTTTTAGTAAGTGGCATCTTTCATTATCTTATTCATCAACTTGGTACTTTGCCAATATTGTAGCTTTTATGTCTTGGGTAAATGAGTTTGTTGGCCAACCGAACTCTAACTGCATGCCTTCCGATTTTCTCCTCAATTGCTGCTTGCAATCAAGGAGAGACTGATGTAAGAATAAACAGTGATGGTTTATTGAGACATAGGGCAGAGCACCAGATCATTTGTGCTCACTCAGAAACCTCCAGGGCTAGACTTACGGTTCCCAGTTGCCCTGCTTGCCGAAACATAAAATGACGCAGCATGATGTTGGGCGTGCGTCCCGACATCACCACGTGTCATTTAGATTTTCAGTTCGGCGGGCACACAGCTGACTCGGCTGCACGCCCACCGAACTGTCAAAGGCTTATTAAGGCCATTAATTAAGTAACTAAACCTATTGAGAAAGCTGCCCATCAACCTTAAGATTGGAAGGCAGGCAAAGGGCCCAGGTGGCCTTCCCATTTTTCAATGGAACCTCATCCACGTTCGGGATGAGGTTCCACGAAGGCTTTATAAATTAAATAAAATTTTTCATTAAAATTTTACAAACTTAAAACTTATCTCCCTGAGGCATTTCTGTGCCGCATGCGTGAAAGAGCACACTCCCGACTCAGGGAACTCACCCCCTTGCCTGTACAGAGCTTCCAGATGCACGTCACGCTAGGCAGTCTTTAATTGGCCCGCCCACATAAAATGGCGGCACGGACCCGATTGGGAGCACTGATCAGGTTCCCGCCTGCCCCCACACAACCCCCCCAATGGGGGATAAATTCTCCCCATTAACTATTTACACAATAACTATTTACAGGTCAGGTCTCTCAGGAGGCTTTCTCGGATGATCTGTTGAGCGTCTCCGTTCATAAACCTCGGCCGGTTTTTTTGAGGCCACCTTTTGAGGGGACAGTTTTCCACTAGGTTCCTCAGTGGAAATTGACAGGTTTGTCTCCTCGACCCCCCTGGTCCCACAGGTCCCACCGGTGCTTCCAAATCATGTGACCTGTCCTCTACCTGCGGCACAAACTTAAGTGAGGATGAAGACTGCATTTCTCCTGGTGGGACTGGCGTTCTTTTGTGAAGATGATCCATGTGTCATCTAATTATTTAGCTGTTTACCGACACAGTTTAGGAGAGGGGTCCAGTTACTGCACTCACCTCGCCTAACAGCAAATTGGGCCCATCTCCAAAGTTCTTCGTGAGGACTGCATCTTCCACCATGAAAGTTTTTTTATCGACCATGACCATCATGCCTGGTCTTCTGCACCTCTTGACTTTTCTCCATCCTCCCCTCTAAATTCGGCCGGATAAGGGTCAGGTGGGTTTGGAGATGTCTCTTCATTAGTGGTTCTGCAGGGGCAATGTGTATGACGTGATCTGGTATGCGACCAAGAACCGGGACAATCTCGTGCTGGTGGAATCCCCTTTCATGTTTTTTATCCTGTTTTAAAGGTTTGGGCTGCCCACTCAGCCATGCCATTTGATGCTGGGTGGAAGGGTGAGGTTTTGATATTGGTAATGCCATTAAGAGTCATGAACCTGTGGAGCTCCCCACTGGCAAAAGTGGTCCTGTTGTTGAAAATGAGGACATCCAGCAACCCATGCACTGCAAAACTCTGCTGCAAATGATCTATTGTGGCGGCCAACATGGGTGATTAGACTTCATAGACATCCATCCATTTGGAGTAGGAATCAATCAGTAAAAGGAACATTGTGCCCAAGAAGGGTCCCACGTAATCGACATGGAGGCGCAGCCTTGGCTGCCCCGGCCATTCCCATGGGTGCAATCGAGCTAAGCAGGGGAGCTTTTGCACCTGCTGGCATTGAAGACAGCTTTTGACCAGGGTTTCTATATCCAAGTCCATGCCTGGCCACCATAAATAGTTGCATGTGAGTATTTTCATTCTGCTAATGCCCAGGTGAGCCCTATGTAGCTTGGCTAATAATGGCCTTTATCCCCTCAGAGGCACGATAATCCTTGCTCCCCAGAGTAATATGCTGTCCTGGCAGGAGAGTTCATATTTGCGATCAAAATCTGGCTTCATCTCCTTGGATTTAGATCCACCTGACCAACCATTCAAGACCTGCTCCTGGACGTTAGACAATAGTGGGTCCCGGCTTGTCCACTCACAAATTTGTCCGGTCTGAACAGGGGAGGAATCTGGAAAATTTAGCACTAAGACCAGTTTCTGGGGAATCGGAACCTCCCCGTTATTAGCTGGCAGGGGAAGGTGGCTTAGTGCGTTGGCATGTGCGATTTGAGTTCCCAAATGGTGAATAAAAGTATATTCACAGGTGGCTAACATTAGTGCCCATCTCTGGATGCGAGCTGATGCGATAGGTGGTATCACTTTATTCTCTCCAAATAATCCTAATCGGGGCTTGTGGTTGGTTATAATATGAAAATAGTGACCATGGAGATATTGATGAAACTTCCAGACATCGAACACAATAGATAAGCCCTCCTTTAAAATCTGGGAATATCGTTGCTTTGCGACACTGAGTGTGTGAGATATATAACCAATGGGTCATTCGGAGCCATCTGCCATCTGATGTGAAAGGACAGCCCCTATTCCATAAGGGGATGCAACACATGTTAAAATTAATTCTTTCTTGGGTTAAAGTGGACCAACAAGGCTGACAATCTTAACATTCGCTTCACTTTTAGGAAGGCATCCTGGTGCGGGGTTCTTCTTACACAGGCTGTACAATGGGGCCAGCACAGTCAAAAGATTTAGGAGGAATCAGCCGTAGCAGTTTACTATGCCTAAGAAGGCCTTAAGCTCTGT
Source organism: Carcharodon carcharias (assembly GCF_017639515.1). Classification (NCBI taxonomy): domain Eukaryota; kingdom Metazoa; phylum Chordata; class Chondrichthyes; order Lamniformes; family Lamnidae; genus Carcharodon; species Carcharodon carcharias. Next base: position 169,587,937 of record NC_054468.1, on the reverse strand, counting down.
GGTATTTTTCAGGGCAGATGCCTCGCAAATGGCCTTGACTTTTTCTTCCACAGGATGCAGGACCTGCGCATTAATCTTGTGGTCCAAGTAAATGACCTCCTTAGCTTGGAACAAACACTTCTCTCATTTTAAATGTACCCCTGCTTGTGTGAAGCATTTGAGCACCTCTTCTAGATTTACTAAGTTTTCATTGTCGTTCAGTCCCATTACCAATGCGCCATCCAAGTAAATGTTAACATGGGGCAATCCTTGGAGCAAGTTTTCCATCGTTCTTTGGAAAATAGCACACACCGAGGAGACCTCAAAGGGTCGACGTGTGTATTGATACCATCCTCAGTATGTATGAATGGTGACGAATTCCCTAGAATCCTTTTCCAACTCTACCTGTTGATAGGCATGGCTCATGTCTAATTTCGAATATTGCCAACTTTGAATACAATTCCTCAATCTTAGGCATCGGCTGTCTATCAAGTTTGGCCACCTTATTGACGGTTAGCTTATAGTCACCGCATAAGCACATGCTTTGGTCGGGCTTCAGTACAGTTACTACAGGTGTTGCCCACTCAGAAAACTGCACTGGTTGTAGGATGCCCAGTTTTTCCAGTCTGTCCAGTTAGGTTTCAACTTTTGTCCAGAAGAGCATAAGTGACTGGTCTGGCTCTTATAAATCTGGGGGTTGCGTTTGGGTCTGCATGGATCTTGACCTGTAGCACTCGAATCTTTCCTAACTCATCGTTGAAAATGGAAACATACTTTTGCAACAATTCCTGTAAGCTTTTCGTTGTAATTTGAAAAATTTCAGCCCATTTCAATTTAATCTTTTTGAACCAGTTGTAGCCTATTAAGCTGGGGCCCTCTCCAGCTACCATTATCAAGGGTAACGTTTCAGATTGATCTCCGTACGTCACCAAGACTTGACATAACCCTTTCAGTCTTATTGATCACCCCTGTCTGAAACTTCTAACTTCAAAGGATGGGTTCCTTTACTCAGATATCTAAAAGTATGCTCTCCAATGACGGAGATCGACGGTCCCATATCAACTTCCAACTTAATGGGTTGTCTGTTAACTATAATGATTACATGGATTGGCTCAGTTCTAACCGCTTTAAGGCTATATAACAAATGGACGTTTGATTCTATTTCTTCTGGCCTTCCAAAAGGCATATTGCACGATTTTTCCTTCTGCCTTTATAGTGTTGTTTTAGCCACCTAATGTGGCCATAGTGGTGACAGAAAAAGCATTCGGCTTGCTTGAGTTGTTGTTTGCTTACTGGAGGCCTGGATGTATTACTCTCCTTCATTTTGTGGGTTTTCACTGCAGTGCCGTTGTTTTTCAATGGGCTGGAGCTAGATAGCGTTTCCTGCCTTTCTGTGGAGTCCGAAGTTTTCGTGCCTTTTGTTGCCGGATTGTCAGCTCGACCAGATGGATGGCGACATTTTGTGTATCTTTCATAACTTCAGAATTTCTAACAGCACTCTCCATCGCAGTACCTAATTTTGATGTCTTATTGAAGTCTAGACTAGGGTCAGCTAGCAAACGCCTTTGGATAGTATCATCTCCAAACCCTTATATCAGCCGGTTTCTCAAAATATCACTAACGGGAATTCCAAATTCACAATGCTCAGTTAATGCCTTTAAAACGGCAACATAGTCAGCTATTGTCTCCTCTGGAAGCCTGTTCCTTGAATTGAACTTGAAGCGCTGCATAGCAACTGAGGGCTTTGATCTCAGGTGGCTCTGTACAATTTTTATTAATTCGTCAAAAGTCATCGAGTCTGGGGCGCTTGGTGACCTAAGACTACGAATCAGCCCATACGTTTTGCTCCTGCATGAGGACAAAAGAATCGCCCTCTTCTTCTCTTCCCCCGCGATGTCATTAGCGGTAAAAAGAACACTAGGCGGTCGACATACTGAGACCAGTCACCTGAAATGGGGTCGAATGGATCGACATGCCTGAACTGCGGCATCGTGAATGACTGCAAGGGGACTGCACTTCTGATAGGCTTTCCAGGTAATGCCGAATTTAGGTGTTGGGCTTACCGCTGAGCTGTGCTCTCTCTGGGTCTCTTACAACTTTCTGCCCATAGCCATTTTTCACGGATTTAACCTTTTAAATGTATTGCCTCTTAAAGAACCGTCACCTTTTTTTTAAACTCTGTCTCTGCAGCTGTCAGCTTTTTGCCTCTGGGTTTCTTGCTCTTTTTGAGTTTTGGAGGGATCCCCGCGATCGCGATTCTGCAGGGTTTTTTTTTATTTTAAACTGCAGCACTTCTTCTGCTCATATTGCTCGCTATCACCTATTTTACAAGGCAAGTACAGTTGCACGTTGCAATGCTTTGCTCGCCCATCTTGTGGACTCTCACTCAGGGGTCTTGTGATGTTTTTATCCTCGTCGCCAATTTTATGTCTTGGGTAAATGAGTTTGTTGGCCAACTGAACTCTAACTGCATGCCTTCCTATGTTCTCCTCAATTGCTGCTTGCAATCAATAATGGGGAGAGACTGATGTAAGAATAAACAGTGACGGTTTATTGAGACATAGGGCAGAGCACCAGATCATACGTGCTTACTCAGAAAACTCCAAGGCTAGTCTTACAGTTCCCAGCTGCCTGCACTGCACAGTAATTCATCAATGCTGTCACATGATCAGCACACTTGCATTCTCTTAAAGGGACAGGGTACCTCACTTTACCACAGTAATTATGTGGTATTGTCTTCTTTGTCCCCAGCTTTAGCATTCTGCCCAAACTGTAACCAAAGGGAAGAAATTCCTAATAGTACAATTCAATCTATTTTTTTCTGCAGACATGCTAACTGTTAAGTGTGTTGATCTCATGGCCTAATCTATACTGGAAAGGTTTCCCTCTCACCATGAGTAACTCTGGTCTGACACAGGTAGGTTATTTCAAAATTACTTTATTTACACTATATACAAAATAGGCTACAAGGTAATTACATCTCTCTTGGGTACAGACTATTCTGTTCTACAGAGTTTCTAACACATGACTATTGGTGTCACTGATACATCATGATACGTATTCATTCGATACAACTCATTACCATAACTATTAACCTATAGTGTTATCATTATGCCAATCTATGCTACCTCATGCTCCCCACTCATCCCCATGTTCCATCATACCCCTCTGCCAACCCACGTCCCTCTACCCTCCATTGCCCCCCATATCCACAATGCCCCCCACATCCCCATGGCCCTATATAGTCTGTTAGGGGGAAATTAAATATATTAAATGAAAACACAGTAAGACGTTGCTGCTCACACTTAAATCTCCAGGCAGCCATTGATGCTAAACTTATTAACAGTTGAGGAAAACCAGATGGGCATTGCACAACCTCGAGAGCCAGACTGGAGATAAAACATGGAATGAAATTATATTAAGTATGCTCATCTCTCAGACAAGGAGAGGACAAATGGTTTTAGTTTAGATATAGGAAGATGAACAATGGACAAGGAAGGGGCTTTGATAAACAGTTTTGAGTTGTAAGAACCAAGGTCCTTGAGTATGTGTTTTAACTCTGATTGGATAGTATAATTATGTATATATGCTTTAGAATAATTGGTTAGCAAAATCACATGTTTATGTACTCACTAGGATAGAGATAGTATGGAATTGGTGTGCCGGTTACCAATTGGATGTATTCAAATGTACTCAAATGTGTTATGATAAGGAAAAGTACAAAAGTAGTGAAATGTAATCAATCAGGGAACTGGGTCTTCATTCTTAGGAATGATTGCGGCTCCCTTGCATATGCTTGAATAAAACCTGTTAAAAGGAAGCCTGAGTCCCATGTGGTCGTTGTGGAATCGGAGAGTGTAACTTCTCCTCTTCATAGTCCCTTTGCCAATTTAGTGCTAACTCATGCCAACACATGCCCCCTACTAACTACCTTACCCCCTCCATACCAACTCACTTAGTATCTTTTCACAGTTCTTTGATAGCTTGACAGTTCTTTGACAGCTTTGATAATTCTTTGACAGCTTGGCATTTCTTTGACAGCTTTGACAGTTCCATTGAGTTTATGCATTTTTATGCACAATCATTTTTACCTTTATCAATCCTAAATTGCATTTGAAATGCCTGGCCAACACACAGATTGATGAGTACAATCTCTACACTTTGCCATTCCCAAGTGACCACCGTGGATTTTCTGAAGAATCTCCTCTCTCATAGTCTTGGGTATTACCAGGCAGTGGTTGAAGACCAGAAGATCATCCACTATCCTTAGATGCTTTTGTTATTCATGGTATTTTCATAGGTGCTGGTCAGTTGGACTGTATTTTGACCAAACTTCTTGGCAAAATTTCCTGACCTGGGTATACCCCGCATCTTCGGTGCTTTCCTGATTTTTTGTAGCTTTTGTTTGGAGACCGGTAGGGAGTTTGTTATGATTGATGAGTATGCTTCCACCTCAGAAACAAGTATGAAGTCCTGGGTAGAAGCATGATCAACTGTAGCTCTGGTTAAGGCATCGGCTGTGGTCTGCGATTTCCTTCACATACACACAGCTATGAAATGATAACACATCAGCCTAAGTCTGAAATGTTGTATGCATTTTGACCACCTCTGTGGAATTTTGTTTTCCAATGCCCCATACTTGCAACATCTGGCTAACCTATACCAGTCAGTAATTTGACAGATTTCCTGGTCTTTGGAATCTCTAATTGAATCACACTCGCTCGACGACAAGGTTCCATTTTGGAGTAAAATATGCATCAAATGCTTTTAGGGTTGTTTCAAAGTCTGCAGTGGCCTCTTCTACCTTCTATCTCAACTGCACGTCATAAGCGATTGGCCCTATGGTGTAGAGGAATTAATTAACCTGGTGCTTCTGCTGTTTAGCATTTAAACCCAATGCAGCTTGATACCTTCTTTGCCACAAATCCCATTGTTGACCTTTCTGTGGACCTTTGAGGTTTTCAAATGGCTGCAGAAGGAGCAGTATCCACTAGACTGGTGCTGACACCGCCACCTATTCTCAATGTGCCTCTGTTGAAGATAACCTTTCAGATCCTTGATGCAAACAGGTCTTCTTCCACTTTCTTGCCATGGGTGTTCTGTCGATGGCACCAAATCATTGTTAGATTGGTGTCACAACCGCTGCTATCATGTATAGTGTGTTCATCTCCTGGCCTAATCTATATCAGGAAGGCTTCCCACTCACCATGAGTAACTCTGGTCTGATTCAGGTAGATTACTTCAAAACTACTTAATTTGCATTATGTACAAGATAGGCTACAAGGTTAATATATCTCTGTTGGGTACAGACTATTCTATCTGTTCTATAGAGTCTCTAACCCATGACTACTGATGTAACTGTTATAAAATGATTCACATCATTAACTCATTACCATAACTATTAACCCATTATACTACGCTAACTGTGTGAGTATTATTGATTGCTATAATAAACGAATCAAGATTGTAGATTTTAAATAAAATATTTGGCTGAATGTTTGTTTTAGGGATGGGAAACAGGAGTTGGGACTGTTCCTGGGTACCCAACCCACCTCCAGGGGGAAACAGTCACTGTTTGGAATTTTGACAGACAGAAACAGATTCCCTGTCCAATTAAGGCAGGTGGGTGATTTCTCTAAGTTGGAGGGCCAATCAGAGGTCTCCAGCTTGAGAGGCGCAGCAGGCTGTAATGAATGGTAAATAACTGAGAGGGTTCGTCATGGAGGCATGTTCTCAGCCACTTTTTAAATCTTTAGATAAAAAATAGAAAAAAGCAGCCAAGCTGCACAGGGGTGTGAGGGGGAGGGGAATTACGCTGCAGGGTAGCCTTTGGTTGCACCAACACCCAGATAAAGAGCGGGCGTGTGGAGCTGCCACCACCCACCGCCCTCCGCAGCCCCCCACATGCCTGCTGTTGGGTCTCGCCACTGGGCAGTAAAACTGCCCCCCATCATGTCGGGAAATTGAAGGTTGACCAGAAAATCCTAATCAGCTTTTAACATGAGTTAATGAGGCTTTTAAATGGCCTAATTGTCAACCTGCCTCGTGGAATAGTTCTGCCAGCACTGGCCAATGTGTCAGATTCCCAACTCCATTCCCAACCCTGAACCTGCCTTGGCAACAATGGCCAGTACCAGGAAAGGGGTTGGGAAGCTGGCTTACCATCTGGCAGTGGTATGTTTGGGCCCTATCTGTCTCCAATCCTGACCTCAGTGGGGCCCAAAAGTTCAGCCCAATGACTTTATCTTAACCAATAAAAGCATTTACATGAATGGCTTTCAGTTAGGTCTTAACATCTTCTTCCTTTCACATTGGATCCTCATGGCTTTAGTATTGTTTTTAATCTTGTTGATTAAATACGACTGTTGTTACATAACAAAATTTAGTGACATGGGTCTTATTGTTGTCAGACAATGATATCTAAACAACACACTATGCAGTTACTCAAGTCTAACTTAGATGGAATAATAATTTTAAGAGCAGCATTTTTTGCTTTGGAATTTATTTTGCTTTACAAGGTTTTCAATTCAGGAGAGGGAAACAAGAGCAATTTGACTGTATTCATGATAAAAATTGAAGTGGTGCCTATAAAATGTCCCTGCAAAATCAGACTGAATTATATGTTATTATAAGGCTTGATTTCTGGTTGCTAAGTTCCTGCATTTTGACTGAAAGGTATACATTTTACCCGGCTTATACAAAAAACAGATTTGTGAAAAATATCTCTTAGGGAAGAACAGGGGAAATTTCACAGTAAAAATTGAATTTCAAAGTATACAAGGCAATTTCTGTGGACGAGTAAAATACAGTGGTCTATTGTAGCAGTATTAACTGTTCTTTGTCTTTGCTTAACCTTTCAGGAAATGATCATGGCTTTCTAAAAGCCATTTCAGAAAATATAGCATAACTGAGGGTTTTTTAATTTACTAAATAAAAGTCTCCGTGCAGCATACTTTAATCATAATTGCATTTTGTATTTAGATAAAAGTAATTTAAAACAGCAGATGTTTTTTGGAAGGTTTTGACACATAAAAGATTAATTTCATTATAAGGAATACAATACAGTGAATAACTCTCTAACTTCAATGAAAAAGAAGCTTGATGAGACTTTTTAATATGATCCCAGTTAGTAACTTACTTTCATTGGATCAAAGTGCATCATATGACTGATCATTTTAATTCAGTAACAATGTTGGTAAGGAGCAGCAAGACGATAAAGTCAAATAACCAAGTTTGAACATTTGATTCCAGGGAAAATGGGAAAAGCAATCTTGAAGCAAGGTTATATAAGAATAATGCAGCATATATGAAGTTGATTCTTTGATATTTAATGATGCCTGATTTAAATTTAATTGCTTATTAAATTAAATTTAATGGGTTATGCAGGGCTTGGGAAATCTGATAGTGAAATGGAGGTGAGTGATGTTGGATCCAGTAGATAACTGCTTTTTATAGCAATGCTCGTGAGCTAGAAGGAGCAGAAGTGCTCTCCCTAGTTGCTCAATGAAATCTTCAGCACCCCCTTACGGGTGATGGTCTCTCTGTCTCTCCCACTCCCCCCACTGTCAAATCAGCAACCTCCCTCCCAGGCCCTGAGTTGTAGCCTGTCCTGCAATCCTATTGCCATACCCAAAACTCAAAGAAAGAAGAACATAAGAACATAAGAAATAGGAATAGGGCTAGGGTACACAGCCCGTTGTGCCTGCTTTGCCATTCAGTACAACCATAGCTGAATTTCAATCGCAACTCCACCTTCCTGCCAAATCCCCATATTCCTTGATTCCCTCAGTATCCAAAAAATTATTCATCTCTGTCTTGAATATTTTTCACAGCTAAGCGTCCAGAGCTATCCAGGCTAGAGAACTCTGAATGTTCATAACCCTTTGAGTGAAGAACTTTCTCCTCATTTTAATCCTAAAAGGCCAAACCCTTATCCTAAGACTGTGGGCTAAAGCTTCCCAGTCCCTAGGAGACGTGTTTGGAGATGAGTTTGAGAGCAAATTTAGAGAATCGTGCAACAGGCAGCTCCCCGGTGGGATGGCGCCTCCAAGCACTCTTGCCAGACTGAGGTCTGACTGGCCCCAGCCACCTGCCTAGCAGTGGCTGGCGGCAAATTAGGTTCGATTAAGTCTCCACTTGGAGTCAAACTGGTGGCACCACCGGGAACTTCCCAACGATGGATAAACCATAGGTTTCTCATGCTTCCGGCTCATTCAAAAAAGGGGCAATGCTTGAACATATTACTTTTGTTTGCAGAGACAGGGTTCCTGTATGAATGTTCCTGCAAGCTGAAATGAGCCACGTTACAAACTCGAATGATTATCTCAAATTGGCTGTTGGTGTAGCCGGTGTGATGCCAGATTCATAGACCATGGGCAAAATTTTGAGTTCGGCACGCGGGTGTGGTGGGTGGGCCATGGATTGGCCGGGAAATTGGCCGCCACCCAAGATCAGCCCCCAACAATGATTTCACATCGGCAGGCCAATTAAGGCCCACTCAGTATGAAACACTGCTCCCCACTGGTCGGGAAGAGCCGAGCGGGGGCAAGGGTCTGTTGACCGCCTGTTCCAATGGCACAGAAGAACATCTCCTCTGCATTGTCAAAAATCAAGTAATGGAGTTGAGTGTGACTGGACACAGCCGTTGGGAGGGCAAGTCGGGTGGGCACTCAGCCCCCACTTTTCGGATGAATGCCTCGTGCCCTCCTGGAGGAGGTGGCTGCCAGGAGGGACACCCTTATCCCCAGAGGTGGGAGGAGGAGACCACTGCATCTCACAAAGGGGGCATGGGAGGAGGTTGCAGCTCTGGTGAGCAACCATGACGTGTTATGTCATACATGGGTGCAGTGCTGGAAGAGGTCCAATGACCCGCTACGCTCAGGAAGGGCAAGTGCAGTGTTGGCATGGGTCAGTGTGCAGAAGTGTTAAGGTGTGGCCATCAAACCCCTGTGCACCCCAGGGGTGTTAGATCTGAGTGCCAACTGTCACTGACGCTGGAGGTGGCCAAGTGGGTGAGCTCTGGCTGCTTGGACTGAGTGCTTTGTGATTCAAGAGCCAAGAGTTGGATGTGCCCTGTGAGGTGTTCCTTAGGTGGGGTTAACCAGGCTGCAATGGAGCTGCAGGTAGATAGTGGACTAATCAATGCTCCTCTATCCTTTCAGGAGAAGATGAGCCATAACCAATGAGAGAGGTCATGTACAGGTGGAGGCCCCCCCCCAACCTGCTGCGGCTGATCAAGCTCGGGCAGGATGACATTGAGCTGGAGAGCTGGCACTCTCCACATGCAACTGGGTATGGAGATGCGGGGGTGCCAGATGAAGGTAAGAGTGCAGTGCACAGAGGTGAGAATTTTGGATTGTGCAGCCATTCTATTGTAGTCTCTTCATTGATGGAAGCCTCAAACCTGGAGTCCCCATTAATCATTGAAAGATGACGGCACCATGATGCAGATCTCCATTGTCTCACCAGGGTGCACAGCATGCACAGTGATGGTGTGATGACTTTAACTAATGACATGTCCTTCTTCTCCCTTTTAGATTCACCAGCAGGCACTCGCTGTCTGGACCCTGAAGGACCACCCTGATGCTGGAGGACCACCAGGCTTCATTTGCACCTGTGTCATATCTGCTCTCTGAACCAGGCACCAACGCAGATACCAGCACCTCTGGGGGCATTAAATCAGCTGCTAGAAATCGTGCACACTGGTGAGGGCACTTCATACTCACATGAGGTGCAGGCGGAGGTAGAGAGTGCCAGGGCTCTGGCAGTCGGAGGACTGCTGGAGACCAGGACAATGCTGAGTCTAAGGCAGATGATGAGCCTCTGGAATCGTCTATTAGGCAGCAGATGCTGGATGTCCAGCGGGATGAGCAGGAGGATCTGGTGGAGATCCATGAGGGTCTGCGTGCCATGGTCTCTGTTGTAGAACATGAGTACTGCGTTGACCCTCATGCATCCTCTATTGAGGGAGTGGCTACTCTCAGGGGAAGCAGCTCCAGGGACAGAATTAGGGGTTCCTGCAGTTGCGCTCAGACCTGCAAGCCTTCACACAGGCAATGACATCAGGTGGTCAGTGCCAGTGTGGGAATTGGATGTGGTGCCTAGTATCCCCATCCATCAATGGTGAGCAGGGAGGTCCAGAGCAACCTCACGTTGGCACACGAGCTGCTTGTCATCTCTGAGGGCTCCTCTCAGGGAGCTCTGGATGACGGCAGCAGCTCCTCCACCCCTCTGCCAGTGACCGTGGCTTCTGATGAGACTATGATGACTGGGGAGATGCCAGACATAACACTGGCCACTCCCTCCCAGGTGGGGCCAGCACAAGCTCCACTGGCAAGAGGACGACCACCAAGGTCATCAAGATCAACAAGACTGTAGAGTCAGTGGGCTCAGAAACGTAGCACTCAGAAATGTAAGTTAAAGGCACCATGAGCGCAAGAGGGACAGTTCAGAGGTGAGTTTTTGTTCATTTATGTTTCATTTATATGTCTGCTGGTGTGGACATCAACACCAGTAACAGTAATGTCACTATGCATTCGATGTGACAATAAAATTAAGTCTGCTTTAGCTCTGATGGCCTGAGTATGCTATACCTTTTCTCTTTCTGGTGCAGGGAACGGCAGTATGTAATGCTGGATGTGAGTGGCTGGATACTTCATTGCACAGGCATTGAGTGGACTTTGGGTGCAAATGAAAGTGTAATTTCAGACACCCAGGATGAAGGCAACAGCCCTGGCATGAGGTGGAATCAGGTCTTTGGTAGCCTAGCTGAAGGAGCATTGGATGAAGGCATCTCTGGTGTCCCTGCCTCCCTGTAAGTTACCGAGGTCTGCCTCCGTGCCCTCAGCGTTCTCCTCCCCGTGCTCCTCTTCTGAGGATTCACCACCTGTGGCCTGTGCAGCTACGTCAAGATCCTTTTCCTCCATCGGGTCCCCCTTTGCCACTGCCTGATTGTGGAGAGCGCAGCAGGCAACCAGTATCAGTGACACCTGCTCTGGGAGGTATTGTAGTGCTCCCCCTGAATGGTCCAGGCATCAGAAGCGCATCTTGAGAAGACCTATGGTCCTCTCTACCACCGTCCTTGTGGAGGCATGACTCATATTGTAATGGTGCTCTGCCTCTGTTCTTAGGTAGCGGAGAGGTGTCATAAGCCACCTTTTCAAGGGATACCCCTTGTCACCCAGCAGCCATCCATCCAATCAGGCTGGAGCACTGAAGAGCCTCAGCACTGGGAGTATCTCAGGATGTAAGCGTCTTGGGAGCTGCCAGGATACCTTGCACAGACTTGCAGAATATGCGTCCTGTGGTCACAACTATCTGCTCTTCATGGAGTAGAAGCCCTTCCTGTTGACGAAGGCACCTGGCTGACCCGCTGGCGCCTTGATGGCCACATGTGTGCAGTCGATTGCACCCTGGATGCAGGGGGACCCAGCTATCTAACAGCACTGTCGGTGTACCTACACCACATGGCAGCTCACCACCACCTTCTCACAGGCAACTAGGGCTGGGCAATAAATGCTGGCCCAGCCAGCAAAGCCCACATCCCGCGAATGAATAATAAAAAAAAATCGCTGCAAGCCTCTTGCTTGCTCAGCCTGGCTGACCTCGTCCTTATGGTAAAGAATAAAGGTCAGTACCTGCCTAAACAGAGCTTCTGTCACCAGCTTGACATAACTGTGGACAGCTGATTGGGAGACTCCACACAGATCCCCCACTGACCCCTGGAAAGATCCAGAGGCATAGAAGGTGAGGGCCACTGTGAGCTTCAGAGCCATTGGCATGGGATGTCCACGCACTTAGTTGGAGCTGATCTCAGGCCCAATCATCTGACAAATGGAGGTCACTGTCTCCCTTGAGAGGTGGAGCCTCCTCTGGCATTGCACCCAGACATATTGAGGTAGCTGAGTCGTCGCCTGTAAACCCTGGCAGCAGGATAGTGACATCTTCTGTGGCCCCTTATGCCTTGGACTTCCTGCTGGCCCTACCCCCCTTCCGCCTGCGCCTCTCCTCCCACAAGTCCCTCCCCTGGAAGCTACATGAAGACACCTGGCCTCCATTCCCTTCTGCCTCTCTCTTCCTCCTCAGAGGAGGTGCCACCAGCGGAGGCCATAATCCTCATTACCACGGTAACGGAAGGCTGTCTGATTCCTGGAAGGGTCCACACAGTCTGAATGCTCCGGGGGCCTTGGAAGCACCAATGAAGCCTGGAAGTGCTAAGAATGAAGCCCCAACAGAAGTGAAGCTGCCAAGTACCAATAAGCAACCAGCTGCAAACTATATCCAAAACTCCTCACTACTCATACTGGCAATGCTGCTGACCATTTTTATCCCGCCCTTGGATGAGATTTAGCAAATTGACAGCTGACGAGCAAGAAATCGCACAGGCAACATAAAATCTAGCTTAATTGCCTTTTTAATGGCATTAACTGGCCTCACAATTGATAGTGGGTGCAGCTCCAACTCCTGCGCATGCCCACCGACCGAAATATTGCGCGAGAGCGCGATGATGTTGGGACTCTCACCCGACATTATCACGCGCTATTTTATGCTTGAGCGGGTCGGGCACACACACACGGGCTCAGCAAAAACTTCTGCCCACTATGTTCCAGAAATTGATTGAAGAAGTCAAACAGCATGGTCCTCCGGCAAGAGTAAGAGTACAGATTGTACTCAAGCAGTTGCACTTGCAAAACCCAAAACAAAATGTTTACCGTTAATGTGATTCCATGATTGGGCAGCACTTGCTGAATAATCCTGAGAGTGCCAGTAGCTACACTGACAACTAACTTAAGGTAATCAGTCAAGTTTGTATCATGGCTCTTTCACATTTGCTAGAAGTGACTTACATTCATACACAGGGACCCATCTCTGCAAACAAAAGGAATATGTTCAAGCTTTGCGCTTTTTTAGAGTTTTCCATAAGCTTGTAGAGCCTATTGTTCCTTGTTGCTTTCTCTAAGGCAATGCCTCAACCAATCAGAGCCGGCTTTGTAATCAGTCAGTACGATCGTTCTCCCATAGTATAAATTGTTGCGATTGATTAAAATTTGGCATTCTTGCATTTGTCCTGGTGAATGCAAGATGAAAAACTTTGGCAACATGTCTCTCTTTTCATCAATCTTCTTTCAACTTAATGCTGTCCTTAAACTTTCTAATTAGCCATAAATGGATCACTTTTTCTATGGAGATTTTATTTCTCAATGGAATGTATATTCATTGAGCATTATGTAAAAAAAAAAATGAGATCCTATCATTAAATTTGGCAGGACCTTCATGTTGCTGGCTTCACTAGGCCTTCTCCACTCTTTCGCACCTTCTCCATCTGCCTGTAAATATCGAGACTCACTGTGCTAGCTATCCATGCTGTACAAACTGGGCAAAGCAAAGTGTGCCGGAAAGCTTCCAAAGACTCCTTAAAGGGATGTGTTTTTCACCAAATTACAATAAATATTGAGTAGCAACAACTTACCGTCATTGATGTTTTGTGTTTTAAAGACTTTTTCATTGCATTAATTCATTTAGGGGCAAAAGAAGTGTCATAACTATGACTAGCAACAAGTTTTGGAAATTTGTTAGGAATATTTTCTTGTATTTACATTGTTTTGACAATAGCTTTGGAACTAATCATCAGACTAGTTGTTAACAGTTAAGCTCTTAACAGGCATCTGGGAACAAGGATTTTTACCTGTAGGAGAGACCAGGAGTTACGCGCTGGTGAGGGATTCAAAGTACTAAAATTAATGACAGAGTGGAAAGCTGTCTTCACCTCACAAACCTTAACACTGAACTTCAACCCATTAGGCTACATGCAAGCCACCTCCTCAGGGGAGATGGGTTATTAATTTTAATATGCCTAAAAGGGCGATTTTAACATTGGTTTTGGGATTTGACTATGTGTGCACATATTCCCAGGCTTCCTGGAACTCACCATGTGAAAGCAACGTGAGAACACAATGGCAATTGAGGGGCTGAAGAACTCCCACAAGTACTGAAATCTCACTCGGCTTCCTTGCCTAACTGTGTGAATGGCCATTGCTCACACTACTGTTCTGTAAGGTGACTTTCATTACTTTGGAAGTTTGTGCATCTGACCTATACTATGCAGCTGTGATCAGCATGCATGCTGTGTATGCTGTATTAAGCTTGGACCTCAGATGAGGACCAAAATGACCAGAAGCAGCAACAGCAATAGCAAGCAGGAAGATCAATGCGCAGGTAATGTGCAACCACAAAAAGAACTATATGCAGCAAGGTTCCCAGGCAGCCCTATGATGCTTTCATCCTGTGGCAGTCCACCCTCCATGATCTCTTCACACTTCGAAACAGTTACCAGCTGGCTGCTTGGAGTCAATTGTGGTTGCTAATCCCCATGTGGAACCAAACTCATGGGATCCAGGAGCAATGCAATGAAAGCCATATGAAAACCAGATGAGTCACTGAGGAAGCCTTTAGCATGTTGAAGATGTGGTTCTGGTGCCTGGAAAGATCTGGAGGCTACCTTCAATACATATCAGCCAGGGCTTCCAGGATGATTGCGGTGTGCTGCACTCTGCACACCATGGAACAGCAGGGGGGATTGGACCTTCAGGAGAAGTAAGGCTGAGAGCACAGAGCCACTTTGGATTTCAGAAAAGGAGGAAAAGGGACAAGATGCAGCCAGTGCAGCAGCAGCAGCACACTTTGCTGTCTGGAATGCCCTCATAATGGCAAGGTTCAGTTAGGTACCATCAGTGCATCCATCCAGCAGTCACATACTATACTCACTTCTCCCATCCACTCCTCCCCTTTCCACTAACATAAAGCAATCCTGCGATCAGCCAAGTATCCCTTTCACAGCCACCTATTGCACTAAGCCTTGTCTTACCATTCATCCCAAGTAAAAAAAAACATTTCCTGGCAGCAGCCAAAACATCGGACAAGATGTGAAATTGGTATGTGTAAATAATATTTATGTGGCTGAAAACTGAAATAGTGGGTGCAATCATCCCGGATTTTCACTGAGTGCAGTAGTGGGCGGGAAAAAGGATGTTTTACCTGCCAGCCGCAATGGCCACTTTTCATGCCGCATTGTCTCATTCCAGCCTCATTAATAATTCATTCACGGGAAACACGCCGAGTCACTGGCGAGGCAGCCTCTGACTCACCTGCCCCACCGTAACCTCAGGCCTTCAGTAAACCAGGTACCATATTTAAAGGCCACCCCTGCAGAGAGCTAGCACTCTTCAAGGGATAGGAAGCTGCTGGGAACCGATGGCTGACAAAGCGAGAGAACTTGCTGCCCCCAAATTTAACGACGCCTCCCTCGAGTGACTACTGGACATGGTGCAGGCCACCGTTCTGGATGAAGACCAGCAAGCAACGTCACCAATCCAACATGGGAGGCAGTGGCAGTGGTGGTTAGCGCCAATGACTTGCAAAAGAGGACAGCCACCCAATGTAGGAAGAGGATGAACAGTCTCATCCATTCCACCAGGGTAAGTCACTCTTCTCATCACTCTCAACTCAAACACTCGAAAAACCCATCAAACATCTACAGGGATCTCGCACTTCAAGGGACAACACCACTAACTCTCACACACACCCTCACATCCCCATCAGGCTCATTTCCTCTCGAGCTCATGCCCTCATCCCATCCATGACTCTGCTCACCACACAAAGGTTCCACACAGTACCAGGCATCCTGCTCACCCTCTCTCCGTCTGTTTTCCTGCAGGAGAAGCTGGCTTACAACAGCAGGGAGATGTCCCAGACTGGGGATGGAGTGGCCCACATTAGGCCCCTCGCTCACTTTGAGGAGTGTGCCATCGCGCTGATGGTGAGACGTGGACCCTGCCCTATGGTAACAGTGAACTCAGTGGCAAACACCCAGGTGAGAATCTTGCACCATATCATCCCTCTCTCAATGCAACTGTGAATGTTCTCTCTCCTGCTTTTGACTCTGCTGCCATGCACTAATTATCTCAATTTTGGTTCACAGGGAGCTCTGCCAAGCGACCGACAGCTCAATCCCTCAGCTCCAACCACATCCTCACCTCCAGCCAAGAGGACACCTCCTTCATTGAAGGGATGGAAATAATCAGCCTGGGAGACCCATCACAGCGCTTACCCACACCCTGCACCAGCTCAGAGACACACACCTCAGTGGGACCTAGATCTAGATCAGGCTGGGGTTCACAGTCTGGTGATCACCACACGGATACGTGTCTGTAGCAGGAGAAGGCAGGTTCGGCTGAGCTCCTTGGCACTCAGAGGACTGCTGGGGAAGAGGTATCTGTGAGGTCTGAGTCAGATGATGAGCTTCTGCATTCGGCCTTCCAATTCATTGTGTAGAGTCAGAAGAAGGTGGGGGAACATCGCACAGAGCTGTCAGAAGCTCTCAAAAGAGTGGCACACGAATTGGAGGAGCACATCTGCCTGCTCTCTGATGAAGTGGTGCCAACACGTGCATGTATGGATGTCTCCATGGGAAGATTACAGACGCCATTGGAGACCCTGGACCAGCAGAATGCGGATATGCGCGCAGGCCTGCACTCCATCACAGCAACAATGGGTGAGTTCCTGCAATGACAACGCAAGAGGGAAATGAGGCATCCCGTCGTCCCTTTAGGTGCTCCTTCCCCTCAAGGAGCCAGGCCAGGGCCCTCGGGCAGCTGAAGGGATGAGGAGTGGCAGCTGGATTCCCCTGGGCCATCCGCTTCGGAATCTCAGAGGCTGTCCCCTCCTTCCAAGTCTCCTTTGCCTCTGACCCCCTCAACCTCATCCTCTGTCACCCATAGATGGAGCGGCTGACCCACAGGAGGACAGCCAAAGCAAACTGGGCCCTCAAGGCCTCAGCTCTCCAGAGGACCCACGTCACAGTCATCAGAGGCAACAGAGTCAACCATTGCACAGGCTGTCTCTACCTCTCCTGCAGATGTCAGGGCAGCACCTAGAAGTGGTAGTCCTAGAAAAGTTAAGAATTTCTGATCACAAGTGGTTGCACGGGTGAACACATTTTGTCACTTTATAATCTGAAAATATATTGACTTTCTCTGAATAATGTGTAATAGTGCCTTTCAGCTTCATTTACAAGCTTCACGAGTTCTACCCCTGAAACCCCCACCACAAGCAGTTCAGCTGCACACAGCCAGGTCAATTCTGCAGGGAGAAGTGTGTGTGTGGCAGGGCCTTTTGGAGCCTCGTGCAAGCACTCTCCCACGCATGCAGATCCTTCCTCCATCATACTCATCTTAATGTCCTGAGCATTTTCAATGCTGCCTGCTGGGGTTCTCTTTCAGTTGTCTATCTGAGCTGACCTGCATCTCCACCCACCCACTGATCGCAGTCCCATGCAGCATCTGTGCCTGCCCAACCTGAGGCTCCTCTTACTTTCTATATCAGAAACATGTGTTGTAAGGTTCATATTCGGCTGCCCCATCCTTTCCCCTCCCCCAGTCATCCACGTCCTTTCCCCCATCACTGTTGACCCCCCCGGCAAGACTTTCCACCTCCCCACCAACACCTACCAACCAGAACTGCTTTCTTTTCAGGATGACCAGGTGAAGGTGCATGTTCCCTACCTTCCTGAGAATCCCAGCCCCGTCCACATTCACCTCCCCAACTTCCTCCTTCCCACATCCAGAGTCTGTGTCTACCTCTGAGTCCCCACCAACCACCCTCGCTGTCTCTTCTACTGGCATACCCTTACCCTCCAACCCCACCAGCTCGCACTGCCCTCTCGCATCCTCACCATTCCCCCCCTATCATGTCCACCCTCAGTTTGCTCCACAGGATCCTGGAGGAACACGTGCATCACACACTGGTGGATTTGCATGGGCATGGCTCCGCCGCGAAGCAGCTCACGAGAGGCGGAAGTCATCCACTCCACAGAACCCTCCCTTGCACATTCACCTGGAAATCCAGCCCCCCTTACTCCCTCCTCCACCCTTACTCCTTCCTCCACCCTGCCCCCGCCACCCTTACTCCCCCCCCCGGACTCCTTCCTCACCCTGGACTCCTTCCTCGCCCTGGACTCCTTCCCCGCTATGAACTCCTTCCACTCCTAAAACTTCTTCCCCCACCAAACTCCTTCCTCCCCTGGACTCCTGCCCCCTCCCCCCCCAAACTTCTTCCTCCCCAGATGATCCCACTCCAAACTCCTTCCCTTACACCTTCCCCCCACACCTTACATCTACCTCCCCAGTTGCCACATTCTTCCCTGTTATACCTTCCTCCCCACGTACTCCCTACATCCCCCAACCTCACCTCCTCAACACCTATGTCCTCCCTCTCCCAACCTCACCGCCCCCTGCTAAGTACACTTTCCTCTCCCAGTCAAACTTAGACCTTCCTCTCCCTCCGACCCCGTTCCCCGACGCTCATCTGTAGCAGCCCATGACCAAGACCCTGATGTCCTGAAGCAGACCCCTGACATCAACAGTGACCTTCCAACTCTCATGAGCTGCTTCGCAGTGGAGCCATGCCCATGAAAATCCACCCAGTGTGTGATGCACGTGTTCCTCCAGGATCCAGTAGTTGTAGGGATCCAGCATCTGCTCCTTGGATGTCCACGATGTAAGCAAGGCCCTAATGGTAAGTCCCAACTTCTGCACGTCACACTTGTCAAGACATGTTCTGGGCTGATGTGTTTTCCTGCCAATGTGGGTGGTAACTTTGATTTGGAGGGATGATTCCAGTGAGCAGGGCTTATAATGATATTGAGGTGTATTAAAATGATGTTCCCGACATGCGGCGGTGGGAAACACGGCCCGCCATTGACATATGGAACGGACAATCACAAACTGGTTTCACGATGGCATGAAACCAATTTTTGGCTTTCTTGCCATTTTGTCTGCTCACACCATCCATGACGCCCAATGCCAACAGGGACGGGAAAATTCCGGCCAGCAACATTGCAATCTAACATTGTATAAAGCAACTCCACATCTTCCTCTTCCTCATACTTCTACATGATGCAATCCCTATGATTGCAGCAGAGGTAGAAGCAGGCTGTTCAGATGCTTTTGGCTAAAATCATTGGGCTTTGAAGCGCATGAAGGCCTTTCCAATTCCTGTTCCACCTATAATTGTGCAGGAGCAGACTCAGCCATTCGGCCAAGAGGCAGCATGTGAGATACTGATTTGGGGGTGTTATACATCAGAAAACTAGTGGTGAAGGACAGAATTGGAGCCAACCTTTACACACTTATGCAAGCATTTGTTTACAGACATACATATTACAGATATGTGTCTCCCTACCCAACAACCATAGTCCAGTCTGTTCCTATTTAGCAACAGGAGTGAATTTCTTGTTAATGCCCACCATTTGCATACAATTAAACACAAATAATATACAATCTCTCTTTAAGTAAACATTTGAGTTTTTATGTACAACCAAAATTTCAAAACACATTAAATCAAAGGCATTCATATTCTGTACAATGCACTACATTACAAGACAGCCCTGTATGGAGGGGAAGAAGAGACCTCTGACTGAGCATAATGGAATGTATTGAATAGATGGATGACAACATTTGTTGAGGGTGACTTTGAAGGAGAGGCATGACATTGCCTTAATAGGCGAGTTTCCATGGTGAATGTACAAAAGATGACAAAGTGCACAGAAAGAGAAGTGTGGTTGCACCTGTAAGGTAATTTGTTGTGAGGAGTGACATGCTGGAGTAGGCTTGAGAAGGAGGAGTGAGGGGATTGGGGTGTTACGCCAATTAGGTTGCAATTGAATATGCCACTGTATTCACCTTCCCTGCCCTGTTTAGGTCATTAAACCACTTTCGGCATTGAATCCAAGACTGTTGCACCACATTCTGGCTACTGACCTCCTCAGCTACTTTCAGTCACTTCCTTGGATTTACTGGTAAGCTTTCCTGCTCTGGCCATTAGGAAACAGGATCTCTCTGTGGGCCCTTACAGTCCCCAGCAAAGCATCCAGGTATCACTAAAGTGAGGCGCAGACTGGGAGCACTGGGACTCCATTCTGATAGTTCCTTTGTTAGTTCTCCCACCTCCAGAATTCATGAACTGTCATCTTTGCGGTGTTGCTTTAAGTATTGGAGTTGAGGTTGACTCATTCAGGTTGTCATCATTGCTATTCAACCTAATTGGTCAGGAAGCACAGAAATCAGATATAAATACTGTGGTTTGGTTAAAAAGCCACAAACAAATGTGTTGCACCTATTTCTGGGTTTCCTGCATGTGAACAGAATACCCCTTCCCACCCCCCATGGCACTTTCAAATTAAAATTCCCCCTTGGTGTGCGGTTTTCAGGTTGCATGTACATACCAGAAATGGAATTCACCAATCCTACTCTCTTAGTGGGGAAGCCTGCTTGGAGAAAGCGTAGGTTGGGAGATAGGGTGACAACAATGTAGTGCTGACTCTGGGA
Organism: Carcharodon carcharias; assembly: GCF_017639515.1. Lineage (NCBI taxonomy): Eukaryota > Metazoa > Chordata > Chondrichthyes > Lamniformes > Lamnidae > Carcharodon > Carcharodon carcharias. Next base: position 169,567,577 of record NC_054468.1, on the reverse strand, counting down.
TCCATCATTCTTCTGAATACAGCTCCATGGTGAGAGAATGGGGTTGTAAATCCAATCTAAGTGTCAGAATCAGTTGATATTTTATGACAAATCATTTGGTTGTATGGAAACGAGATGGAGTATTGACTTATTTTCCTACTTGTCTGTTAGATTCAAACAAGTTGACAGAGAAAGGAATATTATTGACTTCATGAAAATAGAGTCCTTCAAATTTTGACTCAGCTGGGAACACTGGCACATAACCCCACTGTCAACTATTTAGGAGCTGCACTGCCAGGAAAGCCCAAAGAATAACTTTGTGATTAATGGCAATGTTTTTATTGTTGCCGCTTTGCTGGTAGCAATTTGAAGATGGCAGATCTTTTACTTGTCAGTTCCAGGTCAATTTCCTATATTCAAAATTAATCCATCAGCCAGTGGTGTCTCCGCATTCAAGATTATATAGCACTAAAGTTACAAAGAACCTGAATTCTAATTTTTTTTAACAGATTTTAACTTATTGTGGGTCTGTATAAGTTCTGGAAAAATAGACAAAGCATTTCAAGATAAAATATGAAACATAATACAAAAATCTTGAATAAAAACACATAATTTCTTTCATATAGAGAATGAACATTGTATTTGTACGAGAACTCAATGTAGTTAAAGGGATGCCATCTGTCTCTAAGGACACCCTGACAGCCACCGACATTGTAGTGTACCATAATGAGCATCCTAATAGCTGTATGCACGTATCTGGAAGCAAACCCTTTAGAGGCACAACAACAACCCATCACTAGAGTTCAAAAAGTATCAGATATAGCTATTTGGGTACTTTTAGAGTTGTAAAGTCATTTTGACATCATCACTAATTACTAATGGATGACTACAGATTGACAAGTGCAAATATTGGGATTTATTATGATGATTGTAATCCTAATTAGAGTACATCAGTGAAGAGTTTGCAATTTAGCTGAGAACTTTTGTAAAACCAATAATGGTTTTACTCTACCTCAAAACCTTCCACCATTCTATGATACTACTGCTGTTCCACAGCACCACAGACAACAGGGCCAGTCCTACTCCGGCCCCCTTCCACAACTCTTTCTCCGGTACATCGATGATTACTTCGGTGCCGTTTCATGCTCTCGTCGGGACTTGGAAAAATTTATTAATTTTTCTTCCAATCTCCACCCCTCCATCATTTTCACGTGGTCCATCTCTGACACTTCCTTCCCTTCCTTGACCTCTCTGTCTCAATCTCTGGTGATAGACGGTCCACCAATATCCATTACAAACCCACCGACTCCCACAGCTATCTCGACTACAGCTCCTCACACCCCGCTTCCTGCAAGGACTCCATCCCATTCTCTCAGTTCCTTCGCCTCCGTCGCATCTGTTCCGATGATGCTACCTTCAAAAACAGTTCCTCTGACATGTCCTCCTTCTTTCTTAACCGAGGTTTTCCACCCACGGTCGTTGACAGGGCCCTCAACCGTGTCTGGCCCATCTCCCACGCATCCGCCCTCACACCTTCTCCTCCCTCCCAGAAACATGATAGGGTCCCCCTTGTCCTCACTTATCACCCCACCAGCCTCCGCATTCAAAGGATCATCCTCCGCCATTTCCGACAACTCCAGCATGATGCCACCACCAAACACATCTTCCCTTCACCCCCCCTATCGGCATTCCGTAGGGATCGCTCCCTCCGGGACACCCTGGTCCACTCCTCCATCACCCGCTACTCCTCAACCCCCTCCTATGGCACTACCCCATGCCCACGCAATAGATGCAACACCTGCCCTTTCACTTCCTCTCTCCTCACCGTCCAAGGACCCAAACACTCCTTTCAAGTGAAGCAGCATTTCACTTGCATTTCCCCCAACTTAGTCTACTGCATTCGTTGCTCCCAATGTGGTCTCCTCTACATTGGAGAGACCAAACGTAAACTGGGCGACCGCTTTGCAGAACACCTGCAGTCTGTCCGCAAGAATGACCCAAACCTCCCTGTCTCTTGCCATTTTAACACTCCACCCTGCTCTCTTGCCCACATGTCTGTCCTTGGCTTGCTGCATTGTTCCAGTGAAGCCCAACGCAAACCGGAGGAACAACACCTCACCTTCCGACTAGGCACTTTACAGCCTTCCGGACTGAATATTGAATTCAACAACTTTAGGTCGTGAGCTCCCTCCCCCATCCCCACCCCCTTTCTGTTTCCCCCTTCCTTTTTTTTCCAATAAATTATAAAGATTTTCCTTTTCCCACCTATTTCCATTATTTAAAAAAAAATTTTTTAAAAATCTTTTATGCTCTCCCCACCCCCACTAGAGCTATACCTTGAGTGCCCTACCATCCATTCTTAATTAGCACATTCGTTTAGATAATATCACCAACTTTAACTTTAACACCTATGTGTTCTTTTGTACTATTGTTGTTGATATGTTTTGATGATCTGCTTCTATCACTGCTTGTTTGTCCCCACAACCACACCCCCACTCCAATTCTCTCTCTCTCTCTCTCTCTCCGCCCCCCCACACACACACCTTAAACCAACTTATATTTCAACTCTTTCTTGGACTCGAACTCAAGTTCTGTCGAAGGGTCATGAGGACTCGAAACGTCAACTCTTTTCTTCTCCGCCAATGCTGCCAGACCTGCTGAGTTTTTCCAGGTAATTCTGTTTTTGTTTTTGTTAGGGAAAAAATAAACACAGGCATCCATAATCTATCAGCACAAAGAAGTTCAAAGCTGTTTTTTGTGATTCAGCATGCTAATGTTAGTTTTAGCATTCTCCTTTGTCAGACTGGCCCCAAGTGAACTAAGACACCAGATAAACATATGTCTTTACCAGTTAATTTGCAATATACCATGTGTTTCAAAGTAGACTAACTGTCCCACTGCTGACCAACTTACATTCATAAATACCTACCATTCAGGTGAATCACCAGTATTCTATCTAGAATACTAAACAGCTGAATATAAATATACAGCATTAAGTAAACTGTGGGTATTTGCTAAACATTGTTGGTGACACCAGGAAGGAAAAAGTCTCTGCCCACGATGCACAAATATCTTTCAGACCTTATGATAGGAGGTAAAGTACTTTAATGACTGGACAAAAGTGACCAAATTAAAATACATGCTTAAGAAAAAAACCCAAGACATGACAATAAGAGCACACTGTAATTGGAGAAATTCTCATGACTGAGTGGAGCTGCAGTAAAATGTTTCTGAAATGAGACATTGTTCTAATACTTGCATCACAATCTAACATGAAGAATATGTTATTGTATATGTCCATTACATCAACATTGTTCAGCTCCAAAATGTAATCTCAATTTCCAGTATAAATCTTCTGCTTCTTATGATGCAACATAGATTTTTCTGCACTAACCAGTGGTCTTGAAAAGCTGTACATAAATGTGACAACACATTGGAAAATAAATAGAATACACAAAGCAGATGCTAATTCATGCCAATGACACTGGCTGCCATTTAAAAAAAAATTGCTGTAGCCAAACTGTACAGAAGCTTGTAGCTAAAATGTTCCAGGAGGACAATAAAAGGCATAATCAGAGTGGGGGTGGGGGGGTGGGGGAATTGTCAATGTATACAGGCCAATAAGCAGAACAATGAAGGGCTTATAATACAGGCACAAAAGGAAATGAAAACTGGTCAGGGCCAAAGGGTAGGGAGGGGAAAAGTTCCTGAAGTGTGTTCAGGAGTGTAATTCCAATTCAATGAGGAAGGTGACATTGCTGGATCTAGGGAATGAGGTGGGACAAGTGGATCAAATGTCAGTAGGGGAACATTGAGGGGACAGTGATCATAGTATCAGAAGTTGTAGGTTAGCTATGAAAAAGAAGCAATCCAGAGTAAGAATAATTAATTGGGAGAGAGCCAATATCATTGGGGTGAGAACAGATCTGGCCCAGGTAAATTGGAATCAAAGATTGGTAGGCAAAACTGTAATTGAAGAATGTACTGACTTTAAACAGGAGATAGTTTGGGTAGACTTGAGATACATTTCCACAAAGGGAAAAGACAGGACAAACAAAGCCAGAGCTCCATGGATAACAAACTAGATAGAGTGTAAGATATAACAGAGAAAAAGCTGAGCACAACAGATGTCAGCTTGATGATACAAGTGAGAACCAGGCTTAATATAAAAAGTTCAGAGTGAAAGTAAGAAAAGAAATAAGAGGCAAAGAGAGAGTATGAGAAGAGACTGGCAACCAACAAAAAAAGGAATCCAAAAGTCTTCTATAGGCACCCAAGTAGTAAAAGGGCAAAAGGAGGAGTAGTGATTAGGGACCAAAAAAAGGGAAATTATGCATGGAGGTAGAGTGCAAGGCTAAGATCCTAAATGTAAACTTTGTATTGCCTTTACCAAGAAAGAAGATGCTGCCAAAGTCATAGTGAAAGAGGAGGTAGTTGAGACACTGGATGGGCTACAAATTGACAAAGAGGAGGTACTAGAAAGGATGGCTGTGCTTAAAGTTGTTAAGTCACCAGGACAAGATCAGATGCATCTGATGCGGGAATTAAGGGTGGAAAATATCAGGGGCAACTGGCCATAATCTTCCAATTCTCCATAAATACAGGGGTGATGCCAGAGGACTGGAAAATTGCACCTCCGTTCAAAAAAGCGTGCAAGAGTAAACCCAGCAACAGCAGGCCAACCAGCTGAACCACAGTGGTGGGAAAACTTTTGGAAATAATAATGTAGAACAAAATTAACAATTATTTGGTCAAATAATGGATAAATAAGGAAATTCTGCATTGATGTTTTAAGGGCAAACCATGTTTAACTAATTCGATTGCATTTTTCGATGGAGTGTCAGAACGGTTTTATGAGGCTAATGCAGTTTATGTGGTATACATAACTTTTTTAATTCTTTCATGGGATGTGGCCTCACTGGCGAGGCCAGCATTTGTTGCCCATTCTTAGTTGCCCTTGAGAAGGTGGAGGTGAGCTGCCTTCTTGAACTGCTAAAGTCCATGTGGTTTAGATACCCCACTGTGCTGTTAAGAAGGGAGTTCCAGCATTTTGACCCAGTGATAGTGAAGGAACGGCAATATATTTCCAAGTCAGGTGTGTGGCTTGGAAGAGAACTTGCAGGTGATGGTGTTCCCATGCATCTGCAGCGCTTTTCCTATAAGATGGTAGAGGTCGCAGGTTTGGAAGGTGTTGTTAAAGGAACCTTGGTGAGTTGCTGCAAAGCATCTTGTATATGGTGGACACTGCTGCCATTGTGCTTTGTTGGTGGAGGGGGTGCCATTCAAGCAAGCTGATTAGTCCAGATGGTATCGAGTTTCTTGAGTGTTGTTCGTGCCACACTCATTCAGGCAAGTGGAGAGTATTCTAACACACTACTGACTTGTACCTTGTGGGCTTCCAAAAGGCATTTGATAAAGTACCACATAACAGGCTTTTCAGCAAAATTGAAGCCCTTGCAATACAAGAAACAGTGGCAGTGGATAGGAAGTTTCCTGAGTGACAGGAAACAGAGAACAGTGGCAGGCAGTTGTTTTTCAGAGTGGAGTGTATGCAGTGGGGTTCCCCAGAGATAGGCATTAGCACCACTGATTTTCCTGATATGTATCAATGACCTAGATTTGGGCACGCAGGGCACAATTTGAAAATTTGCAAATTACACAAACTTGCAAGTATTTGTGAGCTGAGAGAAGGATAGTGATAGACTTCAAGACAATGTAGACTGGTGGAATGGATGAACACATGGCAGATGAAATTTAATGCAGAGAAGTATGCAGTGGATCATTCTTGTAGGAAGAAAGGTGATATAAATTAAATGAATAAATTCTAATGGGGGTGCAAGAGCAGAGGGACCTGGAAATACATGTGCAGAAATCATTGAAGATGGCAGGCCAGGTTGAGAAAGTCGTTAATAAGGCATACGGGATTCTGGGCTTCATAAATAGAAACATTGAGCAGATTTTAATCCAGGTGGTGGGGGGCACACCCACTGACTGCTGAGCCAGCAAGATCACTTCTTTTGAGGAAGGTCCGCTTATTAAATGTCAGTCAAGTATTTAAATGGGCAGCTGCGAGCCTTTCTTAGGACCAAGGACCCCAGGGACAAGAAACCTGCCCCTGAGAGCCGGCAGCCAATCAGAGGCTGGAAGCTCCACATTTCAGGCGGTGTCATTGGGAGTGGTGGCAACTGCCAGCAATGCATCCGCCAGAGGCCTAAGATCAGCGAGAGACCAAGGCCACAGACAATGAGGTTTGACTGGGAATCACCGAGAGGGGGGGAGGGGGTGGGGTGGGGTGGTGGTCTCTTGCTGGGGCACATGGGTTCGCAGGGAAGGGCAGAGGGGAGACTCTCAACAGGCCCACACTTCCTGATGCCTGGATCTTCAATTAAGCACTGGATGCCTTTGAACAAGGGATGTCCCCTAGGAACCCACGTGTTTGCTTTATGGGCATCCCGAATGGCAAGTCACCTGCCCGCTGTTGGTTGAATATCAGTTGTAGTGGTTTGAGGCCCTTAAATGGGCATTAATTGCCCACTTATGGGCCTCAGTTGGTGCCAGTGTGGGAAGGCCACTCACATGACATCCCCCCATGGACTTAATCAGGTCAGAGGCAGATAAAGATGGTGGCAACCCCACCTTGCACAATCTTGCTCAATTAAATGCATCCCCAGCCCACAAGCTCACCTCAGGGTAGGGCATTATATTCTGCCCATAGAGTACAAAAATAAGGAAGTTATGATGAACTTTATAAAACACCGATTCGACCTCAACTGGAGTTTTTGGGTCTAATTCTGGACAGCACAGTTTAGGAAGAATGTGAAAGCTTTGGAAAGGGTGCAGAAAAGATTTATGAGAATGCTTCCAGAGATGAGAGACTTTAGTTACGAGGATAGATTAGAGAAATTGAGACTGTTCTCTTTAGAGAAAAAAAAGTTGAGAGAAAATCATGAGGGGTCTGGACAGAGTAGACAGGGAGAAAATGTTCTCATTGGCAGAAGTTTTGAGAATCAGAGGACACCTATTAAAGATGAGTAGCAAAAGAACCAGAAGTGACATGAGGAAAAGCTTTTTACACAGCGAGTGGTTAGGATCTGGAATGTACTGCCTGAGAGTGTGGTGGAGGCAGACTCAAGGGAGTTGAATTATTATCTGGAGAGAAAACAATTGCAGGGCTATGGTAAAAAGGCACAGAGTGGATTAGCTGATCAGGTTTTACAGAAAGCTGGCATGGGCAGGATAGGCCGAGTGACCTCCTTCTGTGCTTTAACCATTTTATGGTTCTAAAAGGTGTTATGGCAAATATTGTTCAACTGTTGCTGTTTTACTTTTCTCTAATGGAAGGAACCATTTCTATTTTCATAGACAGAATAACCAACTGTCGTTTTAAATGTTGATTTTGTAGTTGACCTGATGACATCAAAGCAGCCATAATCTTTAAGATCAATTTTAACTGCCAGTGGGAAATCAACAGGGGAAAATAGCAATTCCGTGTAGGACTCTTCATTGGGGTCCAGCTGATTTTAATTTCTGGGATTTATATGAACGCAACCACTAGCACTGGGGAGAGGCTGCTGGCAGCAAGCTATGTCCAGGAGTGGGGAAGTAGTACAAGGGCCTTGTAGATGAGGAGGAGACTTGGTGCTGCAGAGGTCTGTACTTCCCTTTTGGAGCCTGAAGGAGCACTTTTCCTCTTCCCACTCCCAATAAAAAGTCTTTTAACATAGCTAAGAGGCCTTGCTGATTTCCTGACAGCTTTACCTGGTGAAATGTGCACCAATGGGTCAGGAATGGGTTAAAATGTTATCAGAGTCCCATGTAGATCATGGAACCCTTATTTACATTTAATAATGATACTCCCTGCCTCATTTTCTACCAAAGCCAGCAGCATTAAAATGGCGAATCAGCAGGAATAGAGTGAGAAATGGAGCTGCTACATTTTTACTACTCCCCTGTTGCTTTTCTGCCAATGGACAGACAGTAATCAATTAGAAAATTGTGCACAGATGTCTAGCAGACTGTGAAAAACTGAAAGGTTTATTTAAAATAACGAATAGCTGAAATTATATTAGAATTACATTGTTGAGTGATAATCATCATACACAGTGGAATATTAAACATTCACCTGTGCATTTGTAACCTGTAGATTCGACTATCCAAATGCTCACCTGGCCAACACCCCACCTGGTGCTGTCCATAAACTTGAGCTCATCCATAACTGCTTCCCATATCCTAACTCGCATCAAGTCCCATTTACCCATCATCCCTGTGTTCCATTGGTTCCCAGTCTCACATTATGTTAAAATTTTTATTCTTCTTTTCTAATGGCTCCATGGCCTCGCCCCTTCCTATATCTATAAACTGCTCCAGCCCTAACCCCTCAGACAATTCTGCACTTGTACATTTCTGGCCTCATATGCATCCCTAAACTTCACTGCCTCTATGTCTCTTGCCATTTAAGATGCTCTTCAAATACTACTTCTTTGACCAAGTTTTGTATTGCATCTCCAAATATTGCCTTAGGTGGCTCGGTATCAAATTTAATTTGAGTTGCTGTGAAGTCCCCTGGGACATTTTACTCTGTTAAATGTTCTATATAAATGCAAGTTTTTGTTGTTGTGAGATTGCATCCTTCAGCCTGACTAATTGAAGCAGTTGAGAAACAGATATACTTTTTTATTCCAGTTCTGGAATATATTTCAAAAATTGAGATAATAAGAGAGTGGGGACTATTGAAATTACTTTATTTACACCTCCCCAACAGAAAGGGCAGTAGAGAGAACGGTTAACAAAGTGCTCAGGTCTTGCAATATACTGCAGTCCCTCCCCACCTCAAAATCAACTTATACATTAAAATATAAAATGATCTGTGTTTCCTGAATACAACAGGACTAAACCAAGATCAATAATACAATATGTGAAAATTTAACAGGTTGGGTTGCAAATATGTTTTTACTGTAATCACAACCAAAACATGTATGATCAAAATTACCAGAGTAATTTACGTGTATTTTTTTTCTTCACACCCATATGTGTTTAACAAAAATATCATCGTTTGACAAGGAGTAATGAAAATAATTTTTTTTTCCTTTTCCTTCCTCCATACTTTCAATTAACCTATCTGGCTTCTTTCTCTTTCTGTCTGGGTATCTCCTTCCATTTCCATTAACTTGACTCTGGTCTTTCAATATCTCTGACTGTGTCAATCCTGAACTTTGACTTTGAGTACCAACTCCACTTAATGGTTGGGTCTGTGACATTGATTGATTTGCCTTCTCACTTTTCTGTATCGGTGGATTTTGTGGTACTGGCAAACTTTCAGTTTCTTGGCAACTTTCACTTTCTTTTTGACTTGCATTTGGGACTGTAGGAGGAATTTGAACTATTGGAGGTTTCTCATGCTTTCCCATTTTCAGATTTTCTCTTTCAAACAAACGATCTACGTGACACTGGCAGAGTCTCCTATCTTCACTAGATATGTGAATGCACCTAGTCTCTTTACAACAACTCCAATCACATACTTCTCCTTATCACCTCAGTGGGTTTTCACCATGACTTTCCGACCAACACTGAACTCTATTAAGTTTCATGTCTGGTGTATCATGACTCGTCTTCACTATGTCTTGATTTTCTCTTACTTTGCTATTGGCGTCAGGCTTAAGCAAACTAAACCTTCCTAGGAGCATGTTTAAATACTAACCCATAATGTGAGCAACTGTTGTAGACTCTGGGATTATTCTGTAAGAGAATGGAAAATTGTCTAGCCTGTGTCAAAGAGAAACATGGAAATTGCTGCCTAGTTTGTCACTCAGCAAATACTTCTGCAAAGACCTCTTCATAATCTGAACAGTTCTTTCTGCAGCACAATTCTGGTACTAGATTGTGTTTGACTCCATCAAAAATACTTCAAATACTTCTGATATAAACTGTTGACATTATTTGACACCAACACCTCTGGCCACCCATAAATTGCAAACCAACTTCTCAAAACCTCAATAGTTTTGGCACTTGTGGTATTGGACATAAACTCAACATTAATCTGCTTGCTATAGATATTGACCAAAACAAGGTATATTTCCCTTGCACTTCAAAGAAATCAAGATGTAGGCACTCCCCCGTTTCCTGTGTTAGACAATGGAATGAAAGGAACTTTTGTTGGTAAATCCCACTGGAGACAACGCTGATCTACATTTAGTTCATTTCTACATTACTTCTGCAATTTCTCAGTACCGCACTCTTTAGGCCAGCCATTCATAGCATAATTGAACGCTTTACATGCCTTGCATGTTTCTTCACAAATTTCTCTGGCAGATACTGGCATATCATTTGAGCATGTAAAGTGGTTTGCAGGTAACTCTGACTAGAAATTTATCAGTCTTCCTGGGAAAACTTTAATGAATTTATGTATTTGCAAGATCTGCTGATTTACAATATTTGATATCGTAATGATGGCTAATTTCATCATTTGATCCTCCTTACGAATAGACTCATTTGTGCTCTCTTAGCACTTGCTTAATGTCAGACATATTCTTATTGACCCCTGCAGTAAATTACTCGGCCCATTTTAACCATATCTTCTTAAAACAATTTGTTCCCATCAGGGAGACTTTTTTCCCTCCTAGTATTTCCAATGGCAAGTAATAGGTTGTATCATCATATTCCACCCTAATATAACTTCACCTAACATCAGAATACTGTTACTGGACTAACTAGTCAGTTTCACCAGTTTTGTGTATGTGACTTAGGGATTTCTTGCATTGCCTTCCAGAGATAATAGACATTGCTGCAGCTGTATCAACGATGAAAGTAAGTTGTGGATCTGCAACTTTCATTTTTACTGTGGGTGCTGGAACTACATCTTCAACCCTTGTTGAGTCCAGGATCTTATTGATTAGAATAGTCCATAGGACTGGGGTCTCATGGGCAACATTGGTCAAAAGCACCTGGCCCCCCATTAAGGTGACGAAAACTTTCACTTTACCCTCATCTCCTATTTTGTTTGCTTTCAGCCAAATGTGCAAATTTGCCTTTATTTTCAATAACATACTGTCCTGACTCACTGTGCACCTGAATACTGAGCAGAAAAGGCAGGGCCCACCTTGAGTGGGAAACGTAGTGGGAGGGGGAACTTAATTGAGCAGGAGGTTAAACATCAGTTTCCTGATGTTGGGATGAACTTTGGCAATTAAGTTCTCAAGGCTTGAAAGGCGGGTCGAGTTTCCTGATGAAGTGTGTCAGGAAGCCCGTTTGCATGCATTTGCAAGTCATGCATGCTCATGAAAAGGCAAGTCAGCAGAGTTAAGTGCCCCTCCAAATTAAGTTCTCTGCCAGTGAGAAATTCATGTATGCACATTTATGACTGCATGTAAGTGATGTGCACCTGACGAGATCGACTTCTTCTGGACTTAGCCACCCTCTTGATTGAGATCAGCTGCCAATCGACCAATTGCACGGAGACTGGGCAAGGGAGGCAGGATCAGCAGGGAAGGACAGGAGGGGAAGGGAGCCAGAACGTCCAGGGTTATTTAGGAGTGTATCCAGGGCTAGAACAGCAGACGCATGGATGCACTATCTGAATGTTCCCCTCCAAGCCACACACCATCCCGGCTTGGAACTATACTGCAGTTCCTTCGCTGTCACTGCAGTCTCCAGGCAATCCAGTCTTTCTGCTAGCTTTGGTCCAGATGAGGAGGAACCAGAGCAGGTTAGCCCAGGGCCAGGAAGAACAGTGACCAGAGCAGCAAGAGGCAGCGGAGCCTCAAGAAGGTCAGGATGCTGGCCATCAGTGCAACGACAAGCATTGGCCCAAACTCAGGTATATCGCGGGTGGTGCAGCTACTTGCAGCTGACTGAAAGTCAATGTTGGAGGTGCCTTAGGATGTTGGACAATGTGTTTGCACAGAGCTGTCAGCTTCTCTATGAGGACCTGCGGCTGCAAGGACTTGGAGGCGATCCCATGCCAATGGCCACCCTAAACTTCTTTTCCAGTGGCTTCTTCAAGGGCTCCACTGAGGACCTGTCCGGCATCTCCCAGTCAGCAACACATAAGTGCACCTGAGACATGACAGATGCCCTCTTCAGGAGAGTGCACCAATTTGTCCAATTCCACCTGGATCCTGAGAGGCAGGCAGCCAGAGCATCAGGTTTTGCAGCAATTGCAGAATTGCTGCAGATGCAAGGGGCTATTGACTGCACACATGTTATCATAAGAGCTCCCTGGTAACAGCCAGCCAACTTATCGATAGGAAAGGTTTCCACTCTTTGAACATACAGCAGAAGTGTGATCACACCAGACAAATCCTGCATATTTGTAAAACAAAACAGAATTACCTGGAAAAACTCAGCAGGTCTGGCAGCATTGGCGGAGAAGAAAAGAGTTGACGTTTCGAGTCCTCATGACCCTTCAACAGAATCCATATTTGTGCTCAGTTCCCAGGGAGCTCTCATGATGCCTACATTCTGAACCACTCCCAGGTGCCACAATTTTTTTAAGAACCCAGCGATTGCAGGGCTGCCTCCTTGGGGATAAGGGATACCCCCAGAAGACCTGGCTGATGACTCCAGTTCACCATCCACGGAGTGCCCCTGAGGAAAGCTACAATGCTGCACATGTCTTCATAAGGGCCACCACTGAACAGACAATAGGCCTCTTAAAGATGAGATTTAGATGTTTGGACCACTCATGTGGGGCACTCCTACATTCTTCACACAGCGTGTCCCAGATCATCATTGTCTACTGTGCTCTGCACAGCCTCATCCATTGCAGAGGGAGGCACTGAGGAGCGAGGTGACTCCTCCGACAATGAGGGCAGGGAAGAGGATGGTGATGACAAGGTCCAGGATGTCGCGGAGCCACATGCAGAAGCCATTGCAAGGGTACAACATGGCCCTTGACAATCTAACAGCTAGTAGATTCCAGGTACAGTAAGCTGTCAATACTTACCCTTTCCTATTTTGTTTTCAATTATCTGCTGGCTGGCAGGCCGTGGCTCTTTATTTGTAATGTACATTATAGTTCACTCTCACGTACCTTGATTTATAAATTAAATTGTGTTACTTAACGTCAGCCCTGCTGGCAGTTGATACTTTTCATGTGCCAAGCTGTGCTGATATGCAGACACTTATGGCAAATGCATCCTTTGAACCTGCACAGCACTCCGTTCTCCCGCGACCTCAAGCGCCTACAAGTAGAAATGAAATATTTCCCATACCCTCATAAAGTCCATATGCATGGCACATTGAAAACAGCATGATTTCTTATCTTGGCAGGGATGCACTCATGTCACCTTCACACCTGCTCCCAATGGGGAGTAGACCTTGCAGGGAGCTCTTTCCGGCAGAACTAGAAACATGGGAGCACAGGGAAGAATAGCATTTTGCCCCTCCTAATCGCACCTCCCCATGCACCTTGATCAGGGAAGTTCTTGTGACTGGTCCTTGATCACCACTCACCCTTAATAACTCCATATCGCTTAACATCTTTATTATCCCAAAAAGTATCAAAGTTACTTTGCAGCCCACTCAATGATAGTGCCTCACCTACACAAATGGGCTGTGGAGGTCCAATCGGTCACAATCACCCAATTGCAGAGACTCCTACACATCTCAATCCTAGATGGCCATTGTATTAGTGCAAGACTGTGATTCATCACTCTAGACACCCCAACCAAGTTAAACATCTTTCTTGCATGGATCCTATAAAGCCCTGTAAGAGCTCTTGATGCTTCACATAGCCTCACAGTCCTCCGCATGGTCCAGCACACAGGCACATACCTGCATGTTAGTTTAATATTATAATAGAACAAGGACAGCCAATTGGCCGTGCACACCTCTTCATTTCCCTAACGTCTAGAGAAGCCTCTGGTTTTCTTTTGTTCAGACCACAGTGGAGAGCTTCACTCTTTTAACTCTCAAACTACACCTACAATGTTCCTGTTAGTGGTTCCCGTTCCCGTTCCTCTCCAAAATGGTTCTTGGATTTTAGGATTTTATAGAGAAGAAAATTGCATAGACAGAGGGTTTGGCTCAACTACAAACTTGCTGGTTATTAGGAATAAACGTCTTTACGCCCTAATACAAAACTCTAAGCTGGTTTAAATGACAACACCTCGATTGGTTCGACCGATTCAAATCTCTCCACGATTCGACCTTGGCTCCCAACCAAAACACACAAAGTCACCACAACTTATTAGGAATAACCATAGGTAAAACCCCATGTTTCTACCCCAACTATACTTAGTTCAGACCCAACTCCCTGGATTTTTTCATTACTCTTAAGTTACTCTCACCTCTCAGCCCCAATACCGCTCAGAATTGGCTGGTAACTTACAATACACTACACGGTTGGTCCTTCTGGTGAGAACTGTAGGTCTGCGAGCCAGATTGACCCTTCCTGACCCTCCTTCTTGACTGCAGTGACAAACCCTTCTCTCCTGGCCTTTTTATGATGATTCTTATCGAAATATCATGAACACATTTCCTGAGGTCATCCTGCTGGATGGTTAGTGCTTAGCACCATCTTTCATCCTTCAAGTCTGGAACTACTCAGTGCTGATGTTGTTTCCACAACTGAAAACAATGAACCCCACCAAGGTGAAGTATCCCTGGCTCCAAAGCTGATCTTTAGGCGAATGGTTTCTCTCCTTCCGTGACAGGAATGAATGGATGTTGTCTGGGGCCATTTGGTTGTGACAATGGCTTCCTCATTTCTTAATTAGATTACACGATAGTGGTTATTCTGTGTTCACTGCTGTGATGATGTCTTAAATTCCAGTCCTTTTAATAGTATCAGATCTGTTGTGATGTTGGAATGTCTGAGATTAACCCCCACCCCACAATGTAGCCTGCCTCAGTGTTTTGTACTGAGGCTGGGCTTTTATTCACAATACGTGTGTCTGTGGGGGTTTAGGGTTCTTTCATCACGTTTTATACAGTCCACTTGCAGGGAATTCCAATCCCAGATTCCTTGTCACTCACATAGCCTGTTTAACTCCCCTTGAAGACTCTTTGCATCCACCTCACATCTCACATCAGGGCAACAGCAGCCGGTGATGCAATGACCTCACTGCGCACTCTGTGCAGACATCATTCTCAGAGCTCAGAACATAGCAAGCTGCAAGTCATGGATTGCATAATGCGTGCCCAGGCTGCACATTCACAACTAATCAGCATTTAAGCTTCCTCATGTTGGAATATCAAGTAATCACAAAGTTGTGAGAGAAGTCACTCTTTAGGAGTTCACTATCAGACTCTATTGGTGGACCGAGTTCCATGCCCTTAAATGCCTGCTACCATTGATGCAGTTAGCAGCAAGATGGAATCCAGAATACTTCCAAAGAGTACAAATGAACATATATTTACAAGTGCAAAAACTATATAGAATGGTTGTAAACTCATACCACCCTATGTGCCTTCAGAACTTCTTAATCTTTATTTTTCTATTGTCATGCCGAGGTAGCTGAAATCTACAGTTGAGGTGGAGGCAGCCTGCTGATTGCTATGCCTTGTTGGCTGTGAGATGGGGTACCTGGAGGGAGGTTGAGGTGCCTCATACCCCACTCACCTAACCATTGCTGCATTGCATCCAGCCACTGCTGCACTGTACCCACGGATAGAGCAATAGAGTGCAGGTCCAAGTGCATATGCAACAGCCACTGTGCTTCTGCTGGACCTGGCCATCCAGGTAGCCGCCACCCTTTCCATGTAGGCAGCCAAGTGCTCGCATACTGGAGCCACAACAGCAGATGGAATGTGGATGGACTCCTCCAGCCTTCAGTCCAGTCTGCGCATGGCTTCTGGCATCTCAGCCTGATGTTCCCCTGCCTGTCTCCATCACCAACATGTCTCTTATGGCTGAGTCTAGAGGCTTGATATTTGCATGGGGCTCAGCAGGGGCCTGGTCTCCAGCAGTCCTCTGAGTGTCAAAGACCTCTGCTGTCACTTCCTCTGTCCTCTGAAACCATGTCTCTGTAAGGTACTCACCAGATTGTGTCTACGAGCTTATTCTAGAAACCACACCCACCGAGGTCCATGTCTCTGTGCTGGTGGAGGATGCAGGTAAACGTTATGACAGTGCATCCTCTGAGGTTTTAGAGGCTTCCTCCTCAGACATTGGGTTGTAGATGGAGCTATGGCCAGTCGCTGTTGTGGGCCTCCCCCTTTTCTTGCTGGTACGTGGAGTGGAGAAGAGAAAGATCTAGTGGATGCTTAAGCAGGCTCTCTTCTTAGAACAATGTCTCACTCTGTCAACACATCTGACCACTGCATACTGGGGGCATCCTCACTGGCTTCCTGGGGGAGTCCTGTCTCACCTTCAGTACAGGCATGGTCCCTGTCCTCCCTGGTAGGATGGGCAGTCTCCTCTTCAAAGGTGGTGACAACTCTAATATCCACAAGCTGTCACTGGTCTTGGCCTGTTCCCTTTTGTTGTGTGCATTCTTGTCCTGCAGACATACAGAAGGATTAAGTGTCATCCCAATAGGTGCATGAGCAGTTTAAGAGCCTGCATGGAGCCAGCTCCTGAGCCCTCCCCAGTAAGTGATTAACAAGCACTATGTCATGCAACATTGAGAGCATGAAGTGGCTGCCACACATTCAGTTCACATATCCCATCTGCTGCCTAGTCCTGCAATCCAAACTCCTGTCTGACATCCCTGTGCACTCACATATTTATATTGCCTAATGCACTCATGACTGTTACTCTGAAGTGAGTAGACAGTGCCACTTACCCTGGTGGAACACAGCAGATCATTCATCCTGTTTTGGCATTGCTGGCCTGTTCCTTTGTGGGCCCCATGGGCACTAACCTCTACTGTGACCTCCGCCCAAGCCACCTTAGTCAGACGAGAGGGCCTACTGCTGCCATCTGGAGGAGAACCTACGGGAAGGCTTCAGAACCATGGAGACACATTTTGTCTGCTCTGCAGCATTCTGATTGATGCAGAAACTGGAGCTCCTGGCTTGCAGTGTGGGTGTCCTTTAAATTTGGTGCCCAGACCTTCAACCCCATGAGGTAAGGGCAGAGATGGAAGCTTCCTGCCTGCCCCAACACTAGATTTGCTGTGCGTTCCACTCCCACCACCCAAGTCATTCTCATTTCCACTCCCACCACCCAACTTATACTCCCGAATGGAAGATACCACCCATTAAGTGCACATGGAGCAACCTTTCAACTTGCTCAAACTTGCTCAAAACCAACTTTAGGAGTTCCAAAAATCTGTCACATTTTTCTTCAATCCCTACTTTTTCAAATAGAATGTAAGCAAGAACTCCATTACATCCTCACCACCATCTTTATGTTATACATTGCACTGAGATATAGTCGCCATTTGGATTCACAACAGGCAGCTATTATTGAACTAATTTTATTTACACCTCACTAACCGAGAGAACAATATAACAAAGTGCTCAGATCTTGCAATATGCTACAAGATATTCCACATTTGTTAAGAAATAACTTTGAGGCATGAAAATGCTTTCTCACAGAAAAAATATTTTTCACAACTGATGAAGTACCATAGATGCAAACCTGTTGAATTAAACAAGTCTAAAGGATGTGCATATTATCAAATGTTTTAAAAGTGTGACTCTAAATGACTCTTCCCAGAACTGTAGTAAATTAATATACAGAGATCAAGGGTAAACTCATCGATCTTAAAAAAAATGTTGTCAGGAATATCAGGCTTCCAAGCAATGCAAAGTATGGCAATGAGTTTGCCAGATTAATAGCACTATGTGGCTTGATCTTCGCTGTGTGCTATTATTAATGAACTAATTTATCACTTCACCACAAATAGCAAACAATCTATCCCATATTTCATTCTCTCTTTTCTCCTGAAGAAAAAAGCTCACATAGAGCAGCAGCTTCTCGGCACCTTACCCAAGAGGCCATGCTGAAGGTGTGGGCTTAGGCAGGGAATGTCAGCAAGCTATTTGACCAGATGGGGCATCACAGCTGAGCCTGAGCCTATTCTCACCTAATGTTCACACTCAATCACTTTCCACTGGAAGTAACAGAATAAAGATCGGTGACAGGAACGCTGGTTATATGATTTGCAAGGTTTATTGAACAATTGGAGAGTCCATATACGCCATTCCTCAATCTTCATTTCAAATTCTGACATGAAGCTTGGGATTCTGAAACTTAAATGGTTGCAAGATGGAAATAAGCAAATTCCTGCATCAAAAGAAATTCTTGATTACTAAATGTTATAAATAAAGAAATCTCTCACAGGAGAAAGGGAATCATTGGGCAGATAGGCCAGATGGACCTATCATCTTCTCCTGAAACACATTTATATATAACTATGCTTATAAATTACTGGTGGTGATATTAGCTGAGCTCTTTTGTGTGATATTTTTTAGTAATTTAATGCAAGTATTAGCCAGTATGTTGTAAATGGTTCAATGTCTCTGCTGGAATAGAACAGTGGAATGTCATACAAATGCACAAAGCATTTGTCTGCTAATATCACTAACAGTAATTTATAGGCTAATATTACTAAAGTGTAGTACTTAAAATATCAAACACTCTCAGCCTGCTGGCATGATGAAGATGCCATTATAATTTGGAACAGTTAGCCTTCTAAGATGCTGCTGTTACAATAAAATTCATTCCCCTACCCCCCCTTTCCCAAACCGCCCCCCCCCCCTTCCCCCCCCCCCCCCCCCATCCCCACCCCGCCTCCCCTCACATGATAGCATGCCTCACATTATGACAACTTTAGTTTCCTACATCGCAACAGTGACCAGACTTCAAAAGTTCTTCATTGTCATTAATGCGCTTTGTGGTATCCTGAGTTTGTAAAACATGATATGTAAATGTAAGTCTTTCTTTCTTCGAAAGTTTGTTGTTATTAGTATATACAAACTGCATTCCAAAATCAAAAGAACCTAAGTTAGGCTATTTCAGATTAATTAATAAAATATCAGTATATTCCTGTTCAGACACTTCAAGCTCCACATTCAAAATAATCCATTAGTTAACCAAAGCTATCATACATACTGCTATTTGGCACATTTGCCACTATTTTTCTCTTCATCCTGGTGGGTGGAGATCAAGCAGCCTCTGCCTAAAGCAAGAGCAGCAATGTCATTTTTTTCAAAAAAAACTTATTCTGATTGAAAATAAACTTGTTGTACTACTGGCAATCTCATTGGAGAATTTTGATGCAATCACAAGAAGTCTGTTAGATTAGAAACACTGTTTTTGTATAATGTTCTCTCATCTTCTGAACACAAGAGGTAGGAGCAGGAGTAGATCATACGGCACGTCAAGCCTGCACTGCCATTCAATACAATCAATACTGATCTGGGGCTTCAACTCCACTTTCCCACCTGCTCCTCATACCCCTGATCCCTAAGAGACCAAAAACCTTTTCTAACCCGGCCTTAAATATATTCAACAATGGAGCACCCATTACCCTTTTGGGTAGAGAATTCCCAAGATTCACAGTCCC
This sequence comes from Carcharodon carcharias, assembly GCF_017639515.1. NCBI lineage: Eukaryota > Metazoa > Chordata > Chondrichthyes > Lamniformes > Lamnidae > Carcharodon > Carcharodon carcharias. Next base: position 169,548,144 of record NC_054468.1, on the reverse strand, counting down.
TTGATGAAGAACTTTCTCCTCATTTGAGTCTTAAATGATCATCCCTTTTACTGAGACTGTGCCCCCTGTGTTCTAGATTTCCCAACCAGGGAAACAACGCATCAGTGCCTACCCTACCAAGTCCCTTCACAACTTCATAATCATGTCTCTTGCAATGAGATAACCTATCATTCTTCTAAACCCCAGAGAATATAGAACCAATTTACTCAGCCTATCATCATAGGACAATCCTCACATCCCAGGGACCAACCTAGTGAACCTTCGCTGAGTTTTTGCTTTTCAATGGAATGTATTTTTGTTGAAAATTTTAAATTGTATCTTTATGTTTCACACGGTTTATGCTGCCATACTTATTAGTCTATTTACCCAATAAACCTTGGCCAGCTCGTCCCTTGTACCGATATAATTGGCTTTGTTTAAGTTTGAAATTCTTGTTTGTAATTGGAGTCTGTCATTTTCAATCTTTAATGTGGAATTCAATTGTATTATGATCACTATTTCCCATTGGATATTTTACTATGACACATTAACTTTGCATCATTGCACAATACTAGATCTAAAATAGCTTTATCCCTAGTTAGTTTCATAACATATAACTCCAGAAAACTGTCTTGAAAACATTCTACAAACTTACCTTCCAGACCAGCTTTGCTAATTTGATTGGTCCAGCCTATATGAAGATTAAAGTACCCCACAATTGTTACATGGCCTTTGTTACATGCTCCAATAATTTCTTGTTTAATGCACTGTCCAATGGTATAACAACTGTTCGGAGACCTATAACCTACTCCCGCCCATGTTTTCTGACCCCTGCAATTCCTGCTGTCCATCCATGTAGATTCCACTTCATGATTTTCTGAACCAAGATCCTTTCTCGCTGAAATCCTTAACTCATCCTTTATCAATAAGACTATCCCTTCTCCTTTTCTATTCTGCCTTCCTTTTGAAAGCTATCTTGCCCTACTCTGACGCTATTTGCTGGCAGACTCTAATGTTTGTACGCTCTGTCCCTTCCTATCACACTCTGGTTACTATTGCTCATATTGGTACTGTCCACTATTGCCTTGTCCTTTCTCTTTAATTTTCTAAAACTTCCCTCATGTTTAGCCTCACCCCCACCAGCCACCAGCCCCCCCCACCCCCCCGCCCCCCCCCCCACCCCCCCCCCACTCCCCCACCCCCACCCTCAACATCCACACTGCTGATCCTGCACTATTTAGTTTAAAGCCCTCTTTACAGTCCTGGTTATAAATTTCACTAGGACACTGGTCCCAGAGTAGTTCAGATGAAGACTGTCCCAACAGTACAGCTCCCTATTTCCCAGTACTGGTGCCAGTGCCCCATGAATCAAAACCCACTTCTCCCACACCAATCTTTGAGCCATGATTTCAACTCTCTGGGAGGAATTTTCCCCCCATTGGGGGGTAAGTGCAGGAGTGGGCGCAGACAGGCGCGCCTCCGATCGGCACCCCCAACTGGGGGCATGCCGCCATTTAACAAGTGTGGGCCAATTAAGGCCCACCTAATATGACGTCCGCCAGGAAGTGCTATGCGCTCCCTGTGTGGGTGGGGTGGAATTCCCTCAGCCGAGAGTGTGCTTTTTCACACATGTGCACAAAAGAGTGCACTGATCTCCCTGAGGCTAAATGCTGCCTCAGGGAGATCAGCTCCAAATTTTAAAATGTTAAAGAGACAAAAACAAAATTTTCCTGACATGTCCCCTCATGTGACACTGTCACATGAGTTGGGACATGTCCATCGCTTTCAGGGAAGCCTTTATTAAATATTTAAAAACCCTCTTGAAATCTCATCCTGCCCGTGGATGATTTTTCATGCTTTTTCTTAAGCCCGCCAGGGCTCCCAGCCTGCCGCCAACCTTAAGGTTGGACGGGCAGGTCCATTAATTGCGTTAAGTACTTTTTAAATGGCCTCAATAGACCGTTGAGAGGTCAGCAGGTGCACAGCTGATCGGCTGCATCCCCGCCGACCTGAAAATGGAAATAACGCGGGGTGACATCGGGAGGAACTCCCGATGTCATCCCGTGTCATTTTACGCGCCAGCGAGCGGGCCTTGCCATCCGCTTGCTGACCTAAAGATCCTGCCTTCTGATCTTATTTACCCTATTTTCTGTTGGTGCTGCTTTTCAATTTAGCTCCTAACTGCTTATATTCCCTCAGCAGAACCTTTTTCTTAGTCCTACCTATGTTATTGATAGCCACATGGACCACGACAACTGGATCCTTCTTATATGCCTCTTTTATCCCTTTCTCTTAATCCCATCTTTCTTTCGTCTCTTTATTTCACTTTCTGTACCTAATTTGACATTGAGTTCAATATTCTGACACTTACTAGTTCAGACTCTGCACTATTTATTAATGATTTCTCAATATGATTGGTTAAGGATATACACAGTTGCTTGCCATATTCATATAGGTCCCAGGTGTCCAACAGAGTGTGTTGCACTGTTTTGACCTTTTTTGCCATACCAAAGTTCATCAAAACATAATGGGTCAAATTTTCCCATCCTGATCGCAATGGATTTTGAGGCGGCAAAAAGATCGGAAACCTGCCAGTGTAAAAATAGTTTGCAATTCTCCCGAATAGTGGGCCGGTCATCCTGCTGCCTTGTGTCGTGCACACCATTTGTATTCATTACCATCTCTTGAACGCTTGAATGCTCGCCAGAATCATGTGCCGCCTTCCAATTTGCATAAAACCAGTGGGAAATTACATCGGTCTGAATCCCATTTGAAAAAGAGAGAACACCTCACTACCACATCGCCACAACAATCAGAGGCAGGGACAGCCTAGGTCTCCGGCATTTGGAGGACTGCTGGAGACAAGCCACCTGCTCAGTCCCCTTGCTTGTCAGCATTTCTGTTACCCTTGTCAAGCTCCAGCTTCCTGCCCCTTGGTCTACACTCTGCCTTCCACCTTGCCACCTCCTCCTCCACCTCCCTGCAAAGCCTTCCTGCCCCTTTGCCTTCCATGTTTCTTTCAGAGTGTCCTCTTTTGACGGGGTCTGGAGGCTTGGACTTATTTTGAGCTGCCTTATGGGCCTTGATCTGCTGGTGCTTATAAGATAGAGAACAGAGTTTTAGTTGATGAGCAAGAGATTTATAAGTTTGCATGTCACTCATTGTGCTTGATAGGTTGTGATGAACTGATGGAAGTGTGAACCATGTTAGGATGCTGAGGCAATCCGATCTGCCCTTCCCAACAGGAGTGATCCCTGTCCTTCCCAGCAATCTCAGCTGCAGCCACTTTGAATTCCATAAGGGCAATTATGTCAGCTGGTCCTCCCCCAGTTTGTGCCTTTCTTGATTGTTGTGGCAAGCTTGTCCTGGATGAAGACAAAAGAAAGGTATGTAATGAGTAGGGATAGAGCAAAGGTTGGGAAAGGTGCATGTCCCCTGTGTGTGGTTAGTCCACCCCAGCAGGTCTGAGGATGGAGAATCCGCAGCATAAGTGGGATGGCGGTGATATAAAAGTCTTGATGAGAGAATAAGTGTTGATATGTGTCCCCCGCTAATGGTTGTGTGAGCTCCCTGAAGAGAATAGCTGTTTGAGTGCATGATGCCATGATGAGAGTTTGACACTGGAGGGAGTTGAAGGATGACTTACCCTGGTGGATAAGATCATTCATCCTCTCCTGCACTGGATGGCATTTCAGGTGAAGTTGCCAGCCACGCTAACATCTTCTGCGATGGCCTTCCAGGCTGGAGAGGTGAGACTGGTGTGCTTCCTGGAACCGTTCCTGGGATATAGGGCATCCCGATACATCCGCACTCCTCTGATCAAGGCCTTGAAGGCCTGGTGGTTGAAGTGGGGTGCTGCCTTCTTCTTGAGGCATGCAGCCTTCTTGTTTTGGCTGGAAGACATCTCTGTGTATACTGCAGGCAGGTGGCCCCAGCTGGCATTTAAATATGGTGCCTGGACCTTCAACCCCGCCAGGTAACAGGCAGGTGAATCGGAGAGACATTCATCTGTGCAAAATTAATGAGCTTCCAAGTGTGGAATTGGGCATGATTTCCCACCATTCTGAGCATCAGGATGCACGCCTCGGAACCTGACCGCACTTAGTTCCAAAAACAGAAAATTCTGCCCAATGTTTCTCTTTCTGTACCTGATCTAACTTTGAACTTGCCCGCTCTTATTTATACTTCCATGTCAATCATTGTGCTTTTTATTTCACAATCCTTTAACCTAATTGATTAAGGACATACCCAGTTGCCTGACCAGTTCACCCAAGTCACAGACCCTGATTTCCCTCGTTGAAACAGTATCAGCTCACATTTTTAAAAACTTGTGGCACAAAATAGCATCAAGATGGAACAGACATGGGCAAATCTACCGAACAGCAGAGATCATTTGCTGCTCTTTCTGCAGTACATTGTTGGCTATATGTTCATTTTTATGTAAAACTGTAGGTATAAAAATAGTAACTATTCTTGAACAGAATAACTTTTATAATAGAGCTAGATGTCTTTCAAGTATTAAATCATAACACTGTGGGGCCAGGGTGACATGGGTATTCATTGACATTTCTGATAGTTTTGCAAAATAGCCCTACTAATGATGACAGTCAAACCCACGAATGGGATGGTATTTAATACAGGGGTCTCACCTGCCGACTGCAGAGCTGGCAAGAGCCCCTTGTTGCTTCTTGTCATGAAGGCCCATTGCATTAAGTGGACAGTGACAGACCTTTCCCAGGACCAAGGACTCCTGAATTCCACCCCTCGAGAGCTGCCAGCCCATCAGAGACTGTAGACAGTGCCATCAGAGGAATGGTGGGAGCTACCAAGAATGCAGCCACCAAAGGGGTAGGGTGAGTGAGGGACCCCAGGTCACAGATGAGTGAGGGAAGGATGGGGGTCATGGGATGTGGGTTGTGAAGGAGGGGTGTCTGCAGCAAAGGGAAAGGGGTGGCTCTCAGCAGGCCACCCTCTGTCCCCCACCCCCACCCCCACCCCCACCCTCAATTCTCTTCCGATGCCGGTTCGCTTGATCAGACGCTGTGTCTTGGAATGAGGGAATCCCTCCCAGAGCCTGCAAACAACCCTGAGAGGGTTTGCTTTATGGGCTTACCACATGGCGAGACCTTCACCCACCGCTGGGTGAATACCAGTGGTGGTGAGATGAGGCCCTTATGTGGACAGTAATTGCCTACAAATGGACCTCAATTGGTAGTGGGATGGGAAGGATGTGTATGAGCCTTTAAGCCCTGGACTTAATCAGGGCAGAGGCAGAAAGGCAGTGGGGTCCCTACCCACCACCTTCCCACCTGAATAATTGTCTTCCACCTTCAAACTCAACTTGGTGGGGTGGGCAGGGGGAGGAATTAAATATCAGCAATGGTCAATGTCACGTCTGTCTGATGCACAAAATAATAAATTATTCTCCATATTCCCTAAGCCAGAATTGAAAACTAGTTGAACTATTATGGAAATAATTTTTATGCTGGGGTAAGAACTGTTTTCATTTGTACCTTTGTTATCTTAGTAAAGTGGCTAAATCAGCACCAGAAGAGTTATGAACTCTTAAACTAGACTTGCATTTTCACATAGGAAGATAAAAGCTGCTGCTATGCACATCAGGGTTGAGTGTCAATCTGGGAGTGTTGAACAGAATGAAAGCTGCATACACTTTCTCCAGTACATTAAAATTTCTTACAGACCATTGGCTGGAGCTTTGCCCTTGTTTGTAAAATTATTTATGCTGAACTGAAGTTGCAGGAAAGGTTCTGGGCTTGGCTATTTGTCCCCACTATAAATGTTCCAGGTCTTTTTTTTTATACACTTATTAACAACCAGTATCAATTTTGTGAGGTATTAGCCCTTGTTACAATTCTGTTGTTGTGCTGCATCATATTAGATAAAAACCACATACCTCTCTCAAAATGTCAAAAATACAGTTGACAGTGTGGAACAGAAATATACCCTACCCTCATTAAAACATGGCCTGCAGAAGATAAGCAGTTTCTACGCGCACATTATAGTTAGTGCCTCAAATAAACTTGAATCAGTAGCATGAAAAATACAAAACCAAACGTAATAGTTGTTTAATTATACAAATGTTAAGACTTTAGCAGTCTGAAGGCAGTCGGATAGAACCATAAGTTTATGCAGTGCTTCACTTCTTAAAAAATACTTGGTGCTCCAGCCGGATTAACCAACAATGAAAATAATTCTAGTCACTTTGATTCAGAAATCACAGAGAATGTGCCTGCATTCCAATTTGCAGGAGAACTTAAGGAATAGTGAGAGCAAAAAGGGAACCACAGATGCCATGGTGTTTACCATTAAATTCACTTTAGTTCCACCATATAAAAAGTTAAAGGGAGTTCTGGAATTGAAAACAAATTAAGGCTTTGATATCATGTTGTGTGGTATTAGTATATGAATGCTTAATCCCTTAACATGAAAATCCCTTGTCTTCTATTTTTATGAAAGTGCTGATCTGTTTAAAATAAACAGTTCAACGGCATATGTGCACTAATATCAAACAATGTTATTTCAAAGCCTAAGTGAGAGGTGAGAACAGACCATGACAAATGAGAGCTGACACGTCCTCGGTCAGGTTGTGTCTCCCTGGCGCTACTAATATTTTGTGCACTCTCAAATTAAAATGAAATTATTTACAAATGGCTCATACCCACTCACTGTACACTATGAGACACAGTTTGGCTAGAGTGTTCCAGTGCGAGTTTGAGTTATTCTGGTTGATTGGCTGATCTAATTGGGTGGTCAGCACGACATGACTTAAGGAAGAAGCAATTTGTACCCTGAGGTGGGCAGTTTTAAATGCGGGTGTTCAGTACTGCTCACAGCATCTTGTTATCTTGGTAGGAGTTAGGCATCCCGTCGTCACTCATTTATGAAGCTGTCTCAATAATACTTGGCTCAGGGTTCCTGTGTTTATGTCGCCTCAGGCTTTTGGGTAGATTTAGGCTGGAAAAAGTGAATTCTATTTAGTGATTGCTCCAAATGGCAAAAATGAGTGTTTATTAGCACTTAGCAGTTGTCTCAATAATGACAAAACAGTTGCTTGTTATTGCTCATTGGATTTATATAAAATGATTTGTAATAACATTTTCTGTTTGCTATTCATACTTGATTGTAACGTGGCAAAAATAATTTGGCACCTGCTGCATTAAGACAATCATTAAACAGTTATAGTACAGACATAATGGCTTTTATATAATTGAGAAACTTCAATATGACTGCTCAAATATTATTTTAATACTTTCTAAACATTTTAATTCAAAATTTAATTAAAATAATCTCAAAAATCTACTAGACATGCTAGCTGCTTATGCAGATTCAACAAATCATGTGAGTATATCTTAAAGAAAAGTAAAAAAAAATGTTTTTAAACAACACATTTTACATCAAGATCTCCCAAAATTACTTGACAGTCCATGAAGTGCAATCACTGTTGTTCTGTAGGCATGCATAGCAGCCAATTTGCATATAGCAGGATTCCACAATTTGAAATTAGTTAAAAGACCATGTAATTTGTTTTGCTTGTGTTCGTTGGGAGACACCAGGGAACTCCCTTGCTCTTTTACAAATTGTTCAAATGGATCTTTTACATCCACCTGAACAGGCAGTCTGGACCGTGATTTAATGTCTCACCTGAAAGACAACATCTCTGACAACACTGCAACCCCTCAGCTTTTATTATGTCCACAAGTGCTGCAGTGGGACTTGAACCCACCACATTCTATCTCAAAGGTGAGAGAACAATCACTGAATCAAGCTGACAGAAAAATTACTCATCAATGGAGAAGTGGTTTACTGATTGAGAAATGTGAAAGAAATACACATGGCAATATTGGATCACATAACTCCTGAACCCAAAAAGCAAGTATGGCATGGTGACTGGCAACCAAAAGTGGTTTGTCCACAGATGGGTGGGAACAGTAGCACCTTAATCATAATACCATCTGATCTGTTCTGTTGTTGCTATAAATGATGTGTTTTGCTGGGACACCATGAAGCAGTCTTGTTAAAGTTATAATGAAGTCTTAATTAACATTACTGAACTATGTACATATTTACAGTGGAGTGTAAAGGTATGGAGAGGACCCCACAGGTCCTTACATGTTGTCACCTATCTTTAGACTGTCCTTAGCTCTGGGTCATGTGCCTTCTTACATCACTGTGTGGGCAGTACTATACTCAGTTCTATGTTAACCCTTTAGGTACCAGATACTTGTACTACACTATAATCTCTAGTTTTTATCGACACAGCACTTAGGTTGGGAGCCTATTTGATATATTATTGTTCTTTGAGGGGAAAAATCATCTTGAAATCTCTGGTCTTGCTTCACCCTTGTTAATGCTGTACTTGTGTCCTCCAGTTATGTGCTCACAATCTGAAGTCTAACAGCCTGCTTACATTCATAGGGCAGGATCATCTGGTCGGCGAGTGGGGGCGGGGCCTGCATGCCGACACATAAAATAACGTGGGATGATGTCGGGTGGAACTCCCAATGTCACGCCGTGTCATTTTCATTTTCAGGTCGGCGGGGGCACAGCTGAATCAGCTGCGCGCCCGACGACCTTTCAATGGCCATTGAAAAATTAAGGTCATTAATGGACCTGCTGATCAATCTTAAGGTTGGCGGGCAGGCCGGGAGCCCCGGCGGGCTTCAGAATAAGCATGCAACCTTGTCCACGGGCAGGATGAGGTTTCATGAGGGTATTTAAATTTTAATTAAAGGTTTCAATAAAAGTTATGGACATGTCCCAATTAGGAGACGTCAGGGAATTTTTTTTAATCATTGTATTACAAATTTTAATTCCGAGCCGATCTCCCTGAGGCAGCACATGCGTGAAAGAGCGCACTCCTGGCTGAGGGAATCCCCCCCACCCCACCCGCACAGGTAGCGCATAGCGCTTCCGAGCGGACGTCACGCTGGGTGGGCCTTAATTGGCCTATCCACGTAAACTGGCGGTGCGGCCCCACACTTCCCCCACCAAAGGGAGGAAAATTTTTCCCATAGTATTTAGCTAAACATTTTAAAGAACTGGATCATGCCATTCTTCAATTTTCCTCCAGTGGAAAAGAAGGTTAAAACTCTGTCTGTGTCTCCTAATAAACTCAGCATCCTAAATCTCTAAGCCATCTCTGTTGTTCTTTTGAGAACTCTATTCAACAGATTGGTCTCTTTTTGAAGCTACAGTGCCAAAACTGCAAACAAACTGCACCCTTTCCTGACATCTTTTCATATGTGAAGATGCGATCCATCCAAAGCAGGGTTGTAATCATCTCTAAGTTTACTTGGAGCAGAATTTTGCTCTTGGCGGGGGTGCTTGGCGGAGGCGGTTGGGGAGGCTCACCCAGTATGGAACGCAGATGGCTGCACTCAGTGCTGGTGTGGGCAGGGAGAGTAGGACGAGCGGACCTAGTGCGAACTTCGCGTATGCACACGAAAAAGTGCTTCAATCTCCCTGAGGCATGGATCTACCTCAGGTAGTGAAGCGCTGTTTAAAAAGCTAATGAAGAAAATAAGAATGTCATAAAACATGTCCTGACTCTGTCACATGAGCAGGGACATGTTTTTAATTCAAATGCAAAATTTTATTTTTATTTGCTTTAGAGAGCCTCATCCTGCCCATGGGTGAGGTTTCCTAAAAGGTGCAAAGGCTGCTTGGCCAGCTGTAAGGTTGGCCGGGCAGCGTAAATTTGAAATTAATTATCTTTTTAATGGCCTTAAAAGGCCTTATAATTGTCGGCGGGCATGCTGCCGACTAAGGCATGCACCCACCGAACGAAATATTGCGGGACTATGCGATGATGTCGGGACTCTTGCCCGAAGTCATCACACGTCACTTTATGCTTGGCTGGGTTGGGTGCATGCCCACCCGTGCTCAATATTCTGCCCTTGGTGTATCAATTTTCTTCCACCTTTCTATCTTAAATATCTTTTGTTATCTCTTCTTCTTATGCCATGCCTACTTTATTAGTCTCCTTGGGAAACACTGACACATGTAAGTACATAAGTCATAATTCCTGCTCTTTGTACGAGAGTTTATATTTATCCATATTAAAATGGAGTTTAGTCCATTCACTAAAATTGATCCAGATACGTCTGAATGCTATCAAGCTATTAAAGTGACATTGTTTATGAATTAGTGCAAAGAGAACTCCAAATCTAATAAAATGTTTGTAACATCTTTGGAGCTCTAACTGCTTCAGATATCAGTGTCTTAAATGAAATATTATTGTAATTGTTCAAAATTTCTGCATGGCATTAATAGGTCTAGCAACCAATTTGTATGACAGTAAACATTGTCCCAGAGTTGGAATATAAAAATCAATTGGCCTTGAATTGTAACAAGGAATCTGTTTTGCTCCATCTTGTTGTAAGTTTGTTGAACTGTGGAATTCAGGGATAATGAGAAATATCAAACTCTACAGGATCTGTGAAAATAAGGTGCCAGCATTTTTCTATTATACCTGACAATAGCTTTTACCATCATGAAAAATAACTCAAACGGCCACACCAAATGAGCTGCAGAAGCCTGATGTGCAAGACCCAATGCTGTGGGCATTCATCTGGAACAGGAATACACAGCCATTTGGCAGCAGTTAACAGTCATAGACCTAAGTGCAGACCAGATTATTAACTTAAAAGGGAAATAGACCACAATAGCTAAATGATCCATTCAATAACATTACTCACTTTTGTTTCTATTATAATTATTGCCAATGTCTATTCCTAGGCCTTAAACCTCAGGCCACAACATTTGATCCTCCTTTATTTAGGTCATGTATTTTTCATACTGAGATTTGCAGGTAAATTAGGTCTTTGTGTTTTTACAGATTCTGAGAATGATTTTGTTATTTAAATGAGAATGGTACAATGGCGTATGCCATACTACATTTTCCTCATCTACCCCAAGGAGGGTTGGATGGGACTTCAATCTGTTGTCCCAATTTCATCATGCCCTTGGTTTCTTGCATTGGCTTCATTAAATCTGCAGACTGAAAGGTGTGGAGGAGCAAAGGGTGCTTGGTACCCATGTTCACAAACCCAAAGATCTAGTGCACGTTTACAAAATGTATTCAAAAAGATTGATGGAATATTGGCTTTTATCTAATAGCAGCTGGATAACAAAGAGGAGAAAGTGATCCTTCAGTTGTCCTTGGTCAGGCCACATCTCATTTTCAGATTTCAGGATTGCACTTCAGAACACACTGGCCTTGGAGCAGTACAGCACAGATTCACCAGAGTTATACCAGGGACCCCTCCCACCACCACTGGTATTCCCGCCATGGTGTTGTGCCACCCTCGTGTTCCCCCCACCACCCTCCTGATGGCAACCCCCCAACCTTTCACCAGGGTCTGCCAGCCAAGCAACCCTAGGACTAACCTGAGTCTCTGGCTCAATGAATCTTCGGTGATGGAGACTGCCTGTAGTCCCAGCAGTGGCCACCGCTGTTGGTGGCACTGCTGGGACTAGACAGCGGCCAGCCATTTAAATGGCTGGCAGCTCTCGGAGATGGGAATTCCTCTCAGATGGGGCAGAAGTCTCACCCTAAGCCAATCAACAGCCCAATGGCCAGAAAATCACTGTAGGGCAACCTGCAAAGCTGAGGCGGGTTTGGCACAAACTTTTCAGTCGGGATGTTTGGGGGGTGGGGGTGGAGTGGGGTAGGGGCGGGGAGTGGGTGGGTCAAAGCCAATGCCTTAGTGTTACATTCCATCCAAAGGAGCATAATCTTAAAATTACAGTTATGCTATTCAGGAGTGAAATCAGGGAGCACTTTTTAACAAACAGTTATGAGTTTGCACACCCAAAACAGGGGGTCAATTGAAACTCACAAGACTGAGATTGAAAGATTTTCATTAAGTTAAATAATTACTGAATCTGGAGCAAATGCAGGGCTGAAGCACAGGCAGCCTTGATCTAATGAAATGGCAGAACAGGTTTGAGGGGTGAATGGCCCACTCCTGTCCCTATGGTTGCAGCGGTAGATCTCTCAGTCTGATTTCTCCATGTTCTCCTCTACTGTTCTATCCGACTTGGACTGGGAAAGTGGAGGAAAGTGGAGTCCAATAGGTAAAATATATCCCAACAAGCTGGATCAATATATATCAATGAACACAAAATGTTTTGAAGAGAAGAATAAGAGAAGCCTAATAAAAGATCACAGTAATTAAAATGGACAGAAAAATGAATAATGAAAATAATGATTTCTCCATGGGGTTGTAAAAGCTGAGCTTATGTTTCTTAATATTGCTGATGAAGTTTACTCTTCTCAGAAAAGCACAACTCTACTTAGCACACCTGCACCTGAAGACTTGCGGTAGTTTTCTTTATGATGATTCCCAGAGATTGCAATGTACAATTGTGATTTTCTGAGTCTTTTTTATAGACCATTTTGTTCACATTCTAATATTATACAAGTACACTCAAGGTTTTTAAAGTTTGAAACCTGCAGTTTTAAAATGATGCCCCTGGAACAGACTCCCTTGATTCAGTTAACATTGATAAAGATGAAAGTATATTATACAAATTTAGTAAAACTGTATGATATCAGCACAATAGAAGCCAGCTACTGTTTCTGGTTCCAACTTCACATAAATGTATTTATTAGCAATCAAATCAAATTGCTAAGCAAAGTTTTTCCCAGGATATAAAAAATAGATTGTTTAAGTGCTCTGTTAACTTGTTTTGTGTTTAATGGTAATGGAGAGAAGTAGATACAAAAATTCACATCTCAGTAGTTCAACTCTATAGCTATCACAACTGAGGATATCATTTTTGTTTTAGCTTTTAACCAGGGCAGCGTGGGAAGCCATTTCAATCCGATTTGAAATGTACAGGCATTTTTTTCGATAACCTGCATATGTCGATATTTTCCCAATAGCAAGAACTATATTCAAAATCTTATGGATACATAAAATTCTATTCTGTATAATAAAATGAGAAAACACTTTTACTTATTAGTAGAAATTCCAAAGTTGGAATCTTCCTCATAAATTGCTTTCATTGTCCTGAGATCACAGTCAAAAAGTGAATAGCCTGTTATTTAAAAGTGGGCCACTGTGGCATTTAGATACTTTTGTTCTCCTTTTTCATACCTGAAATAGCTTTTAAAGCTCTATTCCTTGAAAGTTAATATTTTAAGTGGTGGCAGCTGCCGCCTCACATTTTTTTTGTTCTGAAACATTAGGATTGTTAATACTTTGACCTTGTTACCAATTTTGAAGTAATAGAGCTACTCATCTATGTTGCAAGAAGTTATCATTCAAAAATCTGGCAAATTACAGCTTCTTGCCATCCATATCTGGTATCCATTAGGTCTGGACATAGCACATTAACTGGCTCATTATCTACTTCAAACCATATGGGCTTGGGTTTGGGTGGGTCACTGATGATTTCCTTAGGTGCCTGCCTAATTGTTACAATTAAGTTATCTCACTCACAGAACCAGGTATAGAAAATGGTGCCACAACCTTGAAAAACAGGTGTATGATGCTTTGACAATGACTGAGCAAGGATGGACTGCTGCCTCTGACTTCTAAAAATGTTTTGATCTTTATAAAGGAATTGACTACTAAACAATTTAAAAGAAATTACCCTTCTGTGGTTCAAATAAGCTCTTTACCAGCCATTGTACAGCCTATTGTATGAAACGTTTTAATACTTTGCGGTAAAGTCCATAGTCACCTATCAGGAGAGATGCAAAACAGGTCGCCAGCTTGATGGGTAACTAGTGGAGGCGACAGGGACCTTGGCCATTGGCTGGAGAGCTGGCGAGAGACCCGCATCAATTCTTTTCGGCAAGGCTGGTCATGTCGTGTGCCACTCAGGCATCTGACAGACCAGTGGCAGGCCTTCCTCTGGGATCAAGGACAGCAAGGGTGGGAGACTGCCCACCGAGGGCTGCTGCCCGTTAAAGGCTGGCAGGTCTTCTGCACTCAGCCATGTCACTGGGGAGGTGGTACTGCTGCTTGTAGACACTCCTCTGAAGTCATGGATCGAGGAGGGATCCAGGCAGAGGTGAGTGAAGGTAGCAAAGGAGTTGGAGGAGAGTTGGGGGAGGGTGTTCAGCTGCAAGGGTAGGGGGGGGGGTGGTAATGGGTGTTGGCTCTTCGACTTTGAATGAAGGATTCCCCTGTGAGCCTGCATGCAAACACACAGTGTTTGCTTGTCATGCTCCCTGCATGATGAGCCCTCAGCCCACTGCTGGGTTAATACCAGCCACGGTGGGGACAGCAGCTGAAGTTGGCATTCATTTTTTTACTTTCATGGGATGTGAGTGTCACTGGCTAGGCCTGCATTTAATGCCCATCTCTAATTGCCCTTGAGAAGGGCAACTTAAGAATTGCCACTTAAGGGTCTCACTTGGCAGCGGGGTAGGAAGGTCATCCCTGGGCCTTCCTGCCCTGGACTTAATCAGGATAGAGGCAGGAGGGTGGTGGGCCTCCACTCGCCGCCCTCCCATCTGATTAAATGGCTCCCCACTACCAAACTTGCCATGGGGGAGGGCATAATATTCTGCCCAATGTTACTGGTTTCACACTATTGTACAAAGGTCCACCATCCTTCTCAGTGTTACTTGCATTAAAATAGTTATAGTATCCCAAACAAATTATTTTAATATATTATTTTAAAATTAAATATAAAATGCTAAATACATTTAGCAAGAATAAGCAACTTTCACCCTCAACAGTTCTCCAATACTGTATTACAATTGCAGCAGTGAAGGACAATTCTGGGATCTTTAGTCCACTTTCTCCACGTAGGATTGATAGTCAGGTAGGTGGGCAGTTAAAAACACTTTAAGAAAGTGAATTAATGGCATTATCTATGAGCATGAAGTTTGCTGATGCATGTTTGTGTATTTAAGTACCTAACTTGATTTTTATCCCTGCCTTCAAAACAAATTGTGTTCATCATGCAGTTTAATCTAGATTTTATTAACCACACACATCCTAGATGATAAAGGATTTTGTGTGGAGTGGTTGCAGGCCAATATGGTCCTATATGGCACCCTCAGGCAGAGCTAGACAACCTCAAATTACATCACTCGCCCATGATTCTACCCTCACCTTTATAAATTGAGCCATAATGCATCTCCAGCAATAACTTCTCTGCTCTCCTCAAAGCCAAGGATTGCGCTGCCTCATGCACCAATCTCATTTTATCACTTGTTACTTTATTATTGCAAATGGTTCAATACATGGATTTTAAAAGAAAAATGTCCATTGTTCTAAGTATTTTACGTTACATATTCATATATCATATAACTGAACTGGAGTTCCCATTTGTAGGTGTTTGTGGAATATGAGCTTATTTTACGGTTGCAATTTGCGTGTGCTTCACGCCAATTGAGTGGGCTGTGGCCCATCCAGGCCATCCATGGATACATTCCTGCTCATGAGTACAGGTAAGCTGTTGCATGAGCCAGTGATCAGGTGCCTCTTGCCATCCTACGACTGAAGTGCTAAACAAGCCACTGCTCAGCCCACTCCAGATGTCGCAGAAGTCAGTGCAAAGACAATGAGGTTAGAAGTTTTAAATGCAGTGAGGTGGATCATAAAGCGTACGATTACTGGTCACTCAGAAATCCTACATCACAAACCAGGAAGCCATGTGAGCACCTAGGGTAAGAGATAGCTAGTTCTGTAAAGAAGGTGATTCCTTACCCAGTCATGATGAATGAGTTGCAAATAAGGGTTTTGAGAGAATGGCTACTTTTTCATGATAATACATGGCAGTCTGGCAAAATACCACTGTTGTATAAAGAGCAAAGTTGTCCATAATCAAGGGTTACGGCTGAGTACAGACGTACTGCTAGCCAGGGTCTAGCTGGAATGTAATGGTTGCACTGACATCATGGAGGTGTTATTTTATTTGTCAATGCCACTTGATAGTATAGTAGGGAATAATGTAGATACAGAAGGGTTGTTAGAAAGCAGCTCAGGCAACAGGAGATCATGATGATGCACTGCAGAGACAGCCTTTTGGACCAGGTAGGGAGCTGCAGAGATTACTGATTACTAAGTTGGGTTCAGCCCACCAAGGCCCCCCTGCAACACCTGAAGTGCTAAGACAATTTCAGACAAACAGCTTGCTGGGTTGGCTCTGATTATCATGCAGGTAGATACTGCGATGGTAAGCAGTCTGTTACATATTGGTCTCTTAGTTCAGAATGTTACAGGTGTGCCAGCCAACAATATTTCAGGACCTTTTTTTAATCATTCATGGGATGTGGGCTTCACTGGCTAGGCCAGCATTTGTTGCCCATTGCTGATTGCCCTTGAGAAGGTGGTGAGCTGCCTTCTTGAACCGCTGAATTCAATGTGGTGTAGGTACACTCAGTGCTGTTAGGGAAGGGGTTCCAGGATTTTGACATAGCGACAGTGAAGGACCAGCGATATATTTCCAAGTCAGGAATGGCTTGGAGAACTTTCAGGTTGTGGTGGTCCCATGCATCTGCTGCCCTTGTCCTTCTAGATGGTAGTGGTCATGGGTTTGGAAAGTGCTATCTAAGGAGCCATGGTGAATTCCCGAAGAGCTCACCACTACCTTCTCAAGGGAAATTAGGGATGGGTAATAATTGCTGGCCTGGCCAGCAACACTCACATCCCATTAATTAATTTTTAAAAATGGTACACACTGCTGCCCCTGTGCATTGGTGGTGGAGGGAGTGAATGTTTGTGGATGGGGTGCCAATCAAGTGGGCTGTTTTGTCCTGGATGGTGTCAAGCTCTTGAACGTTGTTGGAGCTGCACTCGTTCAGGCAAATGAAGAGTATTTCTTCACATTCCTGACTTGTGCCTTGCAGATGGTGGACAGGCTTTGGGGAGTCAGGAAGTGAATTACTCGCCACAGGATTCCTAGCCTCTGATCTGCTCTTGTAGCCACAGTATTAATATGGCTAGTCCAGTTCACTCTCTGGTCAATTGTAACCCCCAGGATGTTGATAGTGGGGGATTCAGTGATGGTAATGCCATCGAGTATCAAGGGGCGATGATTAGACTCTCTCTTGTTGGGACTTGTGTCACACGAATGTAACTTGCCACTTGTCATCCCAAGTCTAGATATTGTCCTGGTCTTGTTGCATTTGGACATGGACTGCTTCAGTATCTGAGGAATCACAAATGGTGCTGAACATTGTGTAATCATCAGTGAGCATCCCCACTTCTGACATCATGATGGAAGGAAGGTCAATGATGAAGCAGCCGAAGATGGTTGAGCCTAGGACACTACCCTAAGGTAGTCCTGCAGTGATGTCCTGGAACTAAGATGATTGACCTCCAACAACCACAACCATTTTCCTTTGTGCTGGGTATGACACCAACCAGCAGAGAGTTTTCCCCAATTCCCATTGAATCCAGTTTTGCTAGGGCTCCTCAATCAAATGCTGCCTTGATGTCAAGGGAAGTCACTCTCACCTCACCTCTGGAATTCAACTCTTTTGTCCAAATTTGAGCCAAGGCTGTAATGAGGTCAGAAGCTGAGTGACCCTGGAGGAACCCAAACTGAGCGTCAGTAAGCAGGTTATTTCTAAGCAAGTGCCGCTTGATAGCACTGTTGATAACCCTTTCCGTCTCTTTACTGATGATCGAGAGTAGACTGATGGTGTAGTAATTGGCTGGGTTGGATTTGTCCTGCTTTTTGTGGATGGGATATACCTGAGCAACTTTCCACACTGCTGGGTAGATGCCAGTGTTGTAGCTGTACAGGAATATCTCGGCTAGGGGCGTGGCAAGTTGTAGAGCACAAGTGTTTAGTACTATTGCTGGAATATTATCAAGGCCCATAGCCTTTGCAGATCCAGTGTCTTCCGCCGTTTCTTGACATCACGTGGAGTGAATCGAATTGGCTGAAGACTGGCATCTGTGATCACAGAATCACACAATGCAGAAGAGGTCCTTCGGCCCATCGAATCTGCATCGACACATGAGAAACATCTGACCTACCTACCTAATCTCTGGAGCAGTTGCTGGAAATTTGAAATAAAAACAAATAATAAAAAACGAAGAGAGCACTCAGTAAACTGCATGCTAAATTTATCATGGTAGAGGTGTTTTAGTCCAGTGGCTGAAGGATAGAACTTGAGCCAATCTTTACACACTTTTATAAGCATTCACTTACAGAGTTACACATTACAAGCATGTACATCCAAACTCAACAACCACAATTTTAGTTCATGTCCATTTATAGAAGGACAAGTGAATCCCCAGTTAATGTCCAGTACCTGCATATGATTAAACAAAATTAATATAACATTAATAGAGTGTATCATCTGCAAATCACTTGGAATGGGACAGTGATCAATTCTATCAGGATACTGCCCAGCTAGTGAAGGTGAAAATCACACATGTAAAATCATATATTAAATACACTTATTGAACTTTCAATATTGTAAAATGAGAATTTCCTAATGTCAGGGTGTGGAACAGAGTTTATAGGAATGTTGAAAAAACTACTTCAGTTTTTTTTAATATTAAGCGACCATAGAGTCAAGTGAGGCCATAGAGAATTGAACTGAATATCCTCAGCTTCCAAATGAAAGCTCACCTCATGCCTGCAGATGATATCATCAAGGGGTTAACATATTCATTAGGAAGAAGAGTAGGGCAAAGATTTAAATTTTGAACTCCGGAGTTGAAGTACGCTTCAGGGATGGGAAGAGAAGTTATTGCTGGAGATGCACTGTGGCTGAATTTATAAAGGTGATGGTGGAATCATGCATGGGCCGCTCTACAGAGCTTCACTGAGAGATGATGGTGCACTTTTTTAAACACTGCAAAGATGACAGTGAGGCCAAGCAGAGCTTTACACATGTTCATTACAATCACAGCAGAAAGTATTTATGATTTTGGTCAGAGTCATGGGCAGAAGCAAGAATGGAGGAATTCAAACAAGGGGGTTTTGAAAGATATAGTGATGGTGCTGAGGTACATTTAAAAACCTCAGGGAGAAAGTTAGAGTTGGAACAGTAGTTAATGGGGATAGAAGGGCTGATGGTGGATTTTTTTGAGGGGGATTGATGACAATATTTTTAAAAGGGAGAACAACAGTATCTGAGCAACGGGAAAAATAATTATCAAAGTTAAAGCTAAAGGAAAGTTAAATGCTCAAAAGTTGGATTGAGAAGATGAATGTGGATTGCTTGAAGGAGATGCATGGGGGAGATGGGGTGAAACTGCAAGGACCTTAACAACAGAAACCTTTTTACTGAATTATGAAAACATGCCTAATGCTGTGTGTAGCATTTTAAAATGCTACTAATTCTGAACTCTATTGTCTTTCAAGGATTGCAGTGGAGAGCACAAGTGGACATTTCAGAAAAGATTGTGGATTTTGATGTGGGGGGGTTGGAAAATTCAGTAGCACTGGGGCGCCTTGGCACCCAGGATCGTAGTTTTTCCAATAATAATTACTGTAAAAAAAAATAAGAGATGACAGTCTGCATAATCCACCCATTTGTGCCTTGCCTGGCATCTCATTACAATAAAATACTCTTAAGAGCTTAACCAAGTCCTTCATAACCTTAATTTCCCTCAACTCAAGCAAAAGGGACCATCCAGGTGACATTATGAAGCTGTAAAAATGGTGAGTGCACTTATAATTTCAGTTCCTTAGAGATGCATTCATTTTCCTAGATGATATAACATACAATTAAATGCACTGTGTGCCCTTCTTATTGTACTTCAGCAGGGAAAAGAATTACACTCCTTCCCTGGAGGTTTCCTACCAACACTTAAACGTCAAGACTTGATAATCCTTTGACCACTATTTTTAGTATACTGGTTAATGCTCTTTCGTCAAGTAGTTATTTTAACAAAATCGTTAATTCAGTTAAAATAAATGAGCTAACACCTTTGTACATTGGTATAAGATACAAACACATTAATCAGTCTATTAAAAATAGTGGGCAGGGACATTTCGCACTCTATTTTTCTCAAAGAAATTTCATGAAATTCTTGCGGGTCTCTGGCCAATGATGGTAGGCACCTGCTGCATTCTTCGTCATCATTTATTTTGCCATAAAAGAAACATTAAGTTGTAAATCATCACATACAAAAATTGTAGGAAAAGTTCCCAAGATGTGATCTGCTCACGAATTGAAATGTGATGCATCTAATTTACAGTTCAAGTTACTAAATCCTCCATTTGACAGAATCCCTAATCAAAAATGTACTACTGAACTCAAGCAACCTGTAATTAAGACAGGGTATCAGCAGTATCCATTTTGCAAAATCTTAATTACTTAGTGATTTTTGATATATGATTAGCATTTAAGTAACTCTTTCTATATTTTTTGTCTGGACAAACAGGTAATACTTCATGGTATTAGACTCTAAAAATACAAAGGCAACAATCAGCAATTCAAACATATGCATAGCCAATGGTTCTATATATTTACAGTGGATAAACCAATAACTTATTCAGGATTCAGGAAGCTCTGCTTTCATTGTATAAGATATGTTTCAAGTTTGAATATAGGCCAGAAATGTGGATAACAATTCCAGTTTAGAGACAAAATGCTAAAGGCGTATGCATAGTGATTGTATGGAATTGTAACCCAGAGTCCTGGAGTAATAGTCTGAAGACATTAGTTCAAATCCCACCACAGAAGTTGGGAATTTAAGTTCAGTTAATGAAATAATTTGGAGTAAAACCAAAGCTAATATCAGTAATGATGGCCACAGACCTACCAGATTGTCATAAAAACCCATCATGGTTCACTTACACCTTTTATGGAAGGAAATCTGCTATTATTACACAATCTGACCTAAAAGCAACACACGATCCACAGCAATGTGGTTGATTCTTCCCTCTAAAAAGACCGAACAAGCCATATGTTTGTATCTTAAAGGCAATGAGGGACTGGCAAAAAATGCTGACCTTGCCAATGACACACACATGCTATGAATTAAAAATTTAAATAAAAAATGAGTTTTCGGTTGGTTTTTGATTTCTGTCCTGTTTAAAGGTCTTAAAACAACAAAAGAAGCAATGTCTGATGTGAATATTTGTGATAGAATGATGAACTGTCTCCATGCTTACTCTGTCTGAAGTCTGTTACATCTTGTTTAGAGATGTTTAAAGGACTCAAACGTTTTGAAGATCCTTGGTTTAAGGTCAACTGTGACGATAGTAATTTTGGCAAATTATGGAATATTATTATTTCCTACAGCAACTCACACTCAATGTTTATTTACAAAATGACTCATCACAAATATCAATAAGTTAAGTATATGGGCCAGATTTTCATGGTAGATGCATGAGAAGATTTGTTCTATTAATTTAAAATCTAGTTTTGGTTGGATTTTTTTGCTTACAGATAACATAAATTCTGTAACATCCACACCATCTTTCTAGTAGAAAAGATTGAGACAAAGAGTTTAAGTATATCAACATTTCCCAACAACAGCTTTCAAAGGGTATGATTTTAACCTGAAAGTGTTTTTACGATAACTGTGTAGGTGAAACTGTTGATGACCTTTGTTCTAATATTGCGTCAGATTTAATCTGTCTGACACCATTTTTGCTATTACTGAACAGGCTGGTCTATTGGCAACATAGACTTCACGTTGTGATTGTCAAAGACCAATCTTGCTTACTGTTTTTGACACACTGGACATTTGATTTACTGCCAGTTGTCTCTTCCATTTAAAGTGGTTTGGTATTGTCTGAATGTTCTGTCAAATAGTAGTCACCAAACTTGTGTGCGCAATAGTTAAAACATTACTTTACCCAAGAGTGTGTCACAAGACTGTAACAAACTTGAGAGGTTATGACAATATTTTAATTTCAGGTATTCATCAAAAGCAAAACAGAGAAGTTAGTAGTTTTTTTTTAAATGCAGTGTTTTTTGCTCAAGGGATGCCTTACTAGAGTCAATGGTGGAGCTGAATCCAAAGTAAAATGAGAGAATAAATAACAGAAAAATAAACATTTTAAAGAGGATTGGGAAAGGCAGAATAGGAATATTTGTACAGCCATTTCAGAGAGCAGCACAGGCTCGACTGGCCAAATAATTTTTTATGCTTCAAAACTCTATGATTTCCTCATTCATAAGACTGATCATTCATAAACTATGGCAATCTATATAGTTGTCTAAACTGGAACTTTGTGCCACATTAATACGCTGTTTAGCATTCCAACGAAGGACAGATTTGAAAGCTAATTTTATCTAATTCAACACCTTTTTAGAATATTAAGCAACTCAAACTCAGCAACTCTAATTGTACTTAGCTCTCACAGAAATTCACCTCAGACATTAATTTAAGACCAAACAAATCAGGAATCTGAGGTCATGAAATTGGGCTTTGTAGCAGTGCTACTGAAACCTAGAAAGCATAAAGTCTCATTCATTGGCTGCACTGTCACTCATTTTTGCTGTATGTTGTGCATTTGCCAGTAGAGTGAGAAGAGTTTGGATTGTGACATTAATCAACCCCCTCAGTTGATTTGACACACATTGCTGAAACTTCCACTACGCAGGTTCACAGAGCGCCTGTGCTAATCATTCTCAGCTGAACTTGCATTCAATAGCATAGGGAATCCCACTATTTAGAATGACAGGCATCCAACTTCAGGTGAGGTACTTTTGACTTACTTTTGCCATGTCAAAGTTAGTGGAAGCACTGTAGCTCGTTTTTGGAAGTCTGTTGGCGAGTTGATGTATTCCACTCAGGTTGGACAGAAGATTTTGTCACCTATGATCTGCAAGAGCCATGGGGGTTGTTGTTGCAGTACCTCTGGGTCTGCACCACAAAAATTGAGCAGATAATGCAGAGAGAGGAAGCTTTACATGGATGGAAGAAGAGCTCGATGCAGAAGGCCCTAGCCCAGGGGTTCCCAAACCGTGGATCGTGAACCCCAGTGACACTTCTCTCCCCATCCCCAATCTGACAGCTCTCCTCCCACTAATCTGACAGCTCTCTCCCATGATCTGACAGCTCTCCCCCCACCGAATCTGACTGCTCTCACCCCGATATGACAGCTCTCTCTCCTGAAGTGACAGCTTTCTCACCCCACCGATCTGACTGCTCTCTCCTTGTTCCCCCGATCTGATAGCCCTCTCCCCCACCCCCGAACCCCGGTTCTGACAGCTCTCCCCCACCACCCCCGATCTTACAGCTTTCTCCCTCCTCTATCTGACAACTCTCCCTCACAACCACTCTGATCAGACAGTTCTCTCCCCACTACCTGATCTGATAGCTCTCTCCTTCCCACTCAGACAGCTTTCTCCCCCAACCCACTCTGACTGCTCTCCCCCGGCACCCCGCCCCTGATCTGACAGCTGTCTCCCTCTCTAACTGCTCTTTCCCTCCTCAGACAGTTCTCTCACCCTCCCCACTCTGACAACTCTCTCACTCCCCACTATGACAGCTTTCTCCCCCACCCAATCTGACAGCACCCACCCCACTCTGACAACTCTCTCACTCCCCAGTATGACAGCTTTCTCCCCCACCCAATCTGACAGCACCCTCCCCACTCTGACAACTCTCTCACTCCCCAGTATGACAGCTTTCTCCCCCACCCAATCTGACAGCACCCTCCCCACTCTGACAACTCTCTCACTCTCCAGTATGACAGCTTTCTCCCCCACCCAATCTGACGGCACCCTCCCCACTCTGACTGCTTTCCCCCCCAAAATCCTGAACCTGACAACTCACAACTCTCTCCCACCCCCCCCCACCCCCCGCTCTGACAGCCCTCTCCCCCAACCAATCTGACTGCTCTCCGCCACGGCCCCCCACCCCCACTCCGGATCTGACAACTCTCTCCCCCCCCCCCCACCCCTCCCTCCCCACCGGCTCTGACAGCTCTCTCCCCCAACTGATCTGACTGCTCTCCTCCCCTTCCCCCCCACCGATCTGACAGCTCTCTCCCCTGGCTCTGGCAGCTCTCTCCCTCCCACTCTGACTACTCTCTTCCCCATCACCCTGACAGCTTTCTCCCCCTCACCCAGGGAGGAATGATATGCAAGATGTCTGCATTTCAGTAAAGACATCCTCAGTGAGGCCTGCCACCCATTGCAGTGACAACTGTGACCTCACCCCAGGACAAAGGCATCACTGTTAATGGCTGTTGTTACGATTCCCATAGAGTCCAAAAAGATATCGAATTCCCAATGACCAACTTAAAGGACTTTCATGACAAGGGGTGGAATTTTCCATTTTTGAAACTAAGTGCAGTGGCAGACGGGTTTCGAGGCGTGTATTCTGCTGCTCGGAATGGTGGGAAATTGCGCCCGATTCCCCATTGGAAGCTCATTAATTATACACAGGTGAGTATCTCTCCGAATCACCTGGCGGGTTGGGAGCTGATTCATCTGCCCCGCCATCAGCTGGCGGGGTCAAAGGTCTGAGCGCCATATTTAAAAGGCAGCCGAGCACATGCATCTCACTCTCTCCATCCCACCTGTCTCCAGGACACAAATGGAGATGTGATTGAGCCAAATGTGGAAGGCTGCAAGCCTGGAGAAGGCAGCACCCCGCTTCAGCCATGAGGCACTCCAGGCCTTGATCAGAGGAGTGGGGGCGCATAGCAATGTCCTAGATCCCAGGGATGGTTCCAGAAAGCGTACCAGCCTCACCGCTCCAGCATGGGAGACATTTCATGGGATGTCAGTGTGGCTGACAACCACACCTGAAACGCCATCCAATGCAAAAAGAGGATGAATGATCTTATCCACTCTGCCAGGGTAAGCCATCCATCAACTCCTTCCAGTATCAAACTCTCATCATGGCATCATGTCCTTAAAAGGCTACCCTCCTCAGGAATCTCACACAACCATTAGCGGGCACACATATCACCACCGAATGTCTGACAGAAACTTTCACATCACCTCCATCCCATGTATCAGGCTGCGCACTTGCCATCCTCAGACCTGCTTGGGAGGGCTCATCACACACACAGGGGACATGCATCTTTATGAACCTCTGCTGCATCCCTTCTCATCACATGCCTTTCTTTTGTCTTCATCTAGGGCTAGCTAGCCCACTACAGGCAGGGAAAGAATGCAGACCCTGATAGTGGGGGGGAAGGTGTGGTGTTGGCAAGGCCGACACAATACCACTCAGTGATTTATCAAGTCAATACTCAGTATCCTGTCGGCAATAATGATGCCTTCATTCTGTGGAAGTGCACCCTGCCAGCTGCATTTAGACACTATAACAAATGAGCTGGGAGGGTTTCTCGCACCGGGACCAGTTACAGGTGCGCAGGTGTGGCAACGGTGTAAGCATAAATCCATGTCCAAATACACTATCATTGTACTCGTCTCACTGGCTAACACTCCTGCTGCATTTACTCTGTTTTGTCAGGGCAAAGAGCTAGAGCGCGTTCAACTCACTCCTAAATTTTTTGTTACTCACCTCGGGAGAACTATGATCAGATTGTGCCACCAGCTTCCCACTTCTTGTTGGGCTGCTGAGCCACCACTGTTGCCACCATGTTGTATTTCTGTGCTTAGATCAGTACAAACTGGGCTGAAGAGTCAGCATTGATGTTCGTACTTGATGCTTTATTGAGAAACTGTTCTTAAATGTGTCCCTAGTTGGGCATCATAGTGACACCATGCGAGTAATTACATCACTGCCAGTCCTAATGTCTACATATGTATAAAAATGTATTCAAACAGTTTTGCTTACTTCCACTATCATAACAGTCCCTGGCATTTTATAAATAATATAACAAGCTTTATGCTAGGTAATGGGGAGCATCAAACATTCCAAGGCAGAGGTATACAGAGAATATGCAGATTTATATGGATTCAAAACGTTAACTTTGTTTCTCATAGTCATAGTTATACAGCACAGAACCAAGCCCTTCGGCCCATTGTGTCTGTGCTGGCCATCAAGCACCTATCTATTCTAATCCCATTTTCCAGCACTTGGCCCATAGCCCTGTATGCTATGGCGTTTCAAGTGCTCATCTAAATACTTAAAAGTTGTGAAGATTTCTGCCTCAACCATCCTCCCCCTCCATAAATGCTACCAGACCTGTTGAGTTTTTCCAACATTTTTTGTTTTTATAGAGTAATGTTCCCTTTATTTTGTCGCAACCACAACCTCAGGACAGTAACTATTCTGTAATAGTGCCACATTTCTCATTTGTCTTCATCCATCAACAGACTCTAACCCCTGGCAAACCAAGATAACAGCAATGGAGTCAGTCTAAAAGCATCTACAACCTTCAGCAGCCATCTACAGGAAGTCTACAACTATCGATGGGAAACATCTGCGAGCCAATCGCAAACGTTTAGAATTTCTTCCCCCACCCCCAACTTTTGTTTGCAAAGCACAAGGGGAAAATGCCGAGTTACTTTAAGGCTGAGCCTTTAATGAGCTTGTGAGGAAGTGGAAGTGTCACAGGGCTATCACATTTCGCAGGCGCACGTCAGTCTTTTTTTACAAACAGAAACTACTGCACAGAATCATGATCAGAGACCGTGCGGCGGGGCTGAAATTTGAAACACCAGCTTTTCTCCAGCTAATGGCTGGAGCATTGTGACTTTTTCAAAGATCCCAGAGGTTTACTCGAGCTGTGGTTCAGACATTACCACTTGCTGCTTCTAGCGCGATTCGGTTCAGCGAGCAGCAGAGACCACGGTACGAGGAGGCAGCCAGTGCCCGGGAGTATGGTCTGGCCCAGCTCTCTATTACACACTCCAATTTCCTGACCTCCCATCTTCAAGCTCTTTGTAATGTACATGTTTACTTCATTTATCTTCTGCAAACATGTAAACTTCTGTTTTTAAAAATCTACTTTTAATGGCTATGGTATTTAACTGCATGCAAATTATAAAAAATTATAATTCGAAGACATTGGAAGTAAAATCAGAAAATGCTGACAATTACTGATCAGGCAGGAAAGAGGAACAGAGTGGTTGGCCTGAATCTTTCGATATGGGGAGCGGAAAAGACACATGGTCGCTAATAGCCCTGGGGATGGCCCAACGCGCAAATGTGCGCGGCGGCTTACCTGGAAAGTTTAAAGTTCCGATTGCTGGCTTTACCGTGCCCGGACTCTTCCCCGATTCCCTACGACAGTGGGATCAGGCGGCCAGTACCACGCACATTGTTTGCCCAGTGTGTGGACACACGACATGGGCCTTGAGTTTGCCCCAAGGGCACAATTGGCAAATTGTTGCCAAAATGCACCCAAGACTTTGTCCATCCGGACACATTGAAATTACGCCCAAGTTTCTGCACAAAATAGCAAAAGCCTGAATGTAAAATCTCTCCATAATCAGTGCAATCAACCAAAGGCGTAAAATAAGAACAGAAAATGCTGGAAATACTCAGCAGGTCATGCAGCATGTGAAAAGGGAAACAAGCCGGGATTCTCTGGCCCTAGCATAGCAAGAGATTCTGCAGCCCGCTTTTGGTGAAACCGGACGATGCTGGCAGTGGGCGGGGCTGGGAAATCCCAACCTTAGTGATTCAGGTCCATGATGAACCTTCTTCAGAACATCAAACAAAAGCACGGCATCCATTTTCCCACTAAACCCAGCTCCACCTCACCACCACCTCTCTCATCTTCTTCACTGTTATCAGACTAATAATCCAACATCCAATACTGGATGAGCAGATATTTCTTTAAAACTGCAAACTCCACCCCTCTGGCAACAGTCTGAGATTAAGCCAGTCTGTTTGCAACCTTGTTGTCACGTTTGACCCTGAGATGAGCTTGTGCCCTCATATTAATGCCATCTCTTAAGGCCTCCTTTTTCCACTGATATAACATCGCTCGTCTTCACCCCATCTCAACTCATCTGCTGCTGAAACCCTCAATCCATGCCTTCGTTATCTCTAGACTTGGCTATTCCAGTGCACCCCTGGCTGGTCTCCCACATTCTACCATCTTCATAAACTTGAAGTCATCCTGTTTTAACTCATAGCAAGTCCCATTCCCCTATCGTGCCTGTGCCAGCTGACCTACATTGGCTCCTGGTCAAGCATTGTCTTGATGTTAAAATTTGTATTCTTATTTTCAAATGCCTCCATGGCCTTGCTCCTTCCTATCTCTGTAATCTGTTCCAGCCCCACAATCCTCCGAGATATCTACGTTCCTCCAATTCTGGCCTTGTGTGCATTCCCAATCATAATCGCTCCACCATTAGTGGCCGTGCCTTCAGGTGCCTTGGCCCCAAGCTCTGGAATTCCCTCCTTCTCTAACTTGTTTCCTCTTTTAAGACACTGCTTAAATCTACTGCTTTGAGTAAGGATTTGGACTTCTGACTTAATGTCTCCCTGTGTGGCTCGGTGTCATACCTTGTTTTATAATGCTCCTGTGAAGCACCTTGGGACGTTTCATCACATTAAATGCTATATAAATAAGTTGTTGTTGAAAACATGAAATGTCACCATGGACCTCAAATGTTAGGCGGCATCTTGTGTCTTCCCCTGTGACGAGTTTGGTGGTGGATGGGCATTTAATCGGGGGAGGGTGGCAGGCTGGACTTTGCCATCTTCCCTCCATAACCCCGATTAAGTCCATGGCAGGGAGGCCCACATCAGGAAGGGATGTCCACTGCACTCCTCAGATTGCAAGGCATGATGGAGGAATCCGTCTGCTATCAGTCTGAGGTGATAGCGCTGGCAAGCTGATGCACCGAGGTCAACACTGGCAGGATGGCGGCCACCATGGAGACCTTGGTCCAGGACATTGCTCCTGCACTGCTGTGCGTGCTGAACTCCATCGCTGACGCCATAGTTGGCCCCCAACAGGGTCAACATGAGAGGGGTGTGGGGTAGCTCGATCTCACTCCAGTTGCCCCTTCTCCTCAAGGAGCCAGCCAGGGGCCTCAGGCACCCATAGGGAGGAGGATCAGCAGCTCGACACTCCGGGGCCATCCACCCAGGTGACGCCGGAAATGTCTGGCCGAGCCAAATCCCCTCTTCCTGTGACTCCATTATCTCCAGCTCCAAAGGCTGAGGAAGGTGAATCTGGTCCACAGCAGGATACCCAAAGCAGCTGGGGCCCTCCAGGTCTCAGCACTTTAGAGGACACCTGCCAAGGTAATCACAGACAGGAATTTCTCTTTGTCTATGGCTCCTTGTTATGATGAGCAGTGTTCATGTCATGTGAAATCTTGGTTCCTGCACAAGATAAAAGCAAGTTTCCCAGTCCAGGGCCTCCTTCCTGTGCAGCATGTAACCTTCAGAACAAAGTGATAGTTTGGCTTCACACTCACTGGATTCACCTCAATGGTGCTGATCATTGCTGCCAGAATGTGGCGGGCAGGCATCATAGAGTTCCGTCATTCTGTGTGCTCTTAAAACCTTTTGAAGTGGGGCTGGTCCCCCATCTCTTCAGCATCTATGTCTGGTGACGGTGTGGTCCTGAAGGGTACAGGCGATGAAAGCTGCCAAAGGATCAGGTTCATTTAAAGTTTCATGGCTTCATCTCCAGAATATGACCCTAATCACAGAGCGCGAGTGCTGTCATCAGCAACACAGGAGTCAGACATTCACAGAGGCAATGGGAAGATCTATGGAGTGTCCTCACTGCATGCTTTCATCATCCTCCTGTGATCGAGCAATTATTAGGGCCCCCACTGCATTTCCATGACATGAGCCTGAGCACTGGGGGTATGTGTGCTGCCATCAGCCACACAGGAGTCAAACATTCACAGATGCAAGGTAAGGATGTCACGACTGGCCTCATTGCATCTCGTCATCATTCTCCACGAATCTTGCAGCTATTAGGGCCCCATGAGCACGCCTGCCTCATTTGGCCAGTGCAATGGCCTCATCGTCTCCATCCCTGCCTTTGAAGACCACATCATCCTCATCCCCTTCGATATACTCCTCATCGGATGAAACGTGCAGCTTTTTCATCGCTGCCTCAGCCAGGTCCTCCCCTCCTTGGAGTGCCAGGTTGTGAAGGGCAAAGCAAGTGACCATGATCTGTGACATCCTCTGGGAACTGTATTCAGTGCTCCACTGGACCTGTCGAGGTATCAGGACCTCATTTTCAATATGCCAATCGTTTGCTCCGCCATTGTCCAGGTTGTGGCATGAGCCTTGTTATACCGTTGCTCTGCTGCAGTCTGAGGCTGCCACACGTGCCAATCACCACATCATCTGTGGGTAGCCCTTGTCCTTGAGGAGCCAATGCTGCAGCCTCTGTGGACCCTGGAAGATGTCAGTGATCTGAGACCTGCTGAGGATGTAGGAGTTGTGGACACTCCCTGGGAATTGTGCGCAGACCTGTAGGATGTGTTTGGGGTGGTCGTACACCAGCTGAACATTCAGCAAGTGGAAGCCCTTGTGGTTGACGTACTGGAGCACTTGTTGCCACAGAAATCTGAGCGCCACTTGAGTGCATTCGATGGCACCCTGCTCCTGTGGAAAACCTGAGTTTGCCACAAATCCCAGAGCTTTTGCTTCCTGGCTTTCCTGATCCCAGTCAAAATGCACAAAGTTCTCTGCCTCAGCGAAGATTGTGTCCATGACCACCTGGATACACTTATGTGTGGAGGCTTGTGAGATCCTGTACAGGTCACCTGTGGAGCCCTGGAAAGATCCACTGGTGTAAAAATTGAGCGCCGCGGTCACTTTCATGACCACTGGCAGTAGATGACCTCCATGTCCCCGTGGCACCAAATCCTGCAGTGAGTGGCATATGTGACCAACCAGTTCCCCAGACATGCGCAGTCTCCGGTGACACTGGTTCTCAGTCATTTGCAGGAATGACGAGAACCATCTATAGACCCTGGGTCTAGCGAGGCGCCTACACGTGACGGCTCGCTGTGGATCTTCAGCTGCTTGTGCAGAAGGCCCTGCCAACGGGAACAGAACATTTTGGCCCCAGTTGCAACGCATTGAACTAGATGCAACTATTTCAAAGGCTTTTACAATGAGCCCAACAGCATAAAAATTAAAGTTTGTCAATTCACTGATTGTTAAGGGATTGCACTCTGGGTGCCTCAACACTGACAGCAACTGGATTTCCACATTATTTTGAGCATGTGCAGACTTCCAAAGTTGCTGTTGGTTTTCGGGAAGAAATGACAGCAAACACTTCATTACTATCTCAAAATTTGGGCCATTATGTATCTGGAACCACTACTATTATCAGTAAATCTTGATCAATTGACTCTACATTGGAAAAGGAAGGAGAAAAGTTTAACTGGAAAAAGAGCCAAGAAAATGGAAAAGAAAATAAACTGCTGTGCGTTTTGTGCTTTCATATACAGAACTAAAACCCGTCTTGCTTTTTGTTAGGTATGATGCCACCCAAAGGTAACATGAGAAAGAAGCTTCCTGATCCTCTCCCTGAGGGCTTGATCCTGACGGATTCTGAGAAGAAGCAGTGGAAGCTTGGGAAAATTATTGGTAAAGGCGGATTTGGGCTGATACACTTGGGTAAGGAAGCATAATGAACCATTTCATAATGATTTCTTTGTTGAGAAAGCCTGAGCTTTTAAAGGTGGTTTATCTAAAGCAAATGTTCATTATTAATATATCCCTTTCCCAATTGTTACTTTGCACCAAAAAGCCAATTGAGGGAGTAAGAACAAGTGCAAGAAGTTTTGGAACGTCCTATCGCAGATCATCATTAAAAAAAAACTTAATCCATCCTAATATTTTAGTGCATCTGTGTTTTTGTTTTTATTTTTACGTCAACTAAGTTTTAAGGTATTTGTTCTTGTACTGAATACAATAGGAAGCAAGTGGGTGAAGGCAAATACCATTCTGTCCAGTGCAAGGTGCATTTTTCTTGGTATCTCATATTGCCATTATTAATCAATAGCTGTGTGTGAGGTATATCCTTAGTTAATTTTCATATTAGTTTATTAATTCATCTGTACAATCCATATGACCAATACCATCACTTTAGCAATCAGGAACTGTAAATATAGTGAATAAATTCAGCCCAGAATAATGTACAAAGTCATGCACTAGACTAAAAAATGGAGAGGAAAATTTATTTATTCATAATGAATAACTGAAATATTATCCATTCAGTGGCATATTTGCACGAGTATAGTGAAATTCATCAGAGTTAAAGGGTGAGCCATGATGTTTAATAGTCACCACGTGAAACAAAGTCACCACAATATTCCGGACAGTTGCACTATCACTTTCTCAGTGAAGGATCCCAATAGAGGTGACCAAAATAGATCTAAATTGTTGCTGATTCCAAGATGCTGAGAATTTAATAAAGCCTCTTTTAGCTGAAAGAAATTCATAGTGAATTAATCATTGTGTGTTCCTCCTGTATGGTTATTTGTCTTTTGTCTTTGATAATGGTGGATGTTTTCTGGATAACTTGAATCAATTGGAAATGGTCAAACTAGCATAAAACTTTGAGGAATTTCAAGTGCATGTTACATGAGGAGCAAATTCTTTTGCTGGTTTTAAAGACGTTGTGCTGAATGTCGGTCCCACCCACAAGATCCTAGATTGAATTAATGACCATGCTTAATTGCTGCTTATTATACTTATTTTTGGCCCTTCAAGGAGGCTCTTCAAATGAAACTGTGATTTTTAGGTGAAAAGGCACTAATAGGCACCTTTTCTATGTTTTTCAAATATTAAAGAATGTTTAATTTATTAAGAAACTGTCATATATATACCATTGTAACTAAAAAATGGTCTATAGTTTTTTAAAAGCCATTTTCAGTTATTTAAAATTAGTTTACTTACATGTTGGACTGGATACTTATTAAAAATGCTGATATTTTTGTGATAAAATTATTTCAGTAAAATTACATCAGGTTACCACTCTTAAATACATCAACGGTGGGTGGGGGGAATAAACTATTCCATTCCAAAACTCTGCCTTATTGAACTGGATCATGGAAATTTTTGCATCTGAGATTGTACAAATTAATTTGAACAGAAGCTTGAACCATAAATTCACTTCAGAAAACCAGCGCAAGTTTCAGATTGTTTCAGCACAGATTGGGCCTGGATTGCCAATTGCACCCAAAAAGGAAACTCTACCCCATTGTGTTTAGTTTTAGGTTGCTTCCCTGTCATGGGAGGGATAGGAAGGCCTTAAAGAGGGTTCTGTTGACACCTTGATTGAAATGTCTGCAATATTATCAAAGTTTTAAAAAGTAAGATATGTATTTATATGAGAGATAAGGATACTCAAGGATGCAAGGAAAAGGAGGGAAATTAAATGAAGATTTGCTTGCACTAACAAAGTGACACAGCAGGCTCATTGGATTGAATAACCTACTCCAATTCTGCTCTTGTTTTGGTTCATATTTGGACATAATTGAAACATGTGGTTCCAACTTTATTTTTACAGTTACCACTATCAGCATTACGTTCAACAGGAATTTTAACAACTGAGATTTACAGCAACAACAGGATTAATTACAAGTTTCTAATCTGATTGTCGATTGATTGTTTTCTCATTGTTTTACAAGCTGAGCATCAAGCATGCCTTATAGAATTTGGGAATGGAGAACATGTTTTTTTTGTCTCACCTGCTGGTGGTGAGGGCAGTTGTTGCATTACCACCAGCGCTTTGACTGAGATCAACTAACTTAGCACAGACCAGGGATCTAATTTTGGAATTCCGCTGCACTGCTTGATTGCAATTCATAATATGGTGTATTGAGGGAATTCCCTATTCTACAAACATTGTCTGCTTTGTGTGGAGTGAGCACACTGGAATGAAACATGCCTTGCAGGATATTATTGCATGCTTTTGGCTTCATGAAGTAGCACAGAAAGTAAGTAGATGCTTACAAGTCTATGAAGGTGAATTTGTCTAGTTTGACTTCTGGAGCCAGCATGAGAGTAGCTGTCAGTTGGGCTGCTAGTTCACTGTTAACCTTCAATTAGCAGTCCATTGATGAAGTTCTGTACCAATAATTAGTGTTTACTTTTGTTCTGATCCCTGTTTTATCTTGATATCTTTTAAATTATTTCTAGCTTCTCATGCCACAGAGAGGAATGTTGGGGATGATGCGGTATATGTAATTAAAGTAGTAAGTACTCTACTTTCAGAAATCTTTACACAATGATTCAGTTGAAATTTTATTCATCAACAACAACTTCTATTTATATACGGGGGAGTTTTCCGTGTCTGTTTGGGTCGGGCGTGCTTGGTGGCGTGAGTGGGCAATGTGACGAGAAGGCCAAAAATCGGTTTTGTGACGTTGTGAAACCAGTTTGCAATCATCCGCTCAGCCCGTTGAAGGCAGGCTGCATTGCCATCGGACGTCGGGAACCTCTTTGTAATATATTTGCATATCATTATAGGCTAGCCCACCGAACTCATCCCCCCAAGCTGGATCGTCCACCCACGTCGGCGTGATTGCACATCAACGTGTTTTACAACTGCACATAAGTGACGTTTGCCTGCTAAGCTGCACTTCACTCGGGACTTCGAGATTTGTTTGCCTATCTTGCTTTGGGCAGCACTTACAGTCATCAGCACCAGGCTTCGCTGACAGCACCGTGTCACTTTTAGGGGAGTTTATGGGCAGGTCTCTACCTACCAGACCAGCCATAAGGCTTTGTACGGCTGTAGGGCTAGGACTTGTTTGGGGAAGGGGGAGAGGTGGCCTCAGGCAAGGGAAGAGACAGCAGGCTGAGGGCTGTACTGAGGAAGGGGGTAGCCCAAGGTTTGTGTGGGGCACAAGTTGACCTGTGCAATTGGCCTCAAGATGGTGTGGGCTAAGGAGGCAGTCTCCAGAGGAGATGAGGCCAGATGGAGATATGAGGGTGTGTGTGAAAGAGTGAGTGGTGATGTCCCTTGAGCTGGCAGTGAGTGAGATGTCAGCGAATGTGTGATGAGCTTGAGTGTGTGAGTTTAGAGTGATGAGATGGTTGCCTTACCATGGCGGAATGGATGAGATCAATCATCCTCTATCTGCCTTGGCTGGCCAACCTCTTCTGTGCAGCATTGGCACTGATCACCACTGCCATCACCTACCAAGCCAGAGTGGTAATGTTGCTGCCCCTCCCGCAGCCAGAGTGGGGGTAGAGGACACCAGCGAGCCTCCACAGTATCCAAAAGGCACTCGAAGGACTTGTCATTAAACCTTGGGGCTGCAGACCTCATGCCTTTCGGGCCATGCCTTATTTGCAGCAGTCTGAGAGCCCACCCGCCATCGAAACTGCGTGTTTCCCAGGAATGCATAATTAATGCAGTGGGTTTGGGACAATACGGTGTGAGAAGCCGCTATTGTGGCCAGCGGGTAAAATGTCGTTTCAGCTGCCCAGAACTACACTTAGTGCAAATCTGGGACAATTCCGCCCATAGTGCCTTTAAAATAATAAAATGCTCCCGATCCTTCACAGGAGCATTATAAAACAAGATACCGAGACACATGTAGAGATATAAGGTCAGATGACCAAAACTTGGTCAAAGAGGTTTTAAGGAATGTCTTAAAAGCAGGGGTGGAGAGGTGAAAGGAGGGTATCCCAAAGCATGGGGCCTAGGACCTACCAACGGTGGAGCAATTAAAATCAGGAATACTCAAGAGGCCAGAATTAGAGGAGCGCGGATATCTTGGAGGTTGTGGGGCTGGAAGAGATTACTGAAATAGAGAGGGGCAAAACCATGCAGAGATTTAAAAACAAGGATGAGAGTTTTAACAAGATGTTGCTCGACCAGGAACCAATGTATGTCAGTGAGCACAGGGTGATAGGTGAATGATACTTGGTGCGAGTTAAGACATGGACAGCAGAGTTTTGGACGACCTCAAGTTTACTGAGGGTGGAATGTGGGACGCTAGCCAGGTGTGCGTTGGAATAGTCTAGAGGTTACAAGGGCATGAATGAGGGTTTCAGCAGCAGATGAGCTGGGACAGGGGCAAAGTCAGGTGATGTTATGCTGCTCCTGGTGTTCCATTAAATTATATATTTCCAGCTTCATTTGTCTCTCCTCATTGGTCAAGTTCCTGATGAGTTTAATATTGTACCACAATACTTCTCAAAAGCTAGCACATCCTCACAGTGGTATGTTGGAATTGTATACAGAACTCCAGATGGGGGGGCAAATCCCTGTTCTATACAGGTTAATTCTTACCCCAACAATTTATGACCTATTCCCATGACTGTATACCACAAGATCTTTCTTGTCTTCTTTACTGTTGAATTATACTGTGCTTATAATTTCACAAATTATCCACCAGTATTCTCAGGTTCTTCTCCTGTGCTACACCCTGTTTTTTTTCTGCACTTTGTTTTATAATCCCGCTGAATATTCCCCCACTCCAGTTTCATGGCCTTGTAGTTTTTTCATGTTAAACAACATTTAGTTTGTTTTAGCCCAAATACCTCTTCTCTCTAAATCTCTTGAAGTTACTCAACTTTTTTCTTTTTTAAGTCCCGCCTAGACTCATATCAGTAATCTTAGATAGCTGGGTTTCAAATCCTTTATGAAAAATATAAGCAATATTGCCCCTAATACTAATGCTTGCTAATTACCTTCTTGCAATTTAATTCCACAATTACACTGATGAAAACCAGTTCTACCTCTTGCCGATCTCTCAGCTCTTCACTGCCCCAGTGTTATCAGGCTGCTTGTCTGGCATCCGGTCTCGGATGAGCCATGACTTATTTCTGTTTAATAATGGAAAGACCAAAGCCACCATCTTCAGCCTCTGGGAAAACTCCACATCTTTATCTCTGATTTCATCTCCTTCTTTGACTGCTGTTACAGGCTGAAACAGACTGTGGCAACTTGGTCATCCTGTTTGACCATTAATTGACCTTCTAACCCCACAGCTCCCTGCATCCACAAAGTCCACACACTTACACTGCCATAAAATCACCTACCCCTGCCCTAACTACCACTTGTATCTTTGTCATATTCAGATTCAATTTCTCCAAGTTTCTCTTGGCTAGCGTGATAACCTCCACCCAATGTTCCCACCAAACTGCACAGATGTGTGACCACGCAGCACCCTGAAAGACACCACGCAGGCTTTGTCCTTCAATGAATAATGCACGTGCATGGCCCTGCAAAGATTATTTAAAGTGAGGGCGCATTGAAAAAACTGGCCACATACAAGTAAATTGTAACGGAAATATTGCCCCCAACCTTCTTAAGCTTCAGCTTATGCACAACTCTGCTGTCCAATTTGCCATTTTTCCATTTCCTCCCTGACCTTCATTGATTCCTAGTTCCCTAACACCTCAAATTAAAAATTCTTATCCTTGTAATCAAAACCCTCTATGGCTTTGCACCACCAGCCCTCCCTGAATTCTCTATTTCTGGGCTCAGGCTTCCTGATTAAACCCTCCTTTCCCCATATCTTTTATACCCATGCTTACAGTCACATGAGCTCCACACTTTGAAATTCACTTCCTGTCGACCTCTCCTCTTTAACGCTCCATTACAATCCAATTCTTTGACCAAGTTTTTGATCAGCCTTCCTAAAATATCATTCTTTGTCTCAGCACCTGTTTTATCTTGTGAAGCTCTGTGAAGCACCTTGAGATGTTTCTCTATGTTTAAACAGACTATACAAATGCAAG
Source organism: Carcharodon carcharias (assembly GCF_017639515.1). NCBI lineage: Eukaryota > Metazoa > Chordata > Chondrichthyes > Lamniformes > Lamnidae > Carcharodon > Carcharodon carcharias. The sequence continues at coordinate 169,510,684 of NC_054468.1, read as the reverse complement.
TCAGTGTTTATGCAGATGCATTTCCAATTATTCTTTACTTTTACTGATTGAGCTAATTTCAAACATTCTCCTGAAGCTTTCACCTCCGTTCCCCCCCCTCCACTTTGCAAGGGATTGCGGAATTTAACTTTATGTTTAGGAATACTGACAAGTGAGGGGCATGTAGTAGACAAGAGGAGGAATATCTAGAGTTGACCTGCATTCTCTTATTCACTACCCTCTCCAATGACAATGCTGCAGATGAAACAGGTGCAGCACAGTCAGTGTTTGCGGGTTTGGATCATCCTGTCCACTTTTTGCTGATTAAGATCACCCGATCGTGCAATGCATAAGGTGTATAGGTCCAAATGTGATTGTATTCCTCCAGCATCTTACCCAAGTAGTTAGTTTTTTGAATGTGAATCTAGACAAAGGTCAATAGACTGTCAGACTGTAGTAACATAAGTACATTGTGATGCCTTTGTACATAGTAATTATATACATTTTTAAATTAGTGCTACAGTATGTTCAGGGCTAAAGTCTGCATATCATCATCTTCTTTATTCTGCAGCATATGAATGAGGAAAATAATTACTGATACATAATTACAATGCTACTATTAAGATAACAGGATTAAACAGGACCCAGCAAAGGAATAAGTCATGTCCTGATTGACATGCCAAAAGTGTACTTTTCAACAGGAGTGGTCAGATCGGATTTGGGAATGTGATGATTTTGAACTAGGGATACTGAAGTCAATTATTATGCCAGATCAGCTCCCTCAATATGGACCATGGTTTGAACCTTGGCGCTTCCTGGTTTGTATATCTCAGAACTACTTGATAAAATGCTCACTTGTCCACAAGCAGAACCAGTTCATGAATAGATATGTTTGTTATTACTTCATGTTACATGTAGAGCCATATGCTTATTTGATGTTAATTCTGTTATTTTTCTATATGAATGCTCTATTATAAGAGGTAATTCTTGGTTTCAGGAGCACCAGGATAATGGACCCTTGTTCACGGAGCTGAAATTTTATCAGAGAGCAGCGAAATCTGAGCACAGTAGGTACCTGTGACGTAGAGTATGCTAATTGCACATTTTATTTCTGAGACTGTACTTGTATGAATAAGTAGAAATTTAAGTACATTGTGATGCCTTTGTACATAGTAATTATATACATTTTTAAATTAGTGCTACAGTATGTTCAGGGCTAAAGTCTGCATATCATCATCTTCTTTATTCTGCAGCATATGAATGAGGAAAATAATTACTGATACATAATTACAATGCTACTATTAAGATAACAGGATTAAACAGGACCCAGCAAAGGAATAAGCTAATATTTCATTTGCTCATCTAAAGAAAATACAAGTATTTTAATAGTGGGTTTTGCTTGTATATTTCTTTATCAGTAAAGAAATGGATGAAGGACCACCAGTTGAGTTTCTTGGGAATTCCTACTTACTGGGGATCAGGGTTGGCTGAACACAATGGGAAGAGGTGAGAAAGCCCCACATCTAATGTCAAGCAGCCCTATTTGAAACAATGACATGGTTTTAACCTTTTTTGTCCTGTATAGCTACAGATTCATGGTTTTAGACAGACTCGGCACAGATTTGCAAAAAGTGATGGAAGCAAATCGGAACCGGCTGAGTAAAGCAACTGTTTTGAAGATAGGCAGTCAATTGGTAAGCAATTGGACACAAATGATGATTGTATCATATATTGTACCAATAGGAGGCCAGGATCACACTGAACTCCAGGCTTTGTTTATCACTGTAAATGAACTAAATACCTTAGTTCAAAATGAGCACCTGGGTTAATGAGACACACTATGTGCAAAATCAAATGGGCAAGGGCAACTGCTAATAAAACATGGTAGACAGGCTCCTTTGTATTCCTACTCTTACATGGCTCATTCTTTATCCCCCTATTGCGTTGCAAAATTGAAAATGTTCTCAAAATGATAGGTGGCCTCAGGAAGAAATGCATCATTGAGATAGTACTAAAACATTCATTAAGTCTGATACCTGTGTTTTTGCTGAGTTCTCTAATTCAGACAAGCCAGCAGCTCAGGTCCAAGAATTGCTCTCATCACCCTGGGCTTGAGTGGTTAAATATCAGGCAAAGACCCCAGTGTTCAGTAATCTCAGCTGAAAAGTCAGAACCCTTGTGATGGGTATGGTATGGTAGTCTTGTGCTTATGGTATTAGTCTATAACCAAGAGCTTATAAATTGACTGTGGCAAGTTATGAAATTCAATTCAATAAATCTGGCAATTAGCATCAGAAAATAACAGTGAAAGCTGCCAGATTGTTGCTAAAATTGAATTGATTCACGAAGGACCTTCTGGGAAGGGAACCTTGCATCCCTGGCTGGTCAGGTCTGCATGTGATTCGAGTTTGCACTGTATTGTTGACTTTTAATGTCATTAGAATTCATTCCTTTAGGGTAAGGGAGGAATCCATATATCTGAAAATCTTGGAAGTTGTAAATTGTAGGGAACGTTTATGGAAGTTTTGAAACTGTAGTTACTGAATTGTATTTTTGTGTCATAGCAGTAGTGTGAAATCCCATTAATTATGTCTCCATGTTAATAAGCTACAAGGCTGTTGCAAGTATTTTGAAAGTAATAGGTCCTGTAAATTCATTATGCCACAGTTGATTGTAGTTAGAATCTTTTTAAAAATGAGGTCCGTAAAACTTCTATTTACTTAGAGGGCAGAATTTTGCCCTTGGCAGGCGGGCTGAGCGCTGAGCGGGGAGCTGTTGGGAAGCTGATCACCGCCCGCGATTTCATGCTGGCGGGCCAATTAAGGCATGCTGAACTGACATCAACGCGCGTAATTTCAGACTCGAGTGGGTCGGGCATGCACCCACCCACCAAATGAAAATTCTGCCCAGACTAGGGGGAAAATGAAAAAAACAGCTCAATTAGAATGTTGCATATATATTAATTATGTATAAATGGTTAACACTCGTGAAGATTAAATGTAGGATGTGCTACATTACTGAGTCATAGGGCAGGTTTTTGGGGTCGCTGGGCAGGCACGGCAGGCAGGTCCAGGGACAGCCAGGAAATGGCCTGCTGCCTGCAATTGGCTCCCGACTGCGATTTCACGCTGGCTGGCCAATTAACAGCCAGCCAGTGTGAAAGGCGCGCTGAGAAGCTCAGCGCTGCTGGGCTGGGGGTGGGAGGAGGGTGAGCACAAAAATCTGCGCATGCATGATGGACTGCGAACTGAAAGCCCCCTAAAGGCAGGGAGCTGCAGAATATTAGAATCAAAAATAAAGATTCTGAAATTGTGAGAAACATGTCCCCACATAGGACTCACTCACATGAATATAAAAGTAATAAAAATTGTGTCATAAATTTTTTTTTTAAGTTAATGTTGGAAACTTCATTCCACCCATGGATGAGGTTTCCCAAAAACATTCAAAGGCTGCCTGGCTGACTTGCCCGCTTACCAACTGTAAAGTTGGATTGGCAGAGAAAAGTAGCTTTAAATTATTTGATTAATGGCCTTAATAGTCTCTTAATTGTTGGTGGGCATGCTGCCAACTCTCGCGTGTGCCCGCCAACCGAAATATTGCGCGAGTGCGCAATGATGTCAGGACCCTCGACTGATTTTATGTCTGATGGGCAGGTGGGCAATTTTATGCCCGGTCAGGTCAGGCGCGCGCCTGCCCGCCGGATGTAAAATCCGGCCCATACAGATCCTGAAATATGTTTAAACCTTTTATTTGTGCTGAGTTGCTGTCAGCCAGGGTTGCAGTGTACATGTTATGCCTCAGCATCTTTGACATAGCTTACTTCTGTGGACAACAATCCCGAGACCCCTGCTAGAGGTACACATATGTAGGAGCTGGGTGAGCTCTGGCTTCAGTTTGGGAATCTTTAAATTAACTCAGCGAACGCTCTTGTGTGTGGGTTTTTGCATGAGAAGAATAGCCTTTGTGAGGAATCAGAGGGCTACCTGATCCATGGAAACACACATCAACATGTTCTTATGCTAAAACTCTGAAAGTGAGGATGTAATCTAATTTAAATGTCACAGACATTGTAGCTGTTTTGGTTTTGTTTTGGAAATGACTAGCACAGTACCATCATGCTGAACTGCTAAATGTTTAGCTTTGGAAAGGTTTGTGATTAGCTGTGATTTTCAAATGGTCTCCAATTATGATTTCAACCTGTGATTAGAGAGTGTATGAGAAATCCAGTATCTCAGTGTTGTGCTGTTTAAAGTAACGTAACATTATCATGTGTAAAAAAAAATTTGTTTCCTGTACCTTGTGGGCTTACATACACTTGTTTTTAAATTTATTCATTTATACAGCTTGATGTTTTGGAGTTTATTCATGAACATGAATACATCCATGGTGATATCAAGTCAGCAAACCTGCTTCTGGGCTTCAGAAATTACAAAGAGGTATTATACATCCATCTTGCTGATAACACAGTTATGTATGCTTATTTTATTTAACGAACAAAAGAGAAAAAAATAAGGTCATACAGAGCAAGTATGTAAGAGCAAAAGGTAAAAGATTTAGTGATGTAGCTGATTTAGGAATCTCAACCATTTTTTTTTCAAATCTGTGGAAGCTGCTAACAGTGGCCATAGAACATTTGTACTCTGTTGAATATGAAAGATCTCTAATTGTTACATTTTCATATGAATATTTATGGAGTAAATACTAAGTTACAGATCTTATTGTCATGTTACATCTTGTACTGGAACATTTTGAAACTGGATTAGAAGTCAGGACTTGCAACCCCAGGAGAACTGAGGAGGGTGCTGGGTGCAGAGGCAGGCTGGGTTGAAGGCCTGCCTCGAGGCTTCGGCACTGTATCTAAAAGATTTAAAAAATGAATAAAACATGAAACATCCCTCTAGTCCTCACCTCTCACCCCCTCCCTCACCCCCAAACACTCCCCATGCCTCATCCATGCCAACCCATGCCACCTCATGGCCCCACCAAACCTCATGGCTCCTCATGCGCCCATTTCCTGGGGTGGCCCTGATTTTTGTTATTCACAATTCCATTGTCCTAAAGAGGTTCCTTTTAATACAAGGCACCTAATAGTACGTTAAGTTCTTTGTTCAAGCCATGGAGAGAAGCCCACCCTTATTGTGCCGCTTTAGCATGCTAAGGATTGTTTTCCATATCTCATTCTATGCTGTTTCCCTGATCGGTTTCACACACCATTCCCTAGGATCAAACCAACCTTCAATCTTCCTGTTCAATCGACATCCCCACTGTGTCTTCTGCTGTCTATTACCAGTTGTTTCAGCTCAGAGCTGCGCATAGGCCAGCCATCCAGTCTGACTCTTCTACCCCATTAACAAACTTTTACCATAGAATGATTTACCATAGGAACAATTACAAAACCACCTCTTATTCTATTTTCACACATTGGTTAACTTATGTGTTTTAGCAAACAACTTTGGTAAACAAGGTTATAAACAATCCTAACACAACTTTATAGTATGGTTGTTTATTTAGACATCTACCCAGTTACTTTTCCACTATTGCTGAAGCACCATCTGGCCATGCCCCATCTTCTGGGTTATTGGTTTCCCTACACACAGGGCAATTGTCATGTGTCAAAACACTCATTCCACTTGTTTCTAATAAAACAAAACTTACAGCAACAATCTAACCCTGTGCTTTATTCCAAGCTACATATCAAACATACATTCCTAATTTCTAACAATTCTCACTAAACTACTGATCGCCCAACTTCCTCCTCCTGGCCTTCTTGTTAGTGATTTTATTAATGGTTTTCTATTCAGCTGTTGTTCCTATCTCCTTTAAGTCTGCTGTCATCACCCCTCTCCTCAAAAAAAACAATTCTTGACCCGTACCACTTTCCAATCTCCAAACTCACTTTCCTCCCCAAAGTCCTGGAATATGTCGTCATCTCCCAAGTCGGTGCCCGTATTTCCTGGAACACCATGATTGAAACCCTCCAATCAGGTTTCTGCCCCTGTTTGTATTTAAACTGATCACTAATCTGTAAATTGGTGTCACAACACGCTGGTATAGGAAAATCATGTACTGAATAGTGACGGGACATGAGATTTGCATGCCATGGCCAGGATTTTATGATCCCACCACTATGTGTCTCTCCCTGGCAGATACAGCGATGCATTTAAATCTCCATTCAGTTTGGCGGGACCGTAATATCCAGCCGGGCGGGAGGGGCCGTAAAATCCTGGCCCATGATTTGATGAGTTTCTCTCCCCACTTATAACATCATTGGAAAGGATGAACAAAGCAGCTTCTCAGCACAGAAAACAGATTTGATTGGAAAGTCTGCAGTTCTGATGCAGAAAATAACATAATAACAATGTTGCTTTCAAAATAACATCCTTTCATTTTATTGCTTTTAAATGTTTCAGATTTATCTAGCAGATTATGGACTTGCCTTCAGGTACCATCCAAATGGATCTCACAAACAGTATGAGGAGAATCCCAAGAAAGGTCACAATGGGACCATTGAATTTACTAGTATAGATGCTCACAAAGGTGTAGGTAAGAATGACACCCATTTAATTACTGTACAATTAGTGATGTAGACTGCCAGTTTGGGGCAGGATTTATATTATTTGACTTGTAACCTGACACTTTAATCCAACCAGCCTAGCTACACTGGTTACACTGCAGTATGGGTTATGAAAGCTTATAGCTGACCCAGCAGGAAATGGTACCATCCATAAAACACCAATACTGTACTTCTCTAGTAATACAGCTCTATAATAATGTTGTAAATAATGACATTGTCATTTGATTTGCTTGCTTCCAAATTCGATTGCATTATTTTAGCTCTTTTGTCCAGCCCGTCAGCTAGCGATTGATTTCAAAAGTTTCTCTACTGTAAATCATTTTGAAAGTCTTGGAGTAAGAAACATTTACTTTCAAAAAGGCAAGCTTCAGTAGAATGATGGGTGAACTCAAATAAGTTAACTGTGAGGTACCACTGAATGATAATTCAGCTGAGGGAGAATGGAATATTTTTTAAAAATATGATATTGAAAATGCAAGCTAAGTACCCAAGAAAAGTAAATATAAGCTAAAGAAGCACTCACTAAATTGGAGATGTCAATTAAAATGAAAATAAGAAGTTATGCAATGTCTACAGGGATAAAGGGGAAACTTTGAGGAAAGCTGTGATTACATGGAACCTGGAAGTTCATATATGGGGTTCTTTTAATGGTTTTGGTGGGGGAGGGCTACGGAGTTATTGAAATCACAGGGGGCTATTATATGATTTATCTCTTTGTTGAGGGTGAAATGGGGGCAGGAAGTAATTTTAGGGAGAGCAGTGGGGCCAGGGCCCGAAGGCCATGACAACTGGATTCCTGATCCCTTTAGGAGAGGCTTTGCACAAACCTTTATTCTGCGCTTGCAGCTGCATGCTGTCACAAATCATTATTTTAAGATAAGCAACAATATGGATACAGTGTTGTGCTTGGGGCTAATGTTATGTGACACTTCTTTATAAATCATAGTGCCAGCCCTGAATGTAACTGGTGTGTAGGTGAATGTTGACACTTTTATGATGCAATTTCCTAATTCAGATAGTGTGACCTAGGACTTTTCAATGCATTTTGAAATGAAATGCGGAGTCCTAGTCTGTAATTTTAATGTCTAATAGAATTTCTAGATATATGTTCTGGTGTAGTTTCTCATAAATGATGGAATCACCTATCCTGAAATGGGTTGTGTATTTAAATGAGGCTGTAATGATATGATACAACAATCCCATTTTCCATTGAGCCTGCAGGAGACATTTTAAAGAGCCAAATACAGATTTAAAAACTTTGCAGGTTCCTCACTTCTCCGTGGGCAGGATTTTCGGGACATCAGGCGGGCGCGGTAGGTGGGCCTGGGAGCAGCCGGTAAACGGGCCGCTGCCTGAGATCAGCCCCCGACCGTGATTTCACGCTAGCTGGCCAACCAGCTGCCATCCAGTGTGAAACGTGCACTGAAAGGCTCAGCGCTGCCAGGGTGGGGGGCAGGAGGAGAGCGAGCACTGAAGTCTGTGCTGGCATGGGGGGAGTGTACAATGAAAGCTCCCTGAAGGCAGAGAGCTGCCTCAGGGAGCTGAAGAATTTAAAACCAAGAAATAAGGGTGTAAAAATGTCAAAAAAAATGTCCACACATCGGACTCACTCAGCGAAACATACAGATAATAAAAATTCTGCCCAAACATTTTTATTTTTCATAATTTATATTGGAAACCTCATCCTGCCCTTGGATGAGGTTTCTCAAAAATCTGAAGGTCGCCTGGCCAATTCACCCGCCCGCCAACCGTAATGTTGGATGGGCAGTGAAAAATCACCGCTAATTGAAACTTCAGTGGCCTTAATGGGCCTCTTAATTGTCGGTGGGTGTGCGTGAGACCCAGCAGCATGCCCACTAACTGAAATATCGTGCAAGTGTGCGATGATGTCGGGATGCTCACCCGACATCATCGCGCGCTATTTTATGCCCGGTCGGGTCAGCCTGCGGGATGTAAAATTCTGCCCCGTAGATTTTGAAATTATTTTAATTATTAACTTTTTCTTCTGCTAATTACATTGCCATTTACCATTAAGCTGATCATCGTGGGGTTGTTTCTCCCCCTTGCCTCTTAATCTCTTAATACAGGGTGCAAACTGGGTTTTCTATGGTACCTTCTCCTGTGTATATATATATATATATATATATATCTACAAACATATAAATATATAAAGAAGATGGGCAACAGAACTGATGTAGATTAGTGAGGCTGCAGTGCATGTGTATACTATGTTTTAATTGGTACCTCACCTCCACATCTGAGATCACAGACAGGTGTTTCCACCTACATTTGCCTGAGCAGGAAAAGTACAGCAGCCTGAAGAGGATGTGGAATAAACCCTTTTTTCTGGCTGCAAGGCACACTAATGCCGCACTACTACTGAAGACCATTTCTTCAAAACCACATTTGATTAAACTATGGACGTTTTCTCTTTCCTGTTACTGGCACATTATACGTACATACGAACAAGGAGCAGGAGTAGGCCATTCAGCCCCTCAAGCCTGCTCTGCCATTTAATAATACTCATGGCTGACCTGATAGTAATTTGAAATCTGCATCCCACCTACACCTGATAACCTATCGCCCCTTGCTTACCAGGAGTCTATCCACCTCTGCCTTAAAAATATTCAAAGACTCTGCTTCCACCGCCTTTTCCGGAACAGAGTTTCAAAGACTCACATCCCTCTGAGTGAAAAAAGTTCGCTTCATCTCTGTTTTAAATAGGTGACCCCTTATTTTTAAACAGTGACCCCTAGTTCTAGACTCTCCCACAAGAGGAAACATCCTCTCCACATCCACCCTGTCAAAGCCCCGCAGGATCTTAGATGTTTCAATCAAGTAGCCTCTTACCCTTCTAAACTCCAGCAGGTAAAAGCCCAGCCTGTCCAACCTTTTCTCATAAGACAACCCACCCATTGCAGGTATTAGCTTAGTAAACCTTTTCTGAACTGCTTCCAACACATTTACATCCTTCCTTAAATAAGGTGACCAATACTGTACACAGGCTCCAAATGTGGTCTCACTTGTGCCCTGTACAATTGAAGCATAACCTCCCCACTTTAGCATTCAATTCCCCTCGCAATAAATGATAACATTCTATTAACTTTCCTAATTCCTTGCTGTACCTGCATACTGGCCTTTTGTGATTCATGCACTAGGACACCCAGATCGCACTGCACCTCAGAGCTCTGCAATCTCTGAGCATTTAGATAATATGCTTCTCTTTTATTCTTCCTGCCAAAATGGAGAATTTCACATTTTCCCACATTATACTACACTTGCCAGATCTTTGCCCACTCACTTCATCTATCTATATCTTTTTGTGACCTCCTTATGTCCTCTTTACAACTTACTTTACTACCTATCTTTGTGTCTTCAGTAAATTTGGCAACCATCCCATCCATCCCTCACCCAAGTCACTTATATAAATTGTAAACAGTTGAGGTCCCAGCGCTAATCCCTGTGACACACCACTTGTTACATCTTGTTAGCCTGAAAAAGACCCATTTATGCCTACTCTCTGCTTTCTGTCAGCCAGCCAATCTTCTATCCATGCCAATATATTAACCCTTATACCATGAGCTTTTATTTTCTGCAATAACCTTTGCTGTGGCACTTTATCAAATGCCTTTTGGAAATCTAAGTACAGTACATCCACTCCATAGCATATGTTATTTCCTCAAAGAACTCCAATAAGTTGGCAAAACAAGATTTCCCTTTCACAACACCATGTTGACTCTCCCTGGTGACCTTGAGCTTAAGTGCCCTTCTATAACTTCTTTAATGATAATTTCTAATATTTTCCCTACGACAGATGTTAAGCTAACTAGCCTATAGTTTCCCGCTTTCTATCTCCCTCCCTTTTTGAATAACGGAGTTACATTTTGTATCTTCCAATCTAATTGGACCTTCCCTGAATCTAGGGAATTTTGGAAAATTAAAACTAATGCATCAACTATCTCACCAGCCACTTCTTTTGTAACCCTAGGATGAAGTCCATCAGGACGTGGGCTCTTGTCAGCCCGCAGCTCCAACAATTTACTCAGTACCACTTCTCTGGTGGGTGTAATTTTTCTGAGTTCCTCCCTTCCATTTCCTGGGGCAGGATTTTTAGGTCAGTGTCCGGGTGCAATCGGCAGGCCCGGGAATGGCCGGGGAATGGACCGCCACCCGCAATCGGACCGTGACAGTGATTTCACACAGGCTGGCCAGTTAATGGCCAGCCATCGTGAAACGTACACTGAAATGCTCAGCGCTGCCGGGGTGGAGGTGGGAGGAGGGTGGGCATGGGGGAGTGTGGAATGAAAGCTCCCTGAAGGTAGAGAGCTGCCTCAGGGAGCTGAAGAATTTAAAAGCAATAAATAAAGATTTTAAAATCCAGAAAAAAATGTCCACGCATCAGTCACCTGAACATATACATGATGAAAATTCTGTCCATACATTTGGATTTTAAAAAAAATTAAGAACAGAAACCTCATACCGTCCTTGGATGAGGTTTCATCAAAAATGCAAAGTCCGTCTGGCAGATTTGCCCGCCCGCCAACTGTAAGGTTGTAAGGACCACAAAACATCGGGGACAGTCGGAACTTTAATGGGCTTAATTGGCCTCTTGGTTGTCAGCGAGCACATTCCCGAATTTCGTGCGTGCCCGCTGTCTGAAATATCACTTGAGTGTGGGATGACATTGGGACACTTGCCCGATGTCATCTTGTGCTATTTTAAGCTCGAACTTGTGCCTGCACGCCAAGCTAAAAATTCTGCCCCTGGTTTATAGCTGCTTCTGGGATGTTACTTGTATCCTCTGTAGTGAAAACTGATGCAAAATGTCTGTTCAATTCATCTGCCATCTCCTTGTTTTCCATTATCAATTCACCAGACTCACTTTCTATAGGACCAACGCTCATTTTGTTAACTTGTTTCTTACTATCTTTTTTATATTCCTGGCAAGTTTTCTCTCATACTCTAATTTTTCCCTACTTATTAGTCTTTTAGTCATTCTTTGCTGTTCCTTATATTCTGTCCAATCTTCTGACCTACCACCTATCTTTGCACAATTATATGCTTTTTCTTTAAGTTGATACTATTTTTATTTTTTCTAATTAACCATGGATAGTGTGTCCATCCCTTGGACTTTTTCTTACTCGTTGCAATATATCTATTCTGTGCATTTTGAAATATCCCCCTAAATATTAGCCACTGCATTGCTATTGACCCATCCCGAAACCATTTTGCCAATTCACTTTAACCAGTTCAGCTTTCGTGCCCTCATAATTGCCCTTATTTAAGATCAAAAACATAACCTTGGACCCACTCCTCTCTTCCTCAAACTGACTGTAAAATTCAATCATATTGTGGTTGCTGCTACCTAGGGCCTTCTTCGCTATGAGATCATTAATTACTCCCATCTCATTGCACAATACCAGGCCTAATATGGTTGTCATCCATAGGTATTGTCATCTGCAGAAGATTTCCTGTGCACAGCAACCAACATAATTCATCAAAGCCACATCTCAGCCATTTACAAACTTTACCCAGAAAAATTCCATAACCATCATTTTCATCAAAACCTTTGTGTGTTTTTAAATGTTTCCCTTGTCCTGCTGTGTGAAGTATAAATTCTTAACTGTAAGTCAGTGTTCCTCCTTGGTGCTACTGGATTAGCAGGAGGCCATGAATTGGTTTGACATCCTGAGACAGATGTTGCACTAATCTCATAGTGGCTAAGTTCTGAAATGGATCTGCTTTAGGTTACACAATTTGTGTGCTGCTGTCTTGTTTCTGTACATGCGGGCATTTGCCTGAGCTAGCAGGTAAGTATGAATGTGCTGCTATTCTGAGAGGCAACCTCGTAACGTAATCTCATTCCTGACGTGCCACTCTTGTCAGGCACTGAGACATTGATCTTCAGGAAAGCAGGTCTAATGGGACCAATGTGATCTGCGAAACAAAGTGGGATAATTGGCTATCTCAGCTGCAATTGCTTGGTGGCACTAAGAGGTAGTTATCTCCAATTTGGCACACCAAGCAACAGCCTTGATGACTCAAAGACTTGGCTTTATGCAACATATTCCATGACCTTGGTACTTCCCAAAGTGCTTTAGAACTAATTGAGTAATTTTAAAGTGTAGTCACTGTTGTAATGTAGGAATTTTTTTTCGGGATTACCCTGATAGAAAATCCAAGCCATAGTGTACTTGTAAGTAGGTGTCTCATATTGGGTTAGGTAGAGTTCCACAGAGGCTAGTGTTTGGGTCTGTCTTGTTTCTGCCCTACAGAAAATCAGGATATCAAAGACAAATTGTAAGCTTATAAACTTTGGAAGCACCTCACAAAAAGACATGTCATAATCATAAATTGTGGCTGCAAATTCACCCAGAGATTTACATACTTGGGCTGGATTTTACCAGCTATTGAGGGACAGACAGGGAGGCAAAGGGCCAGTTAAAAGGCGAGGAAAGGTGGGCATTTGCGTGCCCCTCATCTTCCCCACTGCCATGTCATCTTTCCAGCAGCAGGGAAGGTGGTGGGCTGCCCTCCCGTCCAGAGGGCAACTGAACAACTTAAGTGACCAATTAAGGGCCTCCTCTCGGCTGCCATTGGCATTTTACCACTGGCGGATGTGCCCTCTTGTCACATGGGGTGACCGCCTGGTGAACCCTGGTGGCCTTATTCTGGGCTTTGGGGGCCCTCCTAACTGAAAACTCTGTGGCCCATGGAGGGGACTCTCGGTGGCACTGGCAACACCACCTTGCACTCACCACCATTCCTCGCTGGGACCTGTCCAACTGGCCCTAGCGACCCCAGATCCTACTCACCTCATTGAGAGGATGGTGTCCATCACTGCGTCCACTCAGTTAAGTGCAGTTCCAGCAGTGGCCACTGTTCCCAGTGGCACTGCTAAGACTGAAGACTGCCAGCTGATTTGCCAGCAACACTTAGAGGTGGATCCAATTCTTTAAAGAGGCAGAGACCCAACAGTAACTAATGAGTTGCCAGATGGGACTAAAATGCAGCTGGGGTTGCATAAACAGCCAGGACAAGATTGCCCTCGGCTTTTGGTCCCATTGACAGGGCACTTTCTGCTCTGACTTAATTAAGTCCGATTGAGTGCAATTGGCTAAAAAAAAAAAAATTCTTGGGTTAAAGCCTCCAATGTCATTCCCTTTCTCTTGATGATAAGGCTAAAATAAAAAAAAGTAGGCAACCTGGCTTCAATGCACAGACTTCTGGTTTTACCAGAGCTGGCTTGGTGGAATCTGTGCTCGACCTGGCCTCGGGGAGGGGGTAGATGACCAAAGTATTCTAAGGCTGGGTGCCTCCATTTTTTTGTGAAGTTTTATTTTTCATAGCTGGAGGCTGGTTTTCCTGGTCCTTGGAGGGAATTTAAAAAAGCCAGATTTACAACACTAATTGTGGATCAGGAAGAGTAGCAATGGATTCCCCTGGTCCACCCAGGTTCCCTGTTTACCCCAGCATGATCAGAGCGCCAGTGATTGTCAGTCCACATGATGTTGTTGGATTTACTCTTCTTGCCTCCATTCTGCTTCTATTAAGCTAACTGGCATTCAGATGGGAAGCCTGTTGAAAAGATTTTAAATGGATTCTCCAACTGTTAATTTCAGCAAGATCTGCAAGAAACTATTGTGGATGGGTTTTGCAAATCACCCCACTCACCCTACTCTATTTCCACCTCAAGGCCTATGACTCCTGGCTTGCAATTTCTTTTGTCTTTACTACCAGAGTAATGGACTATGATGGGCTGTAGGTGGAATAACTGTGCTAATGACTATGTGTACAGTGGTAAAGATTGAGTGGGGTAGGAATGGTCATGGAATATGTAGCATGTTACATGTGGAGTTATGCATGTTAATATCTTTTCATTTACATGTTAAGGTTTGTTAATGCATGTCAATTACATTGTTAAGGTTAAGAAAAGCAGGTGATTGGCGTTAATTCTTTTTGAGCACATATAAATAGGGAATAGCTGAGACACTGGGTTGAGTGGGAGGAGAGCTGTGAGACTGAACAAGTCAATAAACTCTCAGTAAAGAAAAGCTCTGTGTTTTGGTTTCAACTTCACGAGCCAGCTTATATCCTACCAACAATGCAGAGAAAGATTTAGTGGTTTCACAAAGTCAGAAAATTTTAGAGGCATGGAAGGGAGGGAAGGAGGAAAAGCCTATTTGTCCAGCCTTATATTCTAAATTATCAACAGTATCTGGTTGGAACCAGGTGCTTTCACACCTCTAAGTGAATCAGTGCCCTACAAAGTACAATAGGTTGAGACAAAAATGAGTAAAGCTCTGAATACAAAAGCACTGTTCTATGGATGCTGGAGAATCTGAAATAAAAACAGAAAATCCTGGAAACACTCATCAGAAGGTCATCGACCTGAAACATTGACTCTGTTTTTCTCTCCACAGATGCTGCCTCACCTAAGTATTTCCAGCATTTTCTATTAGTAAATCTCCACTTTTGTGGAGACTTCTTGACTCATAGGCCGGAATTTTCTAGCCCTACACGCCAGTGGGATCTTCTGGTCCCATTGGTGTGAATGGGGATTTCAGGGGCTTGCTGGCCTCGCTGTGGGGGAACTCACTGCTGGGGGGCTGGAAGATTCTGGCCAGAGTGTGAAAAGGGCACTGTGTGCATAAATGAAAGGATATAGAAAAACTGATGGATACCTCAGGCAGATTCAATTAGAGATAATTACATATTTTCATTTTCTTTCTAAGTTTACCATTTTTCCCATTCATCACAATTTAAACTAATATTGTTTTATGTGTTGGTTTGGAATGTTTCCGAGACTTAGTGTTCAGTGTTTTTAACATGCAATGACTCTGGAATGAACATTTTCTATTATAATATTATAATTGTCTAACTTCATTTGGTAGTATGAAAAGGATTAGCAATACTAAAGAAATAATGACTTTTGCATGACATGTGCCTCTGATAAAATAACCTTCAATTAAAACATCTCTGAAATTCAGCTAATCATGTGTCGGCACTCTTTTAGTGTGAAGTGCTGTACAGACACTCCACACCAAAGTTATTTGACTAAAGTGTCATTTGAAAATGTGACACGCACAGAATATAGCTTTAACAATGCCAGATACTGCCACTTGACTAGCTCCACTAATTAACACTAATTAGCAATGAACATGAGCAAACTACTATATGTCTACTGTTATTACACGTAGGAATCAATATTTGAATATATGATGCTCATAGTCCCACTGAGCAGTGGGCAGTGTCCCCCCCCGCCCCCCACATCATTGAGCATCAATGCTGGCGCACGTAGTGTGGCATAATGCAGTTGCAGAATGCTGGCGTTGCTGAGTATCTCAACCCATGTCTATGCCCGTATTTGTGTACTAGGTTCACTGGGCAGAATCTAATTCGGGCAGAATCTAATTCAGGCGACAGGGATCTCACCACGGCTAGAGAGCCAGTAAGAACCTTGCACCACCTCTGTTGGGGAAGGCCCACCATATCAAGGGCCTATCAGGCACTTAACTGGCCAGCAACGGGCCTTCTCTTGGATTTAGGACCGTGGGAGTGTAAATCCCACCCCCTGAGAGTTGCCAGCTAATCAGAGGTTTGCAGCACCCCTTACAGGCAGTGCCACTGGGAGCAGTGGCAGCCATTGGTAATGTACCTACTGTTGTAGAAAGTGCTAGGCCAGGATTCTAGCAAGGAAGAGCCACACGCGTACCAGGGTATCTACTTAAAAATGAGTTTATTTACACTATTTACAGTATGTATATAGTGAGTTATTGGGAAGGCATACCTCCCCTCGTGGCTGCCTGTCTGCTGCCTACAGTATCTCACACACAACTGCCTGATGTCAGTGTCACATCATTATGTGCCCCTTAGATTAGAATATCCATTTTGTTAACCCTTTATACTACATCTACCAGAGGCCTAGGATTGCTGAGACACCCAGGCCATAGGTGAGTGAGGGTGGAATGGGGGCTGTGGGGAGGTCATTGGCTGAGGTGAAAGGGGGTCGAAAGAAAGGGGGGTGTTGGCTTTGAGCGAGCCACCCTTTCCAGATGCCAGATCACTCGATCTGAATGAAGGGGCTCCCCAACTCTGGGAGCCTGTTTCGGGCTTCACACATGGTGACTCCCCTGCCCCCCACTGGTTTAATAATAGTCCTGGAGCGATGAGGCATTAATTGTGAGCCTTCCCACCCCAGGCTTATTTGGGGCAGAGGTAGGAAGGGGGCAGGGTCCCCACCCAGTGCCCTCCAACCCGATTAAATGTCCTCCCACCTCCAGTCTCACTGCCGGCATTAGATTCTGCCCATTAAATCTCAAAAAAGACATGGTGGTGTTGAGGGAGTATCAGAAAAGGCTCCTAGATGCACAGGACTAGATAGGGAAGCAGGGTATCCTTTTTGATTCCTCTTAAATTTTTTTTGTCATTGTTCTCAACTGCTCTGTTTGTTTGCATTGATTTTTATTGCTTCTTTCCTGTGTATAAAACATTTAATTTACTCAGATCATCAAAGCTGTAGCCCATACATAGCATTTCACCGTTTTGCAGGGAACTGTCCTTGTTTGTAGCTTATCTAGTAGCTTTGGGTATCTGTTTAGCTATTTCTCTATTTACAGGTTCTGAAGAAGTAGGAGGATCGGAAGCAGAATGTAATACAAGCACATATGTTAGATCATTTCATGGAATCCTCTCACTTTTATATCCCACCTGAAGGAATTAGTAGAACTATGTTCCAATAACCTGCATGTAGAGATCACTATTCCTCAAAGTGGCCTATACATTGATGGAGTTGTGGTGACTCCAGGGACCTTCCAAAATTGTGTGCAGGACTCGGATCTAGAAGACCCACCCCTATTTCTGATAGATCTAATTTTTGCCAAGGTGGTGGGATCTGAATCCCACAGTTGGGAAACTCAAACTCGGCAGGGCTATTTGAACACTGTGCTGAATTCAAACAGACCCCATTTCCATTGGAGAAAGGACCTTAACCCGCAGTGTGGGAGTTACAAATCTTTAGCGAAGTCAAAAATGTTTGTGAAGGATGCAGAACTGTCAAATGTCCAAGTTATTTAAATGGCCAGCCCTTTAGAAATTGAAAAGCTGCCTGCCTGTGAATGTAAGAATTGAAAATGTCTGTTCTAGCAATCTTGATAGCTGTTTGTTCATATAACCCTAAATGCTATCATTATTGTATTATTATTGCTTGGATGCTTTCAACAACCTATCATCACAGTGGGACGGTGCTGTAAGTTCACAGTTTGACAGCTTAAAGGTTATTAAAAGATCAGCTGTCTTTGATGTGAGGTTATGAATACAAATGTTTGTAAGGGATTAAGTATTTGAGGGGATTTAAATATATTGAATGGGCTTTAATGATTGGGGGGGTTTTTTATATAGTGAAGTCTGTAACAGACATTTAGAACTTTTATTATTATCTCATTTTATATTATCTCAGCATGGCTTCTGAGGTCTGCACATGGTGGATACTGGATTATTTGGAACAGAGGGTGTAAGGGCAAAGGGTGGTGGGTGGGCGGGAGGGGCTCATGAGTTGGCAGAAGGGCTATAACGGGTGATGGGATGTGTGGGGATCTTGAGTTGACATGAGTTGGCACTGTTGGCAAAGGAGCTATTAGGGCCTGTGGGGATAGGTGGGGGCATGGGTTGGCATGAGTGGGCAGCTTGGGGAGTGAACAGGATGAGAGGTGAGGGTTGGAGGGCTTAATGTTTAAGAAAACAACTGGGATGAAGCCTCAGAGAACCAAGTTGAGTCTTTTAAAAAAACCTACCTGAGCACTCGGCAGCCCCTGTGGCTGCCTCTGATCTGTGTCTGGGGGCGGTAGGCCCGATTCCATTTCACATCCTCTTCCCCCTGGAAGGAAGATCCCATCATTCAGGGTACTTTTTACCAAGGCGAGTATGGCGAGCTGGGAAATTTCCCAACTCCTGCTACTCGGCTCGGAGCGAGAAACAAGGCTAATGTCCTGCAGCCACTGACAAACTACTTTCAGAACAAGGTGGTCATCATTTATCTCTTGCACCTTTCAGTTCTCTGTCCTCTGACTCTAACAGCAGGAAATATGTAAGATTTCTTAACCTGCAGTGCACCTAATTTCACATATGACATGACCAGTCAGTGAATTTATCAATTCTTCTATGGAACACAGGCAGCAATAAGAAGCCCCATACTAAAAGCAGAAAACTGTGGATGCTGGAAATCTGAAGTAAATAAATCTGATGAAAGGTCACAGACCTGAAACGTAAAATCTATTTTTTCTCCCCTATACAGATGCTGCCTATCCTGCTGAGTTTTTCTCCAGCATTTTTTGTTTTTATTCCTATACTTAAAGCATCTGGCTGAATTCCCCATGGTGTAATACATCATTGATGATATGCATGTGGCCATAAGAGATAAAAGGAATTGCTTTCCTTGATACAATCCATATCCTTCTCTGCTGCAGGATCCATGATGCATCCTTAAAGAGGATGTCCATTATAGGTAGCTCATTGATGAGCAGAAGAACATTTTCCTACTCTTTTAGGAATATTCACAATACTCAGCCAGAACTCTTGAACAGTGTTGAGAATTATAGGTCCAACATTACTGCAGAAGTGAATCATACACCTCCAGGCCACCTGGGAGCTGTAGGAACTCTGCAGGCAGAGGTGAGAAGCCCAATTGTAGGCTTCTGCTAAATGCTCGGAATACGGTCATTGAAGGTGTGAGTTCCATTATGCAGGGGCCCTTCAAGACATGACTTGATATGTAGGGAGATTTATCTGATATAAAATTGAATGGTTTGTTACCCCAAAAATAACTGACACGTGAAAAGAGCACGGTGGCAGGAGAGGCCTGGACCAGGAAATTGCCTTTTTGAGTGATGTCACATCCATCCCATGCAGCTGAGGTTTGAAGCAATGGCAGGTAGTGGGCAGAACCAGACAACCAGTACTGTGTGAGACATGCTTCCACTGGCTGTGCAAGGCCACCAAGTGATCCAGCATCAGTTGACTCTTAGGGCTAGAAATTCAGCTCTATAGTGCCCGGCTATTTGGTGCTACAGGAGCCATTTTGTGTCCAAAATGGAATCTGTGCCACGTGTGCACAATTTTGATGCGGGCTGTCCTGGATGCCATTTTTGTAAGGAGCAAACAAGAAGCATCCTTCACCCATATCAGATGTGGGCATTAAGCAATTAACATCTGCAAATAAGGGGTCTAAGACCTGCTTCTGCTCCTTCTTGCAACTATGGCTTGTGCCTGAGGCCACCAGCACCAATCTTGATTACCTCTGGGAAAACCAATGCTAAATCAGCGTGGAATGAAAGAGATGTTAGTGCTTAACTTAATCACTGCTACTCCTGGTGCCAAGATCTCTGACCTCACTCCTGAATGTGACCTCCAGGCCTCCCTGATCACATTCTGACCCTCCTCCCTTCCCATTCATGCTGTATGATCTCGCTATGTTCTTTCCTGACCCCACATTCTTACCTATTCACTTAACTGAATATTGGCATGTGAACTTATTTGGGCTCCTATCACTGTGCCTTTTACATGATATTGAGGCCTGAGGCCCAAAATCACAGGCTCCTCAGGCCTTACCCTTTGAACTTGGGCTGTTTGTACTCTGTGAGTGAGGTGCTCACAAATGGATGAATTTCTAGGTCTGGGTTACCTTCTTCTCATCAAGTTCCCCTTGATTATCACCACACCACTGTTCCCACTGGGAGTGTTACCTTACAGTCTAGAAACCACAAACTACACTATCACCAAGGGAAAGCACTGGAGTGGAACATAATTGCTCATACTTAATTGACTGTTGTGAAAGTTAACTGGTGGCATATGATCGCATGAGGACCTGCGCATTTCTATTTGACAAAAGGTATATTAGAGCAGCAACAGAAGGAAGGGTGGGAATGCTTGGTAGTTGAGGTACAATATAAATTAGAAAGCTCAGTGTGCATTTGCCCATTGTATTGTGCACAGTAGCGACGGACTCTTTGTCCATTGAGTTGATTAATTAGATAGTCAAATGTCCTCTTAATTGTTTATTAGTACACAACTTGGCATGGACACAATGAGCCGAATGGCCTCCTTCTGTGCTATAACTACTCTGTGATTCTATGAACTCTTCCAGCCAGACAGCAAATCTCCAACGATTTCTTCTCTAATGTCCTCCTCTGCCAATGGTATGCTTGTTCTCTTTCTGATATCTCTTTGATGGATAACAAAATTGTGCAAGATATAGCTCACATTTGTGATCTTCAAGACATTGACCCAGCCATGAAACTCAATCCACCTCCCACCCAGTATGCTGAAACAATGGAATATCTATTTGAGTGGACTGATGGTATGGTCCATCAGAATCTTGGGGCAAGCATTGATTAATTGTATTTCAGTTGTATTTCTATTCAACGGTTGTTTGTTGATTTCTAACGAGGTAATTGAAAAATGCTATAAAGGATTGTTCTCGCATGGAACAATTTTTTCTTTATCTCTAATCACTTCCTCCAAATAAAAGGCGTTGCTGTGGAAATCTAGCTATGCCTGCACTTTTGAAGGATATGTGGAACATTCCTTGTTCCAGTCCTATTTGGAACCCCTTCCTCATCTCTTTTTCCTTTTTAAAAATTCTTCATGGGATGTGAGCATCGCTGGCTAGGCTAGCATTTATTACCCATCCTTAATTGCTTTTGAGAGTGTGGTGGCGAGCTGCCATCTTGAACTGCTGCGGTCCATATGGTCTAGGTACACCCACAGTGCTGTTAGGAAGGGGGTTTCAGGATTTTGACCCAGTGACAGTGAAGGAACATGTTATTTTTCCAAGTCAGGATGGTGAGTGGCTTGGAGGGGAGATTCTAAGTGGTGGTGTTCCCATCTATTTGCTGCCCTTGTCCTTCCAGATGGTTGTGATCATGAGTTTGGAAAGTCTAAAGAGGCGTGATGTGTTCCTGCAGTGCATTTTGTAGATGGTACACACTGCTGCCACTGTGCGTTGGTGGTGAAGGGAATGAACGTTTGTAGATGGGGCACCAGTCTTGGTCTTGGATAGTATCGAGCTTCTTGAGTTTTGTTGGAACTGCACTTATCCAGGAATGGGGAGCATATTCCATCACACTCCTGACTTGTGCCTTGTAGATGGCAGACAGGTTTGGGGAGTTAGGAGGTGAGTTACTCACTGCAGGATTCCTAGTTTCTGATCTGCTCATGTAGCCACAGTATATATATGACTAGTCCAGTTCAGTTTCTGGTCATTGATAACCCCAGGATGTTGATAGTGGGGGATTTAGTGATGATAATGCCATTAAATGTCAAGGGCCAATGGCTAGATTCTCTCTTGTTAGAGATGGTCATTGGCTGGCACTTATGTTGCATGAATGTTACTGGCCTCTTGTCAGCCCAAGCTTGGATATTATCTGTGTCTTGCTTCAGTATCTGAGGAGTCATGAATGGTGCTGAACATTGTGCAATCATCAGCGAACATCCCCACTTCTGACCTTATGATGGAAGGAAGGTCATTGATGAAGCAGCTGAAGATGTTTGGGCCTTGGACACTACTCTGAGGAACTTTGGTACTGTGTAATGATGCTATAATCACCTCTCATCCTAAACCTGAATAGTACATCAACTTTGTATCTACCCCTCCCTTACCTTCACATGACCCATTTCTGACTCTTCCTTTCCCTTCCTCAACTTCTCTATCCCTATTTCTGTTCTCCAATATTTTCTACGAGTCCATCAGCTCCTGCAGCTACCTTGATTCTACCTTCGCCCAACCCCTTTCATGTAAGGACTCTCTTCTATTCTCCCAGTTTTTCCATCTCAGTCACATCTTTTCCAACTATGCCATCTTCCACAGCTGTGACTGTGAAATGTCTTCCTTTTACTACAGCTGAGGATTCCCTTCCACTGTAGTTGATAGTGCCCTAATCAATATGTGTCCCATTTCCCGGACTCATCCTTCCACCTCACCAGCCTGTCCATTAAGTGAATCAACTTCAGCCATTTCCGACACCTGGATAACAATGCCACCATCAAACACTTTTGCTTTCGGTGTTCCAAAGGGGCTGTTCTCTTTGTGACAACCTGGCCTGCTTTTCCATCATCACTAACACCCGCTTTCCCATCTCCAGAAGTTTCTGTGCTCAGGAATTATTTTGGTGTTAGGGACCAGAATGGTCCATCGATGATGCCTTGTGTTTTTGGGAATCCTGGCAATTCTTGTGTCCTCTTTTTCTTTCTTTTCATGGGAAATGATGAAAATAATAGCTGGATCAAACAAAGGTTCTGTTACTGATTTGATTCATCAATGCCAATGCACAGCTGACTGAAAAATTTGCTCAATAAAAGTACTGCTGGTAGCTTGGAAGGTTTAATGCCATAGCAATTTAATGCTTTAGTCACCTTCAAAGTGATGGGCGGAGCTGTTTCTACAATGAATGATATTTGTAGGTCAGATTTGAAGACACAAGGAATTGATGAGAGCCTTTCTCTAGAAGCATGAGAGTTGATTTTCCTAGTTGGGTTCCAATCCTGACGTTGGCCTCAATTCTGGGTCGGGTACCCGGAAGTGGAGATGGTGGGATGTCGGGGGCGATCTTCCCTGAGGCGACTAAATAAGAAGCTGCCTCCAGGTGTCCCATCCAATTAAGGACAATAGTGGACCAGGGAAATGGGATTTCTGATCAGAGGGCCAGTAGCGATGCCAGGGCCCACTAGGAGATGTAGGCACTGATGAGGTAGGCAGGTAAGCATGAGGATGTCTCAACATGGAGGCACGTATGGTCACCTGCAGAGCTGTCAACAAATAAGAGCCCCAAATAAGAGGTAGCAGAGGCAAAATCCCCCCACAGGAGTAGTGAAGGACAAGGTTGTGGCCTTTGATCCCTACGGCCCTGTCATTGGTAAAGGGAGCCTCCTGTTCTGATGGCCACCATGTCTTCCTCCAGTGAGCTGCCAGGCTCCGCACTCTGTGGGGCATTGCTTTGATGGCAGGAAAATGCTGATGACATCACAAAATTGGCTGCTCACCTCTGTGGAGTGGGCAACTGACCCTGGTTCCAGCTCACCCCTGGGAAGTGCCTCATAGCTGGGAATGCTTCAGGGAGAGTGATTTCCCTAAATTTTACTAGCCACCCCTGCCTCCAACTCCATCTCGACTGTACTAGGAAAATTCGGCCCATAGCAGTAGTAGGGTCCCTCTGATACATCCAAACAGTTATGCTTAACCCAGGGGCTGGGAAACTATTCAGCCAGAGTTGCAAATGTGGGTATGGGAATTGTATGGAAGTTCCATAAATGCTCAAGAATTGAACAATTAAAATAAAGATAAATTTTGGTACAATTAACATAAAATCTTTATTATTATAAGTTTACCGTTATAATGAAGCATTACAATAATTAAACCAATGATTCCCCCCTTTTCACACCTTCTTGGCTTAATGTGAACAATGCAGTAGGTGACCCCACTTTACAATCCTGTTGTGGAAATCTGTGATGCTGGTCAGTTAACTGGGTCTGCAAATCTGCTTCCCTTTGCTTCTTTTGCCAATTACCTTAAATCCATGAGCTGTGGTTACCGACACTTCAGCCAGGAAAACAACCCTGGCTTCTTTCATCTCCTCTCCTGAAGGTCATCATCCCTGGTACCATTATAAATGTCGCTATAGGAACTTACAATGTAAAAAGTTGGCCGAACATACACACGGTTGCAAGATTTTTTTAATAGATTATAGATACACAGCCATTCTAGTGGGTAAAGGCACTCATCAGTGCATTACAATGCCAATGCAGACAAGATGGTCCCAGATTCACCTCCTGGCCTGTGCTGCAAGTTAGCTGATCTAAACCAAGACAACAGCTAGTGCTGTACTGCTTCCCTCAGCAATATTAGGGGCACAGCAAAGAAAGGAATGTTGGTTACACCGATCAATAGTGTGCACTAGTTCTGGATAGGACAGGGGCTGGGTCAGTGCAAAACAGCCTGAAGACATTCACTGTGCAGGGCTGCATATGAAGAATGGCCACTTAGAAAGGATACTGAAGGACTGGCCGCAACCATGGCATCAGACCTCGGCAAGGATCCACATCTTCAGGCTAGGAAATGAGAAAAATGGAGAAATAAAACTATATAAGAGTTGACTTTTCAAAATGAGTTTTAAAACCCATGTGAAAAGTGAAGAAGGAGTTTTGAAATTTCAGCTTATATACTTGGAATAAACAAAATGCAAATCGAAACTGTAGTAATCTTGAATGCACACTTACCATGTGCTGCTTTCCATGCATCTCCATGTGTGCTCACCTCCTCTAACTGATTTATTCATGATAAATCTAGTGACAACGGGCCCAACACTACCTGCATGGTTCCTGCTCTTCCTCTTAGCTTAAACCCCACCAGGAACGTAGTAGCTTCAGGTGAAGTGAACCCAAAGCATGAATTCCAGCTCGAACACTGCTGGGAAAATGCTTCCTCATCTCTTAGCAACCGCCATCTGCCATTCAGCCTGTCCTGCGATTCCAGGCAACATTCTGAAATTCTGAGCAGTGCAGTGCTGGATATAAGTTTCAAACAGAGCAGGACTGTGTGTGGGTGTGCTGGGGATGGGAGGGTCATTTAGATACTTATAACAAAAGGATCATAAGCCAATTTGTGTTCTATAAAAAACAAGCAGGATAAAGGGTCTCTTGTTGTTCAGTTGTTTTTTTCAAATATGTTTTGCCCATTTTCATTGCTCATTTCCCTGGCGCAGCCACAGGTGGATTTGACCTCCCCGGCTGTAGCTTGCCCAGGTCTGGCTGAGGCTGAAAGAAGTGCCTTCTTAAGCGAGGGCAGATCTGTGTAGAATGTCTCCGATATAAAATGCTTCTTTGCCTCTTGTTGGGAATTCCTTTGGGGAATCCCAAAGGCACTGAAATCTCTAGAGAAATTCTCATGCTGAGCTGTTTCATGCTGCAAGTAAAATAACAGCTGGCAACAAACATTCAATATTTAAGTTTAATATTTTTAAAGTTGCTTTTTAATGATTAAGGGGGTCCAGTACTAAGTAACTGTTACTTTGAAATATCACTGTTCCATCTCTGCTTTTAGTTTTGTTAAAGTCAGCTGTTTAGCATGCAAGAATAAATGAGCATAATAGATTCCCTCAAAGCATCTGCTATACCTATGCTCTTAATTAAACCTTCAAAATGTGAACTTCCACCGTAGCTCAGTGAGTTTATTCAGTAGGTAGCAGAACTTTTTCTTATTCATTAACGGAATGTGGGTGTTGCTGGCTGGGCCAGCAATTATTGCCCATCCCTAATTGCCCTTAAGAAGGTGGTGGTGAGCTGCCTTCTTGAACCGCTGCAGTCCATGTGGTGTAGGTACATCCACAGTGCTGTTAGGAAGGGAGTTCCAGGATTTTGACTCAGCGAAATGAAGGAACGGCGATGTATTTCCAAGTCAGGATGGTGAGTGACTTGGAGGGGAACTTCCAGGTGGTGGCATTTGCATCTATCTGCTGCCCTTATCCTTCTAGATGGTAGTGATGATGGGTTTGGAAGGTGCTGTTGAAGGAGCCTTGTGAGTTCCTGCAGTGCATCAAGCAGACGATACACACTGCTGCTATGTGTGTTGGTGGTGGAGGGAGTGAATGTTTGAGGATGGGGTGCCAATCAAGCAGTCTGCTTTGTCCTGGATGGTGTCAAGCTTCTTGAGTGTTGTTGGAGCTACACTCTTCCAGGTAAGTGGAGAATATTCCATCACAGTCCTGACTTGTGCCTTGTAGATGGTAGACAGGCTTTGGGGAGTCAGTAGGTGTTACTCGCCACAGGATTCTTAGCCTTTGACCTGCTCTTGTAGCCACAGTATTTATATGACTAGTCTAGTTCAGTTTCTGGTCAATGGTAACCCCCAAAATGTTGATAGTGGGAGATTCAGTGATGGTAATGCCATTGAATGTCAGGGGCTGATGGTTAGATTTTCTCTTGATGGAGATGGTATTGGCTGGCACTTGTGTGGCGTGAATGTTACTTTCCACTTGTCAGCCCAAGCCTGGATATTGTCCAGGTCTTGCTGTATTTGGACATGGACTGATTCAGTATCTGAGGAATTGCGAATAGTGCTGAACATTGTGCAATCATCAGTGAACATCCCCACTTCCGACCTTTTAATGGAAAGAAGATCATTGATGAAGCAGCTGAAGATGGTTGGGCTTAGGACACCACCCTGAGGAGCTCCTGAAGTGATGTCCTGGAGCTGAGATGACTGACCTCCAACAACCACAACCATCTTTCTTTGTGGTAGGTATGACTCCAACCAGTGGAGAGTTTACCCCCTGATTCCCATTGACTCTAGTTTTGCTCGGGCTCCTTGGTGCCACACTCAGACAAATGCTGCTTTGATGTCAAGGGAAGTCACTCTCACCTCACCTCTGGAGTTCAGCTATTTTGTCCATCTTTGAAGCAAGGCTGTAATGAGGTTGGAAGCTGAGCGACCCTAGCAGAACCCAATCTGAGCATCAAGTGAGCAGGTTATTGCTAAACATGTGTCGCTTTATAGCACTGTTGACGACTCCTTCCATCACATTACTGATGCTCGAGAGTAGACTGATGGGGCGCTAATTGGCCTGGTTGCTTTTGTCCTGCTTTTGTGTACAGGACATACCTGGGCTCTTTTCCACATAGCCGGGGAGATGCCATTGTTGTAGCTGTACTGGAACTGTTTGGCTAGGTGCATGACAAGTTCTGGAGCACAAGTCTTTCGTACTATTATCGGAGTATTGTCAGGGCCCATAGCCTTTGCAGTATCCAGCGCCTTCAGCCGTTTTTTTAATATCATTTGGAGTGAACTGAATTGGCTGAAGACTGGCAACTGTGGTACTCGGGACCTCCAGTGGAGGCCGAGATGGATCATCTACTTGGCACTTCCAACTGAAGATTGTTGCAAATGCTTCAGCCTTACCTTTGGCGCTGATATACTGGGCTCCTTCATCATTGAGGATGGGGATATTTGTGGAGCCTCCTCCTCCAGTGAGTTGTTTAATTGTCCACCACCATTCACAACTAGATATGGCAGGACTGCAGAGCTTAGATCTGATCTGTTGGTTGTACAGAATAGGGAGCATGCAATTTGGAACTCCTGACCTAACAGTACTGTAGAATTACTTGAACTGCAGCACCCCATGTGGTTAAAGAAGGCAACTCACCAACCCCTTCACGAGGGCAACTAGGAATGGCCAATAAATACTGGCCTTGGTAAAAATGCCCACACCCCCTGAATGAATAAAAAAATCAAGACAGCCATTTGAAAAAGTGCAGGAAATAGGAAAGTACTACAGTGCAAAATTGAGCCCTGAAAAATAATGGAAACTAATACAATGCAAATG
Organism: Carcharodon carcharias; assembly: GCF_017639515.1. Lineage (NCBI taxonomy): Eukaryota > Metazoa > Chordata > Chondrichthyes > Lamniformes > Lamnidae > Carcharodon > Carcharodon carcharias. The sequence goes on along the minus strand of NC_054468.1, from coordinate 169,482,763 downwards.
AAAAGAAAGGCAAACTACAAACAACATCCCTCCCAAAAAGACAACAGTAAAATGTTTCACATACTTTTAGGAGCATATTCGGCAAGGCCAGATTGTCAAATCATTGCACCTACTTTATACGGTCAAGATATCTGCAAAAGAATGACCTCTCCAATATCAAGATATTGTGAATCAGGGCTGTTGCCTTGTGTTTGCATGGAATTATAGGATGCAATTAAGATTTGGCAGACTCAGTGAGACAGCTTAGAAGATAAATTAACTAATAGCAGACCTTCATTCCTTTGACGTTGCTGTAAGATTCATGGGCTTTAACACTTGGCACTGCCATTAAATCTGGATCTGGGCAGTCATTCAAATGAGGTGGGCATGTGCACTTCCTGACATTCTTGCCTCATTTGTTGCCTTGCCAACAGGACACCCATTGCAGGGAACCCAGAGAAATGTCCTAATGGCCTTGTAATCCAGCTCTCCTCAACCTAGGAATCAGAGAGGGCAGAGAGGTGTTCTGCAGGCAAGTGGTTCTTTAAACAATTTTTGAGGATACTTGGCCAGGGTTTAACTGCACACTTCCTACTTGCTGTTTCTCACATCAAGCAGAAGTTCCTGATTACAAAGACCATCCAGACTTACTTCCCTCACCTCGTGGGCATAGGATTAAACCAGGGTGCAACGGAACCATTCAAATAACCCCGTCCACCAAATTTCAGCATATGGAGGCATGGGAAAGCATAGTAAAGCTGCCAGCTCATGTTCAGAGGGGCCAGGAAAATCAGCTTCAGAAAATTTGATGAATTGCGAGCGCAACAAATCAGGTGAAAAAAAAGTGTTAAATTTTATTATTGCTTAAAGTTTATATTTTGCAAGTTTGAAAATAAGCCTCTGTGATAGTGAGGAGCTGACTTTGTGACTATTATCTGTTTAGAAAATATTTTAAACTTACTTGCATTTCCTCATTAATTTTCTAATTGGTGGCGGTACCTTACCCACTTGAACCTTATTCATATTTGAGCCTTTACAGTGATTCTTTTCTTCTTTTTTGCCCACAGAACACCACAGTTGTTTCAGATTCTACCTTAACCACCGACCCACACTGCACAATGGCCACTGTACTCTGATTGGGTGTAATAACCTTTGTTGATTTTAGCTCATTGCGGCTAAATCAGAGAGGGTCAGCTAACTTAGGAGAGACAGGAGATTGAACCTAAGGTTTTCCTGTTCTGTATATCTCTTCTACCTGTGTGATAAACTCACTGAATTATGGGGAAGTTTTTATTTCCCAGTTTTAATTAAGTCTTAGGTATAACAGCTGCTTTGGCGAGGGAAATATCACATCAATTTATTCTCATAGGCTAAACAGCTCATTTTTACAAAACTAAAAGGAGGTGTGGAACAACTAAGCTTCAAAATAACGGTTACTAAGAACTGCACTCCCTTAATCATTGATAAATAAACCTTAAGAATATTAAATGTAAAGTGTGCTTATCTTCGCATTTAGGTTGGTTTAAGTACTGACAATGATTTTATGAGGTTACATTTATTGTGGTTGCATCTGAACCCAGAGGGGGGAGAAAATACAAATACGAGGGAATCTGAGTGCAGATTGAGTTTGAGAAACGATACGTAGTTTATTACAAAGAAGAAACATACAACTGCTTGGCAAAAGTCAATTAGGAGTTAAATGATTTACTCACTGAACAGGCACTGTTCTATGTCTTTGGATCAGGGAGAAATATTAGGAACTTGGGCAAAGTCAGGTAGATTGCTGGCCGCCCAGCTGAGAAAAGCAAATATAGCCACAGTAATCCTTACACCAATCAATAGCATTTTTATAGCCTTCCAGCATTACCTTTGCAAAGCAGAGACTGTAATTGACCAGGCAGCCTATATTCAATTTTGTTCAGAGTGTAGAATCTGTAAAACATGTTGAATCTTTGTGGTAGTTGTTATAGAGGTCTTGCAGACTATTGATATTACATGAACTTGAGGGAACAAAAGAGAGAAAAAAACATAATCTATCTGGCTTTTGTGGTATATTTTATAAATATATAGTACATTATCAGGTGGCATGGTGGCACAGTGGATAGCGCTGCTGCCTCACAGCTCCAGGGACCCGGGTTCGATCCTGATCTTGGGTGACTGTTTGTATAGAGTTTGCACGTTCTCCCTATGGCTTTCCTCTGGGTGCTCCGGTTTCCTCCTACCATCCAAAGGTGGATTGACTACAGTAAATTGTTACCCAGTGTGTCTGTGTGAGTGTGCCCTGTGATGGCCTAGCGCCCATTGTCTATTGGGACAGACTCTGACTTCCCATGACCCTGAATTGGATGAAGCAGTTTTGGAAAAGTGAGTGAATTACATTATCATCAAATTGAAACTTTGACAAGGCATTGCCAGATTTCTTAAAGGCGTGTTTTTACCATTTATGGGCTTTTTTCAGGCAGGCTTTGTGACAGTAAGTTATTTGAATATACTTTTAACTGTTTCTTCAGCAATTTGGCAAATGGTTTGATGACGCCTTTCTTGTTGCAGGTATAAATGACATAAGATTTTACTAAATATTTTTCAGTGGAAAAGATGCAGTCACTGGTTGGAACAGTTTCATTTCTGGGGCCTTGGTTTGATGGAGCTCAGAACTATAGAGGATATCATGTTCCGCCTGTGCTGGCTGTAAGAGTCATAATTGGAAATAGTTCAGAGAATCATGCAGCACAGAGATAGGCTATTTGGTTCATAATGCCTTTGCGAGCTCTTTGAAAGAGGTGTCCAATTTGTCCCACACCCCTGCTCTAACCAAAACCTTACAAAAAGAAATTCGACTAATTATCCAATTCCCTTTTGAAAGTTACTATTGAATCTGCTTGGACCACCCTTTCAGGCAATGCATTCCAGATTATAACTACTTGCCGCATAAATATAAGAGCATGAGAAATACGAAGTAGCGAAGTCCATTAATGGGGAGGTGGTGGAGTAATGGTATTGTCAGTGGACTAGTAATCCAAAGACCCAGGGTAATGCTCTGGGGTCCCAGGTTCGAATCCTGCGTTTGAATTTCATAAAAATCTGGAATTAGAAGTCTAATGATTACTACAAAACTACAGTTGTAAAAACCCATGTGGTTCACTAATGCCCCTTTAGGGAAGGAAATCTGTCATTCTTACCTGGTCTGGCCTACATGTGACTCCAGTTCTACATCCACAATGATGTGGTTTACTCTTAAATGGCCTAGCAAACCATTTAGTTAGATCAAACCACTACAAAGTCAATAAGGAATGAAATTGGATGAACCACCTGACATAGACCTAGGTACCGGAAACGACAACAGCAAACTCAGCTCTGTCGACCCTGCAAAGTCCTCCTTACTTACATTTGAGGGCTTGTGCCAAAATTGGGAGAGCTGTCTCACAGACTAGTCAAGCAACAGCCTGACATAGTTATACTCACGGAATCATATCTTACAGATAATGTCCCAAACACCACCATCCCTGGGTATGTCCTGTCCCACCAGCAGGACAGACCCAGCAGAGGTGGTGGCACAGTGGTATACAGCAGGGAGGGAGTTGCCCTGGGAGTCGTCAGTATTAACTCCAGACCCCATTAAGACTCATAGCAGCAGGTCAACCATGGGCAAAGAAACCTGCTGATTACCATGTACCGCCAGCAACCCCCCGCCCCCTTCAGCTGATGAATCAGTGCTCCTCCATGTTGAACACCACTTGGAGGAAGCACTGAGGGTGGCAAGGGCACAGAGTGTACTCTGGGTGGGTGCGTTCAATGTCCATCACCAAAAGCGGCTCAATAACACCAATACAGACTGAGCTGACCAAGCCCTAAAGGACATAGCTGCTAGACTTGGTCTGCGGCATATGGTGAGGGAACCAATAAGAGGGAAAATCACACTTAAGCTCTTCCTCACCAACCTCCTCACTGCGGATGCATTTATCCATGACAGTATCAGTAGGAGTGATCACGGCACAGTCATTGTGGAAATGGGAGTCCTGTCTTCACATTGAAGATACCCTCCATCATGTTGTGTGACACTACCACCGGGCTTAATGGGATACATTTCAAACAGATCTAGCAACCAAACAAAGACTGGGCAACCATGAGGCGCTGTGGGCCATTAGCAGCAGCAGAATTGTATTCAATTACAATCTCTAGCCTCATGGCCTGGCATATCCCCCACTCTACCATTACCACCAAGTCAGTGAATCAACCCTTGTTCAATGAAGAGTGCAGGAGGGCATGCCAGGAGCAGTACCAGGCATACCTAAAAATGAGGTGTCAACCTGGTGAGGCTACAGTATGGGACTACTTGCATGCCAAACAGCATAAACAGCAAGCGATGGAGCTGAGTGATTGCACAAACAACGGATTAGATCTAAGCTCTGCAGTCCTGCCACATCCAGTTGTGAATGGTGGTGGACAATTAAACAACTCACTGGAGATGGAGGCTCCACACATATCCCCATCCTCATTGATGGAGGAGCCCAGCATAAGATAAAGCTTAAGCATTTGCAATAATCTTAAGCCAGAAGTGCTGAGTGGATGATCCATCTCCACCTTCTCTGGAGATCCCCAGCATCACAGATATCAGTCTCCAGCCAATGCAAATCACTCCATGTGATATCAAGGAATGAAGGCACTGGATACTGCAAAGGCTATGGGCCCTGACAATATTCCGACAATAGTACTGAAGACTTGTGCTCCAGCACTGAGTTCAAATGGCCCTGCTGTGTTCTGATTTCCTGCCTGTGTGAATCATGCCCCATCCTTTTTCCCCTACTGACAAAAATTGGAATTAACTGAAATGGAGGCATAACTTCTGCATCCAGGTCCCACCTGCCATTTTTAAAGGACCACAGAGCTTTCTCAACATCATTAAGATCTGGCCCTGAGAGACGGAGAAGGTAAATTTAGATATGGCCCAAAAACAAGTGCAGAGATTTCAATGTGCAACTAACACATGCTCATTCACTGCGATAAAGCGATCATGTAAATTTTATGCTGCTTGCTAAATTAAATGATTGTAGCTGCATGCAGCCCAGTCCTATGTACACTCTGAGTGTTTACATGCCTCAGCTAGGGGTCCAGTTTCAAGCGAGGCTAGGACCACTTAAACCATCCTGCACATCTTAATGGAGAGGTGTATGCTGGTGCTGGAAGTGCCTGGGGAAGAGGCTCTGAGCAGGAAGAAGAGTGAAAATAGGGCAACAGAGCAGAGATTGTGTTTCCAGGTTCTCAGATGCAGTACTAGAGGCCTTGGAGAGAGATCCCCTACCCATGGGGCCTAGAAAGCCCTCCAGAAAGGCAGTGGGAGCAGGTAGCCTTGGCTGTCAATTCCAGCAATGTAGCTCCAAGCAAGTTGCAGTTTAAAGCCCACACACAAATGGTCAAGGTTAGTGAATGTATCTTCAAATGCTCTATCCTACCAACTGCAGCCCTTGCCTAACCCACTGTTCAATTCACCATCTCCACCTCCTGTTAACTTAACCTGCCAGCATTCTCTATAAAGCGCGACTCAAATCTAACATTCATAGGCTGGAATTTTCTGGCCCTGTCGGTGTCAGGCATTGTGGCGGCTGGGGGGAAGGACAATATGGCAAGAAGGGCAAAAATCAGTTTCACGCCAGTGTGAAAGCACAGCGGAATTATCCAAAGGTACCCACCATGGCAGAACTCCAATCCCGCTGGAAGCCAGCATGAACCTGATTTGCATCCAGCTAATGGGATGCAAAGTAAGTCGCAACCAGAATTGTCCCCCCACGCCCAATTTACCGTTAAGCTGGCGGGAAAATACGCTGGCCCAGAACACATCTGGATAAATGTGACGTGCCGAAATCGGGACATACCGTTAGGGCCCTGTTCAGATCGTGGACATCCAGGGAGGAGAGAGGGATGATGTGGTGCAGGATCCTCACGAGGGTGTTCATCGCAGACCTCACTGTTGCTACAGGCACAGTGCACATCCTCACCATCAGCACGATGGCATGCTCCTCAAAGTGAGTGAGGGGCCTAATGTGGGCAAATCCACTCCCCCCACCCCCAGTCTGGAACCTCTCCCTGCATCATGTGACCTAGCGCTGTACCTCTGGGGGTGGCAAAACTGGCAGTTTCCTTCTTGTCTCTCAAAAGTGTATGGAGCAGGTTTGAGATAACAGTGTTTTGGATTATCCTCCCTTCCATTGACGAATGGAGGTGTGATGGAAGGACACAGCAGTGAGAATCTTAAAAGAGAAAAAAATGCACAGGCAAGGATACAAAAATAAAAATACTTACACCAACACCTAACCTAGAGTGCTTTGTTGGCTTGTTTCTTTCGTGGGAACTTGGTGGCAATGTGTTTTAGCATTGACCTTTCACCTAGAGACCTGGTTTGAATCCAATCCAGACTGTAAGTCCCCATTGACTGCAAGGCCTTGAAGCTAAATGACTATAGTTGTTGCTGCTAGAACTCTGAAGCAACTTGAGGCCACTTTCTGCTGTAGTTTTAAACAAATTCTGCAGAGTGAGAATGAGATTCTGCAATAGGCCTGCCAGGTATATTTCAATTCCAGTACTTTTTTAATTGTGTAAAGACAGCAATGCACTGGTTGCCTTTGTTTTAGTAAAGTTATGCATTTTAAACTTCGCTAAAAAAAGGAGTTTAATCCAGGGTCCCACATTAGCTTAACTGTTTACAGTAATCACTGGCACTTCATGCTGAGTTGTTTTATCTGACTTTACCTAGCTGGGTGAGGTACCTATAAATATTTAAAATGGTAGCTCAGTCACTCCCCACTGATGTTGCCTGCCATTGAGTGTTTGCTGTTTTATTTCAAATTTCCAGCCTCTGCAATGTTTTTGTTTCAAAGTAGGTCACCAGCAACTAGTGCCTTGAGTTGGAATGGTGTCGACTGACATTAAGACATCCAAATAATTACTTTTGAAATGTAGACATTGTTCTGCTGTGTTTCCCCAGATTACAACAAAACCCCATGTGATTAATGACCCAATGATCTGATTTGTGATGTTGGCTGAGGGTTAAATATTAGTCAGGACAGTAAGAGAGAACTCCATGCTCTTCAAATAGTCCACCTGAGCAGGCAGACAGGGCCTCCGTTTAACACATTATCCAAAAGATGGCACCTCTGACAGTGCAGCACTCCCTCAATTCTGTACAGACGTGTCAGACTAGACTATGTGCTTAAGTCTATGGAGAGGGGCTTGAAACTCTGACCGTCTGAAAGTGTTACCACTGAGACAAGGCTGGCACCTAATATCATTCTATTCTAGGTGTTGACTTACACACAATGACAATGGAAAAATTAGCAGGATAAATGATTGGGCAGAGAAGTAGGAGAGAAGGATGTTAAATTTCATGGTGATTTCCACAACTATGGAATCACAGAGTGTTGAGGCTGCTACTTGTAATTAATTTTTTTCTATGGACACCTGTCCGCCACTCAAACATGCTGACAATTTGGGAGAATTTTCAGGAAAATAGGAAAATCAGAGCGACCACAAAATAGCTGGTGTGGAAAATGGGAAAAAGACACCAGCATAGTCAGGATCTGTCCTGATACTAGGTTGGTAGTACATTGGTAAAACATGACTTGGGAGTGAATGGCTTCAAAAGTGGATTTTCCACAGCCCTGATATTGGCCGCCTCAGTGAGCAGACGATTTTCCATATCTGCATTTTAGTTAACACTGAAGCTTTTATTAGTAATTTTAGCAAAAATTGGAAGTAGAAAGTGGTGTAATGTTGGGTGAAAACCACTGATGAATTACCTCTGTTTTGTTAATAATTAGTGACCCATCCAAAAGAGGAGTTAAAGCAAATTAGTGAACAGTAAGAAAAAATCGATTGGTTCTTAGTAAGGCCTTGTTAAAAGTCATTGTTGATAAGCTTCTTTCATCCTCCGCAGCTGTAGAATCACATAAAATAGGGAGTGCTGTTCTCTAGGTTAGAAGTTTAAAAATATACTTGTGAAGTATCATCAGACACCTGAATATAATAGAGGAGATTCCTATCCAATCATGTAAGCAATGAAGCCACTGGTGGTTACATTACATTAGAACATAAAGAGGAGAGGGTAGTTCAGATTGCAGGGGCACAAAAAGATGACAGCTCGCAGGAGATATTAACCTGGCTGAGAGTGTACTGTCACAGAATAGATACCTTGGGCATGGCACAGCCGTGTGCTGCTTCAGTGCTAAAGGCTGACAGTTGGATATGTCTCATTGGGTGTAGCTGCAGGTATGCTGGGTTTCTTTACACTAAAGAGAATGGGTGGTACATTTGTGGGGAGACAGGTGACACTTATTCAATTACTTTATTGTATTTTTATTCATGCATTTAGTTATGTTGAAAATCAGAGAAATAGGTAGTAATTGCCATTAGTTCTGTGTTCTCCTCCAATTTCTCCAGCCTTGTAAATTCTTCAGACTGATTGATGGCTCATTCTCCAAATAAGGGGGTTCCACCACTGTTCAATTCACTGTTAACATGCTCACCAATGCTTAATCTAAGTTGTGTCAGGGCCTTTTGTTCCAGAACTCGCTATAGCCTTGAGATCAAGAGCAGGATATTGGCCCAGAGATGGGGGCACGAACAGAAGCGAGCATGTGTGGAATTTCCTGCTGGCCGATGTGCTGATTCCCCCAGTCATTTTCTTCAAGGCCAGATCAAGTGACGAACAGCTACACCCACCTCTCTCAACCCCAAAAGCAGTGTGTAGCTTGTTAAATTATTTAAAAGGCTAATTAAGACCATTGATCAGAGGCTGACTGGAATCCTGGAAGCCAGTCAGCCTGCGGGTCCCTTGCAGATCCCTGGAGGTGACATTCCAGGAACAGACAGAGGAGTTAACGCTGCAGGATCATTTTGAAGCCTCCCACTGAATATATTAAAAGTGCTAAGAGGATGACTTAAGATGGAGGCGCCCTTTGTTTGCCATGCCTGCAACAGCAAACTGCAGCTCCTTCAGTGCTGAGTGGCCTCCTATTGGTCCTTGTTTGCTGAATGGCCTCCTATTGGCCCATCAGCTTTGAGAGTCCACCTGCCATCTTTAATTGGATGGGTGAGTACACTCTTTGGCCACTAATTGATGAATCCAGTGAAAACTGATGTCAGATTACTGCTCCCTCCCCAGTGGGGGTTTTGGACCCACAATTGCTCCCGACGACAGGGTCCCAACCCAAAACAGAAAATCTGCCCTAAGGTTGTAAAATGAAGCACCAAAGAGCCCAATACAATTGAACTCAACGAGATTAGGTGGAAACCTTCAGTGGCTGGAATCGTTCCTGCAACTAAAGAAGGTAGTTATGATTGATGGAAGCCAAGCATCTCAGCCTTGGGACGTTGCTGTGGCATCGTAGGCCCACTCATCTTTAGCTGCTTTATCAATGACCTTCCCTCCATCGTAATGTCAGAAGTGTGAATGTTCCAGAGCTATGAAGAGGGCCTGATCACAGATGATTGCATAGTGTTCAGCTACATTTGCCACTATTCAGATAATGAACCAGTTCTTGCCTGCACATAGCAAGACCTGGACAACATTGACATAAATTGCAAATAACATTCACACAACACTAGTGCCATGCAATGACCACGTTAAATAAGAGAGAGCATAAATACCTCCCTTTGACATTCAATGGCATTACCACTGCCCAGTTTACATATTCAACATACTAGGGGTCACCATTCATCAGAAACTAAACTGGGCCAGCCACATGAATGCAGTGGCTACTCCAGCAAGGAAAAGACAGAGCTCTCTTCAACAAGTGACTCATCTCATGACTCCCCAAAATCTGTCTATGACCAACAAAACACATATCAGCAATGTAACGGAACACAGAGAAGTTACAATGGGAAAGCAGCAAGAGCTGTGAGGAAATTCCCAGACAAAACCTGTTTTCCATGTTCACAGGTTGATCTTCCACCATTGCACCACTGAGAGGAAAATGTGCTTTTTGAAAGCTCCATAAGCTCTGGACAGTTTACTGCAACCATCAATTTAATTATCACTTGCATTCAATTTTATTAATATGTTTTGGGTTTTGTTAGAATTCTACTTGTATTGTTTTGACTGAATACTTAGAACTATTAACCTTTTTGTTTCCCAGCCTTCCCTGTTTACATGGTATACTAAACAGCAGTAGAAATTGCTGAGCCACAGTAAAAAAAAATGCAACTCTCTAATACATTAGTTTAATCTAAGGGTTAAAAGATACAACAGGGTAAAGCAGGTTAGACTGCTGTCTGCCCGACTGATGAGCACCTTAATGGTCACTTTCAGTGTGGAGTAAACATGAATGCTCATGTCAGTGTTCTAATACAGAACACACATTACACAGACAGACTAATTATAGTGTTGCCCATTATTTTCACGTATCATTTGAAGCAAAGCAGAGGTCAAGCTTGTTCTGCTTGATCTATCATGGAGCAAAATACTTTATTGTTGTCAATATTACAAGCAAATTACCAGAGAGCACAATGAATAACTTTATTAATTAAAATCCTGCATTGTCAGCTTTTGATAATTACTGGGAATTATTACTGTATCCGAGTTCTGTTTGAACTTTTTAACATTGTTAGTGTCACTGAAATGGTAGTGTCTAGATTAATGCATGGACTGTTTTGCAGCCATATTTCTAGTCACTGAAGCATGTAGTCAATATCTAATTTCTCTGGAGATAGCAGTATATTGCACTTACTTACCAAAATGAGGTGTTTTTTAACGTATTGTCTATTTGCCAACATACAAGTCAGGACCTATTTTATTGCTGTGATTACGAGACTCTGCAACAATGCTGTAGAAATCTGGTCCAGCAGAAATAGCTTTATACTAGAGTATTTGGCAGTAGCCATTTTATGGTTCTTCTGGGTTCCATATTAGAGTGAAAAGCTATTTTTTAATAAGGTGAATCAAATGCATACTTGCTATATACTTTACAAGTGTACATTCTTATCGCAGCAACTGAAATGTTTTCCTAAATGTTGCCGCCGTGTTGGAGAACTGGATGTTCCAAGTCTCATGCTTCAAGCATGGATATGTGAATGCTGGCGGTTGTGACTATTCTGCACTGTTGAGAAGTCTGCCAGTCTGACAACCAGTTACAATTGGGACATTTATTCTCATCAACTCTGAAGTCAGGGTTAAAACATTGTGAGCTTCAATCTTGTTTTATCTAGTCATAAAGTGGCAGAGTTTTCATATGTATAGGTGTATTTCAAAGTAAAACAATTTCATATATATTTTCTTAAGGCTGGCCAATGTGGATTTATTTCAAAGGATATCTGTATCATTGGATAACCAAAAGATTTCTGCTGTACCTTTGATGGACCATCACACACTGTCAATTTCACCCATATCATCCTAACTTAAGGCTGTTACCTTAATACATTTTTCATCATGAGGGAACAGTGAGCTTGGAAGTCATTTGGCTATGTGTTGATGTATTAGAATATAGAGTACAGGATAATTGTAAGTTTGAAAAAGAAGTTCAAGTACTGGTTTACCTATAAGAAACTCATTCACTTTAAGAAACTTATGGATCATACCTTTGAGTAGAGTGAAGGAAGCAGGGAGTTAAATAATTTTGTTACCTTGTTCAGTTGCCATCTAAGATGTTGGGAAATTCAGCATGGATGTAGAGTTAATGGCTGCTAAGGAGTAACTTGCTCCTGAGTTGAATGTTTAAAAATTCCCTCCAGAATTAAAAGTTATGGGTGTTGGGGAGGGTGGGGTGGGGGTGTGCTTGGAGGCAGGTGGCAAAGAAAGAAGCAATGTGGCTATAGAAGGAATTGCTTGAGTTAAAAGTCAGATAAATATATTTCATCCTAATAGATCACCACATTAGGTATCTGAGGTGGAATTTGGCAGGTGATTAAGTATCGAAGGACATTGCAGTTTTGTACTTGCAGCCATTAAGGTTCAAGGCAGGAATGTTGCTGCAATATACCAAGCCTTGCCTTCCATTTTTGTTAATCCATAACTCAGAATTTAAAGGAGAACTCTCGGTCCAAGGGAGAAAGAAAGTCAGTTTTGAAATGATCGCCTCTTAATTGTCAAAGTGAACTCAGGGATATTGCCTATACAGTTTTAACTCGGATTTGTGAATTAACCTGGCAATGCTTATATACTTTTTAAAAAGACAACCTTTCAACTAATGGCAGTAAATGCTTCTTCCAGATAAAAACATAAATAGGCCTTTTAGCATTAAGCAGAGCAAATGAAGAACAGGCTTGCATGGAGTTCAGAATTATTGGTATTCTGAGGAACTTGGGTATCCTTGTACCCAAATCACAGCAATAACATTCAGGTACAGCAAGAAATTAGGAAAGCAAATCATATGTTAGTGTTTATTGCAAAGGGTTTGAAGTATAAGAGTTAAAAAGTCTTACTGCATGCTTTGGTGAAACTGCATTGGGAGTGCTGCGCACATTTTGGTCTCCTTACCTAAGAAAGGATATGCTTACCTGAGGAGGTGCAACAAAGGTTCACTAGCCTGATTCCTGTGATGAGGAGAGATTGATGATCTTATTGAGTGATGGAGCAAGCTTGACCGGCGTACTCCTGCTCTTACTTCTTAAGGGCTATATTTTCATCTTAGAGGCAGGAAGCAAGAGTCAGGAAATTTCCCAGCTTGGCATGCCCACCAAGGAGAAAATGCCTTGAATAATGTGACCTTTGTTCTGGCTGGTGGGTTTGTGCTGGGGTCAGGCCCCCTGACCCCAGACAAAGATCAGAGTCAGCCATAGGGACTGTGGAGTGCTGAGGCAGTATGACTGAAAGGCCTGGGTGTTAAATATTAGGCCTTCTATCCCCCACCCCTTACACCAGCTCACCCCCATGCTCACTCCACATGCCCCATTATTGCCAACTCTTGCCTCTCCATCTACTGCCAATGGCTCCTCATTCCCTCCATGCCAAACCCATATCCCTCCATGCACCCCCAACTGCCTTCATCCCTTCACCCCCCACCCATTCCCCATGCTCTATTCATGCCAACCCATGTCCCTTCACCCACATCCAATGGCCCCTTATTCCATTCATACCAACCCTTGTCCCTCCAGCCACCCCCAAAGGCCCCTCATACGCTTAATGCCAATACATGCCACTCCACCCACTCCCCATCCAAGCCAACTCATGTCAATCCATGCCCCTCCATCCACCCCAATTGCCCATACCCTCCATGTCAACCAAATTATAACACTTCCATGACTATTCATATACAGAACCAATGAGCCCTATCATAACAATGGCATTTGTGGAAAAGTTTTTAAAAAGGCACCCATTCATAACTTCCTTTAAAAAAAAACTGCTGTTACAGCAACCATATAAAAGTGTCACTCAACCAGACCTTTTAAAGTTTCAATAGTAGAAACTATAAGCATTTGTGTAAAAAAAACATTGAGCCAGTGACAAAATAGATCTAAGAAAAAAGCTGCCAATTAAGCAATGTTTTCCCTTGTGTGCACCTGTTTGGACAAAAGATTGGGCTCTCAGCCAAGCCTTTTAATGCATGCTTGGCTGAGAGCCCAGACTTCCATTAGTTCACTGAAACAGGTGGACACAAGGGAAAACATTTTTAAGAAAGTTATCAATGGCTGTTTTTAAGCCTTTCCACACATGCTATTGTTACTACAGGGTGCATAGGTTCAATACAGAGTGTATACTGGGTGAATAGGTATGGAAGTGCTATGAGTTAGCAGGGAGGGTATGAGGGACCTTTGGGTGGGTGGAAGGACGTTGGTTGTCACTGAGGGTATGAGGGATCATTGAGAGTGGTTGGATGGACAAGGGTTGGCATGAAGGTTACGAGGGACCATTGAAGATGGGTGGAGGGGCATGGGTTAGCATGCTAGTAGGAGGAGCCATTAGGGATGAGTGGGGGGCATAAGTTGGCATGGGTTATGGGTAAGACATTTTGAAATTATCTTTCAAAAGGGTCCCACATCCAGACCAGGATTCACGACTTCACTGAGGGGCTGTTGAACTACAAGTCCTTGAGAAGCTGGCCTGACTCCATGAAAATTGTGGGGTGCTAAGAGATGCCTATCCCCACTTTGGAGCTAGCCAGGTCAAGAATGCTGGATGCGGGCTTGCTGCCTTCAACCTTATCCCAGGCTAGCAAAAATGGGGGCACCGGGAATGGAAGCATCTCTGAAATTTTAAAACATCTGTGCAGTCTCCCCAACCCTGTGAAAATCCAGCCCAGAGAGGTGTAACGTCCCTTTTCACAGGCCTGAATCTCACCCAGTCCATACTTCCAAAAGCAGTTACCCTGACTGAAAAGACAGGCCTTAGTGTCTCATGCAAACCCCCCAGAACTCTGTAAGTGATCCTCAGTGTCTGTATCTGGAAATATTAAGTATTCTGCATCAAGCCATGACTTGCAAGTTTATGTAAATCCCTATACAAAACAATAAAAAAAATGGTGGAATGAACTAATACATTTATTTCCTTATTCGCTAATAGATAAAAATAATAACTGACAATAACAGTGCAGTTTGATTTTGAAACAATGGGCTGAATGAACCCCAATTTGGGCATAATTCTAGGTCCCAATCCTGCACTGCATGGGCGTGATATTCACATCCTGATTTTTAATTGAAAGACAAATCATGGGCAGAGGGTACACTCACCATTCAATTAAAGATGGCGGGTGGACTCCAAAAGCTGCAGGACCAGTAGGAGGCTCTCCGTGCAGTGAAAGAGCTGCAACCTGTTGTTACAGGTAAGAGAGAGAGAGAGATGGGGGTGGGGGGGGGGGTCACCTCAAGTTGGAGACACCCTGTCAATATTTTTAAAATCTTCTGAAGATTTTTATGTTACAATTGTCAGCCCTTCTTTCTGGGACTCCTCCACAGGGCAGTGTCGAGCTGTTTGTATGTTGCTGCAAGAGTGGGGGAATGCTTGAATAGTAAAGTGGAGCACTGGTCCCTGGTCTGCTACCAGGAGGCTGCCTCCTTTTTCTGGCCTTGTTTTGGCCACTGCAGGGGCCCACCTGTCAACTGCAAAATTCCAGACAGCGCAGGAGAGGTGCCAAATAAAGCCACTCAGTTGGCTATCCAAGACTTGTGGGCGGGTAGCCATCTTGCTCCTTATCTGGCCAGCCTCCTTAAAAATGGCACATTAGCGGGACCTTGCCAGCAGTGGTTCCACTTACTGAAGTGATGTGGAAGACATAAACCTTGTATCTAAGGGATGTTACAATAGCTACCGGAAAGGGCATGTGAGGGCAAAATCACAAATTGTTTTATGGGATCTTTTCCTTCCGCCTGAGAGGGTGGCGCACAGCACTGAGATGTCAACCTAGATTATGAACTCACATCTCAGAAGTGGCACTTGATCACTCAACTTTCTGACTTGGAGGCAAAAGTACTACCACTGTGTGTGTCATAGCTGAACAGTTAAAAATCTCAGTAGCATTTAATTAATTTATTGCTGAATTAGATATGCATAAGAATAAATGATGCAGGTGGTGGTTCAGGTTATCATATAATACTACTTTCCACTATTTCCGTAGTTTCTGGAGCCAGTTGATAAGCAGTAGCTTCTACATTTATGGGTTAGGTCACATTAATGCATGCTATAATGAGAAAGACATTTAAATGAAGACCACCAGCTCCCTCAGAATTCAGATTCAGTAATGAACTGCCCCTCCTATACTTCAGACAAAACTAGATATGTTCAGTTTTGTTGAAGACTTATGTCTTACACAAGTGAACAAATGTGAATTTGGTATTTGATTGACTGGATATGGAATAACGGAGATTTAAATTATGGGGTTAGGGAAAAGATGGGTAAGTCACATCATTCCACAAAGTTAATAGGAGATTTATAGCCTGTGAAATTGTTACAAAATGGAGCTGCAATTCAGTGTAAATTAGTTGTCATGTGCAGAGCCAAGTTCTGTGTCTGGATATTATTGTATCCATGCCAGGTCATAAAAAAAAGATAATAAACTTCCCAAGGGACTGTATGTTTAGTGTTAGATTGCAGAAGCCTGTTTGGTATACTCTGTTAGATTAGTAATTAGGGTTAAGTTGTGTGATTAAAGATTGAGCCCCCCAAGTCTTCAAATTTGTCCTTTGTAAAATGAAATTTTCAATAAGCATATCAATTGGTATTTTTGATTCACTTCAAGTGAGTAACACTTGTCTTCAACGATTTAATTAATAAACATTTTATTTATTTGGAAAGAATACTGCCAATCTGCAAATCACCTTATGTGTTAATTTTTTACCATTCCTACTCTACACTAGATGGCAGTTTTGCCATTGCCTCAAACTTTTTGCACTTGTGTAGTAAAGGAAAGGCCATCACTGTTTAGTCTGTGAGCGGGATCTCTGTGCTGGTGATTCAGATCCTGTGGACTTCCTGGAACATATGTTAGTAATTTAGAGGCAGACATTTATTTCTTTGTTTTACTGCTGGCTCTTTGAGAAGTGTTGGTGCTGGATTATGAGCTGTCTGGATCATGTCAGAGGCCACAGGGATCAAGTTCATGTGACAGGCCAGACTGAGGAAGGATGAGGTTAAGGGAGGTAAGGAAACTGACCCCTGCTTTTATTGCACAAGTCACAGCCTGTCTGTGAACCACAGCCAAAAACTTGGGCGTTCCAACTCTAATACAGCTGAACAAACAAGCCACTTGCCTGCTTGGATTTTACACATTTCATCAACAGGAGTTAAATGAAAGCTTTCTCTATTTTTGCCTTGAGTGACTTTTAATCCTTCATTCTTAATTCCTCTTCCTCAATCACATTCCCTTAGCCCCATCCAGACGAGGTGACCTGGAAATCCTTGGCTACTGCATGCTACAGTGGCTGTGTGGGAAGCTGCCCTGGGAGCAGAGCTTGAAGGATCCTATAGCAGTCCAAGGAGCCAAAATCAAGTATGAGTTTTCTTCTGTTTTATGGTTTACTGTAGCTGGTTTTAAAAAAATCTTCAAAGCACATCAGTTTCTTTAGAATATCACGTTTCGCCCCTTGTGCGAGCAAGTATTCATTTCATTCGTAATAACTTCAAATTGTCATCATAAATATGATAGAAATTTCAAAGTTTGTGGTGTTTTTTGACAAAACGATGCCTGAATGACATTAAAGTACACTTAGATATATACACTTTGGGTGACATTATTTCGAGCATTTAAACAGTAAATTGACATTGACAGTTTCAGGACCAGGTGACTTCTTTACATTCAAGTAAAAGTACTAAATAAAGAATAATTTTGTTTAAAATATGAAGAAGTTAGGTAATTTTTTCTATGTTCCTTATTTTTGATATTCAAAACTGGAAATGTTTCAAAATTTCTCTTTTGGAATATATAAAATGTTTTGGAAGGTATGAAATTATTTAAATTAAAGGAAAGCTCAACAGAACCAAATACTTGAACATTAACCAGAGGAACAGAATCCGAAAAGCAATAGGGAAGATGGACTAATAATTGCAGGACTAATAATCCAGAGGCTCAGGCTAATGCTCTGGGGTCATGGGTTCAAATCCCACCAAGGCAACTGGTGGAATTTAAATTCAACTAATAAATCTGGAGTTGGAAAGTTAGTATTAGTAATGATAACCATGAAACTATCATTGAATATCATAAAAAAAAAAACATCTAGTTCATTAATGTCCTTTAAGGAAGGAAATCAGCCATCCTCACCTTGTCTGGCCTATGTATGTGACTCCAGATCCACAGCAATTAGGTTGACCTTTAAAGTGGCCTAGCAAGCCATTCAGTTCAAAGGCAATTAGGGATCGGCATAAATGTTGGCTTTGCCAGCAATATCCACATGCCATGAAATAATAAATATATAAAAGAAAACTTTAAAAATGCTTGATGATAGCAAAGAAATATCAAGGCATTTGGAATTAATAAAATTGTTTGACAATGCTGCCCAAGAATACCATTAAAGGACATAGAAGTAAATGCATTAGTCAATAGATTTGAGAAGACCCGAAGCAGCTCAAGAAGAAAATGGAGATGGAAAGAGAGGGACATTAAAACAATGGCCAGGACTTCGTCGACAACATGTCTTTCCTAAAGTTGTAACCAGAACTATGCGCCATTTCCACTTTTTGCCATTTTCCACTCAATTATAACTAAAGCTCTAAGTGCCAGCAGCTTTCATGGAAAACAAGTTTGATTTAGCAGCAAGGGATGCTTTTCATTGGTGAAACCTGCATTAGCTGACAGTGCTGCATCTACAAGCAGCATATTAAAGAGCCTCCTGTTCAAACAGATATTCTGCATCACAGCCATAACTATCCTGCCCAACTACATTGCCATTAGCATAACACGTGAGAGCACAAAGGTGGCATGTGTGTTTTGCAAATTTAAATTTCACTTGAAAATACGAACATACGAATCAGAAGCAGGAATAGGACATTCGGCTCCTAAGCCTGCTCTGCCATTCAATAAGATCATGGCTGATCTGACTGCGGCCTGAAACCCACATTCCCTACCCCCAATAACCTTTGACTGTCTTGTTAGTCAAGAATCTATCTACCTCTGCCTTAAAAATATTCATTGACCCTGCCTCTAAGACTCTCTGGGGAAGAGAGTTCCAACAATTTGTAACCCACTGAGAGAAAACATGTCTCCTAATCTCCATCTTAAATGGTAGACCCCTTATTTTTAAACTGGTTCTCGTCTCTCCCACATGGGAAAACATCTTTTCAGCATCCACCCTGTCAAATCCCTTCAGGATCTTATATGTTTTAATAAGATCAGCTCTTATTCTTCTGAACTCTGAGGGATACAGGCCCAGCCTGTCCTCATAAGATAAACCCTCGCTCCAATCCCACCCCCACCCCAGGTATCAGTCAATGAACCTTCTCTGAACTGTTTCTTATGCATTTGCATTTATATCCTTTCTTAATTAAGATGACCAAAACTGTACAAAGTACTCCAAATGCAGTCTCACCAATGCCCTGTACAACTACAGCAAAACATCCCTACTTTTATATTCCATTTCTCTTGCAATAAACAACAACATTCCATTTGCCTTCCTAATCACTAGCTGTACCTGCATATTAACCTTTTGTGGTTCATGTACCAGGACACCCAGATCCCTCTGTACCTCAGAGTTCTGCTGTCTCTCTCCATTTAAATAATATGCTGATTTTCTATTCTTCCTGCCAAAGCGGCCAAGTTCACATTTTCCCACATTATACTCCATCTGCCAAATTTTTGCCCACTCATTTAACCTATGTATACCCACTTGCAGGATCCTTATGTCCTCTTCACAACTTACTATCCTACCTATCACATTACATTGATTTCACTTTATTCATGTGTGCATCATTATTTATTGAGACTAGCTTAGTTAGAGAGCTGAATGTACCGGCACGCCTCATGGTTAGCACACATTGATGGTTACAGGGCAGTTATATGGTGGCACCTATATGGTGGAAGAAACAATGTTGTGTTTTTGCATTCACTCTTTATTGAATGTTCACATTGGTGTCACATTAGTGTTTACTCACCATTCTATGAGACATGGCTGAACTTGCAGGATTGACTGGTCTTCTCTCCTATGCATTGTAAAGGACATTTTCCGAGATCACTCAATGGGGATAATCGAAATGTTATGGGTGAACTCAGAGCCCTTTAGGACTCTGACAGCTAGTACCCTGTGGTGGATCCACATGTGGACAGTACTGACATCGCCCTTTAGATCCCTTATTTTCTTACCTTGACTGACAGTCTCACCACCTCCCCCTCCCACCATCCAACCCCTGTACCACACCCAGGACACTGAGCCCTTCCATGCCCCTGACCTCACTCTCTGAACTCCCATGGATCCCTCTTCCTCTTCTCCATGCCTCCCTGCCCCACTCCACAATTCCCCCTCACCTAGCCAGCTCTGAGCCTCCATGCAAGAGTCCATTTTCCTTCTCCCCTCCCTTGTGCTGTAGAGTTAAACAAGGAAAACCCCTGAGTTTACACACAACTACACAAAGCCGACTGGTGCATGCCACTTTTAAATGATCATGAACTGGGTACCACGAGATTCCTGTGCACTGCTGACTTTATCTTGAAAGTAGGACATAATTTTTAAAAATTTTACACTACTGAGTATTCATGGCATGCAAATATATTACAGATAGGAACCCACCACAGGCTGGTGTAATGCTCGACACACCACGAACATGCTGCTGACTTTACCTCTGCATCTCAGCGTGCTGTGAGGAAAGCAAAATTTTGTATCCTGCCTGATTAAGTCACCCCAAACGCCATGTTTCCCATCTCTGTGAGCTCCATAAAAAAACCCAATGTTTCTGAAATCTAGGGAAAACATTTGTCTTTCAGATCACTGAATGTGGAAAGTAACTCAAAACTCTTTAGATAAAAACTCCGACCTGTTACTCGGTGCACATATTGTGATCAGCATGTATAAACTTCATATGCAAAGTGTTCAAAGTACATTGTGGTGGAACACTGAGTTGTATGTGTAATAACTTATTATTTAATCCAAGAATATCAAATCCAGGGATAACTGTTAAAATATTGATAGCATATATATTATGTGTGAAATGCAAAGTCTTCCCAAGTCCAACATTAATAAATCCTGTTAATATGATCAGCATTTTGATACAATATTTTTAATGTGAAATAGCAAGAAAAACTTAACTTCACTTTTGTTCAGATGAAAATTTATATGTTTCAGCCTTTGTGAACTTATTTGCTTTCAACTTTAATGGAAGATTAAATGTACTGAGAAATCCTTATGTTAAAAAGAGATGGGGTTATAAGTTAAAATATTAAATTGGGCACATTTTCTCAATGTTCTGAGTGTTTGTAGCTCACAATCTTTTGCTCTCAGAAAGTATTCCTGTGACTTACTATAATGTGTTTGCTATTGTTATTTCAGACTTATGGAAAACCTTCCGACCTCTGTGAATCAGTGTTTTCCCTCTGGATGTGAAAGCAGTAAGTGTGTTTATGTACAAATACACTAGTACATTTCTAGTACTATGAAATGGCACTCTTCAATAGTTTGTCCCAATGTGAACAGGGATTTGCTTTTGAATGTCCACTAAAATGACAACCTCATATTTTGCTTTCACCTATTATCAGATAAATCATATCATCTATTTGTGAAGAAAGATGCACAATTACCATTTTAAACGCAACTCTATTGATTTTGCTTTTTAAAAGTAAACATGTTAATTGGATTTTGGGTAAAAAAGGATGACTTAATTAACGTGAATAGCTGCAGAGAATAAGCAATGTTATTTCCCATTCCATTTCTTCACTATGAGTTAGTTGTAGATTTTTATATTTTATAACTGCTGTTAATCCTTGTGAGATTTGCTTGGCAAAGGGCTCCTTGTATATAAATGCTGGTATCACTCATGAAAAGTTGAAATAAAACTTATTACTAGATTAACAATTATGTTTACTTTTAAATGTATTTGACACGAGAAAATTAAACATTTGCGAGGAAGAGGGTTTGAGTAATGAGGGAAACGGACAGATAACCGATCCTGTACACTCCCTATAGTACCCTTGAAAATATGCAGGAGTGGCTTTGATCAATTAATTCATATAATTATTTATTTTCAAGAAGAGTAAGTGCTTCTCTCTGACGGGAAGATTAAGATCAACAATTTTCAGTGTGAAAAATCATAGGCAGCCCACTTTCACAACTGTACACATTTACAGTACAATACAGGTCACCCTGTTTGTTTTACTTTAGTTCAGAGCCAACATTATTTAAAAGGCAGTCTTTTTGACCTTGATCATCGGAAACCATGAGTTACTATTTAAAACTATTATGAAATTATCTAGATTCTAGTTACTGTCATGTACCTACAAAAAGAGATGGCTGTGGCATTTTTGCCATAATTGGTGCATTATATGAAATAGCAATGGACCAAACAGATAACCTAATATTTTAAAAGCAAAATACTGTGGATGCTGGAAATCTGAAACAAAAACAGAAAATGCTGGCAAAACTCAGCAGGTCTAACAGCATCAGTAGAGAGAAAAACAGTTAACATTTCGAGTCCGTATGACTCTTCTTCAGACCTAAAGAGAAGTAGGAATGTGATGAAATTTATATTGTTTAAGGAGGTGGAGCAGGTGAAGCTGGATAGAAGCCAGCAATAGGTGGGGACAAAGGAGAGATTGACAAAGATGTCATGAACAAAAGGACAAAGGGAGTGTTAATGGTAGTGGTAGTGGTCATCACAAGGTGCTGATGGTGGCATTAGGGAAGCATAATATGACAATAGCAAGACAAGGGTAAGCACTCTGGAAAGAACAACATGAACAAGTGACAGCTGGCCCTTGAGGGAGCGGAGTGGGGGTTGATGAGGAAAAAGGATTGAAAATAGGATAAAAAGTGGGAGTTAAAACAATGAATAAAAATGAAAGTAAATAAAAATAAGTGGATAAAAAATAAAAAATAAAAATGAATATTGAAAAAAGGGGATAAAAAATGGGGTGAGGATAGAGGAGATGGTCTGAAGTTGTTGAACTCAATGTTAAGTCCAGAAGGCTGAAAAGTGCCCAATCAGAAGATAAGGTGCTGTTCTTCCAGTTTGCATTGAGCTTCACTGGAACATTGCAGCAGGCCAAGGATGGACATGTGGGCATGAGAGCAGGGTGGTGTGTTGAAATGGCAAGCGACAAGGAGGTCTGGGTCATGCTTGCGGACAGACCAAAGGTGTTCCGTAAAGCGGTCACCCAGTCTGCTTTTGGTCTCTCTAATGTAGAGGTGACCACTTTGGGAGCAGCGATTACAGTAGACCAAATTGAAGGAGGTGCAGGCAGCTTCACCTGAAAGGAGTGTTTTGGCCCTTGGTCAGTGAGGAGGGAGGAGGTAAAGGAGGTAAAGAAGTGTTACACCTTCTGCGATTGCATGGGAAGGTGCCATGGGAGGGGGATGAGGTGTTGAGGGTGATGGAGGAGTGGACCAGGGTGTCCCGGAGGGAAGGGTTCCTACGGAATGCCAACAGGGGTGGTGAAGGGTAGATGTGTTTGATGGTGACATCATGCTGGAGTTGGCGGAAATGGCGGAGGATGATCTTTTGAATATGAAGGCTGATGGGGTGAAAAGTGAGGACAAGGGGGACCCTATCATGGTTCTGGGAGGGAGAGGAAGGTGTGAGGGCAGAGGCATGGGAGATGTTTTTTTCCTCATGTTGCCATCACCTGTTTTGCCAATTACATTAAATCTGTATCCTCTGGTTTTCCACCATGGAAACATTTTTTCCCTATCTACTCTGTCTAGACCCCTCATGATTTTGAATACCTCGATCAAATCTCCTCTCAACCTTCTCTCCTCCAAGAAACCAGTGCAACCTTCTCCAATCTACTTGAAGTATGAATACAGTTGTAAAATTTCCTCTTTTATATATTTCTAGCAAAATTCTAAACAGGTTCTTTCTTAAAGATTTGTATTGATTTCACTCTGAATTGTGGAACAGGGGAAATATTCCCAGCTGCTTTTATGATGTTACCTTGCATAACGGCAAGAAGAAAATAAAGACCTTGGCATTTATATTTCGCCATTCATGGCCGCCAGACATTCCAA
Organism: Carcharodon carcharias; assembly: GCF_017639515.1. NCBI lineage: Eukaryota > Metazoa > Chordata > Chondrichthyes > Lamniformes > Lamnidae > Carcharodon > Carcharodon carcharias. Next base: position 169,459,225 of record NC_054468.1, on the reverse strand, counting down.
AGTGCTTTGCAGCCAATGAAATGCTTTAAAATGCAGTCACTGTTGTAATGTAGGAAATGCAACAGCCAACTTGCGTACAGCAAAGTTATGTACAGCAAACTCCCGCAAACAGCAATGAGATAATGACCGGATAATCTGTTTTTTTGTGATGTTGGTTGAGGCATAAATATTGGTCAGAACAGTGGGGAAGTTCTCTGCTGTTTTTCAAAATAATGCCATGGGAATTTTTGCATCCGCCTGAGAAGGTGAGAGTGCGTCAGGTTAATGGCTCATTTAGAAGATGCTGCATCCAACAGGGCAGGACTAACTCAGTACTGCACTGGATTGTCAACCTAAGTCATACACTCCAGTCTGCTGTGGGACTTTTGGAACTCAGCTACGCATTCATAATGATCACTGCAATCAAAAAAACAAGCTTTCAGCCCTAGACCCCCTGAAACTGAAAGAACAGATGGTGTTACATTTCCATTTCAAAGCAGATTACTTGTCAATTAACAGACTGGAGCAGGTGTTTTTTTTAAACTTTCACCAGCAGGGTGATTTTTTTTCAAAGTAAAAGATATCTGGAGATTTAAATCTCAGTCCAAGATGTGACAGGGTTGTTTGTCAGGACTACAGTTTTGAAAGCAGTATGACATTTTTCCTATTGGGCGAAGTACTGTAATGCATGTTAACGTTAGACAATAGTGATCAGTGGTCAACTTATCTTTGCAGGACAGAGCCCGCTGATCAATCACTGCATTAAAAACACATCTTCATTACAATACAGCATCTAATACTAACATTTGAAGGTGTCAAAACATTTAACACTTACTTGTCAGAATGTTCCAGAATCTGCAGCAGGCTTTTCACAGTTGTCTTGAACTCTTCAAGAAGTGTGTCTCTTTTGGGCTTCCAAAACCCACATATGTACATAAAAATAGCATGGGGAAGGAAATTTAAATTTCCCAAGACCCTCACGGTGGTGACCCCGACCACAGGAGTGGCTTATGTGTGTTTTGTACCCAAGGCAAAAAAAAATTAAGTTCAGTGTTTGGCAACCTGATTTCTGACTCCACTAAGAGACAAAAACTCCAGCTCTAAATCTGCCATTCGTTCAATTGTCCTCAATCCCTATATTGAAACTTTTGTTCCAACCAACAACACCGCCAACAACTTATATTTATATCATGCCTTTAGTGTAATAAATTGTACAAGGGGCTTCACAGAAACATTGTAAAACAAAATATGTCACTGAACCACATGGAGAGGTATTGGATCAGATGATCAAAAGCTTGGTCAAAGAGGGAATGAGTGACTTTAAGATGGGAAGCGAGGTGGACAGATGTAGGAAGGGTATTCCAGAGTTTAGGGCTGAGGCAATTGAAAGCACAACCACCAATGGTGGACTGATTAAAATTAAGGATGCTCAAGTGGCCAGAATTAAAGGAGTGCAGCTTTTTCTGAGAGTGTAGGGCTAGAAGTAGTTACAGAAATAGGGAGGACCGAGGCCATAGAGGGATTTTTAAAAAAAAGATCCATCATTTAAAAAAAAATCAAGATGTTGCTTGACCAGGAGTCATTATAGGTCAGTGAGCACAGGGGTGATAGGTGAACGAGTCTTGGTGCAAATTAGGAGAGGGACAGCAGAGTTTTTGATGACCTCAATTTTACAAAGGGTTCCAATGATGTAGTGCATTGCAGCATTCACCAAACCACCATCTATCTTCTATTGTATATCAATGGACTTTTAGCTTTAAGCCATTCTGGATCGATGTTGATCATGTGACCGAAAGTTCTGAGATCCTAACACTCAGAAGAGACCTAGGCAGACTGCAGTAGAACACTGACAAGACAACAACTGCAGAGAAAGGTTGTGCCATGTTTGCCATTTAAGAACCATCAGTCATCAGCCAGTCTGAGAACCAGACTCTGAAACTAGCTGTAAGTCATCAAGTAACCAAAGACTTGGCCTGTTCCAGTTTCAAAGTTCACCTGAGAACCAACTTCCTAAATATTCAACTACAAGAAACCTTGCAACCTGCTAGGAATGCTTCACTTTACAAGATACTCACTTGAACTTTAAATTATCAAATCCATTCAAGAAACCACAGACTGCATGTGGGAGACTGGAAATAATCATAAATCAGTGATTGAATTATCCAATCTTTGTGTGTTTGTGTGTGTGTGTGTGATGTTACATTATTTCGGGGTAATTGTGTTAAAATAAATAATCTTTTTCATTTTAAACTCATGAAAGATTGCTGTTGAATTATTTGATTGGATTACACACCTCCAAGAGCAAGAAAAAACACTTCTTTCCTCACAAAAGACACTTATTACGAGCAATAAGAGAGCAAGTATATTCTGTTGTGACACAAGTGACAAGCCACCAGCAAAGTTGTGCAATTTGACCTTGCCCTGGCAATGCAAGCAGCAACTTTCAAGGACATTGAGTCCACCTTGAGGAGTGTCCTAAACCCTTGCTAAAATATTTCTGGAAATGAAAGCCCAAGTCAAATCCCTATAAAATTCCAACTTGATAACAGGAACCCTAAGTATATCATGAAAGTGACCTTCTATGGCAATACAGTGTAAAATGATTCCAGTGCGAGCTATTACAGGGTGAAGCTGAACTGCACAACCACCTGCACATGCCACAAAGACAAAGACAAGAGCCAGCTTGGTCTAGAAAGTGGCAAGCACAAGATGGGAGCATTAGTTTCTGTGCTTCAGACATCAACCATGCCTCTTGAATGCTCTGAAGATAAGTACTGTGCACTGGTATGGACCGGAAGTTGCCACACTAGACTAGTCAATGACTAACTGAATGCTTCAATAGCTGAAGCTGCAAACACTTGAAACTTCTTTATCTTTTGCAAATAAACATTGTAAAAACTGACAGAAGAGATCAGAGAGTCAGAGCTGTCAATCAAGTGATGCTTTTCCTGCCGCTCAGCTGTTTCAATAGTCCAATGGATTTCTGACCCAAGCCTCATTATGCATTCATGGCAATTTCAGTGCTTGCAATTTCAGTTATTGATACTTTAAATGGTACGGATGATCAACACTTTTATTGACCTGTAGTAAAAAGTTTAGAAAGTGTAAAGTTATCAATGAATAACTTTTTCTAAAAGCTTTTTTACACATCCTATTGTTACTATAGGGTTCATTGGTTCTATACAGTGTGTAGTGGGTGAATGGGCATAGAGGTGACATGGAAGGAATGAAGGGCCATAAGGGGTGAGTGACAGCATACTTTGGCATGTGGGCCCATAGGGGATGGGTGGGGGGGCAGAACTTGGCATGGGGGCATGAGGGGCCATAGTAGGTGCCATGGATGGGACATGGGGAGTGTGCGAGGGATGAGGGGGTTTGAGGGGTGAGGACTAGAGGGCCTTACCTTTTTCATTATAATTGGGACGATATCCCACAGACCGAGGTGGCCCTTTTAAATAGCCCGTCTCTGCACCTGACAGCCCCTGTGACTGCCTCTGAACTCTTTCCCAGGCTGGCTGGTCTCACTGCAGCCCAAACATATCTCCCCTACAATTAAAATTACCATCTTTCCTGGCACTTTCTCCAGAGGCGGTTAAGCTGAGCCGGAAATTTTCCTAACTTCCAGTGCCTGCCTCGAGGATGTAAATCCAGCCCATAGAGTCTACGAATCCATTGACTCTGTGCTTTGGAAAGCTTCAAATAATGGCAGGCGTGAATTCTACAGAGAGGTGCTGTCCAGATATGTCCATTCCAGGGGAAGGCCCCCTCACCACAGCTATTAAATTCGGAACTTTCAAGAGTTTTGAAAGTTCTTGTTCAATAAGTGAAAGCACCTTACCCCTTGGCGGCCATCTTAACAGTTCATCAGTGTCCATTTGAAATAAAAGACTCTTCCAAAAGCTTCTTTATGAGCTCACACCATGTGTAAAGTTATGAATATGACAAGCCTTTATTGGGCACGACACTAATCTAGACATTTAAGAGCAGGTTGCTGCCCCTGTGTGTCGTGTGGGAGATATGCCTGCCGCAGAATGAATGAATCATGACAGGTCCCTGGATATCTAGTGCAGACATGCATGGTCACTTTCTAGCGGTCACAAACTATTTGAGTGTTGAGGGAATGGAATCCTTATGATTGATAAACACTCCAGGTTGATCTGAGGGTATCTTGATTGCCTCGTGTACAGCCAATGACCCCTCTGTCCCTGTGGGAATCCAACCACTGCAGCAAAACTCACTGGTCTCATCCATTGCTAAGTGCACATAAGTGGAGAACCTGAGAGTTGCATTTAATGGCAGAAGTTTGAGAAATCATTGAGATATCACCAGCAAATCCCTGGAAGGAACTGTAGTTAAAATAATTCAGGGTTATGGTGACCTTGACAGCCACTGGCAATGTGTGTCCAGCTGGCTTTATTGGAAGGAGGTCTTGTTCCAGGAGGCTGCCCATGTCAGCAATGACCTATTGGACAAGCCTCCTGAGATGCTGTTGCTCTGTCATGCTGAGGAAGCTTACCCTCTGTTTTTGTATCCTGTGCTAGAGCTGTCCATCCCCTCTATCCTGTGCAGCGACCTATGTCTGAGGAGAAGGCAGCTGCTGTTAGTGTGGCTCCTGCTGCTGCTGATATTGATGTGACTGATCATGTTGTTCCTTATCAGAGGTCCATGTCACTGCTGCATAAGTTGCTCCCATGCTGCAGAGAGGCTCATAGTAGGGAAAAGTAGGTGAGTAAACACCAAAATAGGTGACTTCCAAAAAAATTAGAAATGACCTATAAAAGAGTGGAATCAGGCTCTCAAGACTAACCCTGTAAACAGAAGCCTTTCACACAGGCAGGTCACGATCTTTGCAATTTCACTCTTTATAGTCTTCCCAGCTCCTCAGAGTCATTGTTCTAAGACTGCCCGTTGTGCTTCACTGTGTTGACTCTGGAAGTTTGAGATTGCAGGGGAAACTCCTGCGCTGGCTGTTAAAGCCAGAATGCTGGGTTAAATTCACAGTTAATTGTCTCTGAATATTTTAATTACTTACCCGACAGCTCCTCGAGGGTTCTCTGCTCACCTGCAAACCAGTCTGGTTTAAACCTGGAAGTAGATTGCATCACGTCAGGTTCCTGACCCAACAGCACTTTTCAAGGCTTTATTCTCCTCCCTGCCTGCAGCAGAACCCGCCTCCCCTTGGCAGTTAAAACTGTGCCCTCTGTCTATAAAGTACAATCCTCTTATCAAATTCCTGAAAGAACTCAGTCTAACAATATTTCAGGGTTCATTATGCCAATCTTTTTTTGGAATTTTGAATATGGCTGCAGAGGGAACGTGCAAGCTGCCCGACCTTATTCTCCAAGTGGACAAGGCTTTAAAAACATTCTCTGAAACAATAGAGCCTTAAACAATAACCTGTTTTGAGGATTATACATTAATCTTTCAGAGGTTGTCCTGGTTAGGGAAATCTTTCTCAGGTGATTGTAAACCCTAAGTCCCCAAGGCATGAATCATCCCCTACTGCTTGATGCATGTCATCCTGTGATCTTTCTGACTTCTCATCAAGCCCACTGAGTAGCATTTTTTGCATGAATGAACAATGTGGACCCAAACATAGAATTACATTGATTCTACAGCACAAAAACAAGCCATTCAGCTCAGTTGGTCTATGTCGGCATTTATGCTCCATGTGAGACTTTACCCATCTCTCCTCACCTAACCATATTAGCTTCTCCTTCTATTCCTTTCCCCCTCAGGTAGTTATCTAGCTTCCCTTAAACAGTAGTTAAGGTTAATCTTGGCCCTTTCTGGAACCAAAAGCTGGCTACCTTTCAGTTGATTTCAGGATATGATACTCAGGGTTGTGCTCTATAAGTTAGATTGATTATGCTTGCTGTCAGACTTTGGAGTACTTCATTGATGGCTGTTGCAGCCTCCTGTGGACAGCAATGGCATTTTTGGAGACTATTTGGAACCTTAGCAACTTAATTCAAAAAGCACGTATAAAATACAGAAATCATGGTTCAGGCCTTCGAGAAGAGAACCATTACTAGGCTATCCAAAACACAGATCCAGATAGCTTCTTATTCTTGCAGTCACCCATTCATTTATCTCCAGGGGCTCAATAGTTCATAGAACACTATTGCTGGGGTTGACACCTACACCCAGAGAGCCCACCAAACATAGGTTACAGTCTACAATTTGCTAACCACAAGAGACCGAAGTGGGGGGGCCACCTTTTTGTTTCACAGATACCAGTTTAAATATTGACATGTGAAATGCAGAAGAGCCTATTAAAGTAGGTAGTCTAGATTTTTAATGTTTTGTAAAAGTGTTTGTAAATCCCAATAGATGTATTGTAGGCTACTATATCTATATTTTATTGATCATTGCATGGCCATAATATGTGATCAAGGTTGAGAACTGGAAAAATAAAATCCAGTTCCACTGAAGAAACTAACTAGAGCTAATTCAACAACTCTTACACACATTATATTGTGTAACATGCTGCAATACAATTAGAATATTTGAAGGTCTATATGTTAACCGAGCTATGTGCAACATTAGTGATGCACTCTGGTTCAAATGGATTGCTGAAACAGGTTATAACCTTTATTATTGAAGTGCTAAAAATTGTAAATAAGTACCTTTGGAATGCAAAAATTGTGAAAAATAGCATTGTTACAAGTGTAGAAGACAGAATAAGGCCACATAGATTGATAATAGTGATAACATCATTTTGTTCAAGGATTATGGTCATTACTGGCCCTGAGGTGCTCATTACCATCCCTTGCTTCACTTGATCTAGTAATGAGTACCTCAGGGCCAGTTATGCCCGCACAAGATGATGATATTGCTATATTATTGTTAAGGAGCAACTCTATTTTAATTATAATCACAGTGAGCTGAAAGGTCACTTACCATTATGATCAGTTGTTTGTGTGTCCGGCTGAGAAATATTCACAACGACAAACAGAGAAAATATAATGGTTGCACAAAAAGTTGCAGCATTGAATTTTTTCAGTATCAAATAGAAAGGTTTTCTGAAAGCACTTGCTGTGGTCAGCAGAAAGATTGAAAGCACATATTATACAGGACATAGCCAATCAAAAATATAAAGCAACTGTTGCAAAATAAATTGATTAAAAAACAGTACCTTAACTTCTGATAGAGACAAACCTCCCAGATACCAAAGAAACAAATTCATGGCTGCATTGGATTAAAAGAAGCATGATGTTTCTACGCCATATGTTTTTAAAAACATTTATTTTTTCTGTGTTCTATTTTTCAAATTTTAGAGCTGTGGATTTTTAGAGTTGACATTTGGCAGCATCAGGTCCAGGCCACTTGCAAATCCCTTGTTCACAATTTAGAATATGCAGGCAGAACAGAGCCATGATTTCTGTAAATTAGAGGCAGGTGCAAAGATTTAGGAGCCCCGTCCCCTGTTAGTTTCAACCCATGATCAATTACGTGTATGTTTAATACCTTTTTGTTACTGCATTGAATCAGATGTTATGCCGCAGTCTCAGGCTGACTGGTCTTATTTATTTAATCCTCTAAGACATAGACATTCCCTTTTGCATTGCATCACTAAATATGGTAAGGTTACTCACATTTAGTTTATTCTGGAGTACAAATGTAAAGGCTGCTTTATGCAATGCAATGTCTAAAATTCACATGATGATAATGAAAAAATGATTTAAACTGGTGATAGAGAATATACTGCTGTGCTTCAGTCTGGCAGTAAAATTCACAATGAGATTAAAAGGATAGTGCTAATTATTACATCAAGCATTTATTTGGTTGCTAGATATTTGTCTAATTTGTATCCTTGAATGATCTTGCAGGTGAAATAATTAACTATTTGTCTTATGTGAGCACCCTGAAGTATGAAGAAAGGCCACACTATCAGAAACTACACAACATCTTGTTAAACAATCTGGAAGCCAGTCGATCTAAGTACAAGGATCTCAGTGGATTAGAGTACACGGATTCTTTGCTTTTGTTTGATACGGAAAATTTTGAGAACATACGCCCAATTCAAAATGTAAGCAACAACATTTTATTGCAGTTTCCTAGCTTGAAGAGTTAATGGATGGATGCTTTCTAATGTCTTTTGTCACAGTTTATATACAATAGTTTTTGATACTGATGATAATGCAGCACAAGTGGCTACACCAAATATTTAGTTCCCAATCTTAACGAGGACTGTTGGTAGAAGTAGGAGGTTTCCTTGAGGGAAGGTTGGAAGGGGAGATGGCTAATATAAGTTTTTAAATAAGAGAACGGTACTGGCAAAGGGTTAGGAATGAGTTTTCTGTCTTAAGCAATGAGTAGCATGGGGCACCTAAAGAACATGGGCTTTGAAATTACATTATGCGATACAGTACTAATGTAAGGACCATTAACATATTCATGCCTGATTCCCTTCTCTGCTATTTTTAGCCGTGATGTTACCCCATTTATTTTAAACTTACACTTGTCTAGAGCCTTCAGCATAGTAAACATCTCAAAGCTTTGGAAAGTAATCGAATAGATGAAAATTTGGCTGAAGCGATCAAAGAGTTAGGTTTTATAGAAGCTTTTGAAGTTGGTAGTGTAGTTTGGATTTTAACTGCTTGCTCAAAAGGTTAAACATCTCTAGTCCCATGTAAAACATTTTCAAGTGTTCTAGAAAATCTATTATTATATAATGGGTACTTCATAAATTCTAAAGAGGAACTTTAATGATTGAGATCATTTCAAAAATCACCAGTTTAAAAATCATTCTAATTAACTTGAAAATGTATTCCAATGTTTTTCTATCATACCATTTGAAAAAAAATGTTTAAAGGGTGCATGCTAATAAGATCGAGAGAAGGAACTGAATTTATGCAACCAAGGACACATTCTGCCAATCACTCTCATTTAACCTCCTTCTCACTCATTCATTTATCCACTCACACTCTGTCTCATTTACTCTCTCACTCACTCTTATTTACCCTTGCAGACTCTTTCATTTATTTCCCCTCACACTTAGGCATAGCTGGATACAAAAACACACTTCTATCTGGAGTTGTAACCCTCTGGGTCAATAATGATATTAACAGATGCTAATTGAACTCCTCCACAAATTCAAAATCAGTTGTACTGCTGATCATGTCATCAGAATTAAATTCTTGGACAATTCCAGTCAAACAAATTAACAGAAATAGACAAGGAAATGTAAACAGGCATTCAAACAGTTTTAATCCACATAACGGTTGAATTTTTAAAAGGTGCCCTGATTACAAAATGTATTCTTTGTCCTTATTGTTAAAGAAACAAGGCTGCATTTACTTCAGTATCTAGAAGTCAACAATAGATGGGGAGAACACCTAGACATAGAGAACACCTGAATAATAATCATAACCAAGATTATAGCGGGCTCAGAAAAGCTGACTTTAAGGTGGTGGCCAAATAAGTGGAAAATGCTCAATAAAAGTGCAATGCTTTTAAGGATATATGTATAAAGAAGTGTGCAGTTCAAACATGCATCATATGGATTAGAAGCTTACAGATCTGAGTATTCTTTATCCAAAACCCTTGGGGCCGATTGCGTTTTGGTATTCAGATATTTTCAGTTTTCAGATCTACCATATATTCAGTTGACCTAGGCCTACTTACATTACAATTGCCTAAGCTTAGGCTAGCTGTAGTCTGCAAATACAAGGTTGCTTCTCCATTATTCAACTCTCACACGCCATACTTCTTACCTGTTAACACTTATTGCACCAGTAATATAATATTACATTGCTTTATTAACATACAAATTAACTGCACAGCCATTGAAGAAAAGTTTGGTTCTTGGATGTGTTCAGTTTCAGATGTATGGATAAAGGATATTCAACCTCTAGTATCAAACGTCAGAGTGGATGATCCATCTCAGCCTCCTCCGGAGGTCCCCAGCATCATAGATGGCAATTCCATTCACTCCATGTGATATCAAGAAACGGCTAAAGGTACTGGACATTGCAAAGGCTATGGGGCCTGACAATATTCTGGGAATATTACTAAAGAATTATGCTCCAGAATTTGTCGCGCCCCTGGCTAAGCTGTTCCAGTGCAGCTACAACACTGGCATCTACCCAGCTATGTGGAAAATTGCCCAGGTTTGTCCTATACACGAAAAGCAGGACAAATCCAATTCAATCAATTACTGCCCCGTCAGTCTACTTTCCACCATCAGTAAAATAATGGAAGGGGTCATCATCAGTGCTATCAAGTGGCACTTGCTTAGCAATAAGCTGCTCACTGACTCCCAGTTTGGGTTCCGCCAGTGCCACTCAGCTCTTGACCTCATTACAGCCTTGGTTCAAACATGGATAAAAGGACTGAACTCCCGAGGTGAGGTAAGAGTGACCGCCCTTGACATCAAGGCAGCATTTGAACGAATGTGGCATCAAGGAGCCCGAGAAAAACTGGAATCAATGGGAATCAGGGGGAAAGCTCTGCGCTGGTTGGACTCATACCTAGCACAAAGGAAGATGGTTGTGGTTGTTGGAGGTCAATCATCTCAGCTGCAGGACATTACCTCAGGAGTTCCTAGGCCCAACTATCAGCTGCTTCCTCGGTGTCCTTCTTTCCATCATAAGGTCAGAAGTGGGGATGTTCGCTGACGATTGCACGATGTTCAGCACCTTTTGCGATCCTCAAATATTGAAGCAGTCCATGGACAAAATCCAGGCTTGGGCTGACAAGTGGCAAGTAACATTCGCACCACACAAGTGACAGACAATGATCATCTCCAACAAGAGAGAATCCAGCCATCGCCCCTTGATATTCAATGGCATTACCATCACTGAATCCCCCACTATCAACATCCTAGGGTTACCATTGACCAGAAACTGAACTGGACTAGTCATATAAATACTGTGGCTACAGGAGCAGGTCAGAGGCCAGGAATCGTGCAGTGAGTAACACACTTCCTGTCACCCCAAAGCCTGTCCACCATCTACAAGCCACAAGTCAGGATATGATGGAATGCCTGGATGAGTGCAGCTCCCACAACACTCACGAAGCTTGACACCGTCCAGGACAAAGCAGCCCGTTTGTTTGGCACCACATCCACAAACATTCACTCCCTCCACCATCGACGCACAGTAGCAGCAGTGTGTACCATCTACAAGATGCACTGCAGGAATTCACCAAGGGTCCTTAAACAGCACTTTCCAAACCCACGACCACTACCATCTAGAAAGACAAGGGCAGGAAATAGATGGGAACATCACCACCTGGAAGTTCCCCTCGAAGTCAGTCACCATCTTGACTTGGAAATATATCGCCGTTCCTTCACTGTCGCTGGGTCAAAATTGCAGAACTCCCTTCCTTTCAGCACTGTGGGTGTACCAGCACCACAGGGACTGCAGCAGTTCAAGAAGGCAACTCACCGCCACCTTCTCAAGGGCAATTAGGGGTGGGCAAAAAATGCTGGTCCAGCCAGTAAAGCCCACATCCCATGAATGAATAAAACAAATAGAAAATGAAATTTTAAGTTTATAGTTAGGGGTTTAAAAAAAAAAATCTGGGGATATGTTTGTGGCAAGCAAAATTTTTAAGATCAAATGTGGAGGCCTTTTTTAAAATAAAGCTGTGGTATAGAAAGGAAAAACAACAAAATGAGAGATTTTAGATTTTGTTTAGTAACTGATTTTACCGTAGGAATGTGATATCTCTTGAACTATCAAAACGGCTATGGAATGTATTTAAATTCAAAGAAAGTTTAGATTAGTCATTTAAGACTAAAGTGCTGCATTTCCCCAATTCCTCAAGGAATAAATGTGATGTGGTACGGGACCATGTAGATCAGAGAGGTTCCAAGCTTGATCCCTGGGAAAAAATTAGTGAGGATTCCTTTTCCTATCCAGTAACTTGGGTACACACAGATATTGAGTGAAGACTAGATCAGGTTCAGCTACAATAGATGGCAAAATTAGGTGGCAACCTGGTGAAGCGACATCACAGGACTAATCGCATGCTGAACAGAAGAAGTGGGTGATGGACAGACCTAAGCGATCCCACAACCAACGGATCAGATCAAAGCTCTGCAGCCTGGCCTCATCCAGTTGTGAATGGTAGTGGACAATTAAACAATGAACAGGAGGAGGAGGCTCCACAAACATCCTCGTTCTCATTGATGTGAAGCTCAGCATGTCAGTACAAAAGACAAGGCTGAAGCATTTGTAACCACCTTCAGCCAGCAGTGTCAAGTGGATGATCCATCTGCTTCCTCCTGTGATCCACATCGTCATGGATGCCTGTCTTCAGACAATTTGGTTAAGTCCATGAGCAGAATTTTTGGGTCAGCGGGTGGCCGCAATGGGCGGGCCGGGAGCGGCAGGGGAATGGACCGCCGACTGCGATTGGCCCCCGACCTCGATTTCACACTGGCTGGTCAATTAATGGCCAGCCAGTGTGAAAGATGCGCTTAAAGGCTCAGCGCTGCCAGGGTGGGGGTGGGAGGAGGGCGAGTGTTGAAATCAGCGCGGGTGTGGGGGAGCGCGGAAGGAAAGCTCCCTGAAGGCAGAGAGCTGCCTCGGGAAGCTGACAAATTTAAGATCAATAAAAACAGAATTTAAAACCCGGAGAACACGTCCACACTTCAGAATGAGACACCTCAACTTACGGATGATGAAAATTATTTGAAAAAATTATTCACGGAAACCTTCTCCCGCCCTTGGATGAGGTTTCCTCAAAGATGCAAAGGCCGCCTGACAAATTCGCCCGTCCGCCAACTGTAACATTGGACGGGCAGCAAAAAATCGCCATCAATTGCCTCTTAACTGGCCTCTCAATTCTCGGCTGGTGCGCTGCCGACTCTCGGGCGTGGCCACAGACTGAAATATCGCGCACTATTGAATGCTCGAGTGTAAAATTCTGCCCCATGTGATATTAAAAAATGGCTGAAAGCACTGGATACAGCAAATGCTATGGGCCCTGATAATATCTCAGCAGAAATACTGATGACTTGTGCTCAGAACTAGCCTCACTCCTAGCCAAGCTGTTCCAGTACAGCTACAACACTGGCATATACCCGGCAATGTGAAAAATTGCCCTGGTATGTCTGGTCCGTGAAAAGGAGGACTATCCAATCTGACTACTTACCACCCCATCAGTCTACTCTCAATTATCAGCAAAGTGATGGAAGGGGTCATGGACAGTCCAATCAAGTGGCACTTATACAGTAATAACCTGCCCACCGATGTTCTGTTTGGGTTCCGCCAGGGTCATTTGGCACCTGACCTCATTTCAGGCTTGGTCCAAACATGAGCAAAAGAGCTGAACTCGAGGTGAGATGAGAGTATCTGCTCTTGACATCAAGACAGCATTTGATCAAATGTGGCATCAAGGAGCTCTAGCAATACTGAAGTCAGTGGGAATTGAGGGTAAATTCTCCACTTTTTGGAGTTATACCTAGCACAAAGGAAGATGGTTATGGTTGTTGGAGGACAATCATTTCATTCCCGGGACACCACTGCAGGAGTTCCTCAGGTTAGTGTCCTGGTCCCAGCCATCTTCACCTGCTTCTTCAATTACCTACCCTCATCATAAAATCAGAATTGGGGATGTTCGTTGATGATTGTACATTATTCAGCACAGGTACTGAAGCAGTCTGTATCCATATGCAGCAAAACCTGGACAACATTCAGGCTTGGGTTGGTAAGTGGTAAGTAACATTTATACCACATAAGTGCCAGGCAATGACCATCTCCAACAAGAGAGAATCAAACCATTTCCCTTTGACATTCAATGGTAGTACCATTACTGAATCTCCCCACCATTAACATCTTGGGAGTTACCATTGACCAGAAATTTAATTGGACCAGCCGTATAAATACCATGGCTACAGGAGAAATCAGAGACTGGGAATCCAGAGGTGAGTAACTCACTTGCTGACTCTCTAAAGCTTGTCCACCATCTACAAGGCACAAGTCAGGATTGTGATGGAATACTCTCCACTTGCCTGGATAAGTGCAGTTCCAATTACATTCAAGAAAGTTGACACCATCTTAAACATTCATACCCCCCACCACTGATACAGTAACAGTAATCTACAAGATGAACTGCAGCAACTTACTTAGGCTCCTTTGACAGCACTTGCGACCTCTCCTCATGCGAGCGCATGAGAACACCACCACCAACCCTAAGTACCCTTCCAAGTCTCATGCCATCCGACTTGGATCTATTTCGCCATTTCTTTACTGTCACTGGGCCAAAAACCTGAAACTCCATCCCTAACAGCACTGTGGGTGTGCCTACACCTGATGGACTGCACTGATTCAAGAAGGTGGCTAATTCCAACTTCTCAAGGGCAAGTAGGGATGGGCGACACTTGGATCTCGGGAACAAATTTTTAAAAGTCATCGCTAGCATTCATTATCTAGGCTAATATGGGTGAGATAGCAGAGGGATTGCCAGCCATGGACCCACTCCTGTCATGATTATGAACAGGGAAATGTGTTCGTATAGGGAAAACTGGAGCACTTTCTATTCTTAAGGAAACTGCTCAGATACATGGATCTAAGAGCACTAGATGAAGTAAGGCTGAAAGTAGAGGGAGCTTTGCTTGATTTTCTATTCTTTTCATTAAGTTGATGGCTAATGCCAGAAAATTGGATTGTATTCCAATTTTTAAAGTCAATACAATGATGCTGCAAATTAGAGGCCTGATAATGTGAATAGTTAAAGCAGCAAAGCCTATTGAATTATATTACAGCTTGGAGTCTATTTCAAGTAGATCAATTCAGTGCATTTAACAAGAGAAAAGGCAATAATTCCAAGCCAGTATGACTTTATCAAAGGTTGTACCTAACAAATTTTATTAGAATTCTTTGAGGATCTACATAAAATGGTGGATGAGGGTAATGTGGTTGATAAACATTTTGGATTTTCAGCAGCTGTTTGACGAAGTACCTCAAAAGAAACTTGTATGTAAAGAGAATACTCTTGGGATAAAAGGGGGATATTGTAAATGGGATAATAACTTGGCTAAATAACCAGAAACATAAGGTAATGAGCAATGGGGCTGGCACTAATTGGACGGCAATGACTGGCTGAGTAACTTAGAGATCAGTCCTAGGGTCTCTGCTGTTAACGATATTCAGCATTTCTAAATGATCTTGATGAAAAAATTTAAATTAGAACGTGCAAATTTTCAGATGGTACCAATAATGAATTAACTAAATATAAAAATATCATCACAATATGGAATAAAGAGCTGTACATGCAGTGGTAAGGATTCTGGATTCTGAAAACTTCAAAAAATTATTCTAGGTAAAGATCATTGACCCAGTGAAGGAAGGTTAAAGCACTAACTCCGTTTTCATTGGAGGATTTTTTTTAAGCATACAGTGTGTCATAATACAAGTTCCTAAAATAATGGAGTGTCCATAATACAAATATAGAGAGGCTTTCTTCTTTTTTTCTTGAAAAAGTATGAGAATGAAAGGGCATTGACCTAGACACCGGAAATGACAATGGCAAACTCAGCCCTGTCGACCGTGCATAGTCCTCCTTACTAACTTCTGGGGACTAGTCCCAAAATTGGGAGAGCTGTCCCACAGACTAGTCAAGCAACAGCATGACATAGTCACCCTCATGGAATCATATCTTACAGACAATGTCCCAGACACTACCATCACCATCCTGGGTATATCCTGTCCCACCAGCAGGACAGACCCAGCAGACATGGCGTGACAGTGGTATATAGTCAGGAGGGAGTTGCCCTGGGAGTCCTCAACATTGGCTCCGGGCCCCATGAAGTCTCATGACATCAGGTCAAACATGGGCAAGGAAACCTCCTGCTGATTACCAAGTACCGCCCTCCCTCAGCTAATGAATCAGTGCTCCTCCATGTTGAACACCACTTAGAGGAAGCACTGAGGGTGGCAGGGGCACAGAATGTACTCTGGGTGGGAGACTTCAATGTTCATTACCAAGAGTGGCTAGGTAGCACCACTACTGACCGAGCTGGCCGAGTCCTAAATGACATAGCTCCCAGGTTGGAGTTTGCAGCAGATGGTGAGGAAAAAACATGCTTGACCTCATCCTCACCAACCTGCCTGCCACAGATGCATCTGTCCATGACAGTATTGGTAGGAGTGACCACCACACAGTCATTGTGGAGACAAAGTCCCCCCTTCACATTGAGGATACCCTCCATTGTGTTGTGTGGCACTACCACCGTGCTAAGTGGAATAGATTTGGAACAGATCTAGCAACTCAAGACTGGGCATCCAAAAGCATTCAGCAGCAGTAGAATTGTACTTGAACACAATCTGTAACCTAATGGCCTGGCATATCCCCCCCTCTACCATTACCATCAAGCCAGAGGATCAACCCTGGTTCAAAGAAGAGTGCAGGAGTGCATGCCAGGAGCAACACCAGGCATACCTAAAAATGAGGTGCCAACCTGGCGTGAAAGGCCCCAACTCTCCCTCGTCCCTCCGCCCGCACAGGTAGCGCTGAGCGCTTCTGGGTGCACATCACACTGGGCGGGCCTTAGTTGGCCCGCCAATGTAAAATGACGGCGCGCAGTCGATCGCGGGTGGCAGTTGGCTCCGCGCGCACCTGCTCCTGACCGGCCCGCCCAATGGGTAGAAAATTCTCCCCTATATGTTTCTATGAGACCACCTTGCATTCTTCTGAACTCCAATGGATACAGGCCCAGCCTGTCCTCATAAGACTTCCTGCTGGCCTCACCAATCCCAGCTATCAGTTAAGTGAATTTCTCTAAACTGCTTCTAACACATTTATATCCTTTCTTAAATAGGGAAACCAAAACTGTACACAGTATTCCAGATGTAGTTTCACCAATGCCCTGTACAACCACAGCAAAACATCCCTACTTCTATATTCCATAACTTTCAATAAACAACAACATTCCATTTGCCTTCCTAATCACTAGCTGTACCTGCATATTAACCTTTTGTGGTTCATGTATCAGGACACCCAGATCCCTCTGCACCTCAAACTTCTGCTATCTCTCTCAATTAAATAATTTGCTGCTTTTCCATTTTGCCTGCCAAAGTGGACAAGTTCACAATTTCCCACATTATACTCCATCTGACAAATGTTTGCCCACTCATTTAACCTGGCTACATCCATTTTCAGGATCCTTACGTCCTCTTCACAACTTACTATCCAACCTATCACATTACATCAATTTCACTTTATTCATGTGCGCATCAAAATTATTTGTTGAGACTAGCTTGGTCAGAGAGCTAAAGGTATCGGCAAGCCTCATGGTTGGCACACATTGATGGCTACAGGGCAGTTAGGGACATTTCCTGTATTGTGAAAAAAACAATGTTGCGTTTTTGCATTCACTCTTTCTTGAATGTTCACATGACTGTCCAGTGTCGACTCACCATTCTATGGGTCATGGCTGAACTTGCCGGATTAGCTGGCCCTCCCTCTATACATTGTACAAGGTCACTCTCAGTGGGGATAATTGAATTGTTCTAGGTGAACTTAAAGTCCTGTAAGGACTCTGCTAGCCAGCACCCTGTGGTGGACTCACAGGGGACAGTACTGACGCCGCCCTTTAAGTTAACTGTCCCCTACTAACACTATGTTCCTATTTATTCCCCATTCTTGAATGGCTTCCAGTACCATGGTGCCATGGTCAGTTCACTCTTCCACCCACAGCCACCGCTTTCTTCCATTCATGCTGCAAGAACTTCAAACCTGTTGGACAATTGCAAAGACAGGTTCCTCCACTTCTATCTTCTGGGTCCCTATACCTGCCTCACTTGCATTCACACCCTCTTGTCTCTGACCATGGACTAAATCAGAAGACCCTATCCTAATGGATGTGACTGCCTTCTGCAATAAAGTGTTCAGGTCCTCCACCCTGATGCATCACAGTGTCTGTAGCATGGCCTCCAGCTCACTGACTCCAAGCTGAAGCTCCTTGAGCTGCAGATATTACTGCAGACATGTTTGTCTTGGATTGAACTGGTGTCCACAAGGCACCATATACTGCAACTGCAACACATCACCTGCCCTGCCATCTTTATAGTGGATTAATTAACCAATTATTATTTTACCAATTAAATTTTAATTAATGCCTCTAGTCCTGTCTGTGCTTATATTCTTATTATTTCAATTGATGCTCTATTTTCTCCGATTGAAATTCCCCAGTTTAGATAACATAAATAGGAAATACTCACCAGCCAACCACCAACCTGCATCCCTGTGATGCCACACCTCGATTCTTCTTTTGCACAAGGTTCTGAACCTCCAGATTGGCTCCTAATAGATAGCCCTGATGTCTTGCCACTATTAAACACTCACAGCCCCAAAGTCTCATCGCTTTTAAACACCCACAGTTCCAAAGTCTCATCGTTTTTAAACATGCACATCCCTGAATTCTCACCGCTTTTAAACATGCACATCCCTGAAGTCTCACCGCTTTTAAACATGCACATCCCTGAAGTCTCACTGCTTTTAAACATGCACATCCCTGAAGTCTCACCGCTTTTAAACATGCACATCCCTGAAGTCTCACCGCTTTTAAACATGCACATCCCTGAAGTCTCACCGTTTTAAAACATGCACATCCCTGAAGTCTCACCGCTTTTAAACATGCACATCCCTGAAGTCTCACTGCTTTTAAACATGCACATCCCTGAATTCTCACCACTTTTAAACATGCACATCCCTGAAGTCTCACCGCTTTTAAACATGCACAACGCTGAAGTCTCACCACTTTTAAACATGCACAACGCTGAAGTCTCACCACTTTTAAACATGCACATCCCTGAAGTCTCACTGCTTTTAAACATGCACAACGCTGAAGTCTCACCGCTTTTAAACATGCACATCCCTGAAGTCTCACCGCTTTTAAACATGCACAACGCTGAAGTCTCACCACTTTTAAACATGCACATCCCCGAAGTCTCACTGCTTTTAAACATGCACTTCGCCGAAGTCTCACGGCTTTTAAACATGCACATCCCTGAAGTCTCACCGCTTTTAAACATGCACAACACTGAAGTCTCACCACTTTTAAACATGCACATCCCCGAAGTCTCACCGCTTTTAAACACCACAGCCCCGAAGTCTCACCGTTTTTAAACACCCACAGCCCCGAAGTCTCACCGCTTTTAAACACCCACAGCCCTGAAGTCTCACTGCTTTTAAATTTCACTTCTCATGGGACCAAACCAAGCTGTGCCAAAGCTGTCAGGAATTTACTTTGCCTCTCCTCAGCGTTCTCATTATTCTTTGAGGTATGAGATTCCTTGAGGTCCTTTCACTAGGCAAACACTCCAATTCTCTGTCAATACTTCATGATTACGCACTCCCCAACTCGAGCATGGGCCTCACTGCTAGTGACTTCAAATCAGAAATGCTCCGGGTTTCTGATAGTCCTTTGATACTGGTTCATGACTCCTAGCAGATTTTCTCTATGCCTCCTCTAAATTGCACCAGACCTAGTCTTCAACTGCCTGTTTCTCTGAGAAATCACCCAGATAAAACCCAAAACCAAAAAGAACCCTCCTTGCAATCTATTCCACAGAAATATGGCATGCCTGGGATGTCCCAGATAGAGATTTAAACTAATTATCCCAAACTCCACACTGTCCTTTTGTTCTAGGAAATCATACGAATAATTTAAATCCCTTATTGAGACAGCTGTAAACATTCCATCTCCACCAAGAAGCTCAGAGAGGTAATCGATTGTTTAGTTTCTAATACTCTCCACAATGGCCTTTTAAACATAATCCACCCTTTAATCTACAATTACTTTAGATCTGTTTCTCAAACCAGGTATTTTCATTTAGCTGTGTTCAAAGCAAAGGTGAAACTAAGACTGGATCATATGACACATATACCTTCTAGTGATGTTATGCTGATATCCCTTAAAGGCATATTATAACACGACTGGGTTTTATCTTTTTTTTTTAATAATAGACCAGAACAATAAAATTCTAGTATGGCAGATTTGATTATGGCTTTCAAAAGGGAGTTGTATAAGCATCTGAAGGGGAAAAGCAATCAAGGCAATGGGCAAGGGTGGGAGAGTTGGTTTGCTAATTTGTTCTTGCAGAAAGCATACATTGATGGGCTGAATGGCCTCCTTCTGTGCTGTAATCATCCTATGGTTTTATAATTTGATCCTTGTCTCTGGAAAAAAAAGGTTAATACTACCATCCAGACATGAAATTCTAAAGTGAGACTTCAATAGCTTTGGTCAGGATGGCAGAAATATATAGTGTTTCAAACAATTTTCTTTTTAATTTTATAACCTAGACAGGATGGAAAGATTTGCTGTGTGTGCAAAATTGTTTGTTATAAAATTATACTAATAAATATAACGTTAACACATCAGGTAGATGTTTTAATATTATCAATGGTTTTGAAGGGTGTATGATGGGACTCAGAAATTTACTAACTTAGGAAAGGAAAACAAAGACACTGCCAGCAATTTGAATGTGATTTCTTCAACATTGAATTGTCTGTGACTTGATATTAGTAATAGTATTGGTGTTTGGTATTGGGCATCAGTTGTTGATGTCATCATGTTTGTCGCAAAATACATACTTACATTTATATAGTATTTCATTACCTTGAAATTTCTCAAGTGCTTTACACAATGGTAAGATGAGTCAGCTTCAGTGAATTGAAAACATACAACTATGTAGAAGTTATTAAAAGTCAAATTTATTTCCCTTTGCAGCTGCAAAGATCAAGGGGCCCTGACCTGTACCCCGTCGTTTGTCATGCTTTTAAAAAAGTTGAAACTCCAGTTTTGAATTAGTTTATCTAGCTGAGTACAAACCTCCAAACATGTACACTGCCTACATTTGACCTCAATTCACTGGTGCCTCTGCAGTCAATATCTATTTGGAAAGGTTATCATCTAGAATCCGGAGCCCGCTATTTATCAACCATTTTCCTTGGATGAGGTTTGAACTTCTATGAAAGTGATTGAAGGATCAGCGTGGGCTTAAGCACTTTTAAACAATGCATTTGCTTTTCCAAAACATGTTGGAAATGGGGTTTTGTGTGCATATATATGTGTGCACGTATATGTGTGCAAAGGTCAATGGTGTAATAGCAGTGATTTAACTCAAAAAATCAAAAAAGACATTTGTGTGGTGCATATGGAGTTCACTGTCTGGAATTTTAATGCTTCATAAACACCAGAGACAGAAAATTAAGTTATTTATGCTGCCATGACTTCATAATGTTAGCACAGAATTTTAATCACGATTACGTGGAACTATTATATTCAGGGGGAGAATTTTCTCTCCGTTGTGGGTGGGGGGAGGAGGTTGGGCAGGAGCAGGCGCGCCACCATTTTATGTGGGTTGGCCAATTAAGGCTCGCCCAGCGTGATGCGCACCCGGAAGCGCTGGGCGCTCCCTATGCGGGCGGGGGGAGTAAGCTGAGTCGGGTCCTGCGCTCTTTCGCACATGCAAAGGCAAAGAGCTGCCTCAGGGAGATCAGTTTGAGTTTTAAAAATTCTAATAAAGACAAAACATTTTTTTAAGACATGTCCCCTCGTGACAGTGTCACATGAGCTGGGACATGTCAATGAATTTTATTTAAAAATGTTGTTAAACTTTAAAAACCTTCATGAAACCTCATCCCACCTGTGGATGTGGATGAGGTTTCATGATAAATGCGAAGGCCGCCTGGACTCTTCACCTGCCCACCAACCTTAAGGTTGGATGGGCAGCTCAGTTAAGTATTTTAAAATTTTATTTAAATGGCCTTACTAGGCCTTTGACAGTTCGGCAGGTGTGCAGCTGACTCCGGTGCGCACCCGCCGAACTGGATGCCTGATGTCATCGCACGACATTTTAGGCATCGGCGAGCAGGGTCTGCCCCCACTCGCTAACCCGAAGATTTTGCTCCAAGTTTTCTTTTTGCAGAATGACAATTAATCCCACTTACCTTCCAGCTAGTGGGAAAATGGTGGGAGAATACAAATGGCTGAGTATCTGCATGTCAGTGGGCAATTCTGAGCTGAGTTTAGGAAGTGACTGGCTGAGAAATAAAACTGAGTCTGCATTTAACTAGGAAGGTAGTTTAGGAACAGCTAGAGAAAGAGGCATTAGTGTAAATACTGGTGTAATGCAGACCAGTTTTTCACACATTACCTGTACCTGCAATATGCCAGACAGGAAGTCTTAACCATCTGGAAGCACTGCCTACTGTTCAGGTTAAGGATTAAAAACTACTTATCTATGTCTGATATAGGGATTGGGACCTTTGTATATGCAATTAATGGGACATAACATATAACACATGTTTAGCCCTTCCTCACTCCTATCTCCAAGATTTCTTGCTCTGCCGTTGACTTCAAGGAAACCAGGCCTAAGGATCAGATGTTAGGCCCAGACAACATTAAAGGGACTAATGGCCCCCACTCTCAACCTCAACCCATGGACCCGATGCCCTGTTTCCACTCAATTCCTGGCATCAACTCCAGACCCACTTACTTGAGACCTGCTGCCTGATCTTTCTCTTCTTTGCCTGTGGGCTCTTCTCACCTTGCCTGCTTCATTGAAATCTTCCAATATTGAGAGAGCCTTTGACCTCATCATTCAAGTGCAGCGGTTCCCAGAGACTGTTACGTGCGGACATATTAATCAAATGAATGAAAAGTGCATGTAGCAGATCTTTTTTTAACTGTTATATTACTTTAAGTTGATTCAAATGAATCACAAATTGGGCATGAAGCTTTAGATGCATCTGAAAAGGAATGTCAGTTAGATATGCATTGGTTGCTAGGTTTAGAATTAGCTGCAAATTCAGCAAAGTAGCTGACAATGTGTGATTAAATATAACAGAAAGTAATGCTGAATTAGTAAAGGTTAATTGTCAGGGTAATATATATCAGGGCAGAAAAGTTATCAGATATGGCTATCTGAAAGAGAAAATGCACTTAATTATTGACTAATGCATATCCCTGTTAAGTTAGGCATGACTATTGTACTGAAGTAAAAATGTAAAAGATGAGCTTAGCTATTCATGTAAAGGGTATGTTTATAGAGTACAGACCTTTACATTGTAATGTAGAAAAGATCCAGTGAGTGGTGCTCATTTTCAATGAGTGGAACAATAGACAATTGTTTTAGTGATTACAATATTATATAATGGTTATATTATACATAGTATTACAATTGATGAGCAATAATAAGACTCAGTTCAAATTTTTGCTTAAAATAAGTTCAACCTAAGCAACAGTTTTTGAGTGCACTGGCTAGGTCTCCCACAGCATTCATTTGAGCAATGAAATGGTTATTTTGTTGAAGTGTGGAAAAGTTTTCAAATGAATTAGATATTTTCTCATAGTCCTTGGTTTCCATTTTCTGTTTCTCATGGATGTTTGGACAAGTTACTTGAACCCCTATTGCTCTTCTCTGTATCTGGTCTGCAGACTCCTTATATTGGGCTAAATCTTGTTGGAATTGGCATCTCATGCCACTACACACTTCAGCTGGAGTATAATGTGTCACACCTTGCTGGAAGTACAAGCTGATGATGAGGGAAACAGGACATCTGGGATTTTTGGTAATGATAGTACCAACAATGTATCTCCAAAATCAATTAGATTTAAAGATTGAGAAAGAAATAGAGACATGACTGAGAAGGAGGGTGAATTAGAGTTAAATCAGATAAAGAGAGGGAAAGAAAGATTTTCTTTATTCATTCATGGGATGTGGGCATCACTGGGTAGGCCAGCATTTATTGCCCATCCCTAATTGCCCCTAAGAAGGTGGTGGTGAGCTGCCTCCCTGAATTGCTGTGGTCCATGTGGTGTAGGTACACTCAGTGCTGTTAGGGAGGGATTTTGACCCAGCGACAGTGAAGGAACGGCGATATATTTCCAAATCAGCATGGTGAATGGATTGGAGGGGAACTTCCAGGTGGTGATGATTGTTTGTGGATGGGGTGCCAATCAAGCAGTTTGCTTTGTCCTGGATGGTGTTAAGCTTTGAGTGTTGTTGGAGCCATCCTTATCCAGGCAAGTGGGGAATATTCCATCACACTCCCGACTTGTGCCTTGTAGATGCTGGACAGGCTTAGGGAGTAAGGAGGTGAGTTACTCATCACAGGATTCCTAGCCTCTGACCTGCTCTTGTAGCCACGGTAATTATATGGCTAGTCCAGTTCAGTTTCTGGTCAATTGTAACCCCCAGGATAGTGGGGGATTCAGCAATGGTAATGCTATTGAATGTCAAAGGGCGATGGCTAGATTCTCTTATTGGAAATGGTCATTTCCTGGCACTTGTGTGACACGTATGTTACTTGCCACTTGTCAGTCCAAGTCTGGATATTGCCCAGGTCTTGCTGCATTTGGACATGGACTGCTTCAGTATGAGAAGTTGTGAATGGTGCTGAACATTGTGCAATCATCAGCAAACATCCTGACTTCTGACCTTATGATGGAAGGAAAGTCATTGATGAAGCAGTTGAAGATGTTTGAGCCTAGGACACTACCCCACTACCCTGAGGAACTTCTGCAGTGATGTCCTGGGGCTGAGATGATTGAACTCCATCAACCACAACCATCTTCCTTTGTGCTCAGTATGAGTCCAATCAGTGGAGTTTTCCCCGATTCCTATTGACTCCAATTTTGCTAGGGGTCCTTGATGCCACACTCGGTCAAATGCTGCCTTGATGTCAAGGGCAGTCAGTCTCACCTCACCTCGTTGGAGTAAGAGAGTGGAAAGAAAAACAGGTGAAAAAAACTTTTAAATGAATTTATGATATGCAGGAATGGGACTCAGCAGGTTAAATTGTTCCCTTTCTTGGTCAGAGAGATTAAGTGACATTGCTTTCCAATTCTCATGTCACTGAATGGGTTTTAAGTCTGAGCCTTAATTTCTATGGTGAGTTTAATATACAATTAATGTGCAGATCTCCAGCAAGTCCTTAAAAAATATCAGGGAGGCCAAGGAAAAATATTGCTTGAGTAAAGAAAATGGTAGAATAGGGTAAATCAACCAACATTTAGAGAAACAATGTATCTCTTCTATGTCTAAATTTGCCAGTTGTTTCACATATTAATAACTGCATGTACTGTGAAGTTATTGTTAGATTTCCAGGAAAATTTGGCCCATTGTGTTTTCCAATTGCGTATGCCTATACTTCATCAGCTAGTTGAGAAATTAAAAGTTGTCACCATATTATATCATGACCAGCAAGCAAGAGGCACAGTTGGAAGAAGCTTGGTCATGTTTATCCGCGATCATTTACTCCTGTTACTCCATTGGACTCCCACCCAAATTTTGTAACTCATTTTGTAAAGTCATACACCCAATAGAGCATGGCTATAAAACACTATTTACCAACCAAAACCAAAGGATTTTCTTAAGAATGGTAACATGTAAGGTTTCATTCATTTGCTGGTTTTGGTTGATGATTTCTGGATAATCCCTGAATCATATATCATTTGCTGCTGAATAAATAACTCAATCTCAGGCCTTTTTCCATTTGACTTTTTTTCTGTCCTTGTGACTCTTTCCAAAGCAACAGCAAAACTATGATCAGCAGCTCAGTGGTGATGTGGGTCCAACCCACATCCCCACTGCTGTTGTGCTGTGTCACTCTACCACACACAAGTGTTTAAGTCAGGGTAATACAGAACAAGATGGAAAATGTATGTGATGCAATACCTGAATCAAAGCTACCTCAAAAATAAAATGATCAAATATGTTTGCTGCTTAGATAAATCTACTTGTGGATAAAACTTTATATAGTTGTTCATATTGGGAGTGTAGGTAAATTCATAAAAGGAATTATAGATCTAGTCAGGCATTCAAGGGAGATGGGGCTGGATTTTTGTCTTTGAGGTGGGTAGCGAGAGTTTTCCCAGCTTTGCATGTCTGTCTCAGGAGAAAGCGTCTGCAAAGGCAGGATTTTGGTTTGGAGTCATTGGGTGGTGGGGGGGGGGGACGGTGTTTACTAATTGGAGTCAGGCCCACCCCCAGAAAGAGTTCAGAGGCAGACATAGGGGCCGCTGGGTGTTGAGGCAGGCTGTTTAAAGTATTATGGCACAGCCAACAATACATAATGGGGTAAAAGCAAAATACTGCGATGCTGGAAATCTGAAATAAAAACAGGAAAGGCTGGAAAAACTCAGCAGGTCTGACAGCATCTGTGGATAGAGAAACAGAGTTAACATTTCAAGTCCATATGATTCTTCTTCAGAACATATACATTCAGAGCAGAAACATAATGAGGCTTGGCTGAGATCCCAGACATCTATTACTCGGTTGAAACAAGTTAAAGCAATTTTTATGAATGAATGACTAGTTTTTAAAGCTTTTCACATATGCTATAGGATTCAATGGTTCTGGACAGAGTGTATATTGGATGAATAGGCATAGGAATGCAATAGATTGGCATGGAAGGTATGTATCTGTGAGTATGACCATGTCTGACTGTTGCTTGACTAATCTGTGGGCCAGCTCTCCCAATTTTGGCACAAGGCCCAGATGTTAGTGAGGAGGACTTTGCAGGGTCAACAGGGCTGAATTTGCCATTATTTCCAATGCCTGGTCTGTCCTGTTTCATTTCTTTTAGACCTTGTAGCGGTTTGATACAACTGAGTAGGCCATTGCTAGGCCATTTAAGAGTCAACCACATTGCTGTGGGTCTGGAGTCAGATGTAGGCTAGACTAGGTAAAGATGACAGACTTCCTTCCCTATAGGACATTAGTGAACCTAATGGGTTTTTATGACAATTGACAATGGTTTCATGGACACCATTAGAGACTAGCTTTTTAATTCCAGTTTTATTCATTGAATTTAAATTCTATTAACTGCCATGATGGTATTTGAAACCCTGTCCCCTTTAGTCTGGGCCCAGCTGCATTACCACTACCCCACCACCTCCCTAAACTCAGTTCCGAGAAGAGTCATAGTGGACTTGAAACCTTAACTGTTTCTCTCTCCACGGATACTGCCAGGCCTGCTGAGTTTTTCCTGCAGTTTCTGTCTTTATTTCAGATCTCCAGCATTTTTTAATCACACTTTTCATCATTACCAGCTTTCATTACAGCCTGTTTGTCACATCCATCGCTGTTATTTAAGACCATTTATATTTTAAATTTACCACTAGTGGAGTGCAATTTATGACAGGGAAATAGACCGCACACTCATGCCCCACAAAGGTGTGTTTCTTCCCTCCTTCCAAAGTTTTGTCTTCCTCTTCATCTGCCCCACAATCTGCCCAGTTGCTGAGGCCTCCAGCAGCCATTTTCTGGCATAGGCATCTATTCCTACCCGCAGGAGGCTGCCAAAATTGTGCTGATTTGACCAATTCCCAAAAATTCCATTTCATCAGCCATGTTCCCTCTAAGCTGCAGTCACGCAGCAACCCAAAAGCTGGCCCCTTTAAATTTTTCCTGCATGCCAACTTAAAGGGACTGTAAATTAAAAACAAATCACCTGTGCAATCAAAAAGAGGGTATGTTGTCACCAGCGGCTGCCGAGTCACACGAGCAAAAAGCAAGGTCATCATGCCAATTTTATGCTGAGTTTCCACTTTGTATATAGTTAGATTATTTCAGATGACAATCCCAGCATTGCCTTCCAATGGCTACTAGTATACCTGCTTTACAGTGGCAAGTCTGAACTACTTATTGACAAAAAGATTTATTCTCCACTTTGTGACGATACATATTTTGAATTTGGAATAAAATGCTTAAACCAAAATAACAATTCTAAATAAAGACAAGTAAAATAGCTGCACTGATTGGAGAAAATAATTTCAGGAAACCTAATGAGAAGAAACAAAGGTGATTAATGGACATGCATACTTAATCAGTCAATGCACTGCAAGCTGTAATTGTGTGAAGTGGTTTTCTTATGAAAAGCATTGTATAAATGCAAATACTATTACCATTGAAAAAATCATGAAACTGTGAAGTGCTTGCTGAGATGTCAGACAAAAAATATAGCAAAGGAATAACAGCAGCATGATCAGGATCTGCACAAGAAAACTGATGTTTGCACAGTACAAGTAATTAGCACAACTTTAGATTATGAACTCTCTCCTCTATCCCCACCCCCTTTCCGATCCCCCCTTTTCCAATAATTTAAATATATTTTTCTTCTCCCACCTATTTCCATTATTTTAAATGTATTTCCATCCATTGTTTTATCTGTATCTTTTAGCCTATTTCAATCCCTTCCCCCCCACCCCACCCCCACTAGGGCTATCTGTCCCTTGCTCGTCCTGCTTTCTACCCTTAATGTCACCATTAGCACATTCCTTAGCTAACACCGTCAACACCCCTTTGTC
The DNA here is from genome assembly GCF_017639515.1 of Carcharodon carcharias. Taxonomy (NCBI): domain Eukaryota; kingdom Metazoa; phylum Chordata; class Chondrichthyes; order Lamniformes; family Lamnidae; genus Carcharodon; species Carcharodon carcharias. The sequence continues at coordinate 169,430,970 of NC_054468.1, read as the reverse complement.
CTTTTGTCTATGACATCTTTTGGCAATCTCCACCGACCACTGGCCCTCTATCCAGCTCTACCTCTCCCACCCACCCTTAAACCAGCTTATATTTCACCTCTTTTCTATTTTTCCTTCGTTCTGATGAAGAGTCATACAGACTCGAAAGGTTAACTGTATCCCTCTCCACAGAAGCCATCAGACCTGCTGCGTTTTTCATGGTATTTTTGTTTTTGGACAGGACTAACCATTGTGTTCAACCATGAAGTGGCATGTGATCTTATTTCATCTATAAATTCTGGAGGGGGGGGGTGGTGTTAAGGGCACTCGAAACCTGTCAATAATTGAGAATCTCTATCACCCTTAGCAACATTTGAAAAGGGGGAGCCATATTTTAAGAGATTTTATTTGTGTCAGAAAGCATGAGTTTTCTTGTCCAAATGGGTTCTTTGTCACAGCACTTCATATAACTTTAACCAATATGAACCATTGGATGTCATTGAGGTGGCTCATACAAATTTTGCAAATGCAAAAATTGACTACAATATAGTCCTGGAACGTGTGCATCCTTAAATTTTGGCTGGACTTTATTTTGAAATTTTGCTCAGTCAGTGCTCTTCTGAGCATTGATACTAGAAAGTTGCAGGGAGGTCAAAATAACTCCCTGCTAGTTCCAGCCTTCCAGCAGAAATCCAAGAAACACAAAACTAACACTATCACCTTCCAGTATGCACCTGAGTTCGCACCAAAAAATGGATGATTCCAATGGAATGAAAATCATGTGGGTTCATTAACAGATTGCTGCCCATGATGAAAATTCATCTCCATGTTTATAAAAAAAATGTAAAGTCAGTCTCCACCATTTCAAAATCTCCTCTTAAAGATCACAAAGTAATATCCAGAGAAGAACAAGTTCTTCCAGTTGACTAGCCAACATTCTTACTTGTGCCAGTACCAACAAAAGCAGAAAGAAAAACAAAAAAATGTTAGAAATACTTATTATTTCATTGCAATTTGTGGCTCTGGCATCAAGTTCCTGCATTTCACAAAGCTGTGATAAGGCTCCAAATAAATGCGCTCCATCAGGTGACATTTTTTCACTAAGCCACCGGGAGATGTTAGGTGATTCTCTGTATGGGTGGGAGTGGCAGGGGGGTTGGGTATAGTTGGGGGGGGGGTGTTGGTGGTTGAAATAACTAAAATCAAACATGCACAGGATGTTTGACTTTATCATTTAACTTAAATATAAAAATTGAAAAAGAGTGTACACGTTTGCAACTTTGCACTAAAATTGCATTTACTTTTTACAACCTGGAATACATGAGGACCATGACGGTGTTCCAGCTAATGTGGCCAGGACATAATTTTTCATTTGTTTTTGTGAGCCAGGAGAGGCCTTTAGTTGACACCAGATGAAGTATTCCAGAAGGGATTTAACAGGCTTTAGGTCCTTTACATGTAATTGACAGCTGTTATGATCCCATAGAGAGAACTAACTTTTAAAAACGAGATATGAATTTTTCAGTCACTAACAGAAAGCATCAACGACAAGATTTCACATTTTAAAACTTTTACTGTAACAAATACACTAAAATCAGCATATATTAGACATGTGTATTTAGTTGCCTACTAAGTAAACTACAGAAAAGGTACTTTCCCTAGTAACACAACCAAAAATCCCACATCACATTTAAACGTTACATCACACTCACAGCAAATATCTAGCCCTGTGGATAAGATCCAAATCCCTCCTGGCGCTTCAGCAGGTTCTCTTCTTGTCACATCAGGGACGAGTCTTCCAGTGTCCTTTTGAAAGTCCCTTCACAATCTCCTCAGTTTCATCAAACTGCCTTCCAGGGGCCAAAGTGCCCTCTGGCAACTCCTTGGTTTTTAAACCTCTACAACTCCCATCTCTTTAAACCGGCCAACTGTTCTCATCAGTATTCTGTTTGGTGTTAACACAAAAATAGTCTTTCTCTCTGCTTGGCATAGAAGTAACAGTTTTTGGTCTTCCTTTCCAGGTGCACCTCTCTCTCTCCAGGGTCTAGTCTGAAAGTCTATGTCCAGAAAAACCAGCTGCCCCTCTTCTGCGTCAGAGTGTGAAAACTGACACCTGAGTTTCGGTCTGTTTCAATTTGGGTTGCTGTCCCCATGGGAACCAAATCACACAGGCCTGTCTCCAGACAGAGTTCAGACTGATCACATCCCCTCCCTTCCCCTGTTTTAACTTAAAGGAAACATTTTAAAACATAACCCATCTCAAAGTCTTGCATTCATAACACAGGTCCAATGTCAATTTTAGGCAACTTGTTGCAACGAGGCCGAATTTACATCTCATTGCCTGGAAAGGGCTAACAAATACGAGAGGATAAATGGCCGGTGGAAGAGTGTAACAGTTTGAAGGGTAAATACTACCACAAAAAAAATACATGGGCGAAGAATTTTCTCAGCCATGAACTTTTGGAAACAGTGAAAGCTTCATTAATGCTCATAGAGTTTCTTCTGACAGTTGATTGTAGGAAAGCTTTGAGGAAATTCCATGTCATAATGTTGCCTGTTCTATCTATTTGTTTAGTAACTGTGAATAAATGTACGTATCCATGCCTGCTTGTAGTAAATATAATTCAGGGCTGTCTTACTTAAAAGTTGATGCGCTATGATGTGCTTACCGTGGTCCATGTCAGGCTGATTAGCCAATGCTTGATCTCCTTTACAACATTAATCTATAATCATGAAAGTTTGCAACTTGAGAATTTTCTTTTTATATGACGCCTGTTATGAACTCAGGACACTCCAAAGCGCTTTACAGCCATTAAAGTTTGACGTTTAGTCTTTATTGTAAATTTAAGAAATGTGGTAGCTAATTTAGTGCAGTGACTCTTCACATATTTCCATGGGATTTTGCATGTCCATCAGAGGTGGCAGTCAGGGCTTCAGTTTAAAGTGTCACGTGAAAGATGGCACCTCCACCAATGCAATACTACTTCAGAATTACACTGAGTGTCAACTTAGATTTTGTGCTAGAGTCTTTGGAGTTGAGCTTGAACCCACATCCTTATCAAATGATAGCTCTACCAACTGAGCCATAGTTGACCATTCTCAACGATGGTATTATTGTCTCTCTTTAAAGGCTAAATGTGGGAACTCAAATATGCCAACAATTACAAAGCCATTATCAGAAGCTACTGAAAGTAATGTTGAAAACACAAAAATTTAGTTCAAAGTGGCTTGCATTGGTCTGTTATTTGTGCCATGGATTGCAAAGTATTTGACATGAAGGCCCCGATTTTCGCCACAGCTGAGCGCGAAAATAGTGGAAATGCCCGAAAATTGGATGTCCCGCCCCAAACATGGTACTTCTCATTTTCATGGGGGCAGTAATGAAGGGTTGGGGGGTAGGTGTGTTTCACACATGCATGGTTTATGGAGACAGCTGGCCATCAGCTGCCTCCACTGAAGTGAGATTTTAGTGGGCCAGGAGTGTAAAACCCAGCATGTGCAGATTAGACCAGTAAAAGCAGGTCTTAACTTGATGGATTTGTTTGGATAGCCAGGGCACTCCTTTGGAGAGATAGTTTCCCCTTTGTTTCTGGTCCTGGGACACCTTAGGGGGTGGTCAGGTGCCCTTTGGAAGCGTTAAAAGTAAGCATACATGCGTGCAAAAGATGCATAATTTCATTATTGTCAAGTTCATTGGAACTGTCAGCAGACCTGTTAAAACTGTTGCAAGTACCTGTCAAAGGAAGTTGTCAAAAGTGTCAAGCCATTTAAGTCTTGCCCTTTCAGTTTTTGAAAAAATATCTGGAGTGTTTAAAAAAAAATTGCTTGCTATTTCACTCCATCTGTTTTGACATAAGCCAGAGGGTTTCCATTACTGAGTTAGTGCTGCATGATTGATTTCATCACCATCATTATCACAGTAGGGTGCTTCCATTTTACAGTTTGATTGACAGCTACAAGTGGTTATAGACTCTTTGATGTGGGAATATGAATTCCAATGCTTGTTATTATAACAAAAAACGTTTTATTGAAGTGCACAATCTCTTATAAGGCTTTATTTAGTTGAAGGAATGTAAATGTAGTAAATGGATTTTTATGAATGAGTGTTTTTTTCCCCATTTAGTCAAGTCTAAAATAGACACTTAGAATTTTATTTTATCTCATCTTTGCATGGGTTCTTAGATCTGCTCATGGTGGAAACTGGATGAGTTGGTATGGCAGATGTAAGGGCAAAGGATGGTGGGTGGGGCTTGGGTTGGCATGGGGCTATAAAAGGCCATGGAGGTGGTTGGGACATACCTTGGCATGGGGGCATGAGGTGGCATGGAAGTGGGGGGGTGGTGGCAGTGAGAGCTGGAGGGATGTTTCCTGTTTTATTCATTTTTGCGTTTTTGGATACAGTACCAGAGCCACAAGGCAGGCCTTCTGCCCAGTCCACCTCTAAACTTGGCATCCTCCTCAGCTGTTCCTGGGTCGCTCACCCAGGCTTCTAATTCAGCCTAGCCCACCAGGCTGAAAATCTGACATCCGAGCAGCCATTTTTAAACGTTGGGTTTGCAGAGCTGGGAATTCTTCCTTCAGTGCCTTTCATTATCGTTTGTTGTATTGAACTTAGTTCAGCTTTGTCAACATCCTCAAAGAAGCTGAAGAAAATGTCTCCAAAACTCACTTAAATCAACTGTTAATGCTTCAAAACAACAGCTTCATTCCATGATTTACTCCAGGACTCCTTTTAAGATTTTGAGACTCCTCTAAGCTGTGCGTTTATTTTATTTTCAAAGGCTGGCAGAAACTTCTTACATTTATGCATTTTATTGTCCTTTTAGAGAATCTGTTCACAAATTTTAGTTATTGATCAACTTTTAGTTTCAAAAATACTCATTACAATGTGAATTACAGTATTGAAATACTTTTTGATAATAGAAATGCTAGCATTCTAGTTGGTGTAAGCACAGTAGCCAATAGTTTGGACATTTATTTCAAACTTTCAGGTAGTATCGTGAAACTCATTTCATGTGGGACTGTAAAATAACTTTAGATGCAATGAAAAAAAGTTACAATGGTTAAGATTTTCGACTACCACTAACAGATAATCAATGAACATAGATGTGCTCCTGAGCACAATGAGAGCTATTATTAGTATATTTTCTCATGAATGTGTATAATAAATTTCTCTTACAGACAGCTGTACGAAGACCAAAACCAACAAGACACACAGTACCTGCACAAATATCGATTAAAGAGAAAAGTAACACTTCACATAATTTTGAACATCCAGCACCACTGAGACTCAGGGATAGGAAACTAGAGGTCACAATGACTGTTCAAAACAAAGCAAGAATAACTGGTCCAATTGAACCGTCAATGGCGTCTCAGGTCAGAGATAGGAAACCAGAGGTCACAAAGACTGTTCAAAACAAAGCAAGAATAATGGACCCAACTGAATCTTCAATAAGGCCTCAGGTCAGGGATAGGAAACCAGAGGTCACAATGATTGTTCATAACAAAGCAAGAATGACTGGTCCAATTGAACCTTCAATGGTGTCTCAGGTCAGGGATAGGAAACCAGAGGTCACAATGACTGTTCAAAACAAAGCAAGAATAACTGGTCCAATTGAACCGTCAATGGCGTCTCAGGTCAGAGACAGGAAACCAGAGGTCACAAAGACTGTTCAGAACAAGGAAAGAGTAATTGGCCCAACTGTACCTTCAAAAGTGCCTCAGGATCAAATCCGAATAGAATCAGACATCTTCCATTATGGTAGTGCAGTCTGTGTCTTGATCTCATTAATTATCCTTGTACTGTTGTTTTTTTAAGTACTGTACAAAGTACCACGGGTGTCTGTTTCTATATCCTGTAACAGGTTAACCTTGCAGAAAACTGACTGCCATCTTTGAATAAAGCTGTTGAGTCAGCAAATTAATTTTAGCAAATTTAAGGAGTTTAAACAATTATACATTGGATTACTAGTTTACGGTGACTGAATGAATCTGATTTAGTTTTTATTACATGGGGTTTTGAAATTGTTTTTATTAGAAGGATTGCATTCGCTACTTTGCAGTTTTGGCAAATTAGTGGTTGTGATCGTGGTATACATCAAATGAAGGCTGTCAAATCATCAGATATACTGCCAGGTTAACCTGCGCACAATTATGAGTAGATTAATAAGGTTGTTAAATTGTGGATAGATTGCCAACTTCATAGAAATGAGACATTTTGTTTACAAATATCCAGAGCAGGAATCTTCACTCTTCAGTGGTTAGGGTTTCTTGATAGTCATCTTTACTGTAATTGGCTGAAGAAAGGAGGAGAAAAAAATCAAGAACGGAGACTTCCTTGCACTACTTTGTTATTGTTTACTGTAAAACAATGTGATAACGATTCAATTTTTAACGATTGCTGTATGAAAAATTAATTGATTTCTTTGGGTAAAGTAATTTGAGAACTCAGACTAAAACAAGTCCTTGATTATGCCAAAATAATGTCGATCTTCTTGCTTATATGGACCGAATGCTAATTTTTAAAATAAGAAACCAATCCTGGAATGCAGTCTGTTTATTTGCTTATAGCTTGACAAAAAGTATGCAGCACTCTATACTCTCAATACTATTGCTTTACTTCCTGATTGGGATTTAATTCAATTTGCATCTAATTGTGCATTAGTTAAGATATATAAGGTCAAACAAATGATCTTAAACTTCTTTCCAAAAATGTACAAGACATGTAAAATGCAGTCCCTCTAAATGCTGCAAATGACAAAAATATAATTACTAACAAAACAGCAACCATTGTCACAAAATTATATTATACAGATGTAAACCATAATGTGACTATGAGGATACTAATCATACTTTAATTCTTTGAGTTTAGTGGAAAAGACTTGAAGTTATAAAATGCTTTGCATTGTTACCACAAACCAAATATTTTTAATAGCAATTAAAAGGCAATGTCATTTAACTTGGGTCTAAGATAACATTACAAAACCACTATTGGCTGCTTTGATTACCTAATTGAATTTATGCCTTGTCTTTTTTAAAATCCCATTAATATTTTAAAATATAGGTTGTATTGCTGCTGCATGCTGGGCAGTGCTGTTGTTCAAAGCAATGAAAATATTGAACATTACAATAGAGAATAAAAAAAAATAATTGACTTGTGTTTTCTTCACTAACCAGCTGACCTAATCCCATTCTTTTATTTTCCACACCCTTTCAATACACATCAAGAATATATAGCTCTTTAGAAAGTGATACCGAGTCTACATGCAGTTAAAATTCAGACTGAAAATGCTCATTTAACATTTTGTAGACTGAAGGGAGCAGACAATTTTTTGGCTTTTGTACAGCAAAGAATGCAAATTATTAAGTAGATTACTATAAAACTATAATTGCAAAAGGGACTATAAAATTTACAAATATACTAGGTAACTAAAACCACTGATTTTCAGTAACTGATCAAGGAGCATAGTATTCCACGTGAACAGGAAAATAGTTGAAACAGGAAACTAAATGCATCCTCTTCCGCTCAACGTCACAGTATAAACAGGTCGCATTCTGCACCACAGGAAGTAATTGGAAGCAGTGCATATAATAAATGGGCTACGTCTTCCTTATTCGAGATTTCAAGAGGCATTCCTGGCATTTTAGAATTGAAGGCAAAGCATGTAATTTTTAAAAATAGATTGATACAATGAAATGTGTTGGTAATGTATTTATAATGCTCTGCCAAGTAGTTGGAAATTGAAGGATCGATGTCCTTTGAATATGCTTTTCAGTCAATTATTTTTAGATTCTCATCGGAAGATTCACTTCAGCTTTGTTTTTCCTGTGAACATTTCTACCGACCAAACATTACAATTCACCATATTTCACCATTTTTGCGACAAAGATTAAAATGCCCACTCCATAGAAAAGGCTAGCAATTAAAGAGTAAATTTTCCACTTGTGTACTTGATATAGGACTCTTGCCCACCAGAATCAGGTAACCATTCATACAGGCAAAGCCCACAATTTTTCACCCGTTAATTTTAATGAATGGAAAATCATAGGCTCCATCAGCATAATTTCCTAATATGTGCTCCTGGTGGGCGTGGCTTTATATTAGGAATGTGCAAGTGAAAAATTTACACTAACTTTAAGCCTAGAACCTTAAGGGGTTCTTCTGACAAACTTACTGACTAAAACACAAATTAGTTTGGATGTTTCACACTGATTAGGTAATTATACAGTTTAGTTTATTAAAATTAATGTGTTCTTACCTTGCTACAGTAAGGACATTCTCCAAAGATGATGTTAAAACTTTGTCTAGAGTGAGGTAGCCCTCGTAACCACTGCAGGGTTGAACATTTCAATGATTATCAAAATACAGTGATGTGTATGTTAGGATACATCATGCAGTTCAAAAATAACAGAAGCTATAAATGTTAGGTTTTTAAAATGTGTTTTAAATTTTACTAACCTCATAAAGGCACTCTTGATGGAATGGCTGCCCACAACGGGGGTCATCACATACTTGGTCTGGTATGGATGAAGCGAGTCGGTATGCATAACAAATTCCACATTCCATATTGAAACTCTGCCAAATAAATAAATGCAGTTAAGAAAATGGGCTTCTCAGAATTCGTCTACACTATAAACTCCAGAGAAGGAGGTCACCCCCTAAATGTAATATTTTATATATACAATGTTTAAAATACACCGACTTTATCTATACCCTTCCCCAAGCCCTCAAACAGCAAGGACAGTACTTAGGCAGGACACCCCATTTGAACTGTTCTCCAACTTTTCCCTTTTAACCCCACAGTTTGATGTGTGCACATGGTTTTCACCAAGACCTAATCGTAGCAGGTGCCAAATAACTATTTTTGGAAATGCCAATTTTAATAATTAAAAAGCATAGTAGTTGAGGGCAAAGATAATTTTAAAATTATTTTGCTTCCACAGCAGTATCATAAGGTGGAAACCATAAAAGGCGCAAACGGGCTCAAAGCTGAGTGAGTACAAAAAGTCAACTGAGTGATTATTTCATCCAAGTGACAAAATGATCGTCATCCCTCCCCAATTTAAGATATGCTGAATAAAATCAACAGCTTTGATATGAAATGGAAGTACCAGAAAGGCTAAAAAGAATTCGAAATAAATACATCCACAAACATATATCATGTTTACACCAGAGTGCTAAGAGAGAAGAGCAAAGTAATCAGAGGTACAGAATCATAATAAGGGTGTCTAATGGCACTGAAGAGGCACCAGTAGATGGAAAACATTGTGCCCATATTGAAATAGGATGACAAAACTTTAGCAACTTCAGACTCAATAGTCTTACCTCCAATCTACATAAAATAAAGGATTGTCAGAAATAATTTTGAGGATTATCTGTACAATAATAACTTAATTATCAATCAACTTGAATTTAGATGGGGAAGATCATAGCTGACCAACTTCCTCAACCCCTTTGGAGGAAGTGACAATCCAAGTGGACCTATGTCAGTGTACATTTTGACCTGAAAATCAATTAATTTAACTCAAGGTGAGCCTCAGGTAATATCTCATTGGATTTTTTTGATTAGGATGTTAAACCAAAGTACTACTTATTTCCCAGGTGGTCTTAAGATTCAACAGCACTATTCAAAGAAGACATGGGATTTTCTCCATTACACGCCAACATTTATCAATCAACCAATGCCAGCAAATGGATTAATTAATTGGTCATTTCTCACATTGCTGCTTGTGGGAACTTACCATGCCAGGTTTCCCTAGATAACAAGTGACAACACCTCAAAAGTAATTCATGCTATGAAGCACTTTAGAATGTTCTGAGGAAGATGTAAGAGGTACTACATAAATGCAAGTCTTTATTTTTTTCTTTAAACCTTGGGTAAGAAACAATTACTAGAGAAGTTAAATCAGAGTGGGGACAGTTAACAAGTGGGTGCCTTGGGACTTGCGATTGAACCACTATTATTTCTCATTTATAAAAGTTCCTGAATTCAGAAACTCAATGGACTGGATTATATGTTGAGGATGGGCTCCCTGCACCCCAGTGTAAATGTCAGGGCAAGCCCATCTCTGCTTAGTCCACTCGTCCCGCTTTAATTTTCTGGTGAATGGCCCTTTAATTAGTATAGGGCAGGACTTCTGCCAATCTCGAAGTGGAAGGCCCGCCTCACAGAGCTGCTGACCTTAATCTGAGGCCGGCAGCTCTGCACACCAGTAGTGCCTGCAGGAGCAGTGGCCACTGCTGGTGCTGCAGGTAGGCCAAGGAGATGTGGTGGTCAGGTAAGTCCTGGATCTTGCTGGGGCCAAACTGACAGGACCTGGTGAGGGGGTTGGGCGGTATTTTGGACAGGGGAGGATGGACATGGGGAGGCAAAACAGTGGGGAGGGGCTCAGATTGGTACCAGAACCTGGAAAGAGGCACAAACTACACCCCGCCCCTCCACCCCGCACTTAACTGACCAACAGTCTGCAGGCTTAAATATTAGTCACAAATCTTTCCCGCCACCCTTTAAATCAGATTGACGGCTGGATGAAGCCCTTAATTAGGCATTAATTGTCTACTTAAGGGTTTTAATTGGGGCATGGGCTGGCAATCAACTTGATGCCTCACCTGCCCTCATAAAATCGAAGTGGGGTGGGGTGCAGGCATGATGCTGAGAGCACAGTGCCCTAATTTATGGGTCCACCTGCCTGCTTTCCCGCCTTTGGATAACCTGTAAAATTCAGCCCCATTGTAAAATTCATCAAATTTGCAGGTGATGCCAAACTAGGAAGGGCAATGAAATTAGAAATTGCAGAAAATATTAGAAAAAAAACTAATTTATACAGTGCATTTTATGAACTGAGAATGTCCCAGATCATTTCATAGTCTATGAAGTATGTTTGATGTGTAGTCACTTGTAAGGCAGGCAACATGACGGTAAATTTGCATACATCAAGGTACCATAAAAAAAAGATAATGACCAGATAAATTGTTTTACTGATGTTGGTCGAGAATGATTACTCTTTCAGGGAGACAGTAGAGACACAACAGACTGCATAACGTCCTTCTCTGCTATAACCGTTCTATGATTCTATGACCAAGGTACTTAATTTAGCTAATCCCCAAAATATACAAATGGAAAGAACAGATGAAGTGTGATAGACAAGCGTGAAGTACTCTACAAGGAAGACACACATACCATAAATGATCCTTAAATCCTTAAAGAAACAAAGGAGTTAGGGAAGGTAAATGTTCAAACTACAGTGCTCAGTTAGGCTGCACCTTGAATACTGTATTCAGCTCTGATCTCCAAATAATAGACACAACAGGGAAAGTGGGGCCCAGTAGGTGAAAAATCAGGAAATTTGTATAAGGTAGCCTATTTGAGATGCCAGTTTTGTGGTGGTGGGAAACTGGAAATTTACCCTATTCAAAGGTGGAGATGGTGCAAGGAGAACTATAAGGCTGATCCATATGTAAGAGTAATCTGTTTAAGGTCCATGTCAGAGTTATTGGGAAAGATTTGAGAAAATTGGGCTTTTCAGTCTAAAAAGGAAACATAAAAGGTGATCTTATAGAAGGTACAAAAAGACGGTCAAAGGATCGGAAAAAGTAAATACAGAATATTATTTTAAATTTCAGAAGCTGTGTAAGGAAATACAGATTGAAACTAGTGAAAAAAAATTTAGAAGTGATAATCAGGAAATTGTTTTTCACACAGAGATGCTAAACATGTGGAACAGAGATCCAGTTAAAAGCTGAAGAAAACCCTGGAATAATTGGATGCTGCACTGGAAGGACTTAAAGGATCTTTCTGGATGAATGAGCTGAGAAAGACCAAATTGCTTCCTTATCTGTAATTGTCTTCCGCTCTTTTAACATGAAATGATAGTCAGAAGCCTTTGGTTTCAGCTGAGTAGAACAACAATTTAATGGGCTTAACATAGTTCACAATTCACTGGCTAGCTAGAGGTTTAATAGGCAAAAAAATCACCTTTGTCAAATTATAAGGAAAGTGTAAGAAAAGAATACTCCAAGGGAGACAAAATATATACAGGAGGAGATGTATATTCTTACAGTAATATTGTTAATGAGTGCTGAACTCTACGTCCACCATTTTGTCATTTTCAGTTACTGAAGTACTCTGAAAATAAGCCCAGTGTCTAATGAGCATTATTGTCCAGAACACAGGTAGGTAAGTTTGAAATTTAATTTTATCCAAGGAAGTGTCAAATATTTAGTGAAGGCTAATAAATATAACTTCTGAAAGCCTTCCCTGGAGTTTTGCTCCAAGAAAATAATTTAAATGTACTAATTTACTACTTTCAACTGCACAGTCCTCAGACTCACTATTGGACTCATCATCTGCAGCCAGAGCAGCTGTGTCAACATCATCTTCCTCCACTGCGTCGCCGCTTTCCAGCGTCAAAATGTGGAGAGCACAACATGCAATCACTATCAGTGACACAAGATCTGGGGGGTATCGCAGTGCGCCCCCTGAACGGTCCAGGCATCAGAAGTGCACCTTGAGAAGACCAATGGTTCTCTCCATGACCACCCTTGTGGAGGCATGGCCCCTATTGTACCACTGCTCAGCCTCTGTTCTTGGATGGTAGAGAGGCAACATGAGCCACCTTTTGAGGGGATAACCCTTGTCGCCCAGCAGCCATCCATCCAGCCGGGCTGGAGCACTGAAGAACCTCGGCACCTGGGAGTGTCTCAGGATGTAAGTGTCATGGGAGCTGCCTGGGTACCTTGCACAGACTTGCAGAATCTGCATCCTGTGGTCACAAACAGTCTGCATGTTCATGGAGTGGAATCCCTTCCTATTGACGAAGGCACCCGGCTCACCCGCTGGTGCCTTGATGGCCAAATGTGTGCAGTCTATAGCATCCTGGGGGTGGGGAAACCCAGCAATCACGGCAAAGCCTCTGGCTCACTCAGCCTGGCTGGCCTCGTCCATGTGGTAGTGAATGAAAATCAATGCATGCCTGAACAAAGCATCTGTCACCAGCTTGATACAACTGTGGACAGCTGATTGGGAAACTCCAAAAAGATCACCCACCGACCCCTGGAAAGAGCCAGAGGCATAGAAGTTGAGGGCCACAGTGTCCTTAAGCGCCATTGGCATGGGTTGTCCACCCACATAGTTGGAGCTGATCTCAGGGCCGATCATTTGACAGATGGACGTCGCTGTTTCCCTAGAGAGGCTGAGCCTCCTTCGGCAGCGCACCTCAGACACGTTGAGGTAGCTGCATCGCCGCTTGTAAACCCTGGCAGCAGTAACAGTGTAATGACTTCAACTAATCACATGTCCTTGTTCCTCCTTTCAGGCTCACCAGAAGATCCTCAGTCTTGGGAGCCTGAAAGATCGCTGCTCACCCCCGGGGACATGAGGATCTAAACGCACCAGAGTCACACCCTCTCAGCTAGACAGGCACCAGCACAGATACCTGCACCTTGGTGGGAATAATATCTTCGGCTAGTATCTCAGTGCACAGCGGTGAGGCCACTTCACATTCACTTAAGGTGCAGGCGGAGGCAGAGAGTGCCCAGGGCTCCGGCAGTTGGAGGAATGCTGGGGACCAGGAATATGCTCAATCGGTGGCTGATGTGCCGCCTCTGGAGTCGTCCCTGAGGCAGCAGATGCTGGAAGTCCAGCAGGGTGTTGACCCTTCTGCGGCCCCTTCCACTTTGCACTTCCTGTTGGTCCTGCACCTCTCCTCTCACAGGTGGCTCCCCTAGAGGTTAAATAGGGTCACCTGGCCTCCTTCCCCTTCTGGCACTCTCTTCCACCTCAGAGGAGGTGCCTCCAGCAAAGAACACAATCCTCATTCCCAGGGTAAGGGAATGCTGTCTGATAACTGGAAGGCCCCAAGTGTTATGACTCCTCTGGAGCCGTGAACTGAAGCCTGTTATTTCTGTTAAAGCAGCTTTGAAGCAAAATGAAGTTCTCCTGTTCATAGAAGCAAGTAGCAGTAAGTAATAATCTAAAGTTCTAACAACTCGCATCAGCATGCCCACTCACCCCTCTTATCCCGCCTGTGGATGAGGATTTTGAAAATGTCTTCTACCCGCCTGCCCATTGTACCTGTGTGACGCACTGAAAATCGCATGGGCTGCGAAAAATCGAATTCAATTGGTGCCTCAAGGGCCTTAACTGGCATGTTAATTAATAGCGGGCACGCATCCGTACTCATAGCACGCCTGCCTTCCGATATATCACAATGGTGCACAGTGATGTCGGGACGCACGCCCCGCGTCATCCCGTGTTGTTTTACGCGCCAGCGTGTCGGGCCCGCCCCCGCACACCGATTGTAAAATCCTGGCCTTTATGTATCTTTAGATAAAGAGGACCATTTCAAATTTGCTTGATCTGCACCTCTAAAATATCATCCCAAACAAAAAGCATATGTAGAACTACTTAGATGTTGTACGTATCACCACAATTTTCTTCAATGCTGCAGCAATTTTCAGAAATTTAAAGCGATGACTGCTTTATCTTTCACACCACCAGAGCCATGTACATATTTCAAAAGCTGGACAAAGTCAGAAAGAGAAACTGGATTATCTGTAATTTTTGGTTTTCTCATTTAATAGAGTAGTTGTAACTTACAGACTTCTCATGGGTGGCAGGGGATGGAAAGTCTATCTCCAACATATCCTTCAGGTTTTGCAACACAGTGCACTCCGGAGACCTGGAAAGCACATCCTATATTTATTTGCAAAGATTTTATTTAGTCACTGGGTGATAAAGACTATTTCTTTTTAACAAGCTCTCAGATGAGACTAATATTTGAGCACTACTTACCAAAGATGCATGTTAGTGTTCAGCTTGTTCCTCAGTGGAGTTACCACTAGGATCAAATGAATATGGTTACCTCTTTAAATTTTAACAGGAATTAACAAAAAAATCAGAAAGTCAAACCTGATCTGTAGGACCACATACCATGATCAGCACCAAGGAAGCAGCATTCAGGCAACATTTTAGAATGTCTAGGATCCACTTCCACATTTATTGAAGCATTGTTACCTGTGAAATCCAAGAACAAATTATCAAGAATAAACCACCCAGCAACATTTAACATTGCTAACTGATGTCAAGCTCAACTGATCAAATGGAGGTTTTTTAAAAAAGTAACCTTCAACAATAGTGGCAGTGCTGTGTCATAAAGCAAGGACAATAAGCAGTGTAGTAAAGCATTTCTATAGGAGTCACTCTAGCTCTCTGACCAAGCTTTTGGTCATCTGTCATAACTCTTTGCATGGCTCTATAAAATTTTCTGATAAATCTCGAGAAGAAACCTGTGACTTTTACTAATTGAGGCTGCTTTATAATTGAAAATTGTTATTGATCCTATCAATATGATCAGATGTCCTCTTGTTTAGAGTCATGATCTTCACAGCATTTAAGATGTGGAAGGAAAACAACAAATAGATAAGAGCTAAAGCTAAGCAAATATCAGGTTTTCATACCACAACTTCAAAAACAGTAGTAAAATCAAGGTGATTGTCTTATCGGAGGGATCATAAAAATACATTGTGCAGTGGGATTTCAGTTTTTTAATAGTGTTCCTATGACCATTTTTTAAAGAAATGCTGAATAGTTCATCAGTATCTGTATCATTCAATTTTTTCCTCTATGTCATTTCAGAACCTATTCAGATAAATCCATTACTTATAATAAAAGCCTTGTACCTATGGCAATTCTCCGTGTTGTGGTAGCCCGTGCTGGTTTTTCTGGTTCTAGGACCCAGGTTTTCTCATCTATTTCATCCATAACATCCCAGAATTCCTGCAGTGACTCCAGTGCTGCCAGGAACTGACTGTGGAGGTTTGTTAAGGAGCTCTGAAAAAGGAAAAGAGTAATACTGAGTTATTTGATGAAGTAGCAGAGAAGGTTAATGAGCGTAGTGCAGGTGATGTGCATATGAAACACTTTTTGAAAGTGCATTAATTATCACATAATAAACTTGTTAGCAAAATTGAAACTCATGGGATTAAAGGGACAGTTGCAGTGTGGATACTAAACTGACTAAGGAACATAGAGCAGAGAGGTTTGTTGAATGCTTGTTTTTCAGGCTGGAGGGAAGTATACAATAGTAACCCCGGACAACAATGTTGGGACCACTCCTCTTTTGATGTACATTAATGAATGAGACTTGGACATACAGGGCATAATTTCAAAGCTTGCAGATGATGTGAAACTCGAAAATGAAGTAAACAGCGAGGAGTTTGGTAACAGATTTCAGGGCACAGAAAGAATGGTGAAATAGGAAGACAGCAGAATGCACAAAAGTGTAAAGCAATTTATTTTGGCTGGAAGAAAGAGGACTATGGGGGAAAGGAGCAGAAGCATATGCTGAGAGGATTAGATGAACAAGGGTGGGTGGAGGCTCATGTGGAGCATATACACCAGCATATACCAGCAAGCCAAACTAGATGGCATACATTTAAAGAGGGTGCAGGAACAGATATATGTGTACAAGTCTTTGAAGTTGGCAGAACAAGGTAAAAAGGATGTTAAAAAGACATACAGGACACTCGGTCTCACAGATCTAGGCAGAGTACAAAAGCAAGAAAGTCTTTCCAAACCTTTGCACAACGTTGGTTAGGCCCCAGCTAAAGTATTGTGTTCAATTCTGGGCATCCCACTTAAGGAAAAATGCCAAGGAGCGGAATTGCCCCAGATTTGCACCAAGTGTGGTGGCAGGCGCACCGGCCAGCCGCAATGGCGGCCTTCCATGCCATATCATCCCAATCCTGCCGCATTAATTATGCATCCCGGGAAGCATGCCATTTCCATGGCGGGCGGGCTCGCTCTTATTCATCCACCACGCCATCATCTCACTGCTTCAGCGTGCCAGGCGCCATATTTAAAGTCTAGTAATGCGTACACCTCTCAGTGCTTCCAGACCACAACTGCTGCAAAGAAGACATGGCCCTGCAAGGCAAAAAGACTGCAGTTCAATTACACATCCCTCGAGTGCCTTTTGGACGCAGTGGAGGCTCACCTACTCCCATTCTGGCCGCAGGATGGGCAGAATCCTCACTAATCCGGCCTAGGAGCCAGTGGCAGTGATGGTCAGCACCAACGCCCTTCAAAAGAGGATAGCCACCCAATGCTGCAAGAGGATGAATGATCTCCTCCGTTCCACCAGGATAAGTCACTTTTCTTATCACTCTCTTTCTTATCACAAACAGAGCTATCCAGCTGGCCGGTGATGATCTGGACCGTCCCTGTGCTGAGTGAGGTCAGCGGTGCTCTACCAAGTGAAAATCCAGCAGTGAAACATCCATCGGACAACCAGGCAATGAGTGATGTGTCCAGTTTCACAGGTCACTGCCATGCACTAATTATTTCCCCTTGCTTCTGCAGTCACATCTGGGAAACAGCTGACAGAGACCACGACCCAGGACCTCCAATCAAGCCCCGAAGGAACCTCTGAAGAGGAATCTGGAGGCATCCTTCTTTTAGTCCCATCACAGCGCTCACCCACACCTTCCACCAGCACACAGACAAACACCTCAGTGGGACATAGCTTTACAGTAGCCTCGGGGTCACAATCTGGTGAGCACATCGCACTGTTTGATCCGCAGCAGGGACTCCTGCTGGTGTCCGGAACTCGGAGGACTGCTTGAAGCCAGAAATCTGCTGAGTCCTAGTCATTTGATGAGCCTCTGTACTCGATCATATCACTGTTGCTGGAGCTGCAAAGGCAAGCTCGGAAATATCAGGAAGTGATATCCGCTGCACTCCTCAGATGGCAAGGCACGATGGAGGAGTCCGTCTGCCTTCAGGCTGAGGTGATAGCGCTGGCATGCCAATGCACTGAGGGCAACACTGGTAGGATGGCAGCTGCCATGGAGACCTTGGTCCAGGGCATCGCTCCTACACTGCTGCATGGGCTCAACTCCATCCCTGACCTCCAACAATGTGTGCACAGGAGGGGTGCAGAGCAGTTCAAATCATACTCCAGCTACCCATTCTTCTCAAGGAGTCAGCCAGGGACCCTTGGGCACCCATAGAGTGGTGGATAAACAGGTGTACCACCCGGGGCCATGTATCTAGGTGACTCTGAGAGTGTCCGGCCCATCCGAATCCCCTCTTCCTGTGACTTCAACAGCTCCAGCTCCACAGGCTGAGGAGGGCAACACTGCCACACAGCTGGACTCCAAAAGCAGGCCGGGGCCTTCCAGAGGATGCTCATCAAGGAATTCAGACAGGGTGTAGCAGTCAGCAGGCTGCCTCTATCTCCGCTGTGGATGGCCAGGCAGCATGGTTGGGAGAGTTAAGATGGAACTCTTTTGGAGTTAAAACAATTAAACTAAATTAACAAAATAAGGGATAAATCAAGCACAGCCCCTAACTCAGGTCAGCTGTAAAACCAAGGACAACGTTTAAAGGAAACTTACAAACATTAAACCAAAATGTGATTAAAGGGGTCAATAAAACAACCCAGTCCCCGCGGTGCCCACCGAGCACGGAAGGCGTCGAGAGTGCCGGCAGACACCGCGTGCTCCCTCACCAAGGACACCCGACAGCGAACGTAGCCACAGAAGAGGGACAAACAATCGGGTGGGACTCTCTCCCCCCCCCATCGCCCGCTGCCTGGACCTGTTAATGGCCAACTTGGCCAGGCCCAGGAGCAGGTTCACGAGGAGGTCCTCCTCCTTCCTGACCCCCTTCCGCACCGGGAGTCCATAGGTCAGGAGCGTGGGGCTGAAGTGCAAACAAAACATTAATAAAAGGTTTTTTAAATAACTAAAAAGGGAGTGCAGCCTACCACACCCTATATAAGCATGGTCCACGGACTCCACAAGACCACAAAAAGGGCAGGTGTCCTGGGAGTCTGTGAACCTACACATTCTACGATTGTAGGGGACTGCTGCATGCAACACCCTCCAACCCAGGTCCCCGATAGAAAGTGGGAGGACACCTCCGTAGAGGGCCTCCCATCAGGGGCCTCCGCCGCCGGACGGCAACAAGGCACGCCAGGGCGTGTCCGGTCGACGGACAAGGGCGAGAAAATGGAAGGTGTGCAGCAGCAGTCCATACCAAAAGCTCCTCCGCGCTGTGCCAAGAGGTAAGATGTAACTCTTTCGAGTTAAAACAAACTAAATTAACAAAATTGGGATAAATCAGGCACAGCCCCTAATTCAGGTCAGCTGTAAAACCAAGAACAAAGTTTAAAGGAAACTTACAACTTTAAACCAAAATGTGATTAAAGGGGTCAATAAAGCACCCCAGTCCCCACGGTTACCACCGAACACGGAAGGCCTCGAGAGTGCCGGCAGACACCGCGTGCTCCCTCTCCAAGGACACCCGGCCGCGAATGTAGCCGCGGAAGAGGGACAAACAATCGGGCAGGACTCCCCCCACCGTTCGCCTGCTGCCTGGACCTGTTAATGGCCAACTTGGCCAGGCCCAAGAGCAGGTTCACGAGGAGGTCCTCCTCCTTCCCGACCCCCTTCCGCACCGGGTGCCCATAGATCAGGAGCGTGGGGCTGAAGTGCAAACAAAACATTAATAAAGGGTTATTCAAATAACTAAAAAGGGAGTGCAGCCTACCACACCCTATGTAAGCACGGTCCACGGACTCCACAAGACCGCAAAAAGGGCAGGTGTCCTGGGAGGCTGTGAATCTATGCATCCTACGATTATAAGGGACTGCTGCATGCAACACCCTCCAACCCAGGTCCCCGATAGAAAGGGGCAGGACACCTCCGTAGAGGGCCTCCCATCAGGGACCTCTGCCGCCGGACGGCAACAAGGCACGCCAGGGCGTGTCCGGGCGGCGGACAAGGGCGAGAAAATGGAAAGTGTGCAGCAGCAGTCCGTACCGAAAGCTCCTCCGCGCTGTGCCAAGACTTAAGATGGAACTCTTGCTGAGTTAAAACAATTAAACAAATTAACAAAATTAGGATAAATCAGGCACAGCCCCTAATTCAGGTCAGCTGTAAAACCAAGAACAAAGTTTAAAGGAAACTTACAAACTTTAAACCAAAATGTGATAAAAGGGGTCAACAAAACACCCCAGTCCCCGCGGTGCCCACCGGGCATGGAAGGCCTCGAGAGTGCCAGCAGACACCGCGTGGTCCCTCTCCAAAGACACCCAGCCGCGAACATAGCCGCAGAAGAGGGATAAACGATCGGGCGGGACTCCCCCGTCGATCGCCCGCTGCCTGGACCTGTTAATAGCCAACTTGGCCAGGCCCAGGAGCAGGTTCACGAGGAGGTCCTCCTCCTTCCTGACCCCCTTCCGCACCGGGTGCCCATAGATCAGGAGCGTGGGGCTAAAGTGCAAACAAAACATTAATAACAGGTTTTTCAGGTAACTGAAAAGGGAGTGCAACCTACCACACCCTATATATGCATGGTCCACGGACACCACAAGACCGCAAAAAGGGCATGTGTCCTGAGAGTTCGTGAACCTATGCATCCTACGATTATAAGGGACTGCTGCATGCAACACCCTCCAACCCAGGTCCCCGATAGAAAGTGGGAGGACACCTCCGTAGAGGGCCTCCCATCGGGGGCCTCCGCCGCCGGACGGCAACAAGGCACGCCAGGGCGTGTCTGGGCGGCGGACAAGGGCGAGAAAATGGAAAGTGTGCAGCAGCAGTCCGTACCGAAAGCTCCTCCGCGCTGTGTAACTCTTTTGAGTTAAAACAATTAAACTAAATTAACAAAATTGGGATAAATCAATTTCACCGAGCACGGAAGGCCTCGAGAGTGCCAGCAGACACCGCGTGCTCCCTCTCCAGGGACACCCGGCCGCGAAAGAGGGACAAACAATCGGGCGGGACTCCCCCGTTGATCGTCTGCTGCCTGGACCTGTTAATGGCCAAGTTGGCCAGGCCCAAGAACAGGTTCACGAGGAGGTCGTCCTCCTTCCCGACTCCCTTCCGCACCGGGTGTTTGCACAGACTGGGCATGGGTGTTAATCACTTGTACATAGTGTTCACTTTTGTAAATAAATTCCCAAGTATGTCTCCCTGCTCTGATGAGCAGTGTTCATGTCATTCAGATGTGAAACCTTTCTGCACAAGATAAAGGAAGGTGTCTCAGTCCAAGGCCTCTTCCCTGTACTTTGTGCAGCCTTCAGACCAAAGTGATGGTCCAGTCTCAGACTTCCTGGACACATTACTTATGCCTGCGCCTCGATGGTGCTTGTCATTGCTGCCAGAATGTTGTGAGCAGGCGAGACAAAGTTCCATCATTCTCTCTGTATGCTTCAGCACCTTTAAGGTGCAGCTGGCCCCCATCTCTGCAGCATCTGTGACCACTGACGCTGTGCTCCTGAGGGGCTCAGGTGCTGAAGGCGGACAAAGGATTAGATGCTTTTAAAGTTTCATGGCCGCATCTCTTAAGATATGACGCTGATCACAGAGCACAAGCAAGCTGCCCTCAGTCATAAAGGAGTCAGACATTCTCAGAGTCTATGTGAAGACTATGGAATGTCCTCACTTATTTGTACCAGTGCATCACAAGTAATCAGACAATGCTCGTGTATATGCTCCACACAAGCCTCCTCTCACCCTTGTTCACCTAACCCTCTCAACATATGCTTCCACTCCCTTCTCCCCAGTAGGCTCATTTAGCTTTCCATTGAATTTATTTATAAGATTCATCTCACCCACACTGAGGGCTGAATTTTATGGGTCACCCCGCAGACAGGAAAAAAATTAGGGCTTCATGCTATTGGCAGTTCACCTGCCAGCAGCCAACCTGCCACCACCACAAGTTTACAGGTGGCAGGGGAGGCATCAGATGGGCCGCCTGCCCATGGCACATCTGAGGCCCTTAAATGGCAATTAATGCTTCTGGAGCAGAAACACCATTTGTGCCAAACATCATCTCTTGTGTCAGAGAGATTCAGTGGGACTTAGTGTTAGTGGAAACTGGCAACAAGATGAAACAGACCTAAGGCAACTCACCAAGACTCCTTTTACAGGGCCTTCCAAACCCAAGACCTCTAACTCCTAGAAAGACAAGGGCAGCAGATAGATGGGGATACCACCACCTGCAAGTTCCCCCGCAAGCCACTCACCATTGTGACTTGGAACTATATTGCTGTTCCTTCACTGTCATTGGGTCAAAATCCTGGAAATCCCTCCCTAACAGCACTGTGGGTATACCTACATCACATGGACTGCAGCTGTTCAAGGAGGCAGCTCACCACCACCTTCTCAAGGACTGCTGCTCATGACTCGAGAGAAATTATCGTTATGAGTGCAGTTCACGGATGTGCAGTGCCCTGATTTTCATTGCTTGCAGCCAAAGTGCATCATCTGAACTCTGCTGATCCCCTACTTAGAACCTTTGTTACGGATTGTGAGGATGGTGCTATCAGAGCCAGCAAAAATTACTTAGAAACTCTGAGTGCCAAGAAGGCTACAGAAGCTGTGTGAGAGAGAGAGGGAAAAGGAGATGTGGCCTATTGTATAATGGGCCGGACTATCAGCATTCACTGTCATTAGCACTCTAAAACTGACCACAACTTCAAGATGTTGGGCATGTATTAATGAGCATGGAAATTCTGAGATTGCAGTTTATCACGAGCTATGGCTCCTCCCGCAGCCAATCATTGAAATCAGTGAGAGTTTCAATTTTCTTGTCCCCACATCATTGTTCAAAACCCCATGAAAAGCTACAACTTGTCCAAAAAGGTGTAACTGGGTCTTTAATGATGATCTGATTAATAACATTTGATGAACAGAATTGGCTTAGAGAAAAATAATTTTACTATGGGTGCTGTTGAATAATTTAGATATTTTTAAAACTAATTTTTAAAAATTAATAAGTTTTTTTCAGAACATTTTCATTTCTACCTTCACCCCATTTGTTTGTATCAACTACAATTTGCTCCATGTAAAAAAAAAGGAAGTTATTTTATTTTAGTGATTTTTATATCCTGGTTGGCTTGGGGGGGCGGTCTGTGAAAATCCATTAATGTATCTGGCTGCTTGAATAGCTTGATGAGATCACTCCAACTCCACACTGCAGTGTTCTTTACTGGACATACGCAATCAGTGGCACAGTGGTAGAGGTGAAATTCTCACCAGACAGATCACCAGATTTCTCAGTGAGGCTTATCTGGTGGTCAGCAGCGAGTGCTCTTGCTTTGCTGCTGACTGCAAAATTCGGTCCAGTTTGTTTTAATACAGGAATTAAGCAGCTTTAGTGCTGCTCCCGGAGGGCTGAAGCTAAACTTCAGTGTTGGGGCTGTGGGAGTCAGTGCATTGAATCTGGCGTGGCTTTCATTTTATTTATTGTGTTTATAACTTGCTGCGTATTGCAAAAAGTCATAGAATTGTATGAAAACTTCAGTTAAAAATTAGTGATTTGTTGAATCAGTGGTATTTACTTAAGTGTTTCTCATTGTGATTGATACTATAGAAACATCACAGAAGTAGTTTTTAGTTAAATATTTCTTATCCTTATATCTTTCTATTCTTTTGTGTACTATAGTTATAAATCGTATTACTTATCTCAGTAAAAAACAAAAAGTCAAATATTTTATTAAGGATTTGGTGATACCAAAACACTCAACTGAGGTAAATTTTTGTAAACATTGGGAAAATGCCCATGATCAAATGCCATGTGATCAAATGTCACTTGATTAAATCTCCAAGAAGTACTTCAAAATCAGAATTGGCAATTCCAGACATACCATCCTCATGAAGGGTGCTAGCAGGACAAGGAAAGTGGGTACAGGCCAGAGAAGTGGCTTGGATTCCTGAAGAAAAATGCAGTATATTTTTTCTAAATTTTTATGAATGGCTTCCTTACAAAAGGGGACATTTCCCTTTCCAAGGCAGCAGATATGGAGCTTGCTGAGCTGTGTGGTTTGGTCGGCACTGTAATTTGACCACAGTGCCAAAGACCCCCCCCACAATAGTTGGGTGTCTTCAATGTGACTGCATACTGTGGTGGTGTCAGTGCAGATGAGAGAAAATGGAAAAGAATAAAAAGAATAAATCACATTTATATAATGTCTTTCACAACCTTAGGAAATCACTGCACTTCAAAGCCAATGAAGTACTAATGGATTGTAGCAATTGTTAATTTAGGAAATGCAGCAGCCAATGGGTACGCTGCAGGATTCCTCAAACAATAAATGTCAATCAAACAATCTGTTTGTTGGTTAGGGTTAATGTTGACTAGAACTCCTGCCCTTTATATAATGTCATGAGGGCAGTCAGGACCTCAGTTTGACGTTTAATTTGAAAGTTGGCATCACAAACAGTGCAGCACTCTCTCATAGGCTGCACAGAAATGGAAGTCTAAATACATGCACAAGTGTCTGAGATGGGGCTCGAATCCATGACCTTCAGACTTAGATCAGTTCTATGACCAGTGAACCATTTCTGACATCATAACTAAAAATCTGCAATGAGCACGACTTCACCTTCAAGACATAGGTGCGAATACTTCCTCTATTGGTTATAGGAGTTCTACCAGCTCTCATAGGGATAGGTCCCAAAAATCTTCAATCACGCAACAAACGCAATGTACGTCTAAGGCAGGGAGTTTGTAGGCAGATATTAGGGTGGGACTCAATACTGCCTTGCGTTTTCCATTGGGGCGGGGCAACACAACTAATGCATCCACCTCCTTGCAGTCTGACATAATAAAAGGAAGCAGAACTAGTGTAATGGCATTCTGTACAGTACATTTCTGCAGAGGCAATGGGATCCACAGGAGTTTTCCAGGCCTAGTTTATTGAGAGATAATTATTTCCTTTGGTAGCCTTCCTAAAAAGAGGGCCAGTTTCTTCAGCTGGATCTCCTGGCTATATTCACAAGAATCTGCCTGGTGCTAGTTTACTGTTGCCACTCTCCTCATTATGTGAGCACTGGCATGTTTAGCAACATTATGTAAATTCCCTAACTCTGGGAAATCTGAGAGTCAAGCACTTGAGTCACTGGCTATTTGGATTTCCACTCTACCATAAATATGGCAGTGGAAAAGTATTGTATTTTCCAAGTTTGTTGGTTTTCCTTTATGCAACTGTGCGTGCTATACCTGGACTGAAAATGCAAGAACCCTATCAGTGGGAAGATGTTCCACACCCAACACCAAATTCCTGAACAAAAACAACTTAGAATTTCACCTCTGATCAGACATTGGCATATTTTAATAACTTGATGGATTACTCAGCAAATGTGCACACCAAAGTTAAAGCTGATGTGACAGTTTCATTTTCAAACACATTCAGTATATAAATTTTTAAATATTTGAACAAAAAGCCCCATTATTTTTTGTAGTGTATTTTCTCCCATGTTGCAGTTTGCTGAAACCAACATGACAAAGGAATACAATTCAATTTACTACACATATATTGTAAAGCCATATACATAGACACACATATAGAGAAGGGCTACATATAGACTGAAAGGAACATTGTAAAATAATCCTCCAAATGCCAACTATATTTAGACTCCATAGATTAACTAAATTGTTTGTCCCATCTTTCCCCTTTTAAAGGAAAATCCAATATTTGGCCCCATCTACATCCAAAGAATCCATCTAAGTAATGTTTTCTTCTGTTCAACTTGTAAATCAGGCCAATGATTGACAGCTGACGGTGTCTGGCCCAGAGCCACTAACTCTTGACAGCATGACAGACTGCAGGTCCATGTTCTTTTCTCAGTCCATTCTGCTGCAGGCTCATGCTTCTGCCTTTAATGTAAACTATTCTGAAAGGTTTAGTCTGCTTTAGCAATCTCTACTGAAAGTTTATTTATGGTTGTGTTACAGTAAAGTGGCTCCATCTGCTGTGGAAGTACAAAGCAAATAGTGATCCCCTTCAGCTTGCAGTGTGTAATTGGACCAAATAGCACCAATGAATTACACTGTGTGTGATCTGCCTTGAATTTAACATCGTACTCTTTCAAAATATCTAAGGATTTTCTTTCTCCTCACTTTAAAAAAAATAAAATTTCACTGCAATCTTGTCAATCATTCTAGCATAGTTTTGGTTCATTAATACCTTCATCTGCTACCACTTGGCTAAACTGCAGCTTATTTTCACACACTTCATAAAACCAGATTCCTCCCACCAGATAAATAATTGTGTTCAGTAGCATTTGCATGATCTAGATTTCATTTTGACTTCACATCATGAACATTTTTAGAGATAAATTTCCAAATAATCACTTTCATTCTCAACTCCAAGGCCCTGAGGCAGTCATGTGCTTGACAGTTCATCAACCATAATTTAGTTTCTACAAATAAAGCATTTATGCTTCATATTTTTAAATTTATTTTTTAAAAAGTTTTTCCTTTTAAACTCCAATATCTGAAGACACATTTGTAGGTAAAAAAGTGGTTGTAACGCTGATGATGGGTTTTAAAAAAAAAATCAATGTCTCTATGGTTATCTTTGTGGTGCAGGCCAAGGGCTCTTAATTTAAGACACAATTCAACCATTACATTTTCTAAATCACACTGACAGAACATAACTAAAAAGCCGACTGTATAAGTATGACAATTACAGAACCTAAAAACCTGCTAGAGTTGAAAGCCAGACTTCACTACTTTGAATGCCTGTAGCACAGAACCAGGTTTTTGAACATTTTGCAGATTCAGATGCACAATAGTGGAAAGTGCATCATTGTGCTGATCTCCTGGAAAACCAATTCATTTCTTAATTAAAAAAGAACTCAGTGTTAACAGCGCTGCAGCCAAAGATTAGCCTGTAGGAAATTAACCCTTTGCCTTCAGGTGATTTTCCTCAAGAAAGCCATGGACTTCAATTCATGTTTTTATTTTTGTTACGAGTTGAGAGCAAAAGGTTAACAGCCCTGTCACTAGATAAAGCTGTCCAGTGAGATAGCAGTTACATATGGGCATAGGCCACTTTGCCCTTGATGCTCATTCCTCACTAGTCACTATGTGCCATCTCAGCTTCAAACCACTGGCTTTATCTGATCATGCTGTGAAACACCTGCACTGGCGATCAGGCTTTGGCTTGATGTGCAAAGACCTGCCATCATCTGCTTGACATTGCACAAGTTATAATTATTCATCTGAATGAATATGTCAGAGCAGCAGCAGCAGCCCTCTCATCACGGCAACAGAAAAATACATCAAAACATTATCATCCCAGCAGGAAGACAGGGACCATAAGGAAAATTATGCATTTCAATATGGATGCCATGTAAAAATGTCAAGCTATAACTCTAGCAGTGGAAAAAAAAATACTCCTTAATTATAAATATATTCAAATACTACTGCCTAAGCCTTGGCAACAAGTGCATGAATCCAAATCTTTACAAAATAAACACAAGCAGCAAATAGTTACAAAATACATGTACTCAGTTACCAGTTTTTTTGGTGTAATTAATAGGGCCTGCAGTAACAGATTTGGACAGTTATTTATTTTGAAAAAAAATTAAAGGCAGGAAAGGGACAGAAAGATGATATACTAGTTAACAAGATTTACTTCAGATTAAAATTAATTTGTATTGAACCAACTGTAAAAGATATAACAAAGTTTATTATCATGTCTGCTATATGCACTGTGAGTCATCATTCTTAAAATTATTGGAACTTAGAGGATTTCAATGTTTGACATTTTCCTTTATGGTGCCCTGTCTCTTTTCATGCACTGGCTTTGATTACCCAGGAACTTCTCTGATTTTAGTAATTTAGCCTCCATTCTGTCCATGGATATACTTTTCCTAAATTCTGCCATTTCTGACTTTTATCCATCTAATAGAAAGTAGCTCATTCTCCTCTACCTGTGGATAGTCTTTTTTAGTTTTACCATTCATGAAATAGTGTATATTGTTTAGTTAAAAATGTGCTATATCACATTGGTATTCACAATAAGTGAATAAGCACCTAACAAGTCCCAGGAATTTGTGTGCAAAGTCTAAATCACAGTCCAATAGAAGTACCATCTTTCAGATGACACATTAAACGAAGGCCCTGCCTGTACTATCAGGTGCATGTCAAAGATCCTATGGCACTATTTTGAAGAACAGTACGGGAATACTGGGTGCCCTAGTCAATATTTTTCCCTCAACCAGCACAAAAAACAGGTTCTCTGCTAATTTCCATATTGATACTTGTGGGATTTTGCTGCCACATTTTCTACATTACATCAGTAACTACGCTTAAAAAGATACTCAATTGGCAGCAAAGCGCTTTGGAACATCTTGAGATTGTGAAAGGTGTTACGTTAATTCAAATCTCTATCCCTTCCCCCATTATCAATTACTAAAAGAGTTTTGAAAGATTTTAATATAAAAGTTTCCTGACTTCTAGGAGAAAGGCAATTTATACCACACCCTTACCATGCTTATTATATGGTAATCTTGACATATTAACAATTTGTAATTTTATTTACAAATCCACAAAAAAGGCCAATTGATCTAATTCTAGAATATCCAGAATTCACTGAATCATTTGGCTAACAATTTTCAGTTGTTTAAAAATCAGGATCAAAGAGAGACATAACCAACTTGAAGGACAATAGAACATATAACTTTTTTTTAAGTCAGAAGACAATCTGACCTATACATTTGGATGGCACAGAAGGCAAGGCTTGCTTTCTGAATAAAATCAATAGCAGGATATGTTGGAACTTGCGAAAAAACATTAAAAGAATTAAAAAGGAAACAATGCAGGGAAGATTAAGACAATGGAAACAAAAACAAAGAAGAGACCAGGTAAAGAGAATATTTTCCAGCTACACAGATCTGAGACGTATCTGATGCTAAGAGCAGAACACATTAATCAAGTGCTTAGACAAGATTGAGACTTGGTACACCACAAAATAATGGAGCTTCCCTTGACAGGTTAATGTCACAAAGTTCTAAAAGTAAGTGTGGGCAAAAATGGTTTCCTTCTTCCTAGGGGATGACCAATTGTATGCAGAAGTTGAACTGAGGAATATGTTACTTTAAACTGAAGAAAATATTGGTACAGTCACTTGCCACAGCAAATTAAATCTGGATTATGGACAATTCAATAACAGAACTGTCATTTGCTGAGATAACAAGAAATTGGGAAACTGGCAATTCCATCAGCTGTATCTTGCACAGGTATCAGTGAATAACAATTCCATTCATTGCTTGTTGCCTATTTTGATGCCAGCAGCTGTGTCAGTTTGGGTTACTCAAAGTACACTGATTTTTCTCCTTTGTTGATTTTCTTACTCGACTCATTTCTGGGGGTCGGTCACCTTCAGGTATTTCACCCAAGTGACTTTTATTCAGAAGACCCAACAGAACCTTCGTATCATTTGATTAAGGAGGCCTCATCACAGCTCAGGCCAATGTTTCCTCACCCAAAGTCCATCATCTGTCCCTGCAGCAGAGGTCGCTGGTTAAGGATCAGAAGCAGGAACTCTAACCAACTTTTCTCTTCCAGCCTATGAGCCACATGTAGCTAGGATGTTGGCAGCAAGGCTAAGATCAGCTAACATTGCATAGGCCAGGAGCTTTCTTCAACTGTATGGCTTAGCCAATTATTAGATGAGCTCACCAAACCATTGAGAAAGCTCAAACAAACAACAGGTCTTGAAATGTTTTGAAACTTGAAATAAGCTTACTCTTCCAAACAAGATGTCTGCTTATCTTAACAGCAAATTCAGCTACAGCAAAGATTTATATAGTTGGTATAATTTATAAAGGCAGAATATTCCCTTGACAAGAATACTTATGGTACTACAAAAAAAACCATCAACAGTAAAAGAGCATTTACAGAATCTGACTAGTACCTGCTGTGTCCAAGAAATCACAAGTGGAACAGGAAAATCTGTGGAGCAATCAGGTGGTTCAGCTGGATACTGAAGATAAAAAAGAAGTCAAGTAAGTAATAGGTTGTTGATGCCTTCAGGAATGGCACAAGATGTTAATGAATAGACCTCTGAACTCTTGACTGCAAGCTATTAGGACAAGTGTTCCTCCAATCTAGCTTGTGAGAAATCTTTTAAAGGATATTGTAGGAGTTTCATACCCATTAATTAGCAAGCATAGCTTAGTTTTCAAACCTATTCATCAACACATAGCTGCATGTTTCTTTGAGATACATTACTCTGAAAGTGATACACTTACATTTTAGTTTTGTCAGGTTTCACACCTTTCTTCTACAGCTCCCCCTAAAGTCAGTGAACACCCAACAAGCAGTCATAAGTTCCAGCTTAGTAATAAAATGTAATTCGTAAAACATCCTTGCAAATTTTAAAAATAGTGAACACAAAATTCCTTAAATTCTATAATCACAACAACCAGAACAGTTCTTTTTTAATATAAGTGAGTGATCCACGATGCCCCATTAGTTAGTTCTGAGCTATAAAAAATAAGATGTCGCCCCATTTAATTCTTGGCTTGTGACGGCTTAGGAGATTCCAACCAAGGCAGAAGGGCTTGACCATTGATCTCAGTATCTCTTGGTTTGTGCTGGAGGCAATAAAAAAATGCCAAGGCTCCTGATACACATTAAAGACTTGTACTAGAAAATGCATATAAACAGTTAGACTGAACTGCGCTATTTCCCTGATAGTTATTCACACATGTACCATATTTAAAGCAAGTATTAAATTAACAGAAATTCCAGCTGTCTCCGCTCTCAGGCCATTTGCCTGTAGAATTAACAATTGCCCATCAAAATCAGTCAAAAGTAAGTCTAATTCCTACCATAAAAGTTTCCTGCTCTCAAATATAAAAGCAAGTCTAACTTGAGCACTTGCCTGAAAAATACACCGCTGAGTTCTGTTTAAAAAACTCATGCAAATGGATGGACTACAAACTGATCCTGCCATTTTTATGGATGAGGCATAGAAACATTCTGAATCAGATCCTGCTGGTCCCCAGCAACTAAAAGCTGATATCTGACAACGGAACATTAAGTTTCTACACCAAGACTTGGATTTTTCATCCCGAGTCGGGTAGCGGGAGTCTGTAAATTTCCTGGCTCACCCCACTGCCCTCAGGTAAAAATGAACTAAATGGCAGGTTATTCATTCGGATGGTGGGGCAGGTGGGGCGGTGGTCGCATTCAGGATGGAGTCAGGCCTGCCTTTCCTAGATGCAGATCAGAGGCAGCTGCAAGGACTGCCGAGTGCTGTGGCAGGCTGTTTAAAAGGCCCACCTCAGTTCTTTGGCACTTCATCCCAATTGTTTTCTTAAAAACGTCTTCTAGCGCTCTCACTCCCCCAACCACTCCCCAAGCCGACACGTGCCAACCCATGCCCCGTAGCCCCCCTCATATCATCCATGCCAACCCATGCCACCCATCCATCCGCAAGACCTCAGTCCCTATACAAACTAATGTCAACTAATGCCAACCCAGGCCCCACCCATCCCCATGACCTCTTATAGCGCCTATGCTAACTTAGTCCCAATTTATGCCAACGCATGCACCCCAACCATCCCCACGGCCCCTTATAGCCCCTATGCCAACTCAATCCTCCACCCACAACCCTTTGCCAACTAATCCAGTATCCACCATGGGCAGATCTCAGGAACCATGTTGAGATGAAATATATTAGAGCTCATTATATTTTAAAAATCCTATGCATGAAAGCTCATTCAAAACATTTAAATCCCTTCAAGTACTTAACCCCTCCCTTATCAAAACAAACTGACTTGTATTCGTAACCCAGATCAAAAACAGCCAATCCTTTAATAACCTCTTTGCCAGATTATGAACTTACAGCCAACTTCACTGTGATAATGATAGGCTCTGGAAAGCATCCAAGCATTGATAATGCTACAATAGCATTTAGGATTATATTAACAGTTATTGAAACTGCTACAATAGATATTTTTCAATTCTCACAGACAAAAGCAGGATGCTTTACTTTCAATTTTTAAGGGGCTGTCCATTTAATTAACTTGTACGTTTTGACAGTTCTACAGACCTTATCTGCCCTTCACGAGTATTTACGACTTCTCTAAAGATTCATAACTCCCACACTGTGGGATAAGGCCCTTGCTCCAGCAAAAATGGGATCTGTTTGAACTCAGCAGTGAGTTCAAATGGCTTTGCTGAGTTTGGAATTCCCACGTGTAGGAGTCACATCCTGCCCCCATTTCCCCTCGTCCGGCAAAAGTAGGATCTGTTGGAAATGGGATTAGGGCGTTCGGATCCACATCCCGCCCACCATTTTTGAAGTACCTGGAGTCTCCACAGCTCAATCTCAGAAATGCATTGAAATAGCTATTCCAGCAAGGGCAGTTTTTTTTTTAAACGATGCTTTTAAGAATTGTATACTGCACAAGTAAAACGCGAGGATAAGACAGGCCTTTAGCTTTAGATACTACACCCATATGTAACAGAATTTAATCAGAATTAATACAGTTTAGAGAATTTTCAATACTAAAGTTGTGAATTTTCTCAGCAAATTTTTCTCCCGTTTACTGAAGTCACCAATTCTTCGTTAAGGAATATTTATATGGACACTTCTGCACTTTAGTTACTCAGTCTAAATGGTCATCATTCACATTTAGTATCCGTAGAGAGATTAGAGCTATGGAATAAAAACCACAGAAGAGACAAGGTAAAGAGATTTTTTCCCCAGTTACACAGATCTGCAGACATATTTGATGCCAACAGCAAAATAAACAAATGCTTCGACAAGAGTGAGACCCAATACAGCACAGAAATAAAGGGGTTTCACTTGACTAGAATGTTCTGGTCAGAATGTTCTAAAAGGAACAATGGGCAAAGATGGTTTCCCTCTTCCTTGGGGATGGCCAATTGTATGTAAAAGTTGAACTGAGGGATGTGTTATTTTAAACTGAAGAAAATACTGGTACATTCATTTGCTACAACAAATTAAATCTGGAGAATAGACAACTGAATAATAGAACTGGCGTTTGCTGAGCTAACAAGAAATTGGGAAACTAGAATTTCATCAGTTGTATCTTACTCAGATACCAGTGAACTTTTCTGCCCTTCTGAATAACTGCTTTTTACTCCCAATTAGAACCATAGAAAAGTTACAGCACAGAAGAAGGCCATTTGGCCCATCTTGTCCATGCCAGCCCGAGGACACCTAGGTGCCCTTTCTAATCCTTCCTGCACCCGGCCCATAGCCCTGTAGCTTACAGCACTTCAGGTGCAGATCCAGGTACTTTTCAAAAAGAGTTTAAAGTTTCTGCCTCTACTACCAACTTGGGCAGCAAATTCCAGACACCCACTCACTCACTACCCTCTGCGTAAAAAAGTTCTTCCTCATGTCCCCCCTACGCCTTCTGCCACTTATCTTGAATCTATATCCCCTGGTTCTAGAATTCTCCATCAAGGGAAACAATTTTATCCTGTCCACTCCAACTATTCCCCTCATAATTTTGTACACCTCAATCAAGTCACCTCTCAGCCTTCTTTGTTCTAAGGAAAATAACCCCAACCTTTCCTCATGGCTACACTTTTCTAACGCTGGCAACATTTTTGTAAACATTCTCTGCACTCTCTCCAGAGCTATGACTAATTTCTATCTTGAATCCAGCTAGCAATTCATCCTGCCCCTTGCCCCGACTCCACTTTCTCTGACCTTATTCATTAGCCAATTATGGGGCATCGCATCATAGGACTTTTGCAAATCTAGATAAATTACATTTACTGCATGAGCAGAAGGCTCTGAGGCACACCCTGAAAAGGGAATGGGAACAGGTGGCGAGGAAGATAATTTCCTGGTGTTTGGTCCCAAGGACCTGAAAAGCAGTCACAGAGAAAATTCAGTGACCTCAAGCAGGTGGTCGAGATCAGTGAGTCCACCTTCAAAGGACATTTGTTATGATATGACAGGTAGTATTTGCCAGATGGACCAAATCCACAAGGGAAACTTGGCCACGCTATCACAACGGTTTTGCAATTTGTATTTATTACGAGGTTTGTGCACTGAACGTCAGAAGTAATGAGTCCACTATCGCCTTTA
Organism: Carcharodon carcharias; assembly: GCF_017639515.1. Taxonomy (NCBI): domain Eukaryota; kingdom Metazoa; phylum Chordata; class Chondrichthyes; order Lamniformes; family Lamnidae; genus Carcharodon; species Carcharodon carcharias. The sequence continues at coordinate 169,397,109 of NC_054468.1, read as the reverse complement.
GAGGTTTTAAAAATTAAATTAAAACATATATTAACAAAAAAAATTAAGACACATGCACAAGATTACAATTACACCGTTTTTTTTACTATTATAATAAATCCCAAAATTCCTAATTAACCTGATTCCCAACAACACAGCACCTTTTAAAGCAACAGGTCAAAATAGATTTTAAAATTAGATAGGCAATCCAGCAAGGATACCACAGGCACCCACTTAACAGTAGAATTCCAAAGGCTTTTAACACAACTTTGGTTACTAGAACAGCAGACTTCTGCAAAGTGGCTAGAGCTTCCCCAAGTCTGTTTCACACAGTGTATCTTTTAGATCTTATACAGCCATCCCATACAGCCTTCCAACCTCCTTTAAAGATATTTCTCACTCTTTAATCTGTAAATCCCATTGTTCCCATATGTCTTCAGAATTTACTTTTCCCATAATATAGAAATTTTTCATGCTGTTAATATGGCCATTTTCTTTTTGAAAAATAAACATAATAACCTTGCCCTATTTATCCTGTCAAGTTGTATAACTTTATCATGTTTCTTTGAAAACTAAACGCCTCTCCACTAATCTTAAACTGCAAATTTCATTCTGCTGAAACTTTTACCCTAGCTCACTCATCAACATTTCAAATGCCTTTTTTACGCCTAGCTCTTTTGATAAATTCAACCTAGCAGTCTATCTGACTCCAGTTCAATTAAATCAACCACACACAGAACCCCACACACACAAACATAAGCCTACTTTATAATACTCCACAATAATATTATGAAAAACATGGTAGTTTCTTGACACATTTATGATCCATTGTGCCACCAACCTCTCGTGACACTCAATGCACCATTCCTCCTCCATCACTCAGCCATGAACATCTCTAGTAAACGGAAATCAGGGCTAACATTCCGATACTGCACCTCAGCCAAACACTTAATGCTGCCAGCCTCACACCCATCTCTCTCTGCTTCCACATACCACCAGCTATTCATCCATAACAGGCATATCATCCAAACACATTGCAACACAAACATTGGCATTCTTCCCTCTCTTGCAAGGGTGCATAGTTCAGGTTCATATTTATAATTGGGTGAAGTTGTTATGGAACGTCTTTTTGTTGGCAGCTTTTAAGATTTTGGATAAAAGGATTCTGTGATGGAATGTAGCAGATAGATAGGTGGAGAATTGTGAAGCAATGGCAATGATAGGATGATGTCTTAGGAGAACAGAGTCTGAATAGCCAGTCACAGACAACCCTTCCAGGGCCACAAGGCCCTAGTTGCCTTCTTCCTGCCTCCTCCTTTTTTTCCCGTCTCCCTAGTTGGCCTCAGAATGCCTGATGACAAGGGTTGCACCCTCATGATGGTGTTACAGACAGGGAAGAGAGACTTACTGAAACCCCAATTCCCTTCTGTTCATAATCAGTGTAGTTTAATTTTGATAAGGCTGATGTGTGTTCTCAAACTCCTGTTAGTGTGTGGTCAACTTAAAAGTCATGAGTAGCAGGCTTTCATGGATTTAAACAAGGAGTATTATTTATTCACACACTCACCCCGGAAAGGCCTACTGCTACATCAATCACTTCAAGCCCAAGAAAGATACAATTAAAGACAGTAGCTCATTTAAACAAATATTAAAACCAAACAGAATGGTTAGCAGTTCACATGTCTTTGACAGTCCAGTGAAAGAGACAGTGTTTCTCACTCTGGGATCAAAGTTCAGCTAAGTTCAGATGGCTAGGGCCAAACGCTGAATTAAATGTAAAGTTCCCTCAAAGTAAAGACTGTTCAACTGGTAGTGTAGAGAGGTCCTGATGGCTGTTGTAACCAGAGGTCCAATTTCTTACAGGCTAACTCAGAGCTTTTCCAACAAAAGAGCTTTAAGAGACTTTAAACTTCACAGGTCTTAAAAAGGCAAGATAACACGACCATTTTTTCTGCTGCTGTAATATAGTTGCTTGTGTTCTGCAGACTATCCAGTCCCCACCCCTCAGTTTTTGGTAAAAGGATTTCAAATTGGGGGTAGCTTCAATCACATGATGAATGGCCATTGATATACGGTGGAAGGCAAATTATGGTCCTGCATAGTGAACGAGGAATTTCAGGCATATGGTCAAAAGCCATTGATATACAATAAAAGGTAGGCAGAGGTCTTTAGCACTTAATTGTGGATACTCAGCCCTGATAGACTTCCTGGGCAGAATTTTCTGCCGGTCGGGCGGGCAGGCCTGATCCAATCTCCGGCGGGCGGGGAGCTGATCCCCGCCAGAGAAGCGGGCCACACCGCCATTTCACATGGGCGGGCCAATTAAGGCCCGCCCAGCGTGACATCCGGCCGGGGGGGGGGGGGACACACGAAGGATTCCCTAAAAGGGAAAGTGCGTTCTTTCGCGCATGTGCACAAAAGAGCACACATCTCCCTAAGGCAAAGTGCAGCCTCAGGGAGATTGCGTTCACATTGAAAAAGATTAAAAATAAAAATAAAAACATTCCCCAAGATGTCCCCCTCATGTGACAATGTCACATGAGATGGGACACGTTCATAATTTACACCATAACTTTATTAAATTTTTTAAAACCCTGCATGAAACTTCATCCCACCCGGGGATCAGGTTTCATGTTTTTTCTATTTGCCGCTGGGGCTCCTGACCTGCTCATCAACCTTAAGGTTGGACGGGCAGGTCCTTTAATTGTTTAAATGATCCTGTCAATGGCCTCAATTGGCCGTTGACAGGTAGGCGGGCCCACAGCCCCCCTCCTTCCTGGAAATTTAAATGGGGCAGGATGACATCGGGGGTTCACACATCATTTTACACGTTGGCGAAAGGCCCTGCCCCATGCTCACCGACAGCAAAATTCTGCCCCCTATGTTACACTACAGACCTGGAGTCAGGGTCTGGGAGTTTATTGTGTGTTTTGGAGTAAGTCTTGACAATAGCGGGTGTGAAATTCCACATAAGAATGCTGTTTAGGCATGTCCATTTAAGGGAGACCACTACCCATTATAATGGAATTTGGAACTTTCCAGAAAACTTGCTAGAGTGTTGAAGTTGCAAAGGTCAGGTGATTCCCCCAGCAGCCATCTTACAGTTCATTAGGGTCCGTGTTAAAAGGAATACAGTTTTTCAAAAAAAACTGTAATATCTTCACGCCTGTACTGGCATGGTAATAGTAAACTTGTGGAGGATGCAGACATCAAAAAATTTGGGCAGCTATTCTGATAAATACTGGAGGACTCCTGCCAAGTGGTCCAGGCAGCAGTACCAGTACTTCAAGACGACGATCATTTGTTCCAATGCTACTTGTGGCTTCACGGTACTCTTATAGGCACCACATCCACACATGGTGGGGTAGCAGAAGGGAGCAACCAGTTGCTGGTTTGTTGTGGCTCAAAACAGTGGAAACAGTTGGCTGCCTTAAGGTCAAGGTGTCATGGCATGCATACCAACTGCATGCTGATAGAGTGGTTGCCCTTATGGCTCCAGTACACCTCCCGTTAACGTGTGAGACTCGGAACCACATACATGCTGTCAATGGCACCTGGCACCATTGTGAATCGCTCTTGCCTAGCAAAGCCATGTGCTCACCCTTTCTGTTTCTTTCTGGTAACAGAAGGCTATCAAGTCCCCTCTCCTGGTGTACAGGGCCTTTGCCACCTCCCTGATGCAGCAATAGATGAACTGTGAATTGTTGGCTATGTCTTCTGCTCCTGCCTGGAAAGATTTGCATGCATATATAATTGAGAGAAGTGACCTTAATGGCCTTGCTATCTTCACCTTCCTGTGAGGCTGTAGGTCCTACTAAAGGAGGTACCACAGTTCAGTGACCACCTCCTTGCTGAATCATAGATGCCTTAGACAATGTTCATGGCTGAAATGGTGATAAAAGAAGTGCTCCCTGAAGACCATTAAGTGGGTAGGACCTTCGACTAAGGCATCCTTTCTCAACAGCCTGTGCTCAAATGTCCTTGCCATGTTGCAAGACAAGACGGATTACAACAGTAATCCCCATAACTCTGATAGGATCTTTGTTGACAGGACAGAAAGTTTCCCTGAGTTCTGTCAGGATTCAGTAACACTCCCTTCAAACTCAAACAAGTCACCAAAACTACTCAAGAGCACAGTACTTTCACAAACTTTGCAACAGGAAAAAAGTCAAAAACACCTTCTTTGTTTGTTGGATGGCTAGCTCTATAAATAACGCTAGTGGAGGTGGGGGGCAGTTAGTCAGTGGATCCCCCTTGGATGCATACCAGTTGAGAAGGATTATGAGAGGGCATTAACTGGACCTGTATGATCAAAATTGGCAAAGTGGGCATCACTTTGACGCTGTGTGAAGTTGTGATCTGTGCACTCTACATGCTTCCAGTGCACACATGGCACACCAGCTCCAGAGTTCTTACAACCATGGGGTGGTGTGTGGCCACACAAAGTGTGCTTGACATTTTTAGCTGTTCAGCTTCCAAAGCACTAGCGCCTAGCAATGTTACAGAGCTAAACATTACAGCAAATATCTTCTTGTTCAAGATGTTTTTTTTTCCAAAATACATTTTGTAAGAAAAGCATGCACAAACTCACATTTTTAAAACAACGTTCACGTTATATCAGTCTGGGGAAGCAGTAGGGGAAGTGATATTGTCACTTGACTAATAATTCAGAGACCTTACCATGGGGACTCGGTTCAAATCGAACCACTACAGATGTTGAAATTTGAATTCAATAAAAATCTGGAATTAAAAATCTAATGATGACCATTGCCAATTGTCGTTAAAAACCCATCTGGTTGATGAATGTACTTTAGGGAAGGGAATCTGCTGTCCTTACATCATCTGGCCTACATGTGACTCCAGACCGACAGCAATGCGGTTGACTCTTAAATGCCCTCTGAAATGGCCTAACAAGCCACTCAGTTGTATCAAACTACTACAAAGTCTCAAAAAACTGGGCTCATCAACGGCATCGACCTAGGCACCAGAAATATCAACAGCAAACTCAGCCTTGTCGACTCTGCAAAGTCTTCCTCACTAACATCTGGTGACTAGTGCCAAAATTGGGAGCGCTGTCTCACAGACTAGTCGAGCAACAGCCTGACATTGTCTGTAAGGCATGATTCTGTGGGTATGACTATGTCCCAGACGCCACCATTTCCATCCCTGAATATACCCTGACCCACCAGTAGGGTAGACCCAGCAGAGGTGGCGGCACAGTGGGATATAGTTGGAAGGGAGTTGCTCCAGGAGTCCTCAACATCGATTACGGACCTCATGAATTCTCATGGCATCAGGTCAAACATGGGCAAGGAAACCTCCTGCTGACTACCACATACTGCCTCCCCCTCAGCTGATGAATCAGTGGTCCTCCATGTTGAACACCACTTGGAGGAAGCACTGAGGGTGGCTAGGGTGCAGAATGTACTCTGGGAGGGAGACTTCAATGTCCAACACCAAGAGTGACTGAGAAGCACCACTACAGACCGAACTGGCCAAGTCCTAAAGGACATAGCAGCTAGACTGGTCCGTAGCAGGTGGCGAGGGAACCAACAAGATGGAAAAACATCCTTGATCCTTGATCCTCACTAAACTGCCTGTCACAGATATATCCGTCCACTATAGTATCGGTTGGAATGACCACCGCACAGTCCTTGTGGAGACCAAGTCCCATCTTCACATTGAGGATACCCTCCATTGTATCGTGTGGCACTACCACCATGCTAAATGGGATAGATTTCAAACAGATCTAGCAACTGGGCAACCATGAGCCATCAGCAGTAGCAGCAGAATTGTACTCAACCACAATCTGTAACCTCATGCATGGCATATCCCCCACTCTATCATTAACACCAAGCCTGGCTCAATGAAGATTGCAGGAGAGCATGCCAGAAGCAGCACCAGGCATGCCTAAAAATGAGGTGTCAACCTGGTGAAGCTATAACACAGGACTACTTGCATGCCAAACAGCATCAGCAGCAAGTGATAGACAGAACTAAGCAATTCCTCAACCAACTGATCAGACCTAAGCTCTGCAGTCCTGCTACATCCAGTTGTCAATAGGTGGACAATTAAACAACTCACTGGAGGAGGAGGAGGCGGCTCCACAAATATCCCCATCCACAACGATGGGGGAGCCCAGCACATCAGAACAAAAGATAAGGCTGAAGCATTTGCAACAATCTTCAGCCAGAAGTACAGAGTGAAAGATCCATCTCGGCCTCCTCCAGAGGTGCACAGCATTACATATGTTCGTCTTCAGCCAATTTGATTCACTCCACCTAATATCAAGAAACAGTTCAAGGCACTGGATACTGCAAAGGCTATGGGCCCTGACAATATTCCAGCAAAAGTACAAAAGACTTGTGCTCCAGAACTTGCTGTGCCCCTAGCCAAGATGTTCCAGTACAGCCAGAACACTGGCATCGACTCTGCTTTGTGGAAAATTGCCCAGCTATGTCCTGTACACAAAAATCAGGACAAATCCATTCAGCCAATTACCATCTTTCAGTCTACTGTCGATCATCAGTAAAAAGTGATGGAAAAGGTCATTAACAGTACTATCAAGCGGCACTTGCTGAGCAATAACCTGCTCATGGACGCTAGTGTTTGGGTTCTACCAGGGCCATTCAGCTTCTGACCTCCTTACAGCCCTGGTTCAAACATGGACAAAAGAGCTAAACTCCAGTGGTGAGGGGAGAGTGGCTGCCCGTGACATCATGGCAGCATTTGACTGAATGTGGCATCAAGGATCCCCAGCAAAACCGGAGTCAATGGTAATCAGGGGGAAAGGTCTCCGCTGGTTGGAGTCATGCCTAGCACAAAAGGAAATCGTTGTGGTTGTTGGAGTTCAATCATCCTAGTCCCAAGATATCACTGCATGAGTTTCTCAGGATAGTGTCCTAGGCCCAACCATCTTTATCTGTTTCATCAACGAGCTCCCTTCCACCATAATGTCAGAAGTGTGGATGTTCGCTGATGATTGCACAATGTTCAGCACCATTCGCAGATACTGAAGCAGGCCATTTGAAAATGCAGCAAGACTGGGACAATATCCAAGCTTGGGCTGACAAATGGCAACTAACATTTGCGTCACACAAGTGCCAGGCATGACCATCTCCAACAAGAGAATCTAACCATCACCTCTTGGCATTCAATGGCATTACCATCACTGAATCCCCCACTATCCACATCCTGGGGTTACCATTGACCAGAAACTGAACTGGACTAGCCATATAAATACCGTGACTACAGGAACAGGTCAGAGGCTAGGAATCCTGCAGTGAGTAACTTACATCCTGACTCCCCAAAGCTGGCCACCATCTAAAAGGCACAAGTCAAGAATGTGATGGAATACTCGCCACTTGCCTGGATGAGTGCAGCTCTAACAACACTCAAGAAGCTTGACACCATCCAGGACAAAGCAGCCCGCTTGAATGGCACCACATCCACAAACATTCACTTCCTCCACCACCGGCACACAGTGACAGCAGCGTGTGCCATCTACAAGACGCACTAAGGAACGCACCAAGCCTCCTTCCAACGCACATTCCGAACCCACGACCATTACCATCTAGATGGCAGACACATGGGAACACCACTACGTGGAAGTTCCCCTCCAAGCCACTCATTCTGGCTTGGAACTATAATCGCTATTCCTTCACTGTCGCTGGGTCAAAATCCTGGAACTCCCTTCCTAACAGCACTGTGGGTGTACCTAAACAATATGGACTGCAGCAGTTCAAGAGGGCAGCTCATTACCACCCTCTCAAGGGCACTTAGCAGATGGGCAACAAAATGCCAGTGATACCACATCCCATGAATGAATTAAAAAAACACCAATCAGCCCTCTCTATCAACCAACATAATAGGATTAATTCCTGCACAATATGTACATTCTGCTCTCTTCAAAGTTAAAGCAATCCACATCAGCTATTTTTAAAAATCAATAGCTCTGATATACATTCTATTAGATTCCTCAACCAATTTGCAAGCTATTTAAATATCAAAAGTTTTGAAACCAATAGCTAACAAATTTCCTATTTCATGTTCATCCAGGCAAGAATCAAATGGGAAACAAGCAATGTTGCTACTCCTTTAGTTTTAGAACGGCTATTTGCTTCCAAAAATATACTTTTGCATACTATTGAGTATCGCTGCACATTTACATGGAATTATAAATTTTTTCAAAAAAGACAAACAGGACACCAAAGAGGTGCTGTCTGCATAAAGACCCAAATCAGAATGCCGGCAATTTTATCACTCTGCCATATTCAAATCTGTTAGGTAAAATGACACCATACTTCCCTTCCAGCATATGATGTGAATTCTATTTGTTAGCTACCAAGTTTCAATGTCACCTGCCACAAGGTTTACATATGAGCACTCTCGCTTCATGCTCCATAGCCAACTTTCAATGACAGAGACACAACTAAGTGACAAATTAGAGTTTTTATTTAATGCACTCCAGTACTACAAGAGGTTAAGATATTTAGTTTGTGAAGAAAAGTATGTAGTACAAGATAACTGACAAATTCAACTTCTTACACCATGGCAAGACTGAACATTCCATGGCTTGTCAATCACGGACAGTGACATTACCTGCAAATATTTTCTTAACAGGTATATAGAACTTCTGCCTTTTAAAATCAACAAGGAATATTTAAATTTTGGCAACATGAAGAGCTGTAAAAAAAACTCGAAACAACATATTAATGTAGGGTTAAGCCAAGTACCCTGATCTACTCAAATCTCAATTCTAAGGTGGGGAGGGGGAGTAGGGACAGCCTAATATCACCCCCATTCTACCAACAAGATAGTCACAACAACTTCAGGAGTATTTTCTCAACACCCGTTTCTGTATGTTTCCGTATATTACTTTGCAAAGTGTGGCACGTGTACATAATATACACTCTCAAAACAGAAGTATCAACTACTGCAACTTAGACATTTATAAATTATTCAAGGGGTGTGTTTTTCTTTTCAATGTACCCAAACTAAAAAACCTTGTAAAGATGTCTATTGTTGTCCCTTAAATATTTCTTCTAATTCTTCCAGAAGTTAATTCCAAGTAATAATTGCTCACCAGATATAACTGCTTGAAGTCTTAAGTTAGCATTAAATGATCAAGACTGATTCATTAATTATTTTATACTGAGCAGTTCCAGCATTTGGCTAAAGCATCAACTAGCCCAAAAAAAACAAACAAATGCAACTGTGAACCAGGCCATTTTATATCATTGGTTTAAAACCTCAAACTCTTAAGTAGGATGAAAATGCAAGACCAACTAATATCTAGAACCAAGTTGCCATAGTAAATAAATCCATCACTGTATCTGATATTGATTTTTCTTAATATACAAAATTCCAGTTCAAAAGAAATCCCAGCATTATATCTTTGAATCCATTACCAGTGCCTCACCTTTGATTTTAACTTAATTGTGATCATATGCTCTCGACCTGCAGAATCCTCAGCCTTCAGCTTAATGGTTTTGAACTCTGCATCTATATAAGCAAGTCTGAGAAGAAAATATATGAAAGGTTTATGAAATCAAAGTCTACTAGTGATTTGATGTGTTTGCTTTACCTCTATTAATCTGAAACTAATATCAGAAAGACAAGGTCTTGAGCGCCAAGCATTTCTCCTGTCACAGATTTACTGCTGTTAATACACCAGTCGGCTATTTAATGTGGTCATATATCACAAAGTTATTTATGACCTGTGTCAAGGCTCACGCTGTGGTCAGTGAGCACCATGTTTCAGTTTTCCATCATGGGAACCTTTGGCACACACAGCACGTTCTTGTCAGCCTTTACTTATGTACACATAAAACTTCCTGTCAGGTCTTTGATCAATTTTTCCACTTTTATAGTGTGTTAGACCGGCGGCATGTTTTTTTAAGCCCATTAAAATTATTAGTTTTTAATCTGCTCTTTCTCATTAAATCTTTCGTCCTGAAAACTTTTAACATTGCAACATAACCATCATTTGTGCGTGTACAACTTCTCCAAATAACCTGCTTTTGAAGTATTAACTTTATCACAGATTGTGTACAATTCTGAATAGGAAGCTCATTAATGCAGTTCATTCAATCAGAGAGCTCTACAAAATCTATAAACTATTCCAGCGATGGCCACTCAACTGCTCGGATCAGCATTGTTAATCAATTTCTAACTGTTGCAAACAAAACTTGTATAGTAATTACAGCTAAAGGAATTTACTATCCCCTGTGTTGTGACACTTGGTCTGAATTTTCAGAAAGACAGAGAGGATCTCTGGCGTAGCCAAAACAGTGCTGGAGACCAGATTCCAGAAGTCCCACCCCCAAAAGGCACCCACCATTTCGGCAGGGATGGGCAAGTTGGGGAAACTGGGGTGGTTTGCAGTTCACACATCTCTTTGAGTCACAGAAAAAGGTCCTTCAGCCCATCGAGTCTGCACCAGTCAAACAAGTGCCTAACCATTCTAATCCCATTTTCCAGCACAAGGCCCATAGCCTTGAATGTCAAGGCATCACAAGTGCACATCCAAATACTCCTTAAATGTTATGAGGGTTTCTGCCTCTACCACCATTTCAGGCAGTGAGTTCCAGATTACCACCACCCTCTGGGTGAAAAAATTCTCTCTCACATTCCCTCTAAACCTCCTGCCCCTTACCTAAAATCTATGCCCCAGGGTTACTGATCACTCCACCAAAGGGAAAAGTTCCTTCCTGTCTACCCTATCTATGCCCCTCATAATTTTATACAGCTCAATCATGTGCCCCCTCAATCTCCTCTGCTCCAAGGAAAATAACCCCAGTCTATGCAATCTCTCCTCATAACTAAAACTCTCCAGCCCATGCAACATCCTGGTAAATCTCCTCTGCACTCTCTAGCGCAATCACATCCTTCCTATAATGTGGATTCCAGAACTGCACACAATACTCTAGCTATGGCCTAACCAGCGTTTTATACAGTTCCAGCATAACCTCCCTGCTCTTATATTCAATGCCTCGGCTAATAAAGGCAAGTATTCCATATGCTTTCTTAATCATCTTATCTATCTGTCCTATTACCTTAAGGGACCGGTGGACATGCACACCAAGGTCCCTCTGATCTTCAGTACTTCCCAGGGTCCTACCATTCAGCGTGTATTCCTGTGTCTTGTTTGTCCTGCCCAAATGTATCACCTCACACTTATATCTGGATTAAATTCCATTTGCCACTGATCAGCCCATCTGACCAGCCTGTCTATAACCTCCTGTAATCTAAGGCTATCCTCCTCACTATTTACCACCCCAGCAATTTTCATGTCATCCGCGAACTTACTGATCAACCCTCCTACATTGAAGTCTAAATCATTTACATATACCACAAACAGCAATGACCCAACACCAATCCCTGTGGAACCCCACTGGACACAGGCATCCAGTCACAAAAACAGCCCTCAACCGTCACCCTCTGCTTCCTGCCACTCAGCCAATTCTGGATCCAATTTGCCAAACTGCCTTGGATCCCATGGGCTCTTACCTTCGGTATCAGTCTCCCATGCAGGACCTTATCAAAAGCCTTGCTGAAGTCCAGGTAGACTATGTCAAATGCATTGCCCTCATTTACACACCTGGTCATCTTCAAAAAATTTAATCAAATTGGTCAGACATGGCCTCCCCTTAACAAAACCATGCTGACTGTCCTTGATTAATCCCTGCCTCTCCAAGTGTAGATTAACTCCGGCCATCAGAATTGCTTCCAATAGTTTCCCCACCACTGAGGTTAGACTGACTGGCCTGTAGTTCCCTGATTTATCCCTTCCTCCCTTCTTGAATAATGCTACCACATTGGCTGTCCTCCAGTCCTCTGGCACCTCTCCTGTGGCTAGAGAGGTATTGAAAATTATTGCCTGCGTCCCTTTTTCTCTTTATCCAAACATGTATATCCCTCGACATCCAGGGTTCCCTGGACTTGTTGCTCCCACCCTATACCTTTGCTGGAATATCTTGGCTCTGTACTCTCCCTATATATTTCTTGAATGGGTCCCACTGCTCTGACACAGATTTACCTAAAAGTAGCTGCTCCCAGTCCAGTCTGGCCAAATTACATCTGATCTTATTAAAATTGGCGTTCCCCCAATTAAGAACCCTGATTTCTGGCCCATCCTTGTCCTTATCCATAACAACCTTGAATCTAATGGAGTTTTGATCACTATCTGCAAAATGCTCCCCCACCGATACCTCTACCACTTGCCTGGCTTCATTCCCTAAAATTAAGTCCAGGACCGTCCCCTCTCTTGTAGGACCTTCTACGTACTGGCTTAAAAAGCTTTCTTGGATACATTTTAAGAATTCTGCTCCCTCTAAACCTATCACACTATGACTAACCCAGTTAATGTTGGGGAAGTTGAAATCCGCCACTATTGCTACCCTATTTTTACACATCTCTGAAATTTGCCTACATATCTGCTCTTCTATTTCTCTCTGACTGTTTGGGGGCCTATAGTACACTCCCAACTATGTGATTGCTCCTTTTTTGTTTTCCAGTTCTACCCATATGGCTTCAGTTGAAGAGCCTTCTAAGATGTCATCCCTCTCCTCTTTTAACCTCCTTCCCTGTCTCACCTGAAGACCCTATATTCTGGAAGATTGAGCTGCCAATCCTGCCCCTCTCTCAACCATGTCTCTGTGACAGCAACAATATCATACTTCCATGTGTTAATTTGTGCCCTCAAGTCATCTGCTTTATTCGTCAGACTCCTTGCATTAAAATAAATACCATCCAACCTCACCAAACTCCCTTGTGCCTTAACTGGCCTATAATTTCTATGCCTTCCAGACTCACTTGGTCTCTCTTCTAATTTTGGCTTAGCACTTCCCCCTGCTGAACCTCCTCTCAGGATTCCATCCCCCTGCCAAGTTAGGTTAAACCCTCTCCAATAGCAATAGCAAACCTCCCCACAAGGATGTTGGTCCCATTCCGGTTCAGGTGCAACCCGTCCGCCTTGTACTGCTCCCATTGCCCCTAGAAATGGTCCCAATGTCCCAGAAATCTAAAGCCCTCCCTCCTGCACCATCTCTCCAGCCACGCATTCAGCTGGACTAACCTCCTATTTCTATACTCACTAGCACGTGGCACCGGAAGTAATTCAGAGGTTACAACCTTTGAGGTCCTGTTTTTTAATCTGTTTCCTAGCTCCCTAAATTCTGCTTGCAGAACCTCATCCCTCTTTCTACCTATGACGTTGGTACCAATATGTACCACGATCTCTGTTTGCCCTCCCCCTTTAGAATGCCCTGCAGCCATTCAGTGACATCCTTGACCCTGGCACCAGAGAGGCAACATACCATCCTGGAGTCACGTCTACAGCCACAGAAACGCCTGTCTGTTCCCCTTACTAATGAGTCTCTTACCAATATTGCTCTTCTCCTCTTTTTCCTCACCCCCTGTGCAGCTGAGCCACTCACAGTGCCATGAACGTGACTGCACTCCCCAGGGGAAACATCACTCTCATCGTTTTCCAACACAGAAAAACTGTTCTCAAGCCAGATGCGCCCTGGGGATTTCCTGACTACCTGCCTGACACCTTTCTTCTGACTGATGGTCACTCATTTCCTCTCTCTCTGCACTTCCGTAAGCTGTGGGGTGACATCTAAAAATGTGCTATCCACGAAACTCTCAGCCTCGTGGATGCACCTCAGTGCCTCCAGCTGCCGCTCAAGTTCCGAAACTCAGAGCTCAAGTAGCTGCAGCTGGTGGCACTTCCTGCACATATGGTCGGTCAGAGCGCAAGGAGCGTCTGGGACTTCCCATATGTTGCAGGCGGTACATAACACAGGACTGAGTTGCTCTGCCATGTCTCTAGTTGAAAAAAAACCCTTAAAATTAGATACAGTAAAAAAATGTTAAATTATTTATGTACTTTAAATAAAAACTAGAACCCTTATCTTTCCTTAGCTTAATCTATTTTAAACTGGAAAAAAGCTGGAGAAAAAAAAAACAGGGGAAAAACACTTACCCACTACTCACCAATCAGCTCTCACCTTTGTGCTGACATCACTTTTTGAAGCTTCCCCACACTTGCGCTGGTTCTGATCTCTCTGCCACTCTCTTGCGCTCTCTTGCGATGTCACGTGTGTTATTTTCGACAAGAACTGACTGCAGGGCACGCTTCTCAGACTCTTCACAGCAATACTGACTGCAGGACACTCTCCCCAGGCTGCTTCACCACAATGCTAACTGCAGGACTCTCTTCCCAGGCTGCTTCACCACAATGCTGACTGCAGGATACTCTTCCTAGACTCAATATATCTGTATTTCATAGGTACAGCTGCACATGTAAAACTGCAGCTGCCTTCAAACAGATCTAATTTTCGCTAGTGGGGTGTCCGAAACATGACTTGTGGGCTTTACACTTTTCAGAAGGTGTAAAGCTGCCGAAGTTATTTGGAGAGTTAGGGTACCTTTTTGGAGGGGCCAACGGACACGTTTGAGAGGGGTCAGGTGCCCTTTTGGATTGTTAAAAGTAGGCACGAATGCATAAAATAGTGGATAAGCTCATTGGAATTGTCAAGCTGATTGGATCTGTCAAGCTGTCAAGGGATCTAAATCTGATCAGAATTGTCAAACTCATTTGAACTGCCAAATGCATCAGAACTGTCAAGCTGTAGAGGCATTTAAATCTTCGGACCTTCAAAGGTTAAAAATAATTGTGCAGTTAAAAAAAAAATCAGTGCTTGCTAATTTACTCTGTCTGTTGACATAAGCCTGAGGGATATCATTATAGGATTTGTGCTGCATAACAGATTTCACAATCTATGATTATCACAGTGAGGTGCCAGTCAGTTCACAGGTTGATTGATAACTCTAAGTTCCAATGGTTATAAAGTCTTTGAATTGGTGCTATGAATGCAAAAGCTCGTTTTTATAAGGTATTAAGTGGTTGAAGGAATTTAAAGGTAGTGAATGGGTTGTTATGGATGAGAGTTTTTTTTTTAATAAGGTCTACAATAGACACTTAGAACTTTATTTTATTTCATCTCAGCATGGGTTCTGAGGTCTGCCAATGATGGACACAGTGAATTGGCACAGAGGGTGGGAGAAACATGGGATAACATGACTAGGCACTAAGTTTGCAAAAAGGCTATAAAGGGCGATGGGTAGGCATAGGAGCATAGGTTGGCATTGAGGGTATGGGGAGTCATTGGAGCTGGGGGCGTGGACACAGGACAAAGGGAGTGTTAATGGTAGTGTTAAAGGCTAAAGAAGGTGCTGATAGTGGCATAAAGGTATGATAGCAGAATGTATTTCCTGTTGAATTGAAAGGGATCCTATACTGCTTTCATGTAAAATGTTACAAGGGGCAGGATTTTACATCCGTCGGGCGGGCACACACTTGACCTGATCGCGAGTTAGATCTCACGCAGTGAAATCGGGCAAGCGTCCCAATGTCATCACACACTCTTGCAATCTTTCAATCAGTGGGCACGCACGAGAGTCGGTAGCGCGCCCGCCAACAATTAAGAGGCCTATTAAGGCCCTCAACGTATTAAGCAAGTTGTATTTTTCTCTGCCTGCTCAACCATTTAGTTGGTGGGCGGACAAATAGGCCAGACGGCCTTTGCATTTTTTACGAAACTTCATCCACGGGTGGGATGAGGTTTCCAGCGGTAAGTAAAAAACGCAAAAACATGTTTCCACTTCAATTTAAACATGGCCCTCTTCATGTGACTGAGTCGCATGTGGGGAAATGTTTATATCATTAATTAAAGCTCTATTTTCCTTTGTCCAAATGTTCAGCATCCTGAAGCAGCTCTGTGCCCTCAGGGAACTTTCAGCACGCGCTCCCCGGAGCGTGCACAGACTTCCGCACTCTCATTCTCCCGTCCCCACCCCCGCAGCGCTAAGCGTTTCAGCGTGCCTTTCACGCTGGATGGCCATTAATTGACCAACCAGTGTGAATTCACGGTCAGGGTCTGATCGCAGGCGGTAGTCCGTTTCGCAGCTGTTCTCGGGCCCACCCGACAAAGGGTAAATCCTGGCCATGGAGAAGTTTGCTCTGACTTTTCGCTCATGAAATGTTGTGGATTTTGATTGCTGAAAACTTCTTCAACTCTCTCCACAACTGGGAACTTGTATTAGGTCCTTCTGAAAATCCATGTTTGACTTCATCAGGGGCCTGTTAGACATTCCATTGTGGCTGGAGATGATGGAGGAGAAGCAGCACCAACTGGAGAACAGGCATATAGCAGGCAGATGGAGGTGAGCTCATGGGAATCCTCACCTCCTCTGACCAAGGACATTACAAGTTTTGTTCTCAGAGCAGAACTACAACAAGTAGCTGCACTTCTTTATCATGTACAGTATCATTACATCCACCAAAGATCAATATTGGTATTACTGCTAACAAGTATTATAGAGTCACCAAATGCTCTTAGAACATCTTCTGCACACAAACATTGTGAAAAATAGTTTGTAATTTTCAAAGTCCGTAAACAAATTACAACCCTAATGTTCGCCTGATGTAAACAGCTAGCGCCCATCTTCTGAAATCTCTTAGCTAATCTAAAGCTCCAATGAGGTTAGGAACATAGGAACAAGGGTATGCTTTCCATCCCCTCAACTCTATTCCACGACTTAGATACATAACTCAACTCTATTTACTTGCCTTTGCTCCTTTCTCGCCTCAATATCCTTGATCAAAAAAATCCATCACTATCAGTTTTGAAAATTTCAATCGGCCCAGTATCCACAATTCTTTTGGGGAGCTACTTCCATATTTCTTCTACCATGTGAAAAAGTCCTTCCTGATTTAGGAGTCAAATGGCCTGGCTTTAATTTTGTTATGTCCCTTTGTTCTAGATTTTCTCACCAAAGGAGATAGCTGTTTTGCACCTGTCTTATATAATTTTTTTAATCAATTTAAACACCTCAATTAGAGCTCCAATCTACCCCAGCAGATGCAACAACATGGGCAAGTTAGCAGACAGAAAAGTTATATATCAACCTGTAGTAATGCAGTTCTTGAACCACCAGGGGATATACAAAGACCAAGGGATATTCTTCCTGAGAAGGTTATAGGGGTACTACTGTCTGAAAAGGCACAGTTGAAAGAATACAAGAGAAACTGTACTCATGAATCCAGTTACAACAAAAGCAAAATGATGCAGATGAAATAACAGCAGAAAATGCTAGAAATACTCAGCAGTTCTGGCAGCATCTATCATAGAATTATAGAATGGTCAGAGCACTGAAGGAGGCAATATTATCTGTGTTTCTCTCCACAGATGCTGCCAGACTTGCTGAATATTTCCAACATTTCAACATTTTCTGTTTTTATTACCTATCAATCCTATTGGGCAGAATTTTACCCTTGATGGGTGGGTGGGCCTGACCAACTCGGCGGTGGGCAGTCAATCGCCGCCGCTGAAACGGGCCCCACCACCATTTTAAGTGGGCCGGACAATTAAAGCCCATGTGTTGCCCGACAGGAAGCGCTATGCACTTCCTGTGCAGACGGTGCGGCGGGGGGGGGGGGGGGGGGGGGGGGGGGGTTGAAAATGTCACACAAGATGGGACATGTTAATGAAGTACACAAAAGTTTTATAATAATTTTTTAATTCCAATGTCAAACCTCATCCCGCCATGGGATGAGGTTTGTAAAAAAAAAATCATTTACCCACCTGCCCATTGGGCCCATGTGCCAACTCGAAGTTCGCACAGGCCCCTCAAAATCCTGGTCGATTGGAGAGTTAATGGCCTTAACAAGGCCTTAAATTAATGGCGTCCCACTGCATAGCACACCCGCCGACCGAAATATTGTGATGCCGCGTGCTGACGTTGGGACGCTCACGCGACATTTTAAGTGCTGGCGTGCGGACTCCACCACCCTCACGCAAGCCAGAAGATTCTGCCCATTGTTCTGGCAAAGATCCATGTATATAAATTTCTCCTTTAAAGTACCCACATACTTAAGTAATGAATAAAAGTTTAACAAGAACAATTTAATAAAATGATTAAGTGTTTGCAAATTCTATAATAACTGAATCAAAATAAATCACTACTTACTTATCCCAACCCAAACTTCCAATTTCTTTAATAAGTTGCGCATAATACTGTGGAGGAGGAGGAGATTGCAGGTCGCGTTTGTTCCTTAGTGCAATTTCCTACAAAAATATTAAGTCATTGTTTAGCGATTACCTACAACACATTTACCATACAACTCAAAATTCTAGAGCAGATTACAAAATTGCAATGCACTAGACCAAAAGAATGCTAGAAAATAAATGAGATTATGCGCTGAATTCGTCGGTCATTGTGGAGGGAGCGCCCACTTGCCGGCATGTAAAATGACTCAAGGTGACATCGGGCGGGTGTCCCGATGTCATGGCGTGTCATTTTGGTTTCTAGTTCGGCAGGCACGCAGCCGAGTCGGCTGTGTGCCCGCCGAACTGTCAAAGGCTTTTTAAGGCCTGTTAAAAACTAATTTAAGCAATTAAATGGGCTGCCCGTCCAACCTTAAGGTTGCCGGGCAGGCAAAAAGCCCAGGCAGCCTTCACGCTTTTCATGAAACCTCATCCATGGGCAGGATGAGGTTTCATGAAGTGTTCTAAAATTCAATTAAAATTTTTAAAATAATTTTTTGACATGTCCCAGCTTATGTGACAGTGTCACATGAGGGGACATGTTTTACAAGTTTTTAATTATTTTATTTCAGTTTTTAAATATCAAACTGATCTCCCTGAGGCACCTCTCACAGGGAGCACTCAGCGTTTCCAAGCAAGCATCACGTGGGAGGGCCTTAATTGGGCCAGCCAAGTAAAATGGCGATGTGGCCCTGATCAGGGGCGCCAATCAGGTTAGCGCCTGCACCCGCACAACCCCCCAACGGGGATGGGGTGGGGGGGGGGGGGGGGGAATTTTTCCCTATGTTTTTGCTATAGCACCATCATTTCTCAAAGCAGGTCAATAATTCTCAAAAAATGTACTTCAATGATTTAACAGAGCCAGTAAGTGGTCTTGCTTTAGGGGCAAGCATTAGCAGGAAACATTTGTTGAATCTGCTTGCTGCCTTCTAAGATACAAAAGCTGAAGTTAGCAGCTATTTTGTAGAAACTTTTAAAGGATAAAAATGGTGATTGGTAGCTCCTGCAGTAGCATGTTAGACCTCCAACCAAACTAACATCTGGCTGGGGAGTCTAGAACTAGGTCACAGACTGAGGATAAGGGGTATGCCATCGAGGAGTGTGGAAAGAAATTTCCCCTAATCTCACAGGGTTGTGAATCTTTGGAATTTTCTGCCCGAGAGAGCTGTGTATGTTCAGTCATTGAATATATTCATGACAGAGATTAGTCGATGCTAACAGAATTAATGTATATCAAGATAGTGTGGGAATATGAAGCTGAGGGACTTCAGCCGTAATTCTGTTCAATGCAAAGAAAGGTTGAAGGACTGAATGGCCTACGCCTGCTCCTATTTCTTACATTTTAAGATCAAATTCTTTCTACATACAAACTTGACAACCTTCACAGAGTGACTTCAGTTCTTAATTTGGCTGCCAGATGGCATACTTTGCAGCGACATTGTAGCTAATCTTTGGGAAGCCTCAAAAGAAAACTGGCAAGATCAGTCCCAGATCACATTAGACAGCCAATCTACAAAAACTGACAGTAGTAAAAAGTTGACAAGTCAAAAATAAATGCACAGCTGAAAAATACTAGAGCGGCATGTCCTACAACTTGCATTTATATAGTGTCTTGAAAGCAGTAAAGGTGCTTCACAGAAGCATTATCAAACAAAATTTAACACTGAACCACACAAGGAGGCATCAGGACTGGTGAGCAAAAGCTTGCTTAAAGAGGCAGGTTTTAAGGAAAGTCTTAAAGGAAGAAAGGTAAGAAGGCCAAGAGGTTTAGGGAGGGAATTCCACAGCTTAGGGCCTGGGCAGTTGAAGGCTGTCGTGCCAACACTGGAGCACTCAAAATCCTGGGTGCGCAAGAGGCCAGAATTGGAGGATTGCAGATGTTGAAAGGCTGGAGGAGGTTGGAGGTAGAGAGGGGCAAGGTTATGGAGGAATTTGAAAACAAGGATGAAAATTTTAAAGATCAGCGCATTGCTCGACTAGAAGTCAATGTAGGTCAGTGAGCACAGGGTGGTAAATGAACAGGATTTGGTGCCGGTTCAGATACAGGCAGCAGAGTTTTGGGTGAGCTCAATTTTACAGAGGGTGCAAGGTTCGAGGCCTGGCAGGAAAGAATAGTTGAGTCTAGAAGGTAACAAAGTCATGGATGAGGGTTTTTAGCTCAAGATAGGGGCCGAGACATGCAACGATTTGGATATAGGTGAACTTGGGAACGAAGTAAATACGGAATCAGAAACTCAGCTTACAGTCAAGGTTGCGAACAGACTGGTTTAGCTTCGGGACACAAACCGGGTCAAGAGTTGAAGTTGGTGGCTAGGGAATGGAGCATGTGGCAAGGACCAAGAGTTCCGTCAAGTCATCTCAATATCCAATTTGAGGAAATTTCTGCTTATTCAATTCTGGACCAAGATTGCCACTTCAAAACAATTGGATATATTTAACTTTTGCTGTTACTTTGTTTTACTTTGAATATTTTTCTGAAACCTAGGCCTGAATCTTCTGGTTGGCGTGCGGAGGGAGGCGAGCGCTCGCCAATGCATAAAATGGCACGCGGTGACATCGGGCATGTGCCCCGACATCACTGCGCGTCATTCAGATCTTTAGTTCGATGGGCGCATACCGAAGTTGGCTGTGTGCCCCGAACTGTCAAAGGCCTATATAAGGCTATTTAAATATCGATTAAAAGAATTAACAGAACTGCCCATCCAACCTGAAGGTTGGGGGCAGGCAAAGAGCCCAGGCGGCCTTCACATTTAATCACGAAACCTCATCCACGGGTGGGATGAGGTTTCTTGAAGGTTTTTAAACTTTAATTAAAAAATTTCATAAAATTCGTAGACATGTCCCAGCTCACTGTCACATTATCCAAAACATCTCACAGATAAGGAAAATACAAAATAGTTTTTTTATATATAAAGTCTCATAGACAAAAGAAATGCAACTTTTGATAATAAAATTAAACTCCCTGAGGCATTTCTGGGCCTCAGGGAGATTTCTGCACTCTTTCGCGCATATGCATGAAAGAGCACAGGCTGCGACTCAGCCTCCTCCCTCCGCCTGCAGAGGGAGCGCCCAGCGCTTCCGGTTGCACGTCATGTTGGGTGGGCCTTAATTGGCCCGCCTATGTAAAATGGCGGCGCAAGCGGCTAAGTGTCTGCTCACGTTCAGCTCCCCAGACGGGGAGAAATTTCTCCCCGTAGGGTTGAATATTACAAGCCTCCGGGTAGTGAGAACAGAAGTTGCAGGAGCTTTGGGAAAACAGGAGCTGGAGCTGCGTTGGGACAGCTTCCCATCACTGTCCTGCCGCCAGGCAGGCTCTGAGGTGGATCAATGGGGTGGGCAGCCAATTTGCATAATCAAAAGCCCAATTACAGACCATTTAAAGAGCCATCAAATTTTGCTGGTGGTCGGACAGCCCCACTCTGTCGGAGACTCCATGGCCAAAGAATGGGGCCACAAGCAGGATAGGCAGCTCCCAAGGCTTCAACAGGCCATCTGTGAAGGGTGTGGCTCTCTTCCTCCTCTCAGGCCCCTGAATTTTAATTTTTACAAACCCGTTCAAGGTTGCCTCCATGTTGAGGCACTATCGAGATCTTCGACCACCTCTACTAGTGGATCTGCTGAGGCTTCAGAGCTGCCAGCCTTCTGATTGGGTAGACAGCATCAGAAGCCCCACTGACATCCTTAGTTGGGCACTGAGCCCACAGGAGGCTAAATTAGGAGGCCACCTATGGTAAAATTAACAAGCTGGTCCTGCTGCTGGCAAGTGCAGGCTCAGAACCCAATTTTGGCCCAACGTCAGGGTCCTAAAGCCCAGGATAAAATTCAGCCCCTAATGCCTAACTACGCAAATGGAGAAGTTACAATGTGAAGGTAGTGGGATATGAATTGGCCATAAACTAAGCAACAGCTATAAATAATTGTATCAGGAGGAAGAAAAGCAGAAAAGCAGAACATAGATTTTGCAGCGAAAGAATAAAATTTTTTTGAAGAAGAAAGTGAATTGTGATGGTTTAAGACTCAAATCCTATTGAACTTTGCATGCACACAGCTCAAAGAAATTTAGATTTTTGGCATCTTTCCCAGCAATTTGAAGAGAGGTAGTATAAAATATGGAGCCAAAAATTATGCTTCAATGAATGTGTTTTAAATTGTACTTTCTGAAGTCACAAATGACATAAGGTTTTTGTAATAGATACTAATATTCAAAGTATTGACTTAAAATTTGAAGAGGTTAGAAGACAAAGATTTTTGAAATCTGATAAAGCGTGCTCTTCAGGGTAAGCAACTGCAGTGCACAAGCCTCACCACGATAATCATCCTTATGCCCCAACTTGTACTGTTGAAGTTTGAGAGCTTAATGGTTGATTTATGATGGAGTAAACTGATAATCAGCGCTCTCTGGGGTAGATCGGGACTTTGTGCAATAGTGTAAAACTGATGATAAAGAAATGGCAGCCTGTTTTACATCTCTAATCTCTGCCTCCAGTCAATCTTCCATTGACGGCAATGGAAATAAAAATTGGGAGATGTGAAATGGGTTAACATTGAGTGCTTGATTAATTTTTCTTTTCAAATGGACTACACGGCTACTCTTGTTTAACTGCTCCAATCAGCAATGTTATCTTCACTTAACCTATATGGTTTTAAACTCAAAACTCCACAAGCAGGCCAACATGAAGCTACATCAGCCTATGCTTTCAATATTTTATAAAAATTAATAGACTTTGAGAACTTGCATGAGCGAAATAAATGTTTAAATAAATGATGACAGTTTTAGGGGGGGAAGGAAAGGCAAAATACTGCAGATGCTGCAAATCTAAATTAAAAACAGAAAATGTTGGAAACACTCAGCTGGTCTGGTAGAATCTGTGGAGAAAGAAACAGAGTTAGCATTTCATGTCTGTGACCTTTCATCAGACATGAAATGTTAACTCTGTTTCTCTCTCCACAGATGCTGCCAGACCTGCTGAGTGTTTGCAGCATTTTCTGTTTTTGTTACAGTCTTGGGGCATATTGTTATGACAAGTTATAACAGACTTTTGGTGAAAAATTAAATTATATCAGATAAAATGAATTAATTTTCAATGACTGCTGCAGTATATTGACTAGTAAGTTACCCATCTTTTGCTCATGGAATAGATAATACAATCTTTTCAAGTGACCATCTTTAGCTCTAGAGATGATTAGACAGTGCAAGTTTGAGAGAAAACCCAGTTTAAATAAATGCAAATTACTGGTCAAAAGACAGCGCTGTTCCACAATGTACTCTACACTGTGGAAAAATTAAGAGGCCTCATGTTTGCAATTTTCCAAAGCGTTCTTGGCCGAGCCTCCTGGGTGAGGCATTACACAATAGAGGGAAAAGAAGCAAAACATTTTCCTGTGCGATTCTGGGCCACCTAGCAGCTGGTTATAAAGTACCTTTGGCAAAAACATCAAAGCAGACAATCAGCTGTTAATCAGGTTAATGATTCACATCATATGCATGTGGCAAATTTAACTTTTTGAAGAATTTAAGCAGTTGGCCCACATTATTAACTACCTCAATTTCATTCTATTAAAGATTTTTGCTACATTTTTTTTTAGCCATTATCAAATTTTATTCTTGCTTTGCTCTTCCTGCAGTGTTCAGTTGCAGCTGGGAGTACTACCAACTCATGCTTGGGAGTCAAGAAAAACCAAAAAGGTCCTTCAATCAATGAGACTTTCTAACATGTGATCATAATACAAAAAATATTTCAGTGTGTGACAAATGTATTATTCACCAGTTCTTTCTTACTCATTTCAGATCTCTTAAGAAACAAAAGCATTCATTTTTCAAAAAGGGGCACCTGGTTGTTATTTCACATAAAACCAATATACAGAAGTAAAAACAATTCTCATTTTTAACAACCGGATTGACCTACATAGCACCTAAGGGTTTAATTTGGTTAGGCTCATCCTGTTACTATTGTACACTTTACAGTTTTGAAGGTTTGCAAGGTCAGTTTGATTTTCCATATAGTTTCTAACTTTGCATTTGTGTTTGTACACAACGTTTTAAATGCCCTACCTATCCTTTTCCATTAAGATAAAAGCAAAAAAAAGCAGATGCTGGAAATCCAAAACAAAAATAAAAATACCTGGAAAAACTCAGCAGGTCTGGCAGCATCTGTGAAGAGGAATACAGTTAACGTTTCAAGTCCATATGACTCTTCAACAGAGTTCTGCTGAAGAATCATATGGACTTGAAACGTTAACTGTGTTCCTCTCCGCAGATGTTGCCAGACCTGCTGAGTTTTTCCAGGTATTTTTATTTTTATTATCCTTTTCCACTGTTCACTTGAAATATTTCAGTTGTTTTTTTCAACTTTTGTTAATTTAGGTTTCTTGCATTTAAACACTTTTCTTCACAATAATTGTAACATATATAACAAAGCTGATCTCTCTCAAACTCGAGAAATGATCTTCCATGGGATTGAGGGATGATCTTGCATGGGACTGAAGTTCCTGCAACATTTTCTTTTACTCAGTGGAGAAGATGTTGATGACAAAAGTAGTGACTTGCCAAGAGTACTCTAGCCAGTGAAATAAGAGACCACTTGTAAGTTAATCAAGAATATTTAATGTGAAAGTCGCCACTTCATCGCTGGGGTTATTTCCCCCTTTTAAAAAGTACTTTTAAAGATTGAAATGTGAAAAAAGATTGTAGAATAAGTCATCTATTTTTCCTACTGTGACAATGTATATGCAAAACTTCTTTTCAGGAATGATAAGCTGAATATGTTTCAAGACTGGAAGCCATGATAACATATTAAATATAAATATCATATTTTAAAAGGGGCTTTTTTAAAATAAGATAATGGTATTAATTTACAGACTTAGCTACAACTTGTAGTAAAATATTTATCCCCAAAGTTGCACAGTGAAATATAGCCAGTGAAATATAAACGTAACTAAACCTAGAATTAGACTAGTGTTTATTCTCTGTATTCAAAGGAGAAACTAAAAGCTGAGTTATTTTTTGGCTGGAGTGTAGAATTGATTAAGTTATTGAAAGAAGTAAGCATTAAGAAGGTGGGTTTATGGCGCTCTATGCTTCAAGTTCCACTCATTAATGTTTTCACTCACCAAAACAGTTTTAAACTCCAACATAAAACTGACCAGGTCAGAGCAGTGTTGTAGTCTCTGGTGAAGGAAAGGAAAATGGTCAAATGTTCTTTCAATGACTGATGGTGCAATACAGTTCATCAGAAGCCAAATCTAGAGTAGATTATAAGCATCTAAATTAAGTGTTGTCTTCTTGCCTATTCCATATGCATTTTATAGCCACACGAGTTGGGGGGATAATAAATCATATAATAGAAATACCAATAATACTCTTCTGATTTCTGTTGCCTTCATAAACAGAAATTCATTATAACATTTAGACAAAGAAGTTGGCAGGCTTAGTTAAACATGGTTACTCATCTGCACAGAACTTTTCTTTTTCAAGAGACAAACATTTTTGTGCAGAAATAGCCCTCTTTTCAGAGCTATGAATTCCAAGCATCTGATGTGGACTAATATTTGAACATAAATAGGAGTGCATGTGAACTGAAGAGAGCCTCATGGATAATTCTGGGGGAATTTAAGCTACAAGAATACATAAGGTTGCATTCATTTATTATGTTGATAAGTAATAGCAAGAAATGTTGAAAGATGAACCACAAATGCCCACCTACCACTTCTGGCTAGAACACTGAACACATTGTTTTATTTTTCAGCCCAAGCAACAGAGCTCATTATCAACATTGTGTGCTTAAGTTGCTGGTCTATTTTGATTCACTTGTACTCTACATTTGAGCCTTCGTATGTAACAGGGCAGAAAGCATGCCAACACAGTTAAATGTTGTCACAAAAGTATTCTAACTAAACCTGCCTTGGTCTGCAGGATTCTTATGGTTATTAAAATTTCTGTTACTCCTGGTCTTCATAATATTAATAAAGTGTTGATTTTATTTTTAAAAGTCTACTTCTCCTTCTCATTCAGTAAAGTAAACTATATTCAAATAGATTTTTACTGTTCAAAGACAATTTATAGCAACCTCTAAATTTTTATTACACCACTGAAGCCATTATTTTGCACATTACCTGCTTCACAATGTGCTGGTATCCATGCAAGACTTGTTTTAACTGCCAGCTGCACTGAAGCCTTCAATAGATTAAAAGCATAAAAATAAAATGATACAAATTTTATAATTTACAAGTTATAAATTGCAGAGTTTTAAAGAATACAGGTTTCATCACTTAGAAAATGAGTGAGTACATGATGTTGGTGACTGCTCAGGGCATTATCGGTGTACAGTAATAGTCAAGAAAATTATCTCAGGATGAGCACTTGAAATGCCATAGCATACAGGGCTATGGGCCAAGTGCTGGAAAATGGGATTAGAATAGATATGTGCTTGATGGCCAGCATGGACACGATGGCCCAAAGGGCCTGTTTCTGTGCTGTATAACTCTATGAGACTCTAACTTGACCAGCTAAATTCAAATTCAATTTTGTAGTCCTTAGATAGGCACCTTGGGATATTATTTAGTGATTTTTAAAATAAAAACAGAATTCACTGCATTTGAAAGCACTCCAAGTATAACAATCAGATTTTGACGCTAATCCTGTGTACTCTCAATTTAAAATAACTTAAATGTAGCGTTTTGATCCAAGTCCTGAAAATAAAATACACCTGCCCCTGTACTTTCGTACCTGCTTCTTAATATAACTTTGCATGCCCGAAGTTACAAGAATAAAGAATGAATGGGATTCTATTCCAAATCTCATAGCTAACAAAGGCTCCAAGCTCACTCACTGCTTTCGCCTGATATACTAAAATTAGTATTTTTTAAAAACACATAAAAACGTAGTCACCTGTCCTACAATGTTTAATCTCGGTTTGCCAGTAGTGAACTTTGTAACAGTAGCAGGTGTCAGAAACTAAATAATTAGTTATTTTCTACTTTCACTACTCATCAATTGTACCCCATAAGATGTTACGCCTAGCCATAAGAAGTTAAGGCAAACAGTGCGTTTATTTTTCCCAAAGGTTACTGATAATATAATTATTTCATAGTACTCATATCATGAGAAAAGTAAAGTTGCAAAGACATATTGGAAAACTGGAATTTACATTAAAAAGGGAGAAACCTGTATAATGGAGATGAGGTTGTGTGTAAGAAGGAGGCATTCTAAGATCTAACAAGCGTGAAAAGCTTCCAGCCTCTGTGCATCAAGTTGCTGCCTATAGGAACCGAAGCTAAGAAAACTCACTTTGAATATCACTAACTGTCCAGGGTACGGTGTATTTTGCCTGGGTCTGTTAAACTTATATTTTGCTTTACTGTTGCCTTAATAGAGGTGTAACTGGGAGCCAGGTAAATTAGGGAATTTAAGAGTTATTATAGTAGCAATTTGTAGACCTATGTATGTGCTTAAATCTTTTCTTTTATTAATAAATGTTTAATTTAGTTTTGTAAAAAGTCTCTAAGTCTCAGTGGACTTATTACCACTGAATTCAAGGCATGCATCTCAAAACAAAATACAAATTGCAAAACAGTTCTGGCAGCTGTTTCAAGTTTCCCTCTGGGATTTGACCAGCTCGCTTTTTACCATCGGTTGTGCCATAACAGCGCCAAACTTTATCTTTCTGACATTTATTCATCGACCCCTTGAGTGAGAAAAATTTTGAAATGTGGCCTCCCACGCAATCTTAAACAGGTCTATATGGTGCCTTATTGTGTTACCAAAGAAGGTCTTGATCCTTCATACATTCTCACATACACGTAAACTGCTTTGTCTGTAAACAAATGAGGAAGCCAATTGGCACAGAGCAAGATCCCACAGTGGCATTAAAATATATTACACACTAGCAGCTTGTCACCACTGAGTCAGAAGAACATGGGTTCATCACCCAATCCAGAGACTTTAACACATAGTACAGGCCAATGCTTTATGCAATATGAAGGCAATGCTTCCAAAGCTGCCATCTCTCAGACCAGACAATCAAATCGACGACCCTTCTACCTTCTCAGATAAAGGTCAAAAGCTCCATGGCATTATTTGAAGAAGAATAGAGGAGTTCTCCCTGGTGCCCTGGCCAATATTTATCCTTTAACCAACAGGTTACAATCTTATTGCTGTTTTTGGAAACTTGGCTAGAATTTTTCCCTCGTCAGGTGGGTTCAGCGGGAACGGGCAGGGGCAGTCAGGAAGCCACCCGCGATCAGCTCCATTCCAATTCCAATTAAGGCCCACCCAGTGGTGGATCACAAGCTACAGCGCACAGCGCTAGCTGTGTGGGCAGGGGTAGAAGGGAGAGTGGGCCAGGCACACAATTCTCGGGTGCGCACAAAAGATTGTTTCAATCTCCTAGGCAAGGAGCTGCCTCAGGAAGATTGAGACGCTGTTTAAAAAAATTAATAAAGACAGTAAAAATTTTAAAAACATGTCCCCTCATGTGGCTCTGTCACATGAGCTGGGACATGTTTTCAATTCAAAAATAAATTTTTTAGTTAATGTTTATTTGCTTTAGGAAACCTCATCCCGCTCGTAAATGAGATTTCCTAAAAAAATGTAAAGGCCGCTTAGCCTTTTCGCCTGCCCACCAACTATAAGGTTGGGTGGGCAGCGTTAATTTGATTCTAATTAGCTTGTTAATGGCTTTAAAAGCCTTCGGCATGCAGGTGCACTCTGAATGTAAAATTCTGCTCCTTGTGTGCAAATTGGCTGTCCTGTTCCTTACTTTACAACAAGGATGACCTTTCAAAACTACTATATTGGCTATAAATTGCTTCGGGGTGTCCTGAGATAAAGAAAGGTGTTACATAAATGCAAGTTTTTCTTTCAGAAAGGGTCACTGAATCTTTAACAAGCACCTGAACACTTAGATGGGCCTCAGTTTAGAATCCAATCGAAGGATGACATCTGCCAAAGCAGTACACCCTCAGTACTGCACTGAAATGCCAGTCTAGGCTAGGATAAAATTTGGTGAGAACTTGCAAATAAGTCAAGGTGACAAATATTTAAGTATTCTGTGCAAATGTTATAATTAAAATAAAGAAATCCATACCTTGCACGTCTCAGACATTTCTGTTCAGGTAACAGTATCCTTACACGAAATTCCTTGTCCTTGAAATATAAAGCCAAAAGAAAGGAAATAATTATTATACAATCCATGGCGACCCTAGTTCCTATTTGTTAATGTCAATGACAGCAATGTTCTTTTAACCCAATTTACATGACATCAGCAAGAAAAATTAAAAACGCATAAGTTCCATTAAAGCAAATTAAGTGCAACGGAACCTTGATTATCTGCCAAAGAGTGGACCAATCCCTCACTGATGGATACCAAATTGGTGGGTGACTGAGATCTCCCAGCAGTACTTCTCTCTGTTGGCAAAAATCGACTGATTTATCACAACTCTTCCAGGCACCTTCCTATAACTCCAGCTGCCAGACAATTAGAACTAGTTGAAAACACTCCTTCAAAAATGATCACAGCCATCCAGATGAATGTTAAAGGCTATATGCACTCACCCGCACTGTTGAGTGGAGCTACCAATCTTAATACTAATAGAAAATGTGTCTGCTTAACTGCTCTTCTGTATTCGTGAGCAGGGTGGTTCAAGCTGACATGTTCAGGACCTGCTCTGTTCACTATTGCAGAAGTGCATTTAAACGGGCAATATCTCTAACAACTTTGGAGTCTGCAGTTCCTCAGAGATTAGTGCTGCAAAAACTGCTGATACAATAACTGAAGGTCAACACATACTATTGTTAGCACTGATTTATGTAGCTGGGGCGGGTGGGGGGAACACTGATCACCACAGGAGAAGCATTTTATCTATGTTTCATAGGTCCAGTGGCTGAAGTTACAGGCAATTCTGTAACACAGCTCAATGGTTCAGTACCAACTAATATTGGAGCAAACCAATTGAAATGTAAGAAGAAATGCTGGCAACCCAACTACCATTGGTCTCCCAATATCCAAAGAAATTCTCAAATCAGGAATCCAGTTAGTTAAAGAAAGCTTGGACTTTGGAGGTTATGCCATACCAGGTGAACACAAATTACTGTAGAACTAATAAATGACAATTCTGTTCAACCAGCATGACATAAATAAACAGTGTGCAACTTACAGAATTAGATCACTATAATGTCCCTTTTTAAATGAGAAGGTTATAAAATACTTTTAAATTGAACTAAAGCAAAGTCATGTTTTGCCAGCACTCAGATATCTAGTTCCACAATAGCAAGTGAAGTAGGCATTCAGTATATGTTCGTTACAATGTGTTAACTCAACATTATTACAATTACGCAGCTCTTCCTTGAGGCTTTTCTCTGGTTATTGATGCTCTGTAACTACAAAGCTGAAAAAAAAAGTCTTTTTATGAAGAGCTTCCAACTCACTTAGGCGGCTCTAGGCCAAGTCCATATCCAACAAACTGCTCTGAAAACTCTGCTCAAATTTTGCCAATTGTGACAAACTGCTCCACTGCAGCTGAGACAATCCACAACATTCTAAAATAATCAACATTCTAAAAAAAAAAGTCAATTCCCTATCTCCTAATGATAATGGATCCTTTAAAAAATTCCAGAATCCAGATCCACATCATCGCCAAAAATTAATCAGTTCTTCCTTGGGCCATACCCTATCTATGTACCAAGTTTCATCGTTTATTGATTACAGACAAACAGGGGTGAAATCTTTACCTCTGCCCACTTTCAGTAGTGAGGGTAATTAAAGAAAATCTCACAACAAACTTCATTCTTTGAAAATCATCAGCAAAAAGAAGTAGTTTAGCTTCTGGGAAGTTGGGAACAAATACTTCTGGGGCAAAATTTTCCCGTTGGTGTGCAGGGGCGGGCCCTGCACATAAAATGATGCACGGTGACATCGGGTGAGCTTCCCGGCACCACCGTGATATTTCGCTGGGTGGGCACGCAATGATGTCCGACACATGCCCGCCATTAATTAACAGGCCAGTTAAGGCCCTTGACTCCCCAATCAACACCAATTTTTTGGCGCCCGTGCAATCTTGGCGTCGGCACACGGGCGCAACAGGCAGGTGGGTAGGATATATATGTATAAACCTTATCCACGAGCGGGATAAGAGGGCTCACTGAGGTCGCGAGTGTGCACAGTCAAGTATTTATTTATGAAAGTTTTTATAAACTTGCCTGTGTAATCTGCCTCCGCACATCAATGGGAAAATTCTGCCCCAGAAATATTTGTTCCCAACTTCCCAGAAGCTAAACTACTTCTTTTAGCTGATGATTTTCAAAGAATGAAGTTTGTTGTGAGATTTTCTTTAATTACCCCCACCACTGAAAAAGTGGGCGGAGGTAAAGTTTTCACCCCTGTTTGTCTGTAATCAATAAATGATTAACATTCTTCAAAACACATACCAGCTGCTTTTTTTGGACTCTTTAACCTTTAGGTCAGCACTTTGCAGTGAGTAATCTTCTCTGGGCCTGCAGGTTTCAGGAAGCCTTCCCTTAGCCTGGGAATGGGAGCTGAACTCTCCACTGGAGGCTGCTCCTCTGAGGAGGAAGGGAGGGCTAGAAGGGGGAGGAGGCCAGGAGTGCACATTCAGCCTCCAGGGGAGCCACCTTTGGAAGGTCAAGCGCTGGCACAAGGGGCACAGGGCCAAGAGGAAGTCCAAGGCGGAAGGGGCTGCAGAAGACACCACTATCCTGCTGCCAGGGTTTACAAGTGGCAAAGCAGCTACCTCAATATGTCTGAGGTGTAGTGCCGCAGGAGTCTCTGTCTCTCAAGGGAGACAGTCAACTACATCTGTCAGATGAGAGGCCCTGAGATCTCCGCTAACTGTGTGGGTGGACACCCCATGCCAGTGGCTCTAAAGGTCACAGCTGCCCTCAACTTCTATGCTTCTGGCTCCTTCCAGGGGTCGGTGGGTGATCTTTGCAGTGTATCCCAATCAGCTGTCCACACTTGTGTCAAGCAGGTTACAGGTGCTCTGTTCAGGCGTGCATTAGCCTCCATCCACTACCATTGGGACCAGGCAAGCCAGACACAGTGAGCCAGAGGCTTCGCGGCCATTGCTGGCTTCCCCCATGTCCAGGGTGCAATAGACTGCACACGTGGCCATCAAGGCACCAAGGAGCCCGGTGCCTTCGTCACCGGATGCAGATCACAGGATGCAGATTCTGCAAGTCTGTGCAAGGTACCCAGGCAGCTCCCATAACGCCTACATCCTCAGACACTCCCAGGTGCCGGGGCTCTTCAGTGCTCCAGCCCGGCTGGATGGATGGCTGCTGGGTGACAAGGGCTATCCCCTCAGAAGGTGTCTCATGATGCCTCTCCGCCATCCAAGAACAGAAGCTGAGCAGCGGTACAATTGGAGCCACGCCTCCACAAGGGTTGTGGTGGAGAGAACCATCAGTCTTCTCAAGATGCACTTCTGATGCCTGGACCACACAGGGACTGCACTCCAGTACCTTCCAGATCGTGTCTCAGTGATAGTGGTTGCATGCCGCGGTCTCCACAATCTTGCACTGGAAAGGGTGGACGCTGTAGACGATGAAGACATCGATGCTGTGGCTGCACACGATGAGTCCAGCAGTGAGTCTGAGGATGAGCACGCACAAGGAATTGATGAGGGGGTAGACGCTGACCCGGGCATACTGCAGGGACATTGGGACATCCGGGAGGCTTTAATCCAACGAACCTTCAGCTAGCACACCACAGATGGACCACCAGGACAAGGCTGGGCTGTAGGCTTGATAATCGACACCTAAGTGCAAAATCTGACAGTCAAATAGGACCTTGTTAATAAAGCTGAATGTCCAACAAAGCACTCATTAGTTTTGGAAACCATACACATGCAGAAGAAAAGAGACACCCTCAGCCATGGTGACATATCCGAATTTAATATGTCAAGCAATCCAACTTATTCCAAAAAAGAGATTAGTGTTACAAAAAAAAACAAATCACAAGGACCTCATCTCAGGCCAACATGAAAGCACCAGTGAAAAACCCGTGGTGTACCTAAGGTGCCTTAAGCTTTCGTTTATGGGTGCTACGTCTTGTGCTGCCCCATCGCTCGAAGTGGCATCTGAGACAGCCTGCTGACTCTGCTGTCCTGTTGGTCTCGATGACCTTGGCAGTCATCCTCCGGCCCGTGGAGCCTGTGCTGGCCCCGCCCGGGAGGGAGGTGGCAGTTCCACAGCTGGCATCTCCCCAGTCGTCGCAGCCTCAATGGATCGCAGAGTCTCTGGGAGAGGGCGGAGGAGCTGCCACCCTCATCCAGAGCGCCCTGAGAGGTGCCCGCAGAAACGCCAGGCAGCTACTGTGCCAATATGAGGTCACTTCAGATCTCCCTGCTCACTGTGGATGGATGTGCACCAAGCTGGAAAAGTTGATTCCCAAACCATCTCCCACGCTGGCACTGACCAGCTGAGGTCAATACCGATGTGAGGGCTTGCTGGTCAGAGCGCATTCCCAGGAAGCCCTGACAGGTTTCCTGGAGTAGCATCTCCATGAGAGTAGTCATTCTCCCCATGGAGGACACTTGGCACTTGGAAATGTGGCTCATTACTTCGGCAATCATCCGTGTAGACCCCTCCACCACAGAGACCAAGCCAAGCATAGCCTCATGTATCTCCCCCAGATGATCCCGCACACCCAGCCACATTTCCTGCACCTGCTGCATCATAGACAACTCCAGAGGCACATCATCAGGCACCGAATGAGCATGTGCCTGGTTCCCTGCAGTCCTCTGACTGCTGGTGCCATGGGCACTCTCTGTCTCTGCCAGCTCTTCCAGCGACTGTGAAGTGCCCTCACCGCTGTACCCCTGGACACTAGCCGATGTGCGAATTCCCACTGAGGTGCTAGTATCTGCGCTGGTGCCTGCCTGGCAGGGATGGTGTGATGCTGGTGAGACTTCAGGACCCTCAAGTGTGAGTGGGGGCTTTTGCTCCTCCTCCCGGCCCTGCTCCACTGATGCTGAAAGGAAGAACAAGGACAGTGGATCAGTTAACGTGGAGACAAAGTCAAAGTGCATCCCTGTCCCCTGATCATTATACACTCATCCTTCCATAGCCAATGGTCAAGCCATGTTGCAAAATTAAATCAATTAACATTCAGCACTGCCATGGCTGTTGGGAGAACAATGCTGACCTCACTGTTGGGCATAAATACCTGGCTGTGGCACCCCAGCCTCACTGACGCCAGCGGACCTTGGTGCATTGTGCCTCTCCAGATCCAGGGCCTCCTGCTCGAAGTGGCTAAGAATGGCTAACTGCGCCTGGCCGCCACCAGTCCTCGCACACTCTGCTGCGTTATTAGCATTCTTCTCCTGAAAATGAGAGAAGGGCATTGATTTGTGTAAATTGTACATGGACTCTCTTCGCACACGGCCCACACCAACCAGAGTGGGGCATATCAGGGCTCCAGTGCCTCCTCACCCCACTGGTGCCGAACACTCACACAAAGATGCTAGGCCTGCTTCCCCACCCCACCCCCCCGGACACATGCTGCCTACATCACATTAGGAACCACACGGTATATCCTTCCATAGCAAGGAGGCACAAGCAAGTAGAGCGCAGAACGCAGATGATTCATTGCCACGCCACATTGAAGCTCCCCTTCAAGCATGTCATCACCTTGAATTGGACAAGTCCTGGAGTTCAAACACAGTGCCTAAGAGCAGCTCCTCCAGGTTGCCCCCAAACCATTCATGTGGGACTCAGGGTAACACATGCTGCAGGAGCAAAACACATCTCTTCATCGCTCTCTCAGGCTGACCTCAGCATGGGCAGTATCTGCTGGCTCACCCAGCAAAGGACCAATGCCATCAATTATTCAATGCAGTCACTACACTCAAACTTGGCTTGGGGGAGGGGGTGGCAGCATGGTAATCACCCTGCCAGAGGGCAACAAGTTGTTGAAGTGCTTGCGACACTGGATCCAGGTGCGTCGCACCATGTCACGGGAGCTCACCATCTCCTCCCAGGCACGTTTTGTCATGTTGGTGAGGCCTCCTCCTCCCGTCCTGGGGAACCAGCACCTCCCACCGTGCTAACACCTCTTCAAGGAGAGCAGCAAGGCAGTCATCCGAAAAACAAGGGACACACTGACCCTACCCTCCAGCCTTGCCAGCTCCGCTGGCCCACCCTCCGGACTGGCCTGCTCACCAGGAGCACCCTGGTCAGCTCTTCCACTTGCCATTGTGAGCAGCCTTGCAAAGGCTGCCAGCGCATCATATAATCAGGTCGCCGGGTCGCCACTGGACCCAGTGGACAATGCACTCCCGCCGCCCGCCCGCTCCCACTATCCTCAGGAGTCGCGTATTTAGGCCCGCCCACATAAAATGGCCACAAGGGCGGCAAACAGGCCCATGCCCACCTCCCAGCCAATCAGAAAATTCAGCCCCTGTACATTTTGTATGGGAGTGCAAATGAGCTTCCTGAACAATGAGTAAAAAAAACTCCATAATAAAAACAGAAAATTCTGGAAAAACTCAGCAGGTCTGGCAGCATCTGTGGAGAGATAAAGAGAGTTAGCGTTTTGAGTCTATATGACTCTTCTTCAGATCTGCTGAGTTATATGGGCTCAAACCATTAGTTCTCTTTCTGGCTCCACAGATGCTGCCAGACCTGCTGAGTTTTTCCAGCATTTTCTGTTTTTATTTCAGATTTACAGCATCTGCAGCATTTCACTCTTATAAAAATCTCTTTTAGCAGCTTTCAAAATATCTTTGTTAGGCATCAGCAATAAAAATCACAAAGTTTCAGAATAGTTTTCCACAATAAGAGCGCAGAAAATTGCTCCTCAGTAGGCTAAAGGAATTACGTTTTATTCAATGCTAACATATCTCTGTTTGCGCTGGGATATATTAATTGAAACTCGTGCTTCAAAACAGCACTCACAGAGATAGAACGATTTCAACAATAAAAACAAAGAATGCTGGAAATAGCAGAACAGACAGCATCTGTGGAGAGAAACACAGTTAATGTTTCAGGTTGATGACTTTTCAACAGAAGAAAGATAGAAAACTAATCATTTTTGAGCCAATAAAAGAGGGAGAGGGGGCAAGAAGTACAAAAGGGAATGTCTGTGATTGGGTGGGGAGGTGGAGAGATATACTAACAAAAGACTTAATGATGAAAAGATCAAAGAGAGTGGTAACGGGTCCTGTAAAGAAACAAAGATTATGTCCAGATGAGGCATAAATGGCTACATAGCAGCCATCTGGATGCAACATAAAGGGATAAAGAAAGAAACAAGCCTGCAAAAAAAAACTTAAAAGAAAATCACATAGAAAAAGATGGGGGCAAAGTTGTTGAATTCAAGGTTCAGTCCAGAAGGGTGTAGAGTGCCAAGACATAAGATGAGGTGCTGTTCCTCGAGCATCTGTTGAGCTTCATCGAAACACTTGTCTCAGGCCATAGACTGAAATGTCAGAGTGGGAGCAGGGTGGAGAACTAAAAAGACAAGCAACAGGAAGCTTGGGTTCACGCTTGTAGACTGAATGGAGATGCTTCCCAAAGCAGTCAATCAATCTGTGTTTTGTCTCCCCATGTAAAGGGGGCCACATTGTGGGCAGTGAATACAATATATTAAATTGAAAGAAGTACAAGTAAATCATTGTTTCACTTACAAGAAGTGTTTGGGGCTTTGGATGGTAATACCTGAAGAACTGTAAAGACAGGTGTTGTATCTTTTGAGCTTAAATGGACAAGTGCTGCAGGGAAGGGACAGAGTGTTAGGGGGTGACTGAGGAGTGGACCAGAGTGTCGCGGAGGGAACAGTTCCTTCAGAATGCTGAGAGGGGAGGATGCGTTTGGTGGAGGCATCACGATGGAACTGGCAGAAAGAGGATGATTCGTTGAATATGGAGGCTGATGGGGCAGAAGTAAGGATGAAGGGAATCCTATCATGGTTCTGAGAGGGAGAGAAAGGGTGAGAGCAGAAGTCTGCGAAATGGAATGGATGTGGAGGGCCTCATCAATCATGCTGGGTGGGAATCCTCAATTGAAGAAAAAGAAAGACATATCACAAGCACGTGTGGAAGGTTGCACTGTCGGAACAAATGTGACTGAGACAAGGAAACCGGAAGAATGGAATGGAGTCCTTACAGGATGGAAGTTGAGGAAACATAGTCAAGGTAGCTGTGGGAGTCTGTGGCTTATAGTGAATAACAGTTGACAGCCTATCTACAGAAATGGAGTCAGGGAAGTCAAGGGAAGGAAGGGAAGGGAAGGAAAGGGTTGGAGACGGAACAGCTGAAGGTGAGAGAAGGGTGGAAATTAGAAACAAAGTCAACAAAATTTTCCAATTCATGGCTAGAGCAGGAGGCAGCACCGATATAGTCATCAATGTGCTGGGAAAAAACAAATGTTGACTGAATAATGAATGTTTCATATATCTCACCAAAAAGGAAGGAATAGCAGGATCCTTTTTTAGGGTCCATGGGAGCACCTTTTATTTGGAGGAAGTGTGTGGAGTTGAAGGAGAAGTTGTTAAAACTGGGAACATGCTAGACAGGGGGAGGAAGGTGGTGGTGGATGGGGACTGGTTGGACCATCATTCAAGGAAGAAGCAGAGGCCATCATGATGGGGGACGGAGGTACAGAGGGAATGGACATCGATAGTGAACAGAAAACAGTTAGGCAAGTGGAAACTGTCAAAGTTACATCGGAAGAGTCATAGATGTTGGTAGGAAGTGACTGTACAAGGGGACAAAAAAATGATGTTGAGATAGGAAGAAATAAGTTGTGTGCAGGAAGGGCTGAAACAATGGGATGATCAGGTCAGTCTTGTATATGGATTTTGGGAACAAGGTAGAAGTGAGCTGTTTGGGGTTGGGGGACTGTGAGGTTGGAAGTTGTGGAGGGAAGATCTCCAGATGAGATGAGGTCAGTGACAGTTTCATGTCGGCAGTTCTCAACAAAAAGGTCTAGGAAAGGTATGAGGCCAGAGGGAGGGGTCCAGGTGGAGGGGGAATATTGGGGAAAGGTGAAGGGATCCGTTAAGGGAAGACTCTTGGTCAAAGATGTAGGCACAGAGGCAGATTTCAAAATAATTTCAAAACAATTTTTGTTTTAAATCTAAACCAGACAAATAACTCTTACAATTTAGTACTAATCCCTACTCCTCAATTCTCTTTTAAGCCATTCAATTACTGGAAATATGAAAATGGAAAACTGTTGAAACATTTTACTCTACATAGGTGATTCTGTATTCCCGCAATTCCCGTGATTGCAGGAAGTGTGGGGCAGAAAATGGGAATAAAATGTATGCCATCTCTGTCCTGAGTTCTGAGTGCAAATTTAAAACAAAGGTTTTTAAAGGGTGTGTGGAAGCATAGCTAAGAAGTTACGTGACAGAATACAGAGAGGGTTAGCTAATGGACATTTTACAGACAGGAAAATTTCTACTTAGAGTAGAGTCCGCTGGTAATCAGTTTTGGAATTGCTACTCTTATCGCTAAATAACTTTTATAAAAGTGATCTGAACTTGGGTATGGGGAGCATAGTATCAAAATCTGAGGGCAAAATAAAACAGGGAGCTTGGTTAATTGAAGGCAATTATTAACAACTCCAGGAGGACATGGGGAAATAGGTAGAAAGATGCCAGGTAAAAATGCAAAGACAAGTAAGGAAAGGAAATAAATACAAACCTAGTTTTAAAAAGTGGTAAAACATGGAAAGGAACAGAGGAACAAGAAATTTTAGGGACGTCTTTAAAAGTGGGAGAACAAATCAATAAAGTTATGGTATAAAAAACAGCGTTTGGTATCCTAGATTTCATAAATAGAAGCAGAGTACAGAAGCGGAAGTGATGCTCAATCTATACAAATCATTAAGAATGATGTTAAAGCCACAGAGACAGTGCACAAGAGATGAACCGGGGTGAGAGGGTTTAATCACAAAGAGACTAGAGAAACTGATGCTCTTTTCATTAAAATGGAAAAGATTAAGAGGAGATCTGAAAGAGATGTTCAAATTATGAAGGTTTTTGAAAACAAATAGGGAAAAGCTATTTCTACTGATCAATGAGTCAGTAATCACAGCACACAAATACAAGATCATCACCAAAAGTGTGATGGAAAAAGTTAGAGCAATGGTTTATTAAATGCATCATGTCAGGAGATATTCTACTTGAATGGATCATTCCAAGCACAATGCATTTAAAAGGAAAATGGTAAATATTCGAAAAGAAAAATTTAAAAGGGTAAATAGAAAGGGTAGAATTGGTTAGAGCATATAGCATTTTTGGGCATGATAAACTGAATGAGTTTTCCTGAACTGTACAATTCTATGGAGTGGGGTAAGATGGTGGGAGTGGGGAGGAATTGTAGAGAGAAAGAAAGAAAGGGAAAAATGTATTTTTCCCCCAATTACCACACATTCTCTCTTACAGTAATGTTCTCCACAAACTACAATTCTATCTTGTTAGTGCTGCTCGTATTTACCAAGCACTTCTAACATAGGTACTGTACCTTAACCATAATGAAGCCATCAAAGACAGTCTTCTGTTTGTTCTGAGGCAATAGAAGTGGGCATTCATTGATCAGACCATCATATTCAGTCATGGTTTACCAAAAAGATAAATATCTGGAAGATAATAATATGAATGGAAACAAAGATGTATTTTATTTACCAAAATACTTCGAAAGCTGAAATACAATTGCAGAGCTATTTTTTACAAATGAAAACAACTTCAAAAATTAAAAAATTATATTCCATGCCAACTGATACAAAATGCATCAAGAGAGATAAAGCAACTCCCCTACGCCTCACCACCACCCTGAATGCACCACATGGTATTTTCCTCTCCTGTTAAATAATAACTACAAATACTCTTGGAACCCAATAAAAATAATTACTAATGTTAATGAATGCTCAACCTCAAAACATTATGGCCAGGATTTTACATTCGGCGAACAGGAGCGGGCATGCCAATAATTGATAGGCCTATTAGGCCATTAAGCAAGTAATTAATATTGATGTTACGCTGCCTGTCCAACCTTATGGTTGGCGGGTAGGCAAAAAGGCCAAGTGGACTTTACGTTATTTAGGAATCCTCATCTACGAGTGGAATGAGGTTTCCTAATTCTTTTACAAATTAAATAAAAACTTTCTGAAAAATAAAAACATGTCCTATCTCATGAGACATAATCACGAGAGGACATGTTTCATTAAATTTTTATTGCATTTATTTATTTTTTCAAAAAGCGCTTCAATCAGGGGGATAGAAGCGCTCTTTCGCACGCATGCACAAAAGAGCGTTGGACCCGACTCTCCCTCCTCCTCCCCACCCACACAGGTGGTGGGATCCCTGCTAGAACATGAAGGGACTTGGCCTCTTGGCGAGGATACTGTTGGGCTTGGCCACAATGTGTCACTTCCGTCACGAAAATCAAGTAGCCCATTGACGCCTCACTGGCAAGGTTCATACGTGCAGAACAGTCTTTTACGGAAAGTACAAAAGCAGGGGTTCCCAAACCATGGACCATGGTCCCACTGCTGCTTGCGTATTATGCTGGGCGGGCCTTAATTGACCCGCCCGCGTAAAATGGCGGTGCGGAGCTGATCATGGATGGCAGTCAGCTCCTCAACAGACCCAGCCCGTTCCTGCCGAGCCCGCCCGACGGAGGGACCTTTCAGGCCCATATACATTTTACACTCTGACACACACACTCTGACACACACACACTCTGACACACACACACTCTGACACACACACACTCTGACACACACACACTCTGACACACACACACTCTGACACACACACACTCTGACACACACACACTCTGACACACACACACTCTGACACACACACTCTGACACACACACTCTGACACACACACTCCGAACAGAGAATAAACTGGCAATCAAATCCAGATATATTCATAATAAACTTCTAAGAGCAACGTGAATTTTTTATCCTTCCATGATCGTGACAACAATAGTATAAAACACTGATAGGTGGTGCCTGCTCTTGCGTCCGCCAGGAGCGATCATCATTTTAAACTCAAATCTTCTCTGCTGGCATGGCAATGGGGTTGTTCTAATCATACTAAGCTAAACATGGGAGAGGTTACAACAAAAAATGTCTCACTGCAATTTATTTTCCCCTCTCTAGGATCCCTGCTAGAACATGAAGGGACTTGGCCTCTAGGCGAGGATACTGTTGGGCTTGGCCACAATGTGTCACTTCCGTCACGAAAATCAAGTAGCCCATTGACGCTCACTGGCAAGGTTCATGCGTGCAGAACAGTCTTTTACGGAAAGTACAAAAGCAGGGGTTCCCAAACCATGGACCATGGTCCCACTGACTAGATTTTGGGGTCACAAGCTCTGCAGCAACAATGGTAGCCATGGAGCTTGAACTGAGTTTTGACAGCTGCAAGGCCCCTTTAAATATGTTTGTTGTTTTTTCTGAGTGGGTGTGGCTTCATATCTGTTCTCAAAGGGCCCAATTACTGCTATAACCACAGCCTGCAAAAATGCGGATCTTCCCTTTTCCCAGGGCAAACCCAGCAATCTTAAATACACCTGCAAACTCCACATCTGCCCCCCACAACCCTGAGGTCAATAGCTTGCTAACCCACCACTTTTCACTCTGGGTTCACATGAAGTCGGAGGCAGTAAAATGGGGTCAGATCAGGAAAAAATTTGGGAAGCACTGTTCTCAAGGGCTGCCAGCGCCTGTGAAATTGTACCCCAGTAAAAGTTGAGGGAGAAAAGGGAGAAACACTGATTTAAAAATTCTTATAAGTCTCAAAACAATCCCTGAAACCTTATTTATTCTGGGAATTATGATTCCATATTGCTACAGCTTTCCTCACATGGGCATAAGAAATAGGAGCAGGAGTGGGCCACAGTCCCTCAAGGCTGCTCAATCATTCAATATCACGGCTGAACTTTTAAATCAATTCCATTTTCCCATCTTATCCTCATATCCTTTGATTCCCTTAGTTTCCAAAAATCTACCGATATCAGTCTTGAATATACTTAATCCAGGAGCATGCACAGTCCTCAGGGATACAGAATTGCAAAGATCCACAACCCACGAGTCTTATGGATGCCATACAAACTCCCCGATTTACTTTCATGCTCCTTCAGGTATTTCCCTAAGAATGGGGACCATGAGCTTCCATTGGATTGGTCTGTGATTGTGCTAGCAAAGTACTGCAGTAGCTTGTCATTGCCTTCTGCAGTATGGCTGATCAGGAAACTCTCCCACTCTTTCCAACTGCCATCAAGATAAGGGCACCTCAGGTGAAAAGATTAAGGCCAGGATATCGAGGTCGGCAAGCTGGGGGTGCTGAGGCCCACCTGCTGACATGTAAAATTATGCGGGAAGATGTCAGGTGGAACTCCCGACATGACCCTGCGTCATTTCAATTTTCAGGTCGGCGGGGGCACAGCCGAATCAGCTGTGCACCCGCCGACCTGTCAACGGCCTATTGAGGTCATTTAAAAACTAATTCAAGTAATTAATGGACCTGCCCGTCCAACCTTAATGTTGGCGGGCAGGCCGGGAGCCTTGGCGGGCTTAAGAAAAAGCATTAAGCCTCATCCATGGGAGGGATGAGGTTTCATGATTGTTTTTAAAAATTTATTAAAAGTTTGATTAAAAGTGATGGACGTATGACATGAGGGGACATGTTAGGGAAATTTTATTTTTGTACATTGACCATTTTTAAATTTGGCACCAATCTCCCTGAGGCAGCACCTAGCCTCAGGGGGATGAGTGCGCTCTTCTTTGCGCATGCGGACATCACACTGGTCGGGCCTTAATTGGCCCGCCCACATAAAACGGGGGGAGGAAATTCTTCCCTAAGTGAAAACCATGGTGTTGGAACATCGACCATTTATGATTTGAAGTTACTTAAATTTTATGCGGACAGCGATATGCCCAAATTAGTGAATAATAGAAAAACGCTTTTTCTGCATGAGCAATCTATGGCAGATTAAGCGTTATTAGAGTGGGTCAAGCAGCGTCAGAGTGAAAAATATCCATTGGATCACTTTATAATCATGGCCCAAGCAAAAATGTTGTATGGGAAGAATTTTCGAGTCAGCGAGCGGGGGCGGGGCCCCGCTCGCCAATGCGTAAAATGGTGCATGATGAAGTCAGGCGTGCATCCCGACATCACCGCGCATCATTTAGATCATCAGTTTGACCCATTAAGGAAGTGATTAAAGTTGTTAAGAATGCTGCCTGTCCAACCTTAAGGTTGGCTGACAGGCAAAGAGCCCAGGCAGCCTTCACATTTTTCATGAAACCTCTTCCATGGAGGGGGGAGGGGGGCTGAGGTTCCAAGGAGGGTTTATTAATTAAATAATTAATTAATGTTACAGTTTCACATGAGGGGACATGTCCTTAAATTTTATTTTTACCTTTCTTCAATGTTTCATAACTTAAACTAATCTCCCTGAGGCACCATCACGTGAGATTTCTGCGCTCTTTCACCCACAAGAGCGCAGGCCCTGACTCAGGGAAATTCCCCTCCGGCCCGCACGGGAATGCTCAGTACTTCCGGGTGCACGTCACACTGGGCAGGCCTTAAATGGCCCGCTCACGTAAAATGGCGGCAGGGCCCCAATCAGGGGCGCCCATCGGGTGTGCGCCAGCCCCCGCCTGTCCCCACATAACCCACCACGACAGGGGGAAATTTCTGCCCCATGAACAGTTAGGTCTAACAATGCCATGTGAATGCTCATCAGGATGATATAACACGTTTCAAAAACACCATGGTGTACGTCTACTGAAAGTATGCAGTGAAAAAGCTTCAGCTGACCATGAAGCTGCAGAGGCATAATTAGATAAATTTTCCATGGACTGAATTTTCCGGCTGACGTGCGGGTGGCGGGGCTGGCACATCAGCGCTTAAACTGTCGCGCCTGCGTCCCTATGTCAGCACGTGGCATCGCAATGTTTAGATCGGCGGGCGCGCTGTGCAGCGCGATGCGGCCCGCCATTAATTAAAGGCCTTGTTAAGGCCATTGAGTCACCAATCGACGAGGATTTTGAGGAGCCCGTGCGAACTTCGGCTCGGCGCACAGGCCCAACCGGCAGCCGGGTAAGTGATTTTTTAACGAACCTCATCCAGTATCCAGTGGCGAGATGAGGTTTGATATCGGATTTAAAAGTTTAATAAAGGTTTTGTGTACTTCATTAACATGTCCCATCTCCTGTGACTTTTTCACATGAGAGGGACATGTTCATGATTTTTTTATTGTTCTATTTTCATTCTTTCACAGCCTTTCAACGATCTCCCTAAGGCAGCACTT
Source organism: Carcharodon carcharias (assembly GCF_017639515.1). Taxonomy (NCBI): domain Eukaryota; kingdom Metazoa; phylum Chordata; class Chondrichthyes; order Lamniformes; family Lamnidae; genus Carcharodon; species Carcharodon carcharias. Next base: position 169,352,724 of record NC_054468.1, on the reverse strand, counting down.
AGCCTCAGGAAGATGTGCGCGCTTTCACACGCATGCACGAAAGAGCTCACTCTTGCTTTTAGGGAATCCTCCCCTGCCCACACAGGAACTGCATAGCGCTTCCCGTCAGGCGTCACACTGGGTGGGCCTTAATTGGCCTGCCCACATAAAATGGTGGCGGGGCCCATTTTGGCAGCGACGATCAGCTGCCTGCCCACTGCCGAGTCAATCGGGCCTGCTCGCCCATCAAGGGCAAAATTCATCCCCATAATATCGGAAGAAGGTCCAACAGCAGAGCTAGTGTACACTGCTGATGAGATCATATTTTATTGGAGGCAGGTCCCAGGAAAACCTATGTAACTGCGGATGAAACATCACCAATGGGATTCAAAGATTCCAAAGAATGGCTTACTGTATTCGGATGTTCAAATGTAGCAGGAAGCCACAGGTATAAATTACTTATCTGAAAAGTCAGAATTCTATATCTTTCAAGGGGATCAGGGTTTTTTCTGTTGTTTATGAGTTCAATAAGTGAACGTGGATGACAAGACCAATTTTCCTTGACTGGTAGGAGAACCATTTTGTTCCTGAAGCCAGGGCTCTTTGTCAGTCTGAGAGTCTTCCTGGGGGGCTGCACAATTATGTTATTCCTTGATGATTGTGCTGCACATCCCAATACAGTACTCTTCATCAGAGATAATGGGCAGAATTTAGCCCTCGACGGGCAGGCGGGCCCCACCGGCTCAGCGGCAGGCGAGCAGCTGGCCGCCGCCGAAGCGGGCCCCGCCGCCATTTTGGGTGGGCAGGCCAATTAAGGACGGCCCAGCGGCCTACCCAACAGGAAGTAGGGGGGGAATCCACATCTGTCAAAGTGCGCTCTTTCGTGCATGCGCGTGAAAGAGCGCACTGCTCCCTGAAACTAAATGCTGACTCAGGGAGATTACTGACAGCGCTTCAAAGTTTAAAAATAGAAAAATTAAAAAATAGAAAAATTAAAAAATTAACATGTCCCCCTCATGTGACAATGTCACACAAGATGGGACATGTTAATAAATATGACAAAGTTTGTTAAAGTTTTTTTTAAAACAGACATGAAACCTCATCCCGCCAGTGTATGACGTCTCATGTATAATCAGGAACCCGCTGGAGTTCCTGGCCTGCTCACCAGCCTTAAGTTTGGACGGGCAGGGCCTTTAATTGTCTTAATTATCCTGTCAATGGCCTCAATTAGCCATTGACAGGTCGGCGGGCAGACAGCTGATCACGCAGTCCGCCTGCCTTCCTGAATATTTAAATGGAGCGGGATGACGACGGGGATTCCACCGGACGTCATCCCGCGTCGGCGAGCAGGCCCCGCCCCCAATGGGAAAATTCTGGCCGATGTTTTCGGAGTTTATTTGCCCCCCCAACTGTACATCCTTCATCCAGCCCTTGGGCCAAGGCATTCTGCAGGCAGTCAAGACCAGGTATAAGGCAGAATTCATGCACAAAACGTTCACTGCATGCAACAGAGGCTTGGGAATTAAGGAATTCCAAAAAGAATTCAATGTAAAAGATGCACGCTGGAGTTCTGCGAAGGCCTAGGTCAACGTACCCCAAGATATTTTGCGAATAGGTGGTGGCCATTTACCATGTCCCTAAATGGTGAAGGTGAAATTGAACCTGATTTTAGTGGTTTCCGTGTGTGTGAGGAGAAAAAATGTTGTTGAAAATTTATTGATATATGCAAAAGATTTGTCATGTGCTGAAGCCAAGTTATTGGATGACGAAGCTGTTAAGGATTGTCTGATATTGACAATGATGCTCCAGTTCACCTCCAGCTCAGACGGTGAAATATGTGACATGGCCATGAATAAGAATAAAGAGAATGAGTGTGATAACGATGACAATGAAAATGGTGCATTGGACAGGAAAAAGTGTCTATTGACAGGTACATAAGCATTATGGAGGAATTGATTCGTATGATGGAACAAAAGAGCTTCATTACTGAGCAGCATGTTATGTGGGTTTACAAAATACAAGAGGTGTTCCTGAAAGAAAGGCTCACATACTTGAAACAACTTAAGCGGCAGGACTTATTTAAAAGAAGTACAACAGAGCCTGAATCTTTGACTTCCACAGCCTGTGCCTGTAAAGCAGCTAGCACCCCAGACATTCCCTCTGATGCTGACTCTTTCAATTGAGATGCCATTTACAAAAGTAAAATAATAAAGTAATAAAACAATAAAAGTAAATAAAAGCCTTTTAGTCTTTGTTTCTCATTCTTTTTTCATATTATGAAAGTGCACCATACGGGACCTAAAATCCATAAAATCCCTAGATCTGGAACACATCTGGTCCTGAATGTCCTGGGATCTGGTGCCTGTATTCACTCCTGTTAGACCTTCTTTGATGATAGATTAATAAAAAGTGAAATGCTGAACAAAACCTGCAAATTTATTGTGGCTTAAAATCTGTTGTTTTCCTTTTCTTTTGCTGTCAATCTCTTCAGAAAAACGGTAAACTATGCTTAATAATGCACTTATAATGACGAAGGATATCAGTGCAGGGAAATTAAACACTTTTTGATTACAGGCAGTTGTATGAAGTAACCCTACAGCCAGATGCTCAGTAGCAGTTCCAACTCCAACTCTTCTCCTCCCACCTCCTTACCCACCGTCCAACCCAATCAGCCACATTAAATGCGGTGCAGGCCCAGGTCTACAAAGTGACTGAATTGAGACTGCCTAAAAATCTTTTAATTTCAAATCCTAGCAACTAAAGTAAAATGGAGAAACTTTCAACCAATGGCTTAAAACTGGACATGAACCAGTATCCCAATGGTGAAAAAATATTATGCTGACTCACTCACTCTACCGCCCAGCCATCCTCACTAGCCAGTTCTGCCAGGAAATTGTCTGACAGAACTATATATTAAACAATTCCCATTAACAACTGCAGCACAGAAACTGCAGAAAGCTTGCTAAGTAAGCACTCTTTTCCCATATCCATTGTTTGCTGTCCTACATACATCAAAGAACAAAATGACCCAAATTTTGAATTCCACTTGTTGCAATACAAAATGCATTAGCCACATGATGGTAAATTACAAAAAAAAGCTAGTCAAAGAATTCATCTTCTAACAGTCCAAGGACTGATGCAATATCAACTATTACCTGTACAAAGATACAGTAATCAGTTACAGCAAACGTAAGCTCGAGTACGAGGAGTCAATTCCAACCCCTACGCCGACACTTACACCAGCTCACCTACAATCTCCTCCCGCCCCAAGCAAACAAAGTTATATGGGACTGCTTTCAGTTCATGGGCTGAATCTTCTGGCTGACATGCAGTGGCAGGTCACGCAGCATCTGGATGTTTGAGTCGGCGGGCCGCTATGCAGTGTGATGCGCGCCCACCATTAATTAAAGGCCTTGTTAAGGCCATTAAGTCACCAATCGATGAGGATTTTGAAGAGCCCATGCGAACTTCGGCTCGGCGCACGGGCCCAACGGGCAGGCGGGCGGGTGATTTTTTATCAAACCTCACCTGGCGGGATGAGGTTTGATATCGGAATTTTAAAAGTTTAATAAAGTTTTTGTGTATTTCATTAACATGTCCCATCTCGTGTGACATTGTCACACGAGGGGGACATGATAAGGATTTTTTTTTTCTATTTTTAATGTTTGAACAACATTCAGCGATCTCCCTGAGGCAGCACTTAGCCTCAGGGAGATGTGCACTCTTTTGTGCGCATGCGTGAAAGAGTGCACTCTCACTTTTGGGGAACCCCCCCGCCCGCACAGGAAGTGCATAGCGCTTCCCGTTGGGCAGCCCGCTGTGTGGGTCTTAACTGGCCCACCCACTTATAACGGCGGTGGGGCTTGTTTTGGCAGCAGCGATTGACTACCCACCCGCCGCCGAGTCGGTTGGGCCCGCCCGCCCATCAAGGGCAAAATGCTGCCCCAGGTCTAAGTCAGTTCAAAATGGGAAAGAACTACTGCTCCTCAGTTATGAGATGTGTCACTATGCAGGTGAGCAAAAAACATCCTCACAGTGTGGCCAAACTTGCATTCACTTCCTCTTTTTACCTCTGAAAAGCTACAATAGGAAATGCCAAAAAAGGATAGAGATGAGTAGAATTTTTTTCTCTCAGAGGGTTGAGAGACTTTGGACCTCTCTGCCTCCGAAAGCAGTGGGGGCAGTCATTCAATATTTTTAAGGCAGAGATAGATAGGTAGATAAAGGTGGACACCCTGGTCCACTCCTCCATCACCCCCCTACTCCTCAAACCCCTCCTATGACACCACCCCATGCCCATGGAAAAGATGCAACACCTGCCCCTTCACTTTCTCTCTCCTCACCGTCCAAGGACCCAAACACTCCTTTCAAGTGAAGCAGCATTTCACTTGCATTTCCCCCAACTTAGTCTACTGCATTCGTTGCTCCCAATGTGGTCTCCTCTACATTAGAGAGACCAAACGTAAACTGGATGACCGCTTTGCAGAACACCTGCGGTCTGTCCGCAAGAATGACCCAAACCTCCCCGTCGCTTGCCATTTTAACACTCCAGCCTGCTCTCTTGCCCACAGGTCTGTCCTTGGCTTGCTGCATTGTTCCAGTGAAGCCCAACGCAAACTGGAGGAACAACACCTCATCTTCCGACTAGACACTTTACAGCCTTCTGGACTGAATACTGAATTCAACAACTTTAGGTCTTGAGCTCCCTCCTCCATCCCCACCCCCTTTCTGTTTCCCCCTTCCTTCTGTTTTTTCCAATAAATTATATAGATTTTTCTTTTCCCACCTATTTCCATTATTTTTAAATATTTTTAAATCTTTTATGCTCCCCCCACCCCCACTAGAGCTATACCTTGAGTGCCCTACCATCCATTCTTAATTAGCACATTAGTTTAGATAATATCACCAACTTTAACACCTATGTGTTCTTTTGTTCTGTTGTCTGTGACATCTTTTGATGATCTGCTTCTATCACTGCTTGTTTGTCCCTACAACCACACCAACCCCCTCCACTTCTCTTCCCTGACCCAAACCACGCCCCCCCACCCCCCCACACACACACCTTAAACCAGCTTATATTTCACCCCTTTCTTGGATTCACTCAAGTTCTGTCGAAGGGTCATGAGGACTCGAAACGTCAACTCTTTTCTTCTCCGCCGATGCTGCCAGACCTGCTGAGTTTTTCCAGGTAATTCTGTGTTTGTAGATAGATTCTTGTTCGGCAAGGGAATCTAACGTTTTCGGGATAGGTGGAAATGTAGAATTCAAAACACAAACAGATCAACCATAATCTTATTGAATGGTGCAGCAGGCTCGAGGGGCCAAATGGTTTACTTCTGCTCCTATTTCATATGTTCGTCTGTATCGTTGACAAAATGCAGCTGGTAAGTTAAAGCATTAGGGTGATTACGACCAAGAGTCATGAAAGAGTCTGATTTCAAGTGAAATCAGAAAAACAAAATGAAAAAAATAAAGTCCACACAGAAATGGCCTTAATACCACCAAATGAATCTTACTATCTCCCCAAGAACACTGGAATTGCGAGACAATGAATGAGCAAAGATCATCTTTTTCCCCTTCTATGTGAAGAGATCCTAAATTTCTCCAAGGAGGACAAACAAGAAATAACTGGCTCAGGCACTTAAAGGAAGAAGGCTCCCCTGTTATTATTCCTCTTCCTTTCTCAGTGACATGCACCCAAGAACAACACCAGGACACACATTACATTCCTTCCATTAGTTTGGAAGGAGTGTTCTGCAGTCAACATTGTTATGTGCATAGTTTTTGTAAGCTTGCCCTAGGAAACAACCAGCAATCCTGGCAAAAGCAAACAGCACCTCAAAGTATCACGCTCACCGACATCACTCACTGCAAGTTTAAGCACAGCTAATCTACCTTGGGGAAATTAGATAAGAGAATTCGAGAAAGTTGCATTAGGTTACTCACAGTGCATACATGAGGAACAGCTAGGGGCAATAAAGAAGCAGGCACTTGGTGGCCAGAGAAGTTTCCAATGTTCCTTAGCATCAAATTCCATCAATTCAGAACTTTTGAAACCTGCTTATAAGAGAAGTTTGCTGACTGTGCATAATTGTGTCAAGGGGTTCAGAAAGCTAGATGAATGCCTTCAGTGACTTGCTGGACTTTGGGGAATACAGCTACAAGATAAAATTGGGCAGCCTAGTCATGCAGCTATTGCTATTCAAATGGGGAAGATAAAGAACGAATTTGAACACATGAGCAATAGCACGTCAGTCACCTGTTTGATGTGCTGCAAATTAGCATCTATCCTAGATGTCCCCATGGAGCCCTCTGAGCCAAAGACATCACAATTGAGGGCAATGCTGTAACGGTGATGAAGGCTGTCAGCAAATCAATCTACAGCAAATGATATGGCTGCATAATTGCATCCTGAATGAAATGCTTTCAAAGACAGTGACTTTGCAAGCAATGCCATGGTTTATTGACACAGTTGCTTGGATAATAGTGTGCGTGGGTAGTATCAGATTTTCCAGTATATATCCTGGCTTCCCTTGTTTTCTTCCAGCAAACCCAAGAGGAGATTATGAAAAAAATGAATATTTTGCCAACATTTTCTTAGCTTCCTTTTTTTGTATTTCTTAAAATAAAAGGATACACTTGCATTCATTTACTGCTGAGCATGTTGGCTAGAAAGACAAAAGGTCAATAGCAGCTCTTTGAAAGGACAAAAATGTCTTTAATATGCAAATATTATGATTGGAAAACTCATGGGTGGACATACCACTAGCACCAATAGATGAGAAATTGGGATCATTAGCACCCAACTTTTGAGCACTGCGAGTGCCCTAAAAGTTCTAAAATGGCATCCGCACGTGCTCCGTGAATGGCTGCTGGAAATATGCTAAGTAGGCAACCATCAGGCCAGTTTGCAATACCAATTCCACTCAGTTATCCCAGTTTGGAGCTCAACATTCCAACTAAAACCCTTCTCTTAACCACACACAGATGGACATGTGTCATGCAGCAGGAAGGGTCCCTCTCCAATTAGCACTACGTAAAAAGAACTACATATAGATTGCTTGCTGGCTAATTTATTTGAGCTGTTGCTATGGTCCTGTAAGTATGTGGCGCTTTTCATTGTTCTTTAAAATTACAGAAGTCTACAGAAAGTGGTATGGCTGGTGCTGAGAGTTTTTGCTGACTTCAAAACTTCTGCACAAGCCAGCTGCTCCCAGATATGGGTGCACTAGCTGGCATTCCCCTCATGGAATAAAACATGAGTGAGAAGAGGCCACACAGCAGGAAGAGGGAGAGAAGGACTCTTTGCACAAAGCCCACTGCCAAGTTATTGCCAGACTCCTCCATGTTCCTTCCCATTGACTGCAGGTTTTCTGGCAGGCTTCCCAATGCACTAAGTATTTTTTTGTGCATACCCATCAACAATCTTCTATAGGCTTCCCCATCCAATTGCCCATCCAAGTCCTTTGCAAGAAAACTCTGTGACCTCAAGTGAGCTGGCACCTGCACTCTCCTTGATTCTTGTCCTGGCTGCAGTGTCTCAATACATGCCGATCCCACCATGATGTCATCTTGTAAATTACATTGCCTCAGTATCTGGGCTGATGGCTGCAAGTGTGAAATCGAATGATGGCCATTCCCTGGCCAGGCAGCACTTCATGGGTATCTGAAAGAAGAAAGGCTCACGAATAAAGTTGTTCCATGGAGAGAAGCAGAAAGCAAGAGGGGCATTTGCACCTTGTAAATCAGGAGAGATTGTGGGTAAGAAGGAGATGGAATGTGAAAAAAAGGATTAGGTATGATGATACTGTCATCTTTGATGGCTTCAGCCCCATTACTGGCCATGGGCTCACCAATAGTCACACCAGTAATGGCCAGCACCATCTCCTACAGGGGGATTAAGAGCTGCACTTCTTCCCCTCCAGTTAGCTCCTGTTACCTCTGGTTGTGTGCCACCTTGTTCTGCAAAAGAGAGGAAAGCATGCCAGCAAGTGCTGTGCAATCTGCTTGAATGATGTGGTTGTCATAGTCGAATAACTGGCAGTGCATGCAATCTGTGAGGTGTTTTTTGAGATCCGCAACAGTGCTCAATGCGTAAAAGTGAGCATATGAATGTCAGGTATAAGTCCTGATTGGTAAAGATTGTTGGTTGGCAAGTGATGGGAATGTGATGAATTGAGTAGCAGCTGAGGCTAGTGATGCAATTGGTAGGATGTAAAATGAAGATGCACTTACTGACCTTGACCACTAGTGTGAGTTATCTGCTCCAACTGCCTTCTGAGCCCATGTCTGGAGGGACTCCTGGCACCCTTCTGATACAGGACATTTCTCCTCCTCCATCAAGGCTTCCAGCACTGCATTTAGAAATCTTGGAGCCCATTCTTTCCCAATTGCACCAAGCTTCAATTTTTCCCAGGGCCACTTCCTGTATGACTGTCAGCACAAGCTCCAGCCACAATGCACCTCCACTTTAAGACCATAAGACATAGGAGCAGAAATTAGGCCAATCGGCCCATCAAGTCTGCTCCACCATTCAATCATGGCTGATAAGTTTCTCAACCCCGTAACCTTTGATCCATTTACCAATCAAGAACCTATCCATCTGGGTCTTAAATACACTCAATGACCCAGCCTCCACAGCCTTCTGTGGCAATGAATTCCATATATTCACCACTCTCTGGCTAAAGAAGTTTCTCCTCAACTCTGTTCTAAAAGGTCTTCCCTTTACTCTGAGGCTGTGCCCTCAGGTCCTAGTCGCTCTTACTAATGGAAACATCTTTCCCACGTCCAGTCGATCCAGGCCTTTCAGTATTCTGTAAGTTTCAATCAGATCCCCCCCCCTCATCCTTCTAAACTCCATCAAGTATAGACCCAGAGTCCTCAAACATTCCTCATATGATAAGCCTTTCATTCCTGGCATCATTCTCGTGAACCTCCTCTGGACCCTCTCCAGGGCCAGCACATCCTTCCTGAGATATGGGGCCCAAAATTGCTCACAATATTCTAAATGTGGTCTGACCAGAGCCTTATAAAGCCTCAGCAGCACATCCCTGCTTTTATATTCTAGTCCTCTCGAAATAAAATGCCAACATTGCATTTGCCGCCCTAACTACCGCATCAACCTGCAAGTTAACCTTAAGGGAATCCTGGACTAGGACTCCCAAGTCCCTTTGCACTCCAGATTTCTGAATTGTTTCCCCATTTAGAAAATAGTCCATGCCTCTATTCTTCCTACCAAAGTGCATGACTCACACTTCCCCACATTGTATTCCATCTGTCACTTCTTTGCCCATTCTCCTAACCTGTCCAAATCCTTCTGCAGCCTCCCCGCCTCCTCAATACTAACTGTCCCTCCACCTATCTTTGTATCATCTGCAAACTTAGCCAGGATGCCCTCAGTTCCTTCATCTAGATCATTAATGTATAAAGTGAAAAGTTGTGGTCCCAACACTGACCCCTGCGGAACTCCACTTGTCACCGGCCGCCATCCTGAGAAGGACCCCCTTGTCCCCATTCTCTGCCTCCTGCCAGACAGCCAATCTTCTATCCATGCTAGTACCTTGCCTCTAACACCATGGGCTCTTATCTTACTGAGCAGCCTCCTGTGCGGCACCTTGTCAAAGGCTTTCTGGAAGTCCAATTATATAACATCCATTGGCTCTCCTTTGTCTAACCTACTCGTTACCTCCTCAAAGAATTCTAAAAGATTTGTCAGGCATGACCTCCCCTTGATGAAACCATGCTGACTTTGCCCTATTTTACCATGCACTTCCAAGTATTCTGAAATCTCATCCTTAATAATGGACTCTAAAATCTTACCAACGACTGAGATCAGGCTAATCAGCCTGTAATTTCCCATCTTTTGCCTCACTCCCTTCTTAAACGGGGGGTTACATTAGCGTTTTTTCAGTCCTCTGGGACCTTCCCTGACTCCAATGATTCCTGAAAAATCACCACTAATGCCTCCGCTATCTCTTCAGCTATTTCCTTCAGAACTCTGGGGTGTAATCCATCTGGTCCAGATGATTTATCCATCTGCAGACCTTACAGTTTTCCTAGCACCTTCTCCTTGCTAATGGCCACCATACTCACCTCTGCACCTCCCCTCCCCCCCCCTCCCCTCCCCCCCCCCCCCTCCCCCCCCCCCCCCCCTCCCCCCCCTCCCCCCCTCCCCTCCCCCCCCCCCCCCTCCCCTCCCCCCCCCCCCCCCCTCCCCCTCCCCTCCCCCCCCCCCCCCCCCCCTCCCCCCCCCCCCCCCTCCCCCCCTCCCCCCCCCCCCCCCCCCCCCCCCTCTCCCTCCCCCCCCCCCCCCCCCTCCCCTCCCTCCCCCCCCCCCCCCCCTCCCCCCCCCCCCCCCCCCTCCCCCCCCTCCCCTCCCCTCTCCCCCTCCCCCCCCTCCCCTCCCCCTCCCCCCCTCCCCTCCCTCCCCACCCCCCCTCCCCTCCCTCCCCACCCCCCCTCCCCTCCCCCTGGCCCCCCCCCCCCCCCCTCCCCCCCCCACCCCCCTCCCCTCCCCCTGGCCCTCCCCCCCCCCCCCCCCCTCTCCCCCCCCCCCCCCTCCCCTCCCCTCTCCCCCCCCCCCCCCCCCCCCCCTCCCCTCCCCTCTCCCCCCCCTCCCCTCCCCTCCCCCTCCCCTCCCCCTCCCCTCCTCCCCCCCCCCCTCCCCCCCCCCCCCTCTCCCTCCCCCCTCCCCCCCCCCCCCCTCTCCCTCCCCCCTCCTCCCCCCCCCCCTCTCCCCCCCCTCCCCTCCCCCCCCCCTCCCCTCCCCCTCCCCCCCCCCCCCCTCCCCCCCCTCCCCCCCCACCCCCTCCCCTCCCCCTGGCCCTCCCCCCCCCCCTCCCCCCCTCCTCCCCCCCACCCCCCTCCCTCCCCTCCCCTCCCCCCCTCCTCCCCCCTGGCCCTCCCCCCCCCCTCCCCTCCCCTCCCCCCCTCCTCCCCCTGGCCCTCCCCCCCCCCCCTCCCCCCCCTCCTCCCCCCCACCCCCCCTCCCCCCCCCCCCCCCCCCCACCCCCCCTCCCCCCCCCTCCCCTCCCTCCCCCCCCTCCCCCTCCCCTCCCTCCCCCCTCCCCCCTCTCCCCCCTCCCTCCCCCCCCCCCCTCCTCCCCTCCCCCCCCTCCCCCTCCCCCCCTCCCTCCCCTCCCTCCCCCCCCTCCCCCCCTCCCCCCTCCCCCCCCCCCCCCCTCCCCCCCCCCTCCCCCCCCCCCTCCCCACCCCCCCCTCCCCCCCCCCCCCTCCCCCCCTCCCCCCCCCTCCCCCCCCCTCCCCCCCTCCCCCCCCCTCCCCCCCCCCCCCCCTCCCCCCCCCCTCCCCCCCCCTCCCCCCCCCTCCCCCCCCTCCCCCCCCCCTCCCCCCCCCCCCCCCCCCCCCCCCCCCCCCCCCTCCCCCCCCTCCCCCCCCCCCCCCCTCCCCCCCCCCTCCCCTCCCCCCCCCTCCCCCTCCCCCCCCTCCCCTCCCCTCCCCCCCCCCCCTCCCCCCCCCCACCCCCACCCCCCTCCCCCTCCCCCCCCCCCCTCCCCCCCCCCCCCCCCCCCCTCCCCCCCCCTCCCCCCCCCCCTCCCCCTCCCCCCCCCCTCCCCCCCTCCCCCCCCCCCCCTCCCCCCCCCCCCCCCCCCCTCCCCCTCCCCCCCCCCCCCCCTCCCCCCCCCCCTCCCCCCCCCCCCTCCCCCTCCCCTCCCCCCCCCCTCCCCCCCTCCCCCTCCCCCCCCCCCTCCCCCTCCCCCCCCCTCCTCCCTCCCCCCCCTCCCCCCCCCCTTCCCTTCCCCCCCCCCCCCCTCCCCCCACTCCCCTCCCCCCCCCCTCTCCCCTCCCCCCCCCCCCCTCCTCCCCCTCCCCCCCCCCCTCCCCCTCCCCCTCCCCCCCTCCCCCACCCACCCCCCGACTCTCTTGAACTTTGGGGATGCCACTCGCGTCTTCCACTGTGAAGACTGACGCAAAGTACCTATTCAGTTCCTCCACCATTTCTTTGTTCCCCACTACTACTTCTCCAACATCATTTTCCAGTGGCCCAATGTTCACTTTTGCCTCTCTCTTACCTTTTATATATCTAAAAAAATTCTTGCAATCTTCTTTTATATTACTGGCTAGTTTACCCTCATATTTAATCTTCTCCCTCCTTATTTCTTTTTTAGTTGTCCTGTATTGGTCTTTGTAGGCTTCCCAATCCCCTGGTTTCCCACTGCTCTTCGCCGCATTGTATGCTTTCTCTTTAGCTATTATGCTGTCCCTGACTTCCCTTGTCAGCCATGGTTGCCACGTCCTCCCTTTAGTATGCTTCCTCTTCCTAGGGATGAATTTTTGCTGTGTCTGCCAAATTACTCCCAGAAACTCCTGCCATTGCTGTTCCACTGTCTTTCCTGCTAGGCTCATCTCCCAGTCAATTCTGGCCAGCTCCTCCCTCATGCCTCTGTAGTTGCCTTTATTCAACTGTAATACCGTTACATCTGATTCCAGCTTTTTCCTCTCAAATTGCAGGGTAAATTCTATCATATTATGGTCACTTCCTCCTAAGGGTTCCTTCACCTTAAGCTCCCTTATCAAATCTGCCTCATTACACATCACTAAAACTAGAATTGCCTGTTCCCTAGTGGGGTCCACCACAAGCTGCTCCAAAAAGCCATCTCGTAGACATTCCACAAATTCCTTTTCTTGGGATCCATTACCCACCTGATTTTCCCAGTCTACCTGCATATTGAAATGCCCCATGATCGCTGTAACCTTGCCTTTCTTACACATCTTTCCTATCTCCTGGTGTATCTTGTGCCCCACATCCTGTTCGGAGGCCTGTACATAACTCCCATTATGGTTTTTTTACCTTTGTGGTTCCTCAACCCTACCCAAACAGATTCTACATTATCTGACCCTACATCATTTCTTGCTATCGATTTAATTTCATTTCTTACTAACAAAGCAACCCCACCCCTTCTGCCAACCTATCTTTTCGATAGGATGTATATCCTTGGATATTTAGCTCCCAGTCCTGATCCCCTTGCAGCCATGTCTCCGTAATGTCCACCACATCATACCTGTCAATTTAAATCTGCACCACAAGCTCATTTAACTTATTTCATATACTGCGTGCATTCAGATACAACACCTTCAGCATTGTATTTCCCATCCCCTTTCTCACTGTCATCCCTTTATCTGATGTGCTTGAAGTTAGATTCCTAGCCCTTTCCAAACACTCTGTCCTATTTTGTGTTCTGGAGACTTTAGTAGCCTCTCCTGGGCTCTCCTTTCTTTTCAGCTTTTTCATAATTTTCCATGAAGTTGAATCCAGCCCCCAACACCTAACCTGCTGCTTTGTTACCCATTAGTCATACTTCTTGGAGTTTTACCCTTCCCTATGCACCCCCGCCCCACCTTCTAGTTTAAAGTCCTGTTGACCACCCTATTTAACCTTTTCGCTAGAACATTGGTCCTAGATCGGTTCAGGTGGAGACCGTCCCAATGGTACAGATCCCTCCTGTTCCAATACTGATGCCAGTGCCCCAAGATATTGAACCCCTCTTTCCCGCACCACTCCTTTAGCCATGTGTTCACTTGCCTTATTCTCACGTCCTTATGCCAATTTGCACGTGGCTCGGATAGTAATCCGGAGATTATAACCCTTGAGGACCTGTTCTTTAATTTAGTTCCTAGTTCCTGATAATCCCCAAACAGATCCTCTTTCCTAGTCTTACCTTAAGTAGCAAACTAGCTTTAAGCAATGCAGTCTGACTGCAAGCAATAGTCACTCACGATATTGGTGCTGCGCTAAAAGGTCCAGCCAACGGCTGGATGCTAAAATTATTGAAATGATTAGAAAACATGGAGATTTCATATTACCAGGGTCACAATCAATTTCTCTGATTTACTGCCCATCGCAATTCCCATGTGATTTTAGGGCACAATCAAAATTTATCTCTAATATGTCTAAGTTTCTGGGTTCACTCTACCTGCATACTGGAAACAGACTAGAACCTCTATCTATCCTACCCCAGGCTAGAAACCTATCCTAAATCCCAGGGCCCAAGTTACTTACATGGCCACAATGGGCTGCCAATGTCTGCAGTGAACAATCAATGACACGCAACCCAACTCATCAGCGTGGATCAGTGACCCAGACTCATTCTCCCTAAACTCCTGATGCCTAACAGTGCCAAAAAAAAATGCCCCAAATCTTTGGCATCGAAGGAATCATTCTGCTTCTAGGATTGACAATTGATTACCTCAGATTAGGTAACATTTGGGGTCTTTCTTGAAAAGTGCCACTGAGGTATTTCAAGACAGAAAATGGGCAGAATCTACTGGAGAAGCCCTGGAGGCCCCTTTGACACGGGAAGTGAGAAAGGTCTCTCTGTGGTTGCCCAGAGCAGAATTGAAAAAGGCCAATCAAAACAGGGCAGAATCCCAACAGAACAAGGTTCTGCCCCAAATTCCCGGAGAATTTTTCAGAAAATAATTATCTCAATGTCTGCAAACAAGACATTAAAAGGATTTCACTCAGCTGGTTATCTGTTTGAAGTTTTGCAAACCCATTCCAACAACTGTTTTGCTGGATCAGTTTCAATAACCTCACTTTTACTGCTTGCTCCTTTAAACTATGTTCTTCATCAATAAGCTAATTGTATGAGTGAGGAGGAACTAACAACTTCATTGATAGGTCCTCTTCTCCCACTTACAAATCTTAATGTTTAGACTTTAATTTCAGCTAAAATTAAGAGAGCTGCTTCAGTGCCACTGTATACAGCTGAAGTGGAGTCTGTATTTGCTTTTTATGTAAAGTTCAGCTTTCTTCCCTCAAGACAGGCCCTGCAGGTTATACTGTACATGATTAACTTTATTACAAGTTCAAATTTGATATATTTGGAGATTTGGAGTGAGTTTTTGACAGTAGGAAGTAATTATTTTTATATCAAAGTACATCTAGAGAAAAAAATTAAAACATTTTTAACTTGTTAAAAATAGAGATGTCGTTTTGAATGTTAAGCTTACTGTAAGCATGACATACAGGATGTGGGTCATCTTGGATCTGCAAAGAATCCGGGTGGAGCGTGCCTTCATGAATACTAAGTAATTGACTCCCTCAAGAGATAAATTCCTGCACTAAATAACCAACTAGCTACCTGGCACATTATACACAAGCAGGAAAAGTGTCTGGAAGAGATCGTCCATGAGGCTGTCTTCACCAGGATAACAAACAACACAGCAAGCAGTAACATATGGGTTCCAGATAATGAGGCATGCAAAGGGATTAGAAAGAAACAGAGACACCAGTGGGGCAAAAAGTGTTCCATAGATTTTCAGTTCTGAAAATGGACAGAATATAATAGTAGATGATGATATCCATGAACAGATTGAAGAAGCAGAGCAGTAAATGGTTGCTCAAGGGGTAATAATGTCGCAAGGGACTCCCATGTTGTTTGTCCCCATAATCTCCAGCATCTCCTCTTCCCACTGCAGGATTTTATCCATTCAAATCCTGAATCTTGATAACCAAGATGCAACAGCCTGTCCCAGACTCCTGGTTATGTCTGTAGAAAGTTCTGTTAATCTATAATCAGAACATCTATCGAAGGATGCTGATGGAATTGGTTGAGATTACAAATCCTCTCACAAGTATATTGAAAAATTCATTGCAATTAGGCAATGTCCTACTGGATTAGAAAGTAGGAAATGCGAGCTCCTTTCATCTTTAAAGAAGGTTGGGCAATGAAACCTTAAATTACCTGTGAACCTCCCCTCAGTTGAGGGGGAGGAAGTATGTGAGACATTCATGGAGGATGGGGTAAGAGATCCAGAAGGACAAAGTCTAATTCGTCAAAGTTAGCATTGGCTCACAAGAAGCAGGTTACACCTGATCAATTTATTGAACTTCTTTAAGAAGCTTCAGATCTGGTAGATAAGGGGGTGATGTAGTTTTTGTTATCCATCTAGATTTCATCAATATGAAAACAAAATAATGTGGTTGCTGGAAATCTGAAATAAAAACAAAAAGAGTGCTGGAAATGCTCACAGGTTAGGTAGCATCTGTGGACAGAGAAACAGAGTTTCACCTTAAATGATCCATGCAAGGATTCATCAGTCTGGTTTTGGATCATTTAGTTTCTGAATCAAGTATTTGAAACCTTTAAGATATAAAACATGAAACACCAGATTTGGAGAATAAAAGTCAAGGCACCCCCATTCAAACTTTACTGCTTCATGCTCTAGAGCCACTAACATCTACCCAACAAAGTAAAAAATTGCCCAGGTAATGTCTACAAAAACCAGGACAAATCTTTTCGGGCAATTACTACCCCGGTCTACTTCCAATCATCAGCATAGAGATGGAAGGTATCAATGCAGTGTTATTACATGGCACTTGTGTACCAATAATCTGTTCACTGAGTCCAAGGCTAGCATTTTAAACTTAAATAAAGGCAATTATGAGGGCAGAGCTAGCTAGAGTGAACTGGCAAATGAGGTTAAGGAATAGGTCCATAGAGATGCAGTGGCAGACCTTTAAAGGGATATTTCGGAATACACAGAATAGATACATTCCAATGAGAAAAAAAAGCTTCCAAGTGGAGAACCCACCGTCCATAGTTTGTTTTTATTCATTATTGGGGTGTGGGCATCGCTGGCTAGACCAGCATTTATTGCCCATCCCTAATTACCCTCGAGAAGGTGGTGGTGAGCTGCCTTCCTGAGCTGCTGCAGTTCATGTGTTGTAGGTACACCAACTGTGCTGCTGGAAGTTCCAGGGTTTTGACCCAGCGACAGTGAAGGAACAGTGATATATTTCCAAGTCAAGGTGGTGAATGGCTTGGAGGGGAGCTTCTAGGTGGTGGTGTTCCCATGTATCAGCTGCCCTTATCCTTCTAGATGGTAGTGGTCATGGGTTTGGAAGGTGCTATCTAAGGAGGCTTGGTGAGTACCTGCAGTGCATCTTGTAGATGGCACTCACTGCGGCTGTGATGGACGGAGTGAATGTTTGTGGGTGGCGTACCAGTCAAGCCGGCTGCTTTGTCGTGGACGTTGTTAAGCTTCCGGAAAGTTCTTGAAACTGCACTCATCCAGGCAAGTTGGGAGTATTCCATCACTCTCCTGACTTGTGCCTTGAAGATGGTGGACATGCTTTGGAGTGTCAGGAAGTGAGTTACCTGCTGCAGGATTCCTAGCCTCTGACCTGCTCTTGTAGCCACAGTATTTATTTGGTTAGTCCAGTTCAGTTTCTGGTCAATGGTAACCTCCTGGAATTTGATAGTGGGGAATTCAGTGATGATAATGCCATTGAATGTCAAGGGGAGATGGTTAGATTCTCTCTTGTTGGAGATGGTCATTGCCTGGCACTTGTGTGGCACGAATGTTATTTGTCACCTGTCAGTCCAAGCCTGGATATTGGCCAGGTCTTGCTGCATTTGGACATGGATTGCTTCAGTAACTGAGGAGTTGTGAATGATCCTGAACATCAGTGAACATCCCCACTTCTGACCTTATGATGAAAGGATGGTCGTTGATGAAGCAGCTGAATATAGTTGGGCCTAGGACACCATCCTGAGGTTAACTAAAAAAGTTAAAGACAGCATCTATCTTAAAGAAAAAACATATAATTGTGCAAATAGGAGTGGCAGGTCAGAAGATTTGACAGAATATGAAGATGATCAAAGAATGACAAAAAGATTAATAAGGATGGAAAAATTAAAGTACAATGGAAAGCCAGCTGGAAGCATATAGACAGATAGTAAGAGATTCCATAGATATTTAAATAAGAAAGGAGGTAACAAAGTGAGCGCTAGTTCTATAGAAAGTGAGCTTGGGGAATTCATAATAGAAAGTAAGGAAATGGCAGATGAATTGAACAGGTATTTCATATCAGTTTTCACTATAGAGGTTACGAATAGCTGTATATCAGGAAATAAAAGGGAGGAACGCAAGAAAATTACAATCACCAGGGAAGTGGTATTGAGCAAATTGTTGGAACTACAGGCTGACAATACCCTGGATCCTGAAGGGCTTTATCCAATAGTCTTAAAAGAAGTGGGTCGTAAAATAATTGATGCATTGGTTTAGATTTTCCAAAATTCCTTAGATTTGGGGAAGGCTCCATTCAATTGGAAAATGCTAAATGTAACTCCTTTATTCAAAAAGGGAAGGAGACAGAGCAGGAAATTACAAGCCAATTAGCTTAACATCTGTCACAGGAAAAATATTAGAAGCTATTATTATTATAGCAGGGCACTTAGGAAAGTGTATGGCAATCAAGCAGCATCAAAATGGTTTTGTGAAAGGGTTTAGCCAATTTATTGCAATTCTTTGAAGGAGTCACATGTGCTGTGGATAAAGGGAAACCGATTGAAGTACTGTACTTAGATTTCCAGAAGGCATTTGATTAGGTGCTACATCAAAGGTTATTGCAGAAAATAAAGGCTCATGATGTAGGCGGTAACATATTGAAAAGGACAGAAGATTGGCTAGCCAACAGGAAATGGAGGGTAGCCAAAAATGGGTCTTTTTTTGGTTGATGGGATGTAACGAGTGGTGTACCACAGGGATCCGTGCTGGGGCCTCACCTTTTTCCAATTTATATTAATGACTTGGATGAAGGGACCGAAGGAATGGTTGCTAAATTTGCTGACAACACAAAGATAGGTAGGAAAATAGGTTGTCAAGAGGACATAAGGAGGCTACAAAGTGACATAAATAGGTTAAGTGAGTGGACAAAGAGCTGACAAATGGAGTATAATGTGGGCAAAAATGAAATTGTCCATTTTGGCAGGAAGAATAAAAAAGAAGCATATTATTTAAATGGTGAGAGATTGCAGAGTTCTGAGATTCAGGGGGATCTGGATGTCCTAGTGCATGAATCACAAAAGGCTAGTATGCAGGTACAGCAAGTATCAGCAAAGCAAATAGAACATTATTGTTTATTGAGAGGGGAATTGAATAGAAAAGTAGGGAGGTTCTGCTTCAGTTGTACAGGGCACTGGTGAGAACCCATCTGGAGTACTGTGTACAATTTTGGTTTCCTTATTTAAGGAAAGATGTAAATGCTTTAGAAGCAGTTCAGAGAAGGTTTACTAGGCTAATAGGCTGAGAGGAATGAGTGGGCTGTCCTATGAGGAAAGGTTGGACAGGTTAGGTTTGTATCCATTGGAATTTAAAAGAGTAAGAGATGACTTAATTGAAACCTTTAAGATCCTGAGGGGTCTTAACAGAGTGCATGTGGAGAGCACTTTTCCTCTTGTGGGAGAATCTAGAACTTAGGGTCACGGTTTAAAAATAAGGAGTCACTCATTTAAGACAGAGATGAGAAGTTCTTTTCTCTCAGGGGGTCGTAGGAACTATCATCCTCAAAAGGCAGTGAAAGCACAGTCTTTAAATATTTTTTAAGGCAGAGCTAGATAGACTTGATTAACAAGGGGATGAAAGGTTATCAGTGGTAGGTTACAATCTTTTCAGCCATAATCTTATTGAATGGCGCAGCAAGCTTGAAGAGCTAAGTGGCCTATTCCTGCTTGTGGTTCTTATGTATGTGCCATTCAGTTCCTGCTAGGACCTTTCAGCTCCAGACCTTATTACAGCTTGGTCCAAACATGGACAACAGTTGATCCCAAAGGCTAGGTGAAAGTGACCACTCTTGCAGTGCTGCAGTAATGACTTTCCTTCCATCATAATGTCAGGATATTCACTGATGTGCAAAGCATGTAGTTCCATTCACAACTCCTTAGGTAACAAAGCTTGACTTGTACCCCATCCATCACCTTAAACATTGACTTCCTCCTCTACAAGATACACAGCAGCAACTCGCTCTTCGACAGCTCCTTCCAAGCCTGCAACCCCTACCCTTAGAAGGGCAAGGACAGTAGGCACATGGAAACACTAATGCCTGCCAGTTTCCCTGCAACTCATAAACCAGCACGACGGGGAAATATATCTCCATTCCTTCATCATTTTTGGATTAAAATCCTGGATCTCCCTACCTAACAGCACTGTGGGAGTACCTACACCACAAGGACAGTTACAGTTCAAGAAGGTGACACACCACCATCTTCTCAAGGGCAACGTAGGGATGGGAAATAAATATTGGCTTTGACAGTGACAAGCACAGCCCAATGAAAAATAGCCTTACCCTTACCATCTTCTTGGCAAGGCATTTATTTTTTGTTTATACATGTTTAAAACACTTCCACAGGGTATGGGTATTGCGGATTACTTCTGTACAGTGGGTTGGTCATTTTCTACATTAAAAATATGATTTGAATGGAAGCTGTTAGTGCAAAACGAAGAATATCTAAAGAATATTGATATTGACTACATCTAGGTTATTAACAAAATGATTCCAATTTACTGTTCATTATACACAATACAGCATTACATTTTGGTATATGTTTTTGTTTCATGATTTTGTAGTAACAATGTGCTACTTCAAATATACATTTTTGCAGTGGGCATTTTTCAGCTCATTCAAAAATACTGTAAATAAATCTTAATGCTGTAATAACTTGACAATATTTGGTGATCATGGAAACCTGTACAACATTGGAACGCAATTACATGTTTTCACAATGTTCAAAATAACTGACTTTCTCCAAATTTACCCTGGATTTTGGAATCAATTTTTCCTCTGGTTTTTGACATTAAAATAAAAACTGAAATACCCAAATGTTTCAAATCAGCAAAAATTTCACCAAGGATGCATACAGATGGAGTTCAACAGAGATAGGTGTAAAGTCATGAGATTAGATAGAAGGAGTGAATATAGGTATTCCATATTAAACAGCAACACGCTTGAAGTAATCAAGCATGAAAGTTATCTGGGGATAGTAAATTAACAAATATTCATTATAAGCTCATTGACTCCCACAGCAATCTCAGCTACATTTCCTCACACACTGTCAGGGTTCCTTTCCATTCTCCCAGTTTCTTCGTCTTTGTTGCATCTGTTCTGATGATGCAACCTTCCGTATCAGCACCTCCAATGTCCTCCTTATCTCCACTGTGGTTATAGGTCCCTCGACTGTGTCCATCCCATTTCCCTCACTTCTGCTCTCACCCCATCCCCTCCATTCCAGAACCACAATAGAGTTCCCCTTGTCCTTGCCGTCCACCCGGCAGCCTCTATATTCAACAGATCATGCTCTGCCATTTCCATCACCACCAAAAACATCCTCCCTTGCCCTCCCCTTTCAGCATCCAAAGGGACCATTTCCACCATGACACCCTGGTCTACTCCTCTATCATTCCCAAAACCCCAACCCTTCCTAAGACACCTATACATGTAAGTGCAGGAGATCAATAACTGCCCTTTTACCTCCTCTCCTCACCATCCAATGCCCCAAAAACTCCTTCCAGCTAAAGCAGCAGTTTAAATATAATTATTCAAATTACTATACTGTATTCACTGCTCACAATGCTTCCTGTTATACACTGGGGAGACCAAACGCAGATTGGGTGACTACTTTACGGAACACCTCCATTAAGTCTGCAAGCATTACCCAGAGTTTCCAATGGCTTGCCATTTTAATTCTCCGCCTTGCTTTCACATTGACATCTCTGTTCTCGGCCTACTGCAGCGTTCCTGTGAAGCTCAATGTACACTTGAGGAACAGCACCTTACCTTTTGATTAGGCACTTTACAGCTTTCTGGACTCAACAATGAGTTGAACAATTTAATACCATAGTCTATGCCCCACCAATTTGCCTGGTTGTATTTGCATGTGTTGGCCTTTAGCTTGTTTTTCTCATTTTAGCTTTCAGAAACAGCTGTTCATTTCTGCCATTTACACCTCTTCTGGGTCCATCTTTTGTTTATTTTCTTGTCCCATCACCACTCCCTTTGGCTCTAGCCCACCAACTCTCGTCCTTTAACATCTCCAAGTAATTGAGAGTGATCAGGTGATGTTACATATTTTCACTAGTTTGGACAATTTGGATTGAGGAAGATTATTCCATCAGGTACAGAATTTGACGACTCATGACCTCAACATAAAAGATAAGAATAAACAAATTTTGAAAGAAAAATTATTAAGCAACATTTTTTAGTAAGAAACTTGTGAAGGTGACTAAACAGTAAAAGGCATAACACAAAGGCAGAGTCTTTCAGGTTTCCAGCTTCAGCAGAAAATGCAGAAAATACTCAGCAGTCCCTGGTGTAGTATAGGAGACATGGCAGCCAACCTACTTACAGCAAAGTCCCGCAATTAGCAATATGAAAATAACCAGTTTTAGTGATATTGGTCCAGGTATAAATAGTGGCCACAACACTGGAGAGAAATTCCTGCCCTTATCCCTCAGTACTGCACTGAAGTCTCAGCCTAGATTTTTGTGCTCAAGTCTCTGGAGCAGGAATTGAATCCGTAACCTACTGATTCAAGAGGAGGAACGGCTACCCACAGAGCCACAGTTGACAAGGAACCACTTCTTAGAAGGCCAAAACCATTATAAATGGGCATATTGAGCGCAATTTCCAGTAACCATGAATTCATACAATACTAAAGATGTAAATAAATCAATCAGCGCGGTAAACTGTCAGCAGTCTCTCAGACTCTCCATTCGCCACTTTCGTAACAGTCTAGAACAGTATTTCCCGGTGTTTTCCAGTTAAAGCGATCCAGTTAATCAATACTCACTTACGTTACACTTTGCCGAATCTCCCGCCCGCCAGAGTTCTATCCCCGCCACCCCCAACAACCACTTCATTCAAAACGACCCAGCGACCCGCGCCTTGCTCAGCCAATCACAGCCTACGTCCTGCCTTGTTCAGCCAATCACATCTTCCACCCCTCCTTGCTCAGCTAATCACAACCTCCGCACCGCCTTGTTCAGCCAATCACAGCCTCCGCCAGTCCCGATTAGTTACAGAGAGCCACGTGGGTAGTACATGGGAAAACACGCCAGACCTGATCACCTTTAAAGTGAATTAAAACAGTGTAAACGGTGCCGAGTTGCAGTAATAATAACAGTACATGCACTGCAAGGAAAAACAAACCAATTGTTTTTTATTTTTTGTTTTGGATTTCCAGCATCCGCAGTTTTTTGTTTTTATCGTTATATTGAAAGTGTTTGGTACACAGATATTGAGGGAGTTATTAGATAGTAAGTAGACAAAACATAAAAGCAAAGAACTGCGATGCTGGAAATCCAAAACAAAACAGTAGACAAAACAACCTTACATAAGGAGCATTCCTGAACACTATCTTATCTATGAGCACTAAACCAGATAAAAAGTGGATAGCACCTTTAGTGAAGTGGTCACACCGCAGGTGAAGATTACACAGGCAGAAAGGGAATGGGTGACCATCAGGAACATTAAAAGACTCAGGAAGGTAGTGCAGGAGTCCCCTGTGGTCTTCCCCTCTCTAACAGATATACCGCTTTGGATATTGTTAGGGGGGATGGCCTCTCAGGGGAAAGCAGCAACAGCCAAGTTTACGGCACCGTCGGTGGCTTTGCAGCTCAGAGGGGCAGGAGGAAAACAAGGCTATAGTGATAGGGGATCCAATAGTTAGGGGCATAGACAGACACTTTTGTGGCCGCAAACGTGAATCAAGGATGGTATGTTGCCTCCCTGATGCCAGGGTCCGGGATGTCACGGAGCAGCTGCAGGACATTGTGGGGAGGGAAGGTAAACAGCGAGTGGTCATGGTAGACATTGGTACCAACGACATAGGTAAACTAAGGGATGAGGACCTGCAAGCTCAGTACAGGGAGTTAGGAGAGAAATTAAAATGCAGGACCTCAAATGTAGTAACCTCAGGATTATTCCCAGTTCCACGTGCTAGTGAGAGCAGGAATAAGAGGATAGACCAAATGAACACGTGGCTGGAGAGATGGTGTAGCCGGGAGGGATTTAGATTCTTGAGGCACCAGGACCGGTTCTGGGGAAGGTGGGACCTGTACAAAGCGGACGGGCTGCACCCAGGCAGAGCTGGGACCAGTGTCCTTGTGGGACCTTTTGCTAGTTCTGTTGGAGAGTATTTAAACTAGTGTGGCAGGGGGCGGGATCCCAGGAGTAGGATCAGATAGGTCAGATTCAGATCAGAAAAATGGAAGTAGAACATTAGCTAGGGACGATGTGATAGACATGGAGGTACAGGAGAAGTAAAGTTTAAAAAGTGTCCACAAGGGAAATTGACGGGGTTAAACTGTTTATACTTCAATGTAAGGAATATTACAAACAAGGTAGATGAGTTAAGGGCACAGGTAGACACATGGCAGCAAGATGACCTGGCTAAAGGAGGGACAAAACTGGCAGCTAAATATCCCTGGTTATAGAGTCTTCAGACACAACAGAGTAGAAGATAAAAAAGGAGGGGGCTAGCACTAATGGTTAAAGAATCAATTCCAGTTGTGAGAAGGGATGATATACTAAATGGGTCAACAAACGAGGCTTTATGAATTGAGCTTAGAAATAAAAAAGGGGCAGTTACACTACTGGGAGTATACTACAGACCCCCAAATAATGAAAAGGAGATAGAAGAACTAATATGTAGGCAAATTTCTGCTTGTAAGAACAAGAGGGCAATAATAGTAGGAGACTTCAACTATCCTAATATCAGCTGGGATTCAAACAATATAAGGGGCACTGAGAGAGAAAAATTCATGCAGTGTGTCCAGGAAAATCTTTTCAACCAATTAGTGACAAACCCAATGAGAGGAGATGCAATTCTAGACCTAGTTTTGGGAAATGAAGAAGGGCAAATGGGTGAAGTGACAGTTGGCGACCATATCAGGGACAGTGATCACAATTCAGTTGGTTTTAGCATTACCATCGAAAAGGACAGAGATAAGGCAGGATTAAAAGTCTTGAACTGGGGGAAGGCAAATTTTGCAGAAATGAGAAGGGACTTGGCTGAAGTGGACTGGACAGCACTGCTGGAGGATAAAACAGTGGAAAACCAGTGGGAAGCACTAAAAAGCGAGATCCTAATTGTACAAAGTAGATATGTCCCCTACAAAAATAAGAGTGATACTGCCAAATCTAGACCTCCCTGGTTGTCTAGAGGGATACAGGGGAAGATCAAACAGAAATAGAAAGCATACGATAGGCACAAAGAACTAAGCACTGCAGATAACCTAGACGAATATAGGAAGTGCAGGGACGAAGTAAAACAGGAAATAAGGAAATCAAAGAGAGGGCATGAAAAAAAGATTAGCAAGTAAAGTTAAAAATAACCCAAATACATTAATGCTAAAAGGTTAGTTAAAGAAAAAGTGGGACCTATCAGAGATGAAGATGGAAACTTGTGTGTAGATGCAGAGGCTGTGGGAAGGGTTTTGAATGAATATTTTGTCTCCGTGTTTACAAAGGAAAGGGAAGACGTAGCTATAGCAGTCCAGGAGGAACACTGCAAGATATTGGATGGGATATTCTTAAAGAGAGAGGAAGTACTCAAAAGGTTGAAATCCTTGAAAGTCGATAATTCACCAGGGCCAGATGGATTGTTTCCGAGGCTGCTGAAGGAAGTCAGGGAGGAAATAGCAGATGCTCTGAGGATGATTTTCAATCTTCACCAGATTCAGGGTAGGTACCGGAGGACTGGAGAAATGCAAACGTAGCTCCAATGTTTAAAAAGGGATCAAAGGAAATGCCAAACAATTATAGGCCAGTTAATCTTATATTGTTGGTGAGCAAATTAGTAGAATCAATCCTGAGAGATGGGATTAACTGTCATGTGGAAAGGCATGGACAAGTCAGGGATGGTCAGCATGGATTTGTTAAAGGAAGGCTTTGCCTCACAAATTTGATTGAATTCTTTGAGGAAGTGACAAGAAGGGTTGATGAAGGTAGTGCATTGTATGTTATGTACATGGATTTTAGCAAGGCATTTGACAAGGTCCCACATGGCAGATTGATCTGGAATGTAAAAGCCCATGGGATTCAGGGTAATGTGGCAAACTGGATAAAAGGTTGGCTTTGTAACAGGAAACAAAGGGTAATGGTCGATGGATGCCCTTGCGAATGGAAATTTGTCTCAAGTGATGTTCCACAGGGCTCGGTGTTGGGACCCTTGCTGTTTGTGTTATATATTAACAGTTTGGACGTGAACGTGGGGGGCACGACTGGGAAATTTGCAGATGACACAAAGATTGGCTGAGTAGTGGATAATGTAGAGGATAGCCATAATCTCCAAAACGATATAGGTGGGTTGGTGGAGTGGGCGGTAAAGTGGCAGATGGATTTTAATATAGAGAAGTGTGAGGTCATACATTTAGGGACGTCAAACAGTTACAGGAATTAAAAAATAAATGGGAATTAACCAAGTGGGGTAGATGAAGTGAGAGATCTTGGCGTACAAGTACACAGGTCCCTGAAGGCAGCAGCTCAAGTAGACAAGGTTGTAAAGAAGGCATATGGAATGTTCTCCTTCATTGGCAGAGGTATAGAATATAAAAGTAAGGATATAATGTTGGAATTGCATAAAACATTGGTGAGGCCACAACTGGAGTATTGTGTGCAGTTCTGGTCACCACATTACAGGAAGGACGTAATAGCTCTGGAGAGAGTGCAGAGGAGGTTTACAAGAATGTTGCCAGGGTTAGGAAACTGTAGCCACAAGGAAAGATTGGATAGGTTGGGGTTATTCTCCTTAGAACAAAGAAGGCTGAGAGGTGACTTGATTGAGGTGTACAAAATTATGAGGGGAATAGATAGAGCAGACAGGATAAAATTGTTTCCCTTGATGGAGAATTCTAGAACCAGGGAACATAGATTCAATATAAGTGGCAGAAGATGGGTCATGAGGAAGAACTTTTTTATGCAGAGAGTAGTGGTTGTCTGGAATTCACTGCCCAAGTTGGTGGTAGAGGCAGAAACTTCAAACTCTTTTAATAAGTACCTGGATCTGCATCTAAAGTGCTGTAAGCCGCAGGGCTGTGGGCCGGGTGCAGGAAGGTGGGATTAGAAAGGGCACCTGGGTGTCCTCAGGCTGGCATGGACAAGATGGACCAAATGGCCTCCTTCTGTGATGTAACTTTTCTATGGTTTCTATGGTTTCTAAAAATGTTAGAAATATGTAACAAGTACTAACTTCTAGACAATTTACTATAGGTTTTTAATGTGTATCATCAAGAGCCCTGGATATCATTACTAGATTTTTTTTTCAAAATAACAAAACAACTTGTATTTGTAGTCCATATAACTCTTTTTCATTTTTTATTTTTATTTCAGGTTTCCATTAACCACGGTATTTTGCTTTCAACTTGTATTTATGTAGTGTCATAATGTAATAAAATATCCCAAGGCACTTCACAGGAGCATTATGAAACAAAAATTACACTGAATCACATGAGGCGATATTAGGTCAGATGGTATACTTACATTGATGTTTATCATTTAAAAATCTACATGAGCATTTGTGATGGAATACAAAAATGTCTGACTTTGACATAGAGACCAGATTACATCCTGGTCTAATGATATCTGCTTTTTCACCCTATTCCACTTGAAAATTACAATTGTTGGACTGGATTTTATCAACCCTTTGAGGATGGGCTGGGAGACGGAGGGGTGGGGGTGCTTAAAATGGCATAGGAAGGCGGGGGTACATACCTGTCACCTTATCACTGCCATGGCATTTTATCAGCAGTGGGGAAAGGCCCTCCCATGCACAGACCAATTGGGCCACTTAAGTGATCAGTTAAGGGCCTCTTCGCACCACCAATGGCATTTTACAACAGTGGGTGGGCCCTCCACTGCATGGGGTAGATCCTGGTGAATGCTAGCAGCCTCTCTGCAGAGGCAGGTGGGGATGGAAGGGCTGCTCCTAATAGGACACTCTGTAGCCCATGGAGGGACTTCCTCCATGGCTGACTGGCCCCAGCAACCCCAAGCCTCACTGGTAGCCAGGGCAGCCTGCCCCCATGGTGCCCTCTCTGCTGGTGCAGTCCCAGCAGTTGCCAGGCAAATGGAAAATGTCAGGGGTTGCACAAATGGCTGAGGCAGGGTTGCCCCCAGCTTTTGGACCCATCGATGGGGTCCCCACCGCTCCAACAAAATTCCAGCTGTTGTGTGCATGCAATACCACATGATTTCAATTAGTTGAACATCATACGTACTTGTCTGTACTACTTCCTGTTGTGACATGTTTATCATACATTTTGTGTCAACTAAATGCAATAATACATTCCTGTGTCCACTAGGATAATGAATTTTGCTTATGTAAACTTATCACACAGTAAATTAAACAATATGGCCACTGAGCTGATTGCACCTCATCTGCAAAACAATTTTTAGTTTCTTTCTGGTGTTCTTTCTTGGACTGTCTGAATAATTTTATTTTTCACGTCTTCATGACTTTCTTAATCTTCCTGAGGCAGCTTCATGACTCAGGGAGATTGCTGCACTCTTTTGCACGCGTGTACTAAAGACCACAGGTCCCGACTCGCCCTCAGCCCCCGCCCACACAGGTAGTGCTGAGTGCTTCTGGGTGCGTGTTACACTGGGTGGGCCTTAAATGGCCCGCCCATGTAAAATGATGGCGCACAGCCGATCACGGATAGTAATCGGCTGCGCGCCTGCTCCCGCTCAGCCCGCCTGATGGGGAAAAAATTCTCCCCTATGAGCTCAGAGGCCACGTATTAGGGCTCTGACCAGGGAAATCAAATATTAGTGACAGGATTTCCTTCAACGGCACCTCTGACACTGATGTAGGGAAATGGTTTTCAGGGTTGGCTGCAGTGTGGAACTTAAAAGATTTAGCTCACCTTTGAAGGCTCTATGAACCCTGCATTCTGAAGCTGGACTTTCAAGGGAGACTCAATGGACTCTTCCGATGCAGTAAAAATCTCTGCCTTCAGCTTCCAGGCTTTTTCTCTGAAGCATTTTCTGGTGAAGTTTCTCTGAATCTTCAGCTTCTCTTGGGAGCTTCTCTCAGATCAGAATTTCATCTCAGATGTTTCAGCATTTTAATGAAGTTCAGAGTTTTTGATCCCCAGCTGCCACCATGTTCACAGGGTGTTGGTTACAGAACAGTGGCTCTTAAAGGCGTCTTTGTCATCTTCAGTAGGTTGATTGTAGTCTTTATCAACAAGTAGAACTATTTACACATTTACAGTAAAGCTATTGCCATGCTTAGGTCTTAACCCATCTCTGCTCAACACCGCTCTGACCGCTAGGTCTGGGTCATGTGCCTTTTTACATTACTGTGTGGATGGTGCTGTACTAGGTCCCACATTAATCCTGTATACACTAGATCTTTATATTACACTAGACTCACGAGGAGAAATGTCCTAACCCTGTCACACCCTGTAAGAACTTTGAAAGTTTCAATGAGATGGCCTCTCATTCTTCAAAACTCTGGAGAATACAGGCCCAGTTTCATCCGTGGCAAGTACATCCTTCCTTAGGTAAGGAGACCAAAACTGTTCATAATACTCCAGGTGCCGTCTCACCAAGGCTTCATCTTTACTCATGTACTCAAATCCCCTTGTGATGAAGGCCAACATACCATTTGCCTTCCTAATTGTTTGCCACACCTGTATGCTAGCTTTTAGTGACTCATGAACAAGGACATCCAGGTCCTTTTGGACATCAACACTTACCAATCTCTCACCATTTAAGAAATACCCTGCCTGTTTTTTTCCACCAAATGGATAACTTCACACTTATTCACATTATATTCCATTTGCCATGTTCTTACCCATTCACTTAGACAGTCCAAATCCCCTTGAAACCTTCTTGCATCCTCCTCACTGTCCATATTCCCAACTAATGTTATGTGTATCACGTGAGACCATGCCATTGACTGCTGAACTGATCCTGACAAATTACAACAAGGCTTTCACAGGTCTTGGATGTCTTCTTGGTGAAGATCATCTTGAAGTAGATGAGAGAGAGGCACCAACTTGGAATCTTCTGAGGAGAGTTCCACCTGCCCTCAAGTCCAGCCTGAAAGACAAGATAGAGGAGCTTGAAGCAATGGGAGTAATCAAGAAGGTGACAACTCCTACAGATTGGATTAGCAGCATGATAGCAATGAAAAAAACCTGTAAAGCTGAGAGTGTGCATAGATCCAAAGGACCTCAAGAAAGCTTTGATGAGATCTCGCAACCCCATGCCAATCTCTGAAGAAATGTTGTCGCAACTTGTCAAGACAAAGATCCTTATCACCCAAGATGCAAAGGATGAATACTAGCAAGTGAAGTTCGATAAAAACAACAGTTTTCTGACTACATTCTGGACACCATTTGGGAGGTACAGTTGGTTGTTTATGCATAAAAACAAAAAAACTGCGGATGCTGGAAATCCAAAACAAAAACAGAATTACCTGGAAAAACTCAGCAGGTCTGGCAGCATCGGCGGAGAAGAAAAGAGTTGACGTTTCGAGTCCTCATGACCCTTCGACAGAACTTGAGTTCGAGTCCAAGAAAGAGCTGAAATATAAGCTGGTTTAAGGTGTGTGTGTGGGGGGCGGAGAGATAGAGAGACAGAGAGGTGGGGGGGGTAGGTGTGGTTGTAGGGACAAACAAGCAGTGATAGAAGCAGATCATCAAAAGATGTCAACGACAATAGTACAATAGAACACATAGGTGTTAAAGTTAAAGTTGGTGATATTATCTAAACGAATGTGCTAACTAAGAATGGATGGTAGGGCTCTCAAGGTATAGCTAGAGCTATACCTTGAGAGCCCTACCGTCCATTCTTAGTTAGCACATTCGTTTAGATAATATCACCAACTTTAACTTTAACACCTATGTGTTCTATTGTACTATTGTCGTTGACATCTTTTGATGATCTGCTTCTATCACTGCTTGTTTGTCCCTACAACCACACCTACCCCCCCCCACCTCTCTGTCTCTCTATCTCTCCGCCCCCCACACACACACCTTAAACCAGCTTATATTTCAGCTCTTTCTTGGACTCGAACTCAAGTTCTGTCGAAGGGTCATGAGGACTCGAAACGTCAACTCTTTTCTTCTCCGCCGATGCTGCCAGACCTGCTGAGTTTTTCCAGGTAATTCTGTTTTTGTTTTGGTTGTTTATGCAGTTTGGCATTTCTACTGCTCCAGGAGAGTATCAATACAGAAAGCATGATATAGTCAATAATCTTCCAGGAGTGGAACCAATCATAAATGATCTGCTGGTCTATGGAAGTAGAGATATGAAGGAAGAAACCATTTTTACACACCACATGAAACAAAGAAGCAACAGTATTTTCAATACATTTTTTCACTTACATTTCTCAGGCACCTTCAGCAGATGGATAAAGACATTTCAAGTTACCATCCCAGGTTGCATCCAGCCCTTTCAGATTAAATTAACCTCATTCTACCTCCATACAGGTGAATATTAGTTCCTTCTCAGTTGCAGCAATGATGATGAAGGAGGGAATTTTGAAGTCAGAAGCCTCCCACAAGCAAACAATAAAAGCATTTTTATTATTATTTCTCCTCTACCTATTCACACATCCACTTATCCTCTCTTACACAGTCACACAGTCAAGAACAACACCAGGGCACACAGTATATTGATATGCAAGTTCTGTTTGAAACTGCTTTGCAGAAGTATTCTAATATTTCTACCTGTTTAGGCATCTCCCAAGAATGATGTCACAGGTCACAGAAATGAAAAAGCTAGCATCTTACAGAACACTCCATTGACAAGTACCAGCACAGGTATATCCACCCCATTTACAGTCAGTTTAGAAGGGGAAGACATGTTAAATCACAGAGCACAAGTCAGGAGGAGCATATGATGGGGACAGTTTGGGAGCAGGGGTCCATTGTCTGGTGGGTCAGCTGACCTCTAACTGTTTCGTGCAGAGATTTGTACATTGCAGGGTCCGGATGTAAAAGTAGATTCCTATTTAAGCATGATTCCTTTCTGCATTCACCCTGCATGATCTTGAAGATGGATTCTTATGATTCCACCACCTGTTGGATTTTTTTTTGTCTTTAACATTAATATTTTTCCATGTCTTTTTGCAGTTAGTTTTATGATTATAGTACTTTGCTACCTGATTTTACCTTTACTCTTTGGATCTTGTTTTTCTCCCGCCAAATTCTTCGTCCTCTATTGTTCTGATCAATTTGACATCTAGGGCTGAATGTTCATCACAAAGTTGGGAAACAGGTTTGTATTCAGGTCAGAAACCCACCTCCAGTGGGAAACTGATTAAAGTTAAGATTTTCATATGGGAAAGCCCTTAACTGGCATGGAGACGGGTCTTCTCTCTGGGGCTATGTGTGGGCTCAAGAAGGAGGAGGGCCATCAGAGGCTTTCTAGATTCAGGCAAACACCTGGCTGCAGTATAAGCTGAGTAACTGCAAAGATGCCTCAACAGGAAGGTACCTCTAAGCCAATTTTTTAAAACTTCAGTTAAAAAGCAGAAAAAGAAGTCAGGCCACCACTGTGAGATGGTGGGGGTAGGGCGTGGAATCCTTCTTCAGGGTAATCATTGCCTGTGCCCCCACCCAGACATGCCAGGTGGGCCTGTAGGCTTGCCAGAAGCACTGACATCTCAACATGCCACTGTGTTCCCACCTCCAAGCAATTGTTCTGCCTCCCCACCCCCATGCCAGCCATCGCATCAGGAAACAGGAGGCCAACTGGAAATTCCCAGGTCAGCCTCCTAAGCTTGCATTTAGCAAGACTCTTAACAAGCCTAATTGTCTCCCTCAAAGGTAGGCGGCCTTCCTGGGCTCTAAACTCGTCTGCCCCAAGATATCCAATATTGGGAATGGCATCTTGGAAGTGCCACACCAACCAGCACTGGTATTTTCAGGGATCCCTACTGCCTTTCCTGCCTTGAAACTTCAACCACTCACTTTAACACCAGAACAATGTATTATGGGTTAATTTCCATAGGGATTCTCCTGGTCATCCAGCCTAACTTCAGTAGAAGATTTGCTGAAACTTTGGAAAAAAAGCATAAATGAAGTTTTTCTGGGGTTTTCATGGTCCTTTTGCCAAAGTTACAGTGGATGATTATAGAAAAGAGCATGGAAATTCATGGTACAAAGCTTGTATCCTTATAAAATAGCACAGCATTTTGTGCTCCTATGCTTATGTCACAATCAACAAATTCACATCACAGTCGAGCATCACACTGGTTGACCCATGAAAATTTCTGTGCTGCAATTTGACTTTTTTGGCTGCCTACACATCTATGTGTGAGACTGGATGTTATTTTTAAAAAATATATTTTGGGGGAATCTTGTTATTCTGTGAAGAAGTGTGTACATGTGTATGTATATATGTCTATGTCTGTGTATGTTTATATATATATGTGTGTGTGTGTGTGTAAAAATGATTTGATTAACCTGGGGAAAAGTTACTAGAGACTGGTTATCTGGCAGGTAAGATATGAAAGGATAGAGGTAAAAGCAAAATACTGCGGATACTGGAAATCTGAAACAAAAACAAAAATAGCTGGAAAAACTCAGCAGGTCTGACAGCATCTGCGGAGAGGAACACAGTTAATGTTTCAAGTCCGAATGACTCAAGTTCTGATGAAGAATCATTCGGACTCGAAATGTTAACTGTGTTCCTCTCCGTAGATGCTGTCAGACCTGCTGAGTTTTTCCAGCTATCTTTGTTTTAGTTTTAAAGGATAGTGGTGTTAGGTGTGCATTTTTAATGGGATATCATGGTGGGTTTGAGGTACAAGTAAATAGGTTCAATCTAACTTTTGCATTTTTAGATAAGTTGAGAGTTCATTTGAATATCAAAGGGAAGTCAGAGGTGAAAAGAAACATTTTTGCATTTTACAGAAGTTCCATGGGTAAATAGATTTTATTATTTATATTTTATTAACCCAAAAGCAGAGAGAAAATAGAAACATGAAAGATTTTATATTTGGAAGGATTTGAGTTCCAAAGGGGTGTGAGGACAATGAGATGAAAGGGAGAAAAAGGTATTTTAGAGTTACTGTGGATAGCTTAGTGGTTGGCTGGTGGCTGCATGAGGAACATCTCCTGGAAACAGCTCTAGGCTGGGAGCAAGATGCAGTTTAAAGCAGCCATCCAGCCAAGCCAGAAAAGTCTTGGGATGAAAAAAGCAATCTTGTTCTGAAGTCTTGAGTTTCCACAGCAGAGTGTAAGAGAGTTCAAGAGGTTGTGTGGTATTCCTTTATTAAAACTACAGCAGTTTGCCTTGGATAATATTACTGGATTTTTATGGTTGGACATCTATAAGGGAGTGTTGCCTGGAAGGTGTTTACTTTAGGTCTGACCCAGTAGGGAGTCTTTTGGGGGAATGTTTTGTAAGACTAATTTTAACTGTATAGTTGTAATCTTGTGTGCTTACGTTTTCTTTTCTTCTTGCTAATAAAAAAAACTTTTAATTTTTAAGATCCCAAAAGTGTTACTGGACTCTGCTGCTGAGATTAGTAAGTTTTCTTCTCATTTTCAGAATACAACAAAGAAAGGGTCTGACCCATAAGCCAAGCTTCCCTCTGGATCGCTGTTTTCTGCAGCACCCATTTCTTTCTAAACAGTGCATGTATTTTTTGATGTTATTCAAGTGTTTGTAGGACTGTGGGTAAAGAGCAAGGAGTGAGTATATTGGTTGTCTCTTTCTAAGAGTCAGCACAGTTATGAAAAGCCAAATGGCCTCCTTCTGTGTTGTATCATTGTATTCAGTCTGAGTGTGAGAAACTTGGATCGGAAACAACTGTGTTAAACTTAAATAAGGGTAATTACAATGGAATGAGGGCAGAGTTGGCTGGAGTGGACTGGGAAAGGAGTTTAGCAGAAAAGGCAGTTGATGAACAATGGCAGACATTTAAGAAAATAGTTCATGACTCTCAACAAAGATATATCCCAGTGAGTAAGAAGGATTCAAGGAAAGGTATAAATCAACCATGGTTAACCAAGGAAGTTAAGGACAGTATCAAATTGAAAGAAAAAACATACAAAGATTAGTGGTAAGCCAGAGGATTGGGAAAGCTTTAAAAACCAACAATAGATGACCAAAAAAGAATAAAGAGGGAGAAAATAAACTTTGAGGGTAAACTCGCAAGTAATAGAAAAACGGACAGTAAGAGCTTCTTTAAATATATAAAAAGGAAGAGAGAGGCCAAAGTGAACGTTGGCTCCTTAGAGAATGAGGCTGGGGAAATAATAATGGGGAACCAGGAAATGGAAGAGGAGTTGAAAAAAGACTTTGCTTCAGTCTTCACGATAGAAGAAACTAATAGCATTCCAAAAATACTAAATAATCAAGGGGCAAAAAAGGGGAGGAAATAAATACAATAACTATCACTAGAGAAAAAATACTAGGGAAACTAATGGGGCTAAAAGCCAATGAGTCCCCTGGACCTGATGGGTTGCATCCTATGATATTAAAAGAAGTAGCTACAGAGATAGTGGGTGCACTGATAGTAATCTTCCAAGAATCCTTAGATTCTGGAAAAGTCCCAGAGGATTGAAAAACAGCTAATATAACATACTTATTCAAAAAGGGAGACAAAAAACAGGTAACTATAGGTCAGTTAACTTAACATCTGTCATTGGGAAAATGTTAGAGTCTATTGTAAAGGATGTAATAGCAGAGCATTTAGAAATACATAATCTAATCAAGCAGAGTCAGCATGGCTTCTTGAAGGGGAAATCATGCCTAACAAATTTATTAGAATTCTTTGAGGAGGTAACAAACAGTATAGCTAAAGGGGAATCAGTAGATGTAATATATTTGGATTTCCAAAAGGCATTCAATAAGGTACTGCCTATAAGGCTACTTAATAAGATAAGAGCCCATGGTGTTGGTGAGGGGTAGTATATTAGCATGGATAGAGGATTGGCTAACTAATAGAAAACAGAAAGTTGGGATAAGGGGAGCACTTTCAGGATGGGAACCTGTAACTAGTGGAGTGCCACAGGGATCAGTGCTGGGGTTTCAATTATTTACAATGTATTTTAATGACTTAGAAGAGGGAAGTGAATGTTTGCAGATTACACAAAAATAGGTAGGAAGGCAAGTAGCGAGGATGACACAAGGAGTCTATAGATGGATATAGACAGGTTAAATAAGTGGGCAAAAACTTGGCAGATGGAATATAATGTGGGAAAACATGAGGTTATGCACTTTGGCAGGAAGAATAGAGAAACTGAATATTAATTAAATGGAGAAAACTGCAGAAGACTGAGCATAGAGGGATTTGGGAGTCCTTGTGCATGAATCCCAAAAAGCAAAAAACAAGTTCAACAAATAATAGAGAAGACAAATGAAATGTTGGCCTTTATTTTGAAGGGAATGGAGTATAAAAATAGGGAAGTCTTGCTAAAATTATACAAGGCACTAATTAGACCATACCTCGAATGCTGTGAATAATTTTGGCCCCCTTATCTAAGGCATTGGAGGCAGTCCAAAGAAGTTTCACTAGGTTGATCCCAGGTATGGAGGGATTTTCTTATGAGGAGAGGTTGAGTAGGTTGGGCCTGTACTCATTAGAGTTTAGAAGAATGAGAGGCAACCTTATTGAAATATATAAGATTCTTAGGGGGCTTGACAGGGTAGATGCTGAGAGGTTGTTTCCCATTGTGGAAGAGTCTAGGACCAGAGGCCATAATCTCAGAGTAAGAGGGCTCCCATTTAAAACAGAGACGAGGAGGATTTTTTTCTCTCAGAGGGTAGTTGATCGGTGGAATTCTTTACCATAGAGGGCTGTTGAGGCTGGGTCATTAATTATATTCAAGGCTGAGATAGACAGATTTTTAATCAATAAGGGAATCAACGGTTATGGAGACAAGGCAGGAAAGTGGAGCTGAGGATTATCAGATCAGCCATGATCTCATTGAATGGCAGAGCAGACTCGATGGGCCAAATGGCCTACTTCTGCACCTACATCTTATGGTCTTATTTTATATTGATATAATTATGTCCTATTTTGTATGGGGGTTATGACCCAGCAGTTGGTAAAGACTGTTATTTTAAATCCCAGAGGGAAACTTTAAATAACTGTCATAACCTATATTTTCAATTGGTATGTTTCAGTTGCAGCTCTAAATTCAGGAATAAGACCACCAGTTCTCGAGAGCTTTTTAATATAAAGTATAACAATTGAAGACTATAACCCTAAAATTCCATGGGTGGTGATTATTTCTGGTGCAGTCACTTCAAGATCATGCCTGCTGTTTTCTCTAACATGGATCATTCTCACCAGACATTGTGGAGTCAGTAGAAACTTGATTGGCCATTTGTCTGTGGGTTAGTTTATCCAGGTACTCTGAACATGTTTACACTCCAGCAGTACCAAGCATGGGAGCTGATCCAGGACACTTTTCTTCAAATTTTCCTCTTTGAGGATCCAGACTGCTTGCCATGTCTCGACATGGCCAATGTGGTCCACATGTACCCTTGTGACTGTCAGCATGCCTTGTCTTTCTTAGTGTATTGGCTGTCACTGATCAGCCACCCCATTTT
Source organism: Carcharodon carcharias (assembly GCF_017639515.1). Classification (NCBI taxonomy): domain Eukaryota; kingdom Metazoa; phylum Chordata; class Chondrichthyes; order Lamniformes; family Lamnidae; genus Carcharodon; species Carcharodon carcharias. The sequence continues at coordinate 169,315,418 of NC_054468.1, read as the reverse complement.
AGGATTTAGACCCAGTACTTTCCGCTTCTAGCTTAGTCCATTATTCTGTCTGTAAGAAGCAGATGGAAGGGTCTGCTTCTGTCTCTCCTTACCTACATCCATAATTCTCAGATGTCCTCCACCACTTAGACAATTCCATATTCTCTGAACCCAATCATTTTCTTTTCATCTTGCATGTGCAGTTGGTTATACACTTCAATTGTTCTTCAAGACAATCTGTGAACCCTTTGTTTCTCTGTTGAAAACCAATTCCCATCCACCACCAACCTTCTCACCTTAAGGAATTTTATGTTTAACTGTACCTACATCCTTCATTTAAAAGGGGTCGTAATAACAACATACAAAAGGTTCCAACAATGTTTGCCTCCACCATGTTTGGTCCAGTGCCCCTACCTTCCCCACCAGACTTTCTAAAGTGTCTTCTATTTTCTTCAGCTAAGATTCCACAGGATTTACAGGACCCTTGAGCAGATCCAAGCAGATCCACTGCCACTTCTTTTACATCTGTATCAGGGTTCCCCTGGTCCTTTCACATCACCAGCTCTACAGTCACCAGATCATTGTTCACCACTTCCAACAGCCATAACATGATATCACCACCGAGTATATCAGCCATTCCTCTCCCCCTTTGCCTTCCAAGTGGACGATTCCCTCTATGACACCTAACCTTCCCCAGCACCTTTCAGTGAAACTACAGAAGATTAACATCAGAGTAATCACTTCCTCTCTTACTGTTGTCCAAGTCCCTAGAAGCTTCTCCCATGAGGTAGCAAGTTACATGTATGCCTCTAATCTAAGAAGTTGGGGTTATTTTGCTGACAGTGAGAAAACAGATCCTAAATGGGTACTGTACTAATAAGACATGAATGTTTGAAAGTCTGGTTTTAGCATGCAATTTTGGGATTAATTGCTGATTACCATAACTTAAATTTTTCTGGAGGTGCTAAATCAGATACCCCTAAGTTTAACGCTCAGGAGTTGATTAGACATAATTTTTGTGCGGCAGTATATGCAGGCTCTGTGCATTCACTTCTACTGTAGATATGGAGTGGGTTGACTGGCACACAGTGGCAGGTTTCAGGGTGGCTCAGCTACTGAGGGGACACGGGTTCTTGGAGGTCCTGGTGGAGGAGGCCCAGAGGAGGAGGAATGTCCTGTATCCACAGTAAGGAAAAGTGTTTACTTCTTCCCCTTGTCCTTTCCTTCCTGAAGCAGTTGATGCTGCTCTGCCTGGTGTCATGTCCCCTTCCCATTCCTCCTGTGAACCAAGGTGGGGAGCTTCCTCACAAGGTGCTAAAGACCAAGCACTCCCTTTCTCCTGATGACTCCTCTAACGTGTCCAATAAGGTAAAATAGCACACTATTCTCTTTTTTGGTGAAGTCCTCGGAGAATTTGCAGAATAAGTATTGATGGCTTGTTGGAGATTTGACAAAGTGTCCCGGAAAGTCTACAACTCTGTTTCAAATGTCCTCTTCATACCTCCAGTGGCAGGTGAACAGTAAAAGGTTTATCTTTAAGTAGGACTTGAAATCCTCTGCATCAAATAGTTTACTTCCAATCAGCTGGTCACAATTATGAGACGATGCTCAGTAAAGTATAACTACTAAAATCTAGCCTCGTTAATAAGGAGATGCAGGCAATCTAAGTGCCAATCTGCTGCTTAATGATCCTCTAGGTAGCTGTTCCCAGTACAAGCTTCAACTCCTTTATCAAAGGGGCATTCTGCATTGTATGGGGTAAGCTAGCATTTCATCTTATGGCTCCATCTTGACCACCACGAAGGCTCTTTAGCGGCTAAGGAGAAAATCGTGCCAACTCTATTCCAAGATCACTATGTAACCTCCTCTACAGTTGGGGGAGAGAAAAAATGCAGGTTAGGTGATCAATTTTCCCAGATGTTCATTCTGTCTAGTAATAAGTCTGATCTCTCCAATTATTTTTCCCCAAACTTCTCACCATCACCATCCTGGGGAAGGCCCTGAGACAGGCAGCTGGGGTGCTCTCCTGTTTCAAGCAGGAGACTACATAATATGGAATTAAGGATCCAATAACATACATAGGGCATCAATGGCAAAATTGGGATACAAACGGATAGCGCTTGCGAGAGACATGTTACTCCTATTAGTATCAGTTAGGTTTTGAGCAGCCTAACCAGCAGTTCTTAAAGGAAACTCTGGAAACCACCGGGCAAATTTTTAATTGGTGGAGCCAGCAAAAGTAGGACTTCCAGTAGCTCCTCCAAGACCCACAGAAAAATTCGAGTTCACTGCCAATCCATTCAAGATCCACCCGGAATCACCTCAGCCCTACTTTTTGAGGCTCCAACAAATTGCTGACTCAGCATGACACAGCATGATTTCCTATTTTCCCAATTTTGCTGAGCTGCAGCAGATTGTCTGCTTTGTGCTTGCAATTTGGCAGAAATATCTAACTGGGGCTAAATGGTGGACAGCGAATACATTTTGCTCACCTCCCTGTTCTTTTCCAGCTATGGTTAAAATTGGCTCTCAGAAGTCCTTGACTCCATTTGTAGAGGTCACTCTGGATTTTCTTGCATGCATGGAGGGAATAAGGGAAGGAGAAGCTTCAAACCTCCCCGAAGATCAGTTAATCTTAACCTGTTTTTATATCTTAACTCCCTTTAGACTCACTGTTACATAATCAGGCACATGACCACAAAAACACTAAACACTGCATATTGTAATGCAAGTTCTACTTGAATGTCCCTCATGAAGCGAGCCTTCTAACATATGAAAATTTGTAGGCCTCATATGAACGTAAGAAATAGGACCAGGGCCATTCAGCCCCTTGAACCTGCTCCACCACTCAATAAGACCTGATTATATTCTGATTATGGCCTTAACTTCACTTTCCTGCCTGTCCCCATAACCCTGGACTCACTTGTAGATCAAAAATCTGTCTAATACAGCCTTGAATATATTCGATGAGCCAACCTCTACTGCTCTCTGAGGTAGAGAATTCCAAAGATTAACAACTCTCTAAGAGAAGAAATTCCTCCTCATCTTAATCTTAAATGAAAGACCCCTTTATTTTTAAACTGTGTCCCCTTGTTCTAGATTCCCCCACGTTCTCTCAGCAAGCAACTATCAAGTGACGTCAAAATCTTATATGTTTCAATAAGATCACCTCTCATTCTTCCAAACTGCAATGAGTATAGGCCCAACCTGGTCATTCTTTCCTCAGAAGATAAACCCTTCATCACAGGAATCAACCTAATGTTAGACTTCACCTTATTGGCACACTTGTGTTACTAATAATATTTAAATTATCAAATTCTACTATACAGAAGCTTAGTGGTGAAAAGTCTTAATTTTTATCTATTATTGGGATGATTTGTGAATTTTGGGATATGTTGTTAAGAAAATCTTATAGTTGACATCCCTAAGTGCCAAATGCTGTACTGTGGCTTTAAGAAAGAGCATGTGGGAGTGAACTGAACTTATAACTGAGATACATTTGCACATTTGGGCTCCAGCGTGTCTAGTTTACTGGTAAATAGAAGCCAAAGATATAATCCTGATTGGCCAGGAAGGTGGCCTGAAGGCTAAAATGCTCCAAGGATCTTCAGTTAGATAGAATAATTAAGGTTAGATTAAGGTTGTGGGGAAGCTAGGAGCTCCCTTTCCTTTGGTCAAGAGTTGCAAATATTGAGTTAGATATAGTTAGTTGTACTGATTTAGGTGCACATGCTTGGGATAAATGTTGCAAAGCAAAAAAGGGTATAAAAATAGGGGTGCTTCACTGAGGTTTTTGCACTTGCCAAGGGTTAGCATTTGTTACAGGACACTTGCTGGGGGGCATTTGTCAGGAGAGAGAAGTGGCAGCAGGGCACTTATCAGGAGAGCACTTGCTAGGAAGTTAGCATTTGTACAGGACATTACCAGTTGATGGGTATTTGTCACAGGCTGTAAGAACCCAGTATTAGGCTCAGTTAGTGACTTAAGTAACTGCCACTGACCTGATGATTGCTGTAAGAATCCAATATTAGAGATCAGTGGGTCCAGTATAGGCTGGATTGCCAGGGCTAAAGTAAGAGACAGAGAAAGGAGTGAGGAGAGCGAAAAAGAGACAGAGGCAGAGAGAGAGCATTCAGCAGGCAGCTGTGAAGTGTGTAGCTTCAGAAGTAAAGGTGGACTGGAAGCTTCAGTGGTCAAGGTGAATTCGGAAGTTGTGTGTTGGAAAAGGATCCATCAGAGTTGAAGTCTCAAAGCTGCAAAGGAATTTATATGTATGTTAGAGATAAATTGGTTAAGCTAAAATATTGAAGGACAGAGTGAGTCAAAAGACCAAATGCAAGGAACCAAGAAGACCCCAGAAGTCAAGGGATCCATGGGAAAGACAAACATGTTGAACTTATGTATCGTGCCATGCCTCGACTAATGAAATGTTAAATGTCAATTTTTATTGTCTATTAAACCTTGTTAACTTGCACTCTGAATTAGTGGTTGTTGTTTTTACCAATATAGTTATTTTTTGGCAAGAACTTTCTTACTCTGGTGTTTAGTATTGAGACCAAATCCTTGTACTAATGAACCTTCTCTGAACTGACTCCAATGCAAGTATATCCCTCTTTAAATAAGGAGACCAAAACTTTAGTGCTTACGTGATACTCTAGATATGCCCTGTACAAAGGGTAGCAAGACATCCCTACTTTCCATCCTCCTTGAATAACAGCCTGCCAGCATTATCTGTGACCCACAAGCCAACAGCTCAAGGCACCCTACATACCTCTAATCACCATTAGCAAATATCAGTATGGCTGTGTACTTCCCAGAGGATGCAGTTAGTGACTTCAAAAGGTAATGTAAAGTGAATCGCATACCGAGGAGCATTTTGAGCAACAGGAACTTATTGACTAGATGGCCATATGGGTAACAACATAAATGCAGCAGCATGGTGAAATTAGACAGCTACATCTTGCTGCTGCTGCTGAACGTCAGGGTAAATGGAAATGAAAGTGCTGACTTTGTGATCATAGAACAAGGCAGCATGGAAGGAGGCCATTTAACCTATCATGCCTGTGTTGACTCTTTGAAAGAAGTCTCCAATTAGTCCCATGCCCCTGCTTTCCCCCATAGCCCTGCAAAGTTTTCCCTTAACAGTCCAGAACTTCTGACCCAGGAGGAAGTACCCCAGAGGTCCCCACACAAGGACTGCACAGGAATTGCCTGGGACATTCAAACTTCCAATGGGCAATTACTCTGCACTGGCAACCATCTGATATCCCAATTTAATCGGAGACTTTGGATGTTTCTGACTCTCTTAGCAAAATAGTTACCCAGGAAAAGTTAGAAGGATTAAAACCATTTCTAACTCTTCCATAATTATATTAGTTGGCCACCCCAACCTCCCACTGGACCCCCCCACTGCCAACCTCCCACCTCCGACTACCATCTTGAACCAAGGCTACTCCCCTCACCCCCCTCCACACCTGCCCAACTATCCTCACAATCCCCTCGACTGGCCACCCAGAACAAAAAAAAACACTAAATAATGGGGAAATAAGGATACTGTCCTATATACCTTAAAATTGAATACTCGTAAAAACTTGGAAATAAGAGTACTGGTCTGAACTGTTTTTTTCCTATTGGACACCCAACACCCCACAGCTACCTGTCCCTCCACCACCGACCATTATTCCTACCCTTGACCCATCTTACACACAACCCCCCATCATACCCACTTACCTTACTGTTATGATATGGCAGGTGATATGTACCAGGCGGACCAAATTTACAAGGGAAACTTTGCCACGCTATCACAACGATTTTGCAATTTGTATTTATTATGAAAAGGCTTACGCACTGAATTCAGAAGAATTGAATCCACTAACACCTTTAGAGATTTTAAAATTAAATTAAAACATTTACGAAAGAAAAAAAAACAAACACACACAAGATTACAGTTACACAGTTTTTAGTCTTAACAGTTCCAAAAATTCTTAATTAAACAGGCTCCCAGTTACACAACCGCTTTAAGGCAGCAGTCCAAAATAGATTTTAAACTTAAATAAGCAATCCAGCAAGGTTACCACAGCACCCAATCAACAGTGGGATTCCATAGGCTTTGAACATGACTGTAGTTACTGGAGTAGCACTTCTTCAAAGTGGCTAAGGCATCGTCCAAGTCTGTCACATGGTCTACCTTTCAAGATTTTACATGATCTCTGACATGGCCTTCCATAATTCTTTATATATGTTTCTCTCTCTTTAATGTGTAGAATCCCACTGTTCTACATGTTTTCAGAAATTTACTTCTCCCATAATATAAAAATCTTTCATGTTGTCAATATAGACTTTTTTCTTTTGGGAAAAAGAAATGTAATAACCTTGCCCTATTTATCTTGTTAGTTGTAAACATTCTACCATCCCTTTGAAAATCAAATAACTCCCCGGTTGTCTTAAAATTTCATTCACATCTTATTACTGAATCTTAGGGCAGAATTTTGCCCTTGTCGAGCAGGCTCCACAGGGTTGGGAAGCTGACCGCCACCTGTGATCGAGGTGGGAATGAGTTTTCACCCTGGTGGGCCAATTAAGGCCCGCCCAGCGTGAAATGTGAGAGGCAGTGCGCAGTACTGCTTGTACGGATGGGGGTAGGAGGGCGAGCGGGGTGAGCATGAACTTCATGCATGCACGTGAGTGCACCCTTCAGAATCTCCCTGAGGCACAGAGCTGCCTCAGGGAGATGAAGAGTTGTTAAAAAAAAAAATAATTGAAAAATGTGATGTGAAATGTGACTCTGTCACATGAGCAGGTACATGTTATTAATTAAATTTTAAAACTTTTATTTTATTTTTATTTGCTTTAGGAAAGCTCATCCCACCTATGGATGAGGTTTCCTAAAAAGTGTAAAGGCTGCTTGAACTTTTTGCCTGCCCGCCAACTGTAAGTTTGGACGAGCAGCGAAAAATTTCTTCTAATAACCTTGTTAACAGAGCTGAAGTTGGCAATGTGCCCGCCGACCGAAATATCGCGCAATTGTGCGTTGACGTCAGGACGCTCGCCCGATGTCAACGCACGTCATTTTACGCTCGAGTGGGTCAGGTGCACGCCTGCCCACCGAGCTAAAAAGTTTGCCCTTAGACTCTAGCTCACTCATTAGTATTTCAAGTACCCTTTTTACACCTAACCGTTTTGATAAATTCCACCTTGCAGTCTATTTGACTCTAATTCAATTGAATCAGCCACACAGACAGAATAATCCACATCACACCCATAAGCCTACAGCAATATTGTGAAAAATATGATACTTGCTTGACATTACACACTTACCTTCTCCCTGACTGCTCAAAATGACTGGGACCTTTAAATTTACCTGTTTTACGGCAGCTAGTGCTGTAAAAAGGGGTGCGGCTTCAATTCCCCTGACGTTACTACACTGCACAGAAGATTCCCAGGAGCTTGTCCACTGCACATTTCTTAGCAGACCAGAGTCAGAAGTTTGGACTTAGAATGTGCAGCTCCCAACTGTAGTAATTAAAATGGAGCGGAGTGGCAATCCGACTGTGATTGCCATTATTGAAAATCCTGGCCCCAACTAATACAGCTCCACCAGCAGATTGGTTGCAGATGATCTCTAATAGATGACATAGCTCTGCAATTGGCTCCCTCTTTACCCAGTGCTTGAAATGGAAGCTGTTTTTGGTAATTGTCAGTTAGTGGCTCCTCCACATGGTGGCCTGTGGCTGCAGCTAAACTCAGGCAGACAAGGAGGGCCTCTAAGCCTGTCTGGAGTGCTAGTCCCATCTGTTCTGCTGTCAGGCAGCTACCTTCAGGCAGCTAAACTGTGCCTTGTCATCTCCAACAATTGGCCTTAAATGGCCATTAATTAACTGAAATGGCTACCTGCCACTTGCAGCAACCACCTCTGGGAAAATGGCCAGATGGGTAATAGATTCAGGGAACTGGAATGCCAGCCAGTGATATGAAACTCTGTGCCCACCTTCATCCCACCCCCTAAACATTCTGCCATGAATGTCCTCTTAGTTTAATGTTTTTGGCCCCCAGTATCATTCTGGTAAATCAGCACTGTACACCCTCTCTAAGACAAGTACATCCTTCCTGAGGACCAGTGCCCAGAACTGAATACAATACTCCAAGCTGGGTTTAACTTGAGTTCTGTGAGCTGTAACATAACTTGCACCTCCTTGCATACCAGATAAAGACCAACATTCCAGTAGCCAATACTTGACTATTAGCTTTTAATGTTTTCCTTGCATCCCTAAATTTCTCTGCTCTTCCACAGTTCCTAGCTTCTCACTGTTTACAAAATACTCTGATCTATCTGGCAGCCATCACACTTTCCCACATTGAACTCCATCTGCCAAAATTTCTAATCACTTAATTATAATAATGTCCCTTTGCAACTTTCTGCTCCCATCAACACTGTATACTGTGCCTCCTAACTTAATGGCATTAGATACAAATCACTCTATTTCTTCAGCCAAGTAATTTACAAATATGTTGTAAAAGTGCAGCCCCAGTACAGATCCTGGGCAGATGCCACAGGCTGGATTTTCAAACGCCAGTGGGGTCAGGACCTGGTGCGCTGTGATTTCAAAATCGTGGTCCCGAATGTCATCTCAGAGTCCCAACACCTCCAGGACAGCTTGAAATATTCAAAGTATTGGTGGTGGGAAGGGAACAGGCAACTTTCTTGCTTCCAATTAATGGCCCAACAAGCTCCTTTAGGAGCTTGTTAACAGGCTGGGGGAGGGAATGCAGGGGTGGGGGAGGGGAGTGCAGAGTGGAGAGGAGGAGGGAAGGGAGAGATTTTCAAAGGCAAAATTGGCAAGCTTGAACAATCTGCTGCACATTAGTGCCCAGATGTCTGGTTCATTGCAGGGAAATCTGATTTGTGAAAAACTGAATGTTAATGGACCAGTTTGTGCTGGGTTCCATGCAGTACCTTTATTTTGCATGCATGGTCATTTCCCTTTGTGATCGAGCTCCTGGTCTTTTAAGAAGCTACCTGCTCTATTCAAAGTATATGCCCATTATCCCTACACTCAGATCTAAATTTCACTACAGGCTTCAGGACCTCAATGTTGAGTGAAAAGCAGATCTCAGGCCCACAATTGTAAACGGCAGCACAGTCCGCCTCCCACAACTCTTTCTCCAGTACATCAATGATTACTTCGGTGCTGCTTCATGCTCTCGTTGGGACCTGGAAAAATTTATTAATTTTTGCTTCCAATCTCCTCCCCTCCATCATTTTCACATGGTCCATCTCTGACACTTCCCTTCCCTTCCTTGACCTCTCTGTCTCAATTTCTGGTGATAAATTGTCCACCAATATCCATTACAAGCCTATCGACTCCCACAGCTACCTCGACTACAGCTCCTCACACCCCGCTTCCTGCAAGGACTCCATCCCATTCTCTCAGTTCCTTCACCTCCGTCGCATCTGTTCTGATGATGCCACTTTCAAAAACAGTTCCTCTGACATGTCCTCCTTCTTCCTTAACCGAGGTTTTCCACCCACAGTAGTTGACAGGGCCCTCAACCGTGTCCGGCCCAACTCCCGCACATCCGCCCTCATGCCTTCTCCTCCCTCCCAGAAACATGATAGGGTCCCCCTTGTCCTCACTTATCACTCCACCAGCCTCTGCATTCAAAGGATCATCCTCCGCCATTTCCGTCAACTCCAGCATGATGCCAACACCAAACACATCTTCCCTTCACCTCCCCTGGCGGCATTCCATAGGGATGCTGGTCCACTCCTCCATCACTCCCTACTCCTCAACCCCCACCTATGGCATCTCCCCATGCAAACGCAAAATATGCAACACCTTCACTTCCTCTCTCCTCACCGTCTAAGGGCTCAAACACTCCTTTCAAGTGAAGCAGCATTTCACTTACATTTCCCCCAACTTAGTCTACTGCATTCGTTGCTCCCAATGCGGTTTCCTCTACGTTGGAGAGACCAACACAGACCAGGTGACCGCTTTGCAGAACACCTTCGGTCTGTCTGCAAGCATTACCCAGACCTCCCTGTCACTTGCCATTTTAACATTCCACCCTGCTCACATATCTGTCCTTGGCTTGCTGCATTGTTCCAGTGAAGCTCAACACAAACTGGAGGAACAGCACCTCATCTTCCGACTAGGCACTATACGGCCTTCCGGACTGAATTTTGAGTTCAACAACTTTAGATCTTGAACTCCCTCCTCCATCCCCACCCCTTTCCGTTTCTTCCCCTTCCCTTTTGTTTTTTTCCAATAATTTATATAGATTTTTCTTTTCCCACCTATTTCCATTATTTTTAAATGTATTCCACCCATCGTTTATTTCATCCCACACCCACTAGAGCTACCTTGCTTGTCCTGCTCTCCACTCTTAATTAGCACATTCTTTTAGATAATATCACCACCTTCAACGCTTCTTTGTTCTTTTGTCTGTGACATCTTTTGATTATCTCCTCCTATCACTGCTTGCTTGTCCCAACAACCCCCCCCCCACTTCTTCACCACCCCTCTCTTAAACCAGCTTATATTTCACCCCTTTCCTATTTCTACTTAGTTCTGTTGAAGGGTTATGAGGACTCAAAATGTCAACTTTGCTCTTCTCCGCTGATGCTGCCAGACCTGCTGAGTTTTCCCAGGTATTTCTGTTTTTGTTCTTAATTAGCTGCCTGTGGGCCCACCATCCAGTCTGAGGGCTGGCAGCCCTGAAGCCTCAGCAGCCCCATCAGGAGAGGTGTGCCCTGCTGATGCATGCAGGAGACCTCAAGCCTCTGACTGGCAAGCAAGTTGGCTACTACACCAGTTCTGGCAGCACCAATTTATGCCAAGAAGTTTAAGTTGACAATTGATGCAAGTGATTTGGGGATTGGTGCTGCGCTGTTACAAGAAGATGAAACAGGAATTGAAAAGCCAGTAGGATATTTTTCATGTAAGCTGGATGTATATCAGAGAAGATAATCAACCACCGAAAAAGAGACGTGAGATCTGGTGTTAGCATTACAGCATTTCGAAGTTTGTGTTGCAAGCAATTCTTCAGAAACAATTGTTTATACAGACCACAATCCTTTAAAATTTCTGGACAAATTTTGAGACTGGAGTGCAAGACTGTTCAGATGGAGTTGATTACTGCAACCATTTAATTTACAGATTTTACATGTGGTTGGAGAAGAAAATTTAATTGCAGATGCATTGTCAAGAGTTTAAAGTCCAAAGGAAATTGGACATTTGAAATGTGGACACTGGACTGAAATGACATCTGTTGATACAAAGGCTTTGTGCTTATTGTCATGTACCTGATAGTGTAATAGTTTTATGTATATAGATAAATAAGAAAGAGTGACATCACAGGAAAACTGTAAGTTCATTGGTTAATAGGTAACTGTTAGTTTGAACAACCTATCCTAAGTTGATTTCAGATTAAAGGGGCCCAGGATCAGAGGCTTAACCCTTCAGTTTCAATTCAGCAGAGAGAGTGAGTTCCAGTTGATTTAAAAAAGTGTATTTTGAATCTCTATTCTAACTTGCTTTCAGATTAAATGGTAAATAGGAGAAATATTTTACAGATTGATAAACTAAAGACCAGTAGGAAATTTAAAAACAAATTGAAAAACTAATTATATAAAATAGAAATACAGGGCCAGGTGATGTGTTGTAAATGTACGATGTGGGAGCTGGTGGACTTCATTGTGGTTCCTGGTGACCACATCTGTAGCAGGTGTTGGTTGCTCGAGGAACTGGGGCGCAGAGTTGATGAGCTGGAGTCTGAGCTTCGGACACTACAACACATCAGGGAGGGGGAGAGTTACCTGGACGCTGTGTTTCAGGAGACAGTTACACCCCGTAGATTAACTACCTTAAATTCGGCCAGTGGTCAGGGACAGGAGGGTATGACTATGAGTGAGGCAGGTAGAGATCCAGGAAGTAGCACTGCAGGAGCCTCAGCCCTTGCGCTTATCCATCAGGTTCAAGATTCCTGCTCCCTGTGTGGACGAGAGCGGGGACTGTAGGGAGAATTAGCAAACTGACCATAGCACTGTGGTACAGGGAGCCATTCAAGTGGGGGAGAAAAGAGAAATGTAGTTGTAATCGGGGATGGTATAGTTAGGGGAATAGATACTGTTCTCTGTAGCCAGGATTGAGAGTGCCGAAGGCTGTGTTGCCTGCTTGGTGCCAGGTTTAAGGATACCTCATCTGGGCTGCAGAGGAACTGGAGTTGAAGGGGAAAGATCTAGTTGTTGTTGTCCATGTAGGTACCAACGATATCGGTAGAATGAAGAAAGAGGTTCTGCTGAGGGAAAATGAGCAGCTAGGGGCTACGTTAAAAAGCAGAACCAAAAAGGTAATAATCTCCGGATTACTACCTGAGTCATGAGCTAATTGGCACAAGTTCAATAAGATTAAAGAGGTAAATGCATGGCTCAAAGTTTGGTGTGGGAGAAATGGGTTTGAATTCATGGGGTATTGGCACCAGTACTGAGGAAAGAGGGGGCTATTCTGTCGGATGGGCTCCGCTTGAATCATGCCGGGACCAGTGTCCTGGCGAATCGCATAACTAGGGTTGTAGATAGAGCTACAAACTAAATAGTAGGGGGTAGGGTTCAGTTGCACGGAAATATAAAAAATCAAAGTTTAAGGAGAGGGTAAGAGTGTTGGATTGTGACGAGGCTGATTGTTACCAAAAAGTGAAAGGAGGGGACAGAGTGTGTGAACACCATATTGCGCCAAAGAATCATTTAAGAGTAGGGAAAATTGACAATCGGGCAGACTTAAAGGCTTTGTATCTGAATGCGCATAGCATTCGGAATAAAACTAATGAGTTAACAGCACAAATAGAGATAAATAGGTATGATTTGGTGGTGATTACTGAGAAGTGGTTTCAGGGAGAACAGGTTTGGGAATTGAGTATCCAATGGTACTCAGTGTTTCGGAAGGATAGGCAGGAGGGAAAAGGAGGTGGTGTAGCTTTGTTAGTAAAGGAAGAGATCAGTGCTATAGTGAGGCATGATATAGGCACTGGAGAGCAAGACGTAGAGCCAGTCTGGGTAGAAATAAGAAATAGCAAGGGAAAGAAGTCCCTGGTGGAAGTAATCTATAGGTCCCCAAACAGTAGTTCAGCAGTAGGGCACAATATAAACCAGGAAATACTGGGAGCATGTAAGAAAGGCACGGCAATAATCATGGGTAATTTTAATGTGCATATGGGCTGGACTAATCAAATTAGCAAGGGTAGCCTTGAAGGAGGGTTCATAGACTGTATTAGAGATTGCTTCTTGGAGCAATATGTTGTGGAACCAACCGGGAGCAGGCTATTCTGGATTTGGTTTTGTGTAATGGGACGGGATTAATTAATGACCTCATAGCAAAGGATCATCTAGGGAAGAGTGATCATAGCAAGCTAGAATTTCAAGTTCAGTTTGAGAATGAGAAACTTGAGTCCCACACTAGTGTTCTGGAGTTAAACAAAGGTAAAGATAGGCATGAGGGCAGATTTGGCCCTAGTGGACTGGGCAGGAAGACTAAAAGGTAGGACACATGATGAACAGTGGCAGATACTTAAGGAGATATTCAATTCCTCCCAAGTAGAATATATTCTAAAGAGGAAGAAAGATGGTAAGAGGGGGAAAAAGCATCCATGGCTAAGCAACGAAGTTAAAGATAACATAAAGGAAAAAAACTAAGGCATACCAAATTGCAAAGGTTAGTGGCAGGCTGGAAGACTGGGAAACTTATAAAGATCAACAATGGGTTACTAAATAAATAATAAAAAGAACAAAGGTAAATTATGAAATAAAACTGGCGTAAAATGTAAAAACTGATAGCAAAAGCTTCTACTACAAGTATATAAGAGGAAAGGGAGTTGCCAAAGTGAATGTTGGTCCCTTGGGGGATGAGACTGGGGAGTTAATAGTGGGAATGCAGAAATGGCAGAGACGCTTAATCAATATTTTGCCTCAGTTTTCATGGTGGAGGACACTAGTACCACCCCAATAGTAACAGGTAGTGCAAAGGGTATAGAGAAGGAGGAACTTAGAACAATCACTATCACTAGAGAAAAAGTACTGAGAAAACTATTGGGATTAAAGGGTGACAAGTCCCGAGGATCTGATGGCCACATCCCAGGGTCTTAAAGGAAGTGGCAGTGGCGATAGTGGATGCATTGGCTATGATATACCAAATTCCCTGGATTCTGGAAAGGTTCCAGCGAATTGGAAAAATGCTAATATAACGCCCTTATTCAAAAAGGGGGGTGCGGAGGCAGAAAGTAGGAAACTGTTAGTTTCCCATTAAACCAGTTAGTTTAATGTCTGCCATTGGGAAATTGTTGGAAGCCATTATTAAGGAAGTAGTAATGGGGCATTTGGAAAGTCAAAGTGCAATCCATCAGAGTCAGCATGGTTTTATGAAGAGTAAATCGTGTTTGACTAATTTGCTAGAGTTCTTTGAAGATGTGACAAGCAAGGTGGATAATAGGGATCCTGTAGATGTAGTATATCTGGACTTCCAGAAGGCCTTTGATAAGGTGCCGCACAAAATAATACACAAGATAAGATCACATGGAGTTAGGGATAATATATTAGCTTGGATAGAGGATTGGCTAACCAGCAGAAGGCCGAGAGTCTGGATAAATGGGTCTTTTTCTGGATGGCAAGCTGTAACTAGAGGGGTGCCACAGGGTTCGTTCCTTGGGCCCCAACTATTTACAATCTATATTAATGACTTGGATTCAGGGATAGAAGGTACTATAGCTAAATTTGCAGATGACACCAAAATAGGTGGGAAACGAAGTTGCAATGAAGAAATAAGAAATTTACAAATGGATATGGACAGGTTAGGTGAATGGGCCAAAATTTGGCAGATGGAGTTTAATGTGGATGAGTGTGAGGTTATCCAGTTTGGTCGCAAGAATAAAAAGGTGACTTATTATTTAAATGGAGAGAAACTTCAGAATGCTTCAGTGCAGAGGGATCTGGGTATCCTCGTGCATGAATCGCTGAAAGCTAGTATGCAGGTACAGCGGGTAATAAGGAAGGCAAATGGAATTTTGGCATTTATTGCTAAAGGAATTGAGTTTAAAAATAGGGAAGTGTTGTTGCAACTGTACAAGGCATTGCTGAGACTTCACCTGGAGTACAGTGCACAGTTTTGGTCCCCTTAATTGAGGAAGGATGTAGTTGTATTGGAGGAGGTTCAGATGAGGTACACTAGATTGATTCCAGAGATGCGGGGTTTGTCTTATGAGGAGAAATTGAGCTGTTTAGACAACTCGCTAGAGTTTAGAAGGATGAGAGGAGGTCTAATTGAGGTATATGAGATGCCAAAGGGGATAGACAAAGTAGACGTGGAGTGGATGTTTCCCCTTGTGGGGATTCTAGAATGAGAGGCCATAGTTTTAGGCTAAAGGTTGGTAGATTTAAATCAGAGATGAGGAGGAATTACTTTTCTCAAAGGGTCGTGAATCTACCTCAGAGTGCAGAAGATGCTGGGCCGCTGAATAAATTTAAGGAGGAGATAGACAGATTTTTAATTAGTAACGAGTTGAAAGGTTATGGGTAGAGTGGCCGATTAAGGATAGTCAGCATGGCTTTGTGCGCGGTAGGTCATCCACTTCTGTTGCGACCTGGCAAGTCAGGCACAGCGAGCCAGAGGCTTCGTGGTCATTGCTGGCTTCCCCCGTGTCCAGGGTGCAATAGACTGTACATATGTGGCCTTCAAAGTGCCAGCAGTTCAGCCAGGTGCCTTCGTTAACAGGAAGGGCTTCCACTCCATGAACGTGCAAATAGTGTGTGATCACAGGATGCTGATTCTACAAGTCTGTGCAAGGTACCCAGGCAGCTCCCAAGATGTCTACATCCTCAGACACTCCCAGGTGCTGGCGCCTTCACTGCTCCGGGGTTAGCTGGTGGGTGATAAGGGCTATCCTCAGAAGGTGGCTCATGTAGCCTCTCCGCCATCCAAGAACAGAAGCTGAGGAGCACTATAATAGGAGCCACAGCACCACAAGGGCTGTGGTGGAGAGACCCATTGGTCTTCTCAAGTTGCACTTCCATTGCCTGGACCGCTCAGGGGGTGCACTCCAGTACCCCCCAGATCACGTCTCTGTGATATTGGCTGCATGCTGCGCTCTGCACGATCTTGTGTTGGAAAGGGGGATGCAGTTGACAATGAAGACCTTGACGCAGTGGATGAGGCTGCACATGATGAATCCAGCAGTGGCTCAGAGGATGAGGAAGCACAGGGCAATGATAAGGGGCAGCACACCGATCTGCTACTACACCAACGAGGCAGGGACATCCGCGACACTTTAATCCAATGAACCTTCAGCTAGCTACACACGCATGGATCAGCAGGACCAGCGTTGCCTGGCGCTTCCACACATGGCACTTAGGTACTACATCTTCCACCTCATCAGCTGCAACTAAGGGCCTAGTACAGAAACATCAATGTCCACTCAAACACTCATGAGATGTCTGTGAAACATACAAATGCAGCACAAAGGAAATACCCTCAGCCATGGTCAGAAAAGTGGGCTTTATTCCTACCAAAATAAACCACAAATGTCGCTCAGACGTACATAATGATATATTCCTAATCTAGGGCCAACACAAAATCACCAGTGACAAACCCGTGGAGTGCCTAACGTGACTTATGCTTACATTTGCAGGTACTACGTCTAGGTGCTGCCCCATCGCTCAGAGTGGCATGTGAGACAGCCTGCTGACTCTGCTGTTCTATTGGCCTCGATGACCTTGGCGGCTGTGCTCTGGCCTGTGGAGCCTGTGATGGCCCCGCCTGAGAGGGACTGGCCAGGTCCAGAACTGGCACCTCCCCAGTTGTTGCAGCCTCATTGGATGCAATGGTCACTGGCAGAGGGACGGAGGAGCTGCTGCCCACATCCGGAGCGCCCTGAGAGGAGCTCGCAGCGACGACAGGCAGCTGCTGCGCTGATGTGAGGTCACATTGGATCTCCCTGCTCACCGCAGATTGATGGGCACTGAGCAGCGACACTTGGTGCCCAGAACATCTCCCACATTGCGAATGACCACCTGTGGCCATTAGCGCCATGAGGGCTTGCAGGTCAGAGCGTAACCCAATCAGAAGATTCTCAATCCGATTGAAGCCCCTCTCCATCAGAGTCGCCAATCTCTCAGTGGAGCAAGCCTGAAGCTCTGTCCTGAGGTTCATGCCAGCACTGACACTCTGCCTGGTCTCCATCATCACAAAGACCAACTGAAGCACACCCTCATGCAACCCTGCCAGATGCTCCCACACACCCTGCCATTTGTCCTGCATGCATGGCTGACATCTACAGAGGCACATTATCTCTGTCGGACTCAGCATGTGCCTGGTCCCCTGCAGTCCTCTGGCTGCTGGCACCATCGGCACTCTCTGTCTGTGACATCTCCTCCAGCGATTGTGAAGTGCCCTCTCCACTGTGCCCTGAGATAGTAGCCAATGTCATAATCCCCACTGAAGTGTTTGTCGCTGCACTGGTGCCTGGCTCGCTGAAAGGATGTGACGCAAGTTGCAAGTCTTGGCCCTCAGGTGTGGAGAGGGGGCTCTGGACATGTTGGTGGTGGCCATGCGGTGCATCAGTGCAGAGACACACACCTCAGTGGGACCTAGCTTTACAGTAGCCTTGGGAACACAATCTGGTGAGCACATCGCACCATCTGATCCACAGCAGCCGGTGGCAGGGAAATCCAAGGTGTCCCAAACTCGGAGGACTGCTGGAGGCCGGAAATTTGTTGGGTCCGAGTCAGATGACAAGTCTCTGAACTTGGTCATGTCACAGTAGCTGGAGCTGCAAAGGCAAACTCGGGAACATCAGGAAGGGATTTCCGCTGCGCTCCTCAGATTGCAAGGCATGATGGAGGAGTCCATCCACCTTCAGGCTGAGGTGATTGTACTGGCATGCCAACGCACCAAGGTCAACACTGGTAGGATGGCAGCCTCCATGAAGACCTTGGTCCAGGATGTCACTCCTGCACTGCTACGTGAGCTCAGCTCCATCGCTGACGCCATAGTTGTCTTCCAACAGTGTTTATGTGTGAGGGCTGCGGGGCAGCTCCATCTCATTCCAGCTACCCATTCTCCTCAAGGAGTCAGCCTTGGGCACCTGGTGCAGGCATTGTAATGCGTCCAAGGAGTGTGAGGCTGGACCATCACTTTGGTCTGAAGGCTGCACAAAGCACAGGGGAGGAGGATCAGCAGGTTAACCTCCCTGGGGCCATCCATCCAGGTGACTCCGGGAGCATCAGGCCCATCCGAATTCCCTCTTCCTGTGACATCAGCAGCTGTAGCTCCACAGACTGAGGAGGGTGCCACTGCCACACAGTAGGACCCCTAAAGCAGCCCTGGACCCTCCATGGCTCAGCCCTCCAAGGGACGCCTGCCAAGGTCATCACAGACAGATGTAGCAGTCAGTAGGCTGCCTCCACCTCCATTGTGGATGGCCAAGAGCAAGAAGTGGCAAGGTTAGGAAAATTAAGATGTAGTTGCACAGCCTGGGCATGGTTGTTGTCACTTGTACATCATGTTCACTATTGTCAATAACCTCCCAAGAATGTCTCCCTGCCTATGGCTCCTTGTTCTGATGAGCAGTGTTCATGTTACTCAGGTGTGAAACCTTTCTGCACAAGATAAAGTCCAGGGCCTCTCCCCTTTGCTTTGTGCAGCTTTCAGGCCAAAGTGATGGTCCAGCCTCACACTCCCTGGACACATTACTAATGCGTGCACCTCAACAGTACTTGTCATTGCTGCCAGAATGTTGTGGGTAGGTGTCACAGAGTACAATCATTCTCTCTGTGTGCTCCCAGTACCTTAAAGGTGGGGCTGGCCCCTATCTCCTCAGCATCTGTAACCAGTGACGCTATGCTCCTGAAGGGGCCAGGTGCTGAAGGGGGACAAAGGATCAGATGCTTTTAAAGTTTCATGGCTGGTCTACGATATGACCCTGATCACAGAGCGCAAGTGATCTGCCCACGGCCAGACAGGGATAAGACATTCTCAGAGGCTATTTGACGATCTATAGAGTGTACTCACTGCCTGTCATCATCATGCTCCTGCAATTGAGTGACTATTAGGGCCTCCACTGCGTTTCCATGACAGGAGCATCATCACATGATCTCCAGCTGAGATTACATGTGGACAAGCCTGATCCCAGGGTGGAACCCTGCCTGATAGATCCTAATTTTTAGTTGTTTGTTTAAATACGTGGAGAATAGCTACTGAACAGAGTCACAGAAGTCAGCTGATGAACTTTTAAAAAAATAATAAAGTATTTATTCAACAAGAAAAGATGAATTAAACTAAGATATCCCTTCATCGACAACTATACCTTTATAGATATATACAGATCTGTAAGCATAACACAAGTCACAAAAGATATCTTATACTTTAACATACACAGTAAGTACCCAGTCCATGTAAACCAATGGCACCCTGTGATCAGATACACCACACTCTGATGCCACCTCAACCAGATGTTATGAATCTCTCCTCAACTCCCCCCAGACGCTTGTCACACTGTGAGCCAACCAGTCTTACTGAATTCCGTCTTTCACATGAGGGTTTCCAACCTCCACTCTCCAAGTCCTCATCTTCACTCTCTGGAAGCCACGAGGTATAGAGCTCGGTCACCAGGTTCCTTGATTCTGATGTTCTTTTCCTGCAGGGTGAAAGAGAGAGACTCGTGGGTTAGCATGGGTGTACTACAAACCTGTCTTGGTTAAGTCTGAAGGCCCCTTAACATATCCTGAGAGTGCTGGCCACCACTTGGATGGACGAAATTAGTGCGTTGTATGGCTGCCAGAAACTGCACCCACTTCTGGCCCACTCCACCCAACCGGCTGTTGGCAGCTTTGCCCATTGGACTGCATGCTGTGCTCTCAGCTCCAGCATTCTCCTAACCTGCATTGCAAGGCTGCATTGTTCGCTTGACCCATGGGGGAGACTGATCCAACCCAGGATGATGACATTGTGAGCACCTCCACCAGTGACTGCTCCACAGCCAGGTTTAGCAAGGAGATTGTACAATGTGCCCAGTCATCCAACTGTTCTGTCTGTCCACTAAAATGCTCAATAGTTTGCAGTCTGTGCCCGAGGGGTGAAAAGCTCTGGAGCACTTGATGGCAGTTTGATGCCTCTGCGTTGCTGGAGTGGGCAGAGAAGTTAGAGGCCCAACTACAATTATATCAATGTGGCTGCACCTGAACTGTCTCAGCTGCAGAGGAATGGTTATTTTATATAAGGTTTCTCTAATGCATGGCCAATTCCCTCACCCACCAAACTCCCAACCCTCATGTGCTTCAACCGCAGGGCAGCTCATGTCACCCCCCCCAACATGCCTCAACTGCATGGCAGCCCTTGCCCTGAAGTCCAAGAGGCAAGCCGGGCAAGCACTCCCCAACATTACTATGTACTCAACTCCGAGTTCCCCTCAAAGTGCTGCTCACAAGTGCACACCTTTTATATGCTGTTGTGGGTGGACAATCCAGCTGCAGGGTTGGGAGGAGGATAATTCCAGCATGCAGGGCTTATGGATATGGAGGTTCCTGATGTCCGGTGGCGGGAAATGCAACCTGCCATTGATGGGCGGAACAGACAATTGCAAACTGGTTTCACGGCATCATGAAACTGATTTTTGGTCTTCTCACCATATTGTTGGCTCATGCCACCGAACACACCCAATGCTAGTGGGCACAGTTGATTCTGCCTTATGTATTATTACCTGAGCTACAGGCAAATTGGCTTAGAGATAAGCAGATTCAGGAGACAAAGGAGTGGTGGGGAAAGAAATGTTCCGTTTCATGAGACACAGGCACCAATATTGGGACAGGGACGAACTATACCATTAGGATTGGCCCCAACTGAACTGGCTGGGGCCAGGGTACCAGCAAGAAGAATAGAATGACTTTAAATGAGTAAATGGCGGGGGGAGGGCTCCAGTGAAAGTAATAATAATTCAAAAATGAACAAAAGGGAAGAGAGTGGATTAACAGTCAGAAATTATGCTTTAAGCAATAGAGGTAAAGGAAACACTAAAAGATGTAAAGTGAGTAAATAGAAAAAAAAGAAACATTTGAGTAAAATGTTAGAATTGTGAAGAAATGTGAAGAACAAGTTAGTCTGTGTGGCCCAAATAAGGACTCTTTATAAAACCCACAGAAAAAATGGAACAAGTTGAATGAATTGCAGGCATAAGTTTAACTTAGGTGGTCAGGACTGGGAACTAAATATGCCAGATTTTATAGGAAAGACAGGGAAAATGTTGGAGAGGGGGAGTAGCCTTAATGATTAAGGATGAAATCATTTCAATGATAAGAGAGGATGTAATGAGATATAAGCAGGCACTATAGATATTTAGGGAAGAACTTTCACCTTGGTGGGTGGGCACGCGCCAGACCAGCTTGAGTGTGAAATGACGTGTGATGACGTTGGGTAAGCGCCCCGAAGTCAAAGTGCAGTCGTGCAATAGTTCAGTTGGTAGGCACACGTGGGAACCAGCAACACGTCTGCCGACAATTAAAAGGCCGATTAAGGCTATTAAAGTATCAATTAACTTAAAATTTTCACTGCCCATCCAACTTTATAGTTGGTGGGCAGGTGAAAAGGCCAAGCAGCCTTTGTATTTTTTGGGGAACCTCATCCATGGGTGGGATGAGGTTTCTAACATAAAAAAACAAAATTTCCAAAATTTCATTTATAACATGACCCTACTCATGTGAGAGAGTCACACGAGGGGACGTGTTATAACATTTTAAAAATATTCTCTTCTAATTTTTAAAGCTCTTCATCTCTCTGAGGCAGCTTTGTGCCTCAGGGAGATTTTCAAGTGCTCAGTTGCACACATGCGCAAAGTTCCCTGCTTGTCCTGCTCGCCCTCCTCCCCTGCCCGCACAGGCAGTGTTGAGTGCTGCTGCTCGTGTTTTACACTGGGCAGGCCTTAATTGGCCCGCCAATGTGAAATCGTGATGCGGCCCCAATCGTGGACAGTGGACGGCAGTCGGCTTCCCCGCCACCACCGCCGAGCCCGCCCGACAAGGGCAAAGTTCTGCCCTACAGGTAGAATTGGAGAACTACAAAGGGCTAGGGAGCAGGACCAGCTGACTTCCTCTTGCAGAGAGCCAGAACAAGCACAAAGGGCTGAATGGCCTACGTCTATGTGGTAACCAATGTATGATTGTTTTTATGACTGTAATGGTAGTTTTGTGCAGGCCCCCTGGTAACAGCTGTGAAGTGTTAGTTTGTATAAATGCAAAGGTTAGACAAGCACATAGCAAAGGCAGTTTAATGGGGGCTTTTAGCTTTCTCATAGATTGGGATAAGCAGACTAGCCTGTGTCAGAAAGATAGTGAATTTCTTGAGTATGTGCGGCATACTTCTCTGCAACGTTATGCCCTAGAACCAAAAAGGAACCCTACTATTAGTAGATTTAGTAATGCATCAGATTTAGTTAACAACCTAATGTGCATGAACATTTATCTAATAGCTAGGATAATAAGATTGAGTTGAATTTAGTGTTCAAGAGGAAGAAACACAAATCAGCTACAAAAATCCTATATTTAGATAAGGCTGACTTTTATATAATGAGACAGAAACTGTCCACAGTGCACTAGCCAAATCTGTAAATTGGTAAAATGATAGACAATCAGTGGTGATGCTCAGAAAAGAATTTAGTGCAATACAGAACCAGTTTATACTTAAGGAGCAAGAATTTTAACTGCCAACAAAAAAAAATGAAGGACAATTAAAGAGTTGGGAGGTAACGTAAAACTAAAAGAAATAGCATACAAAAATGCAAGTAATAGCACAGAGACTACTGAATAGGAAAGATAGAAAGGACAGTATCAAAATAGATATTAAGATCTACAAAAAGGAACTATGAAAAGAAACTTAAAAGTGTTATCAAAATCAGCACCAAATTTGCAATTATATCAGGGAGAAAAAGGTGATCACAAGCAATGTGGGCACCTTGAAAATTGATAACAGTGACATTGCCAGTGAAATTAAGAAATGGTGGACATGTTGAATAATTACTTTGTGACAGTCTTTACAGTGGAGAAAAAGGTCAGCATGCTGGAAATCCTATGGAAACTAGTATTGAATCAAGGACAGGAATTTGCCAAAATTAATGCAGCAAAATAATGTAAGCAAGAAAGTAATGGCACTAAAGAGTGACAAATCCATAGGACCAGATGGTTTCCATCCCAAGGTTTTAGAGCAAGTAGGTGAGTACATTACTGATGCTCTATCTATAAACTGTAGGTTACACCTGACAAAACTGATTTAATTTTTTGAAGAGGTAACTAAAGCAGTGGACAGAAGAATATCTCTGGATGTTATTTATATAGACTTCCAGAAAGCATTTGATAATGTCCCTCATAAGGGACTGTTAGCTAAAGTTGAAGCTTGTGGAATTGAAGGCAAATTATTGATTGGTTGAGTGGCAGGAGTCAGAGAGTAGAGATAATGAACAGGCGTTCTTAATTGGCAGGATGTAACTAGTAGTGCCCTGCAAAGGATCTGTGTTTGGGCCTCAGCTATTCATTGTATTTATTAACAACTTAAATGGTGGAATAGAAAGCCACATATCCAAATTTGCAAATTTGTCTTAAAAATGGATGTCATTGTATGTAGTGTAAATGGAAATCATCTTTACAGACGGAGATAGAGTAGATAGAAACTAATTTCACTAGCTGGGGAGTCTAGGACTAGGGGTCATAGCCTACAAATTAGAACCAGACCTTTCAGGGGTAAAATTAAGAAACACTTCTACAGATAAAGGATGATAGAAGTTCAGAACTATGTTCTGGAACTGATGCTACGTCATTTGTTAATTTTAAATTTGAAATTCGTAGATTTTTGTTAACCAGAGGTATAAAGGAATATGGGGCAAAGCTAAGTATTTGGAGTTAGGTCGCATTGAATGATGGAATAGGCTCAAGGGGCTAAATTATCTACTCCTGTTCCAATGTTTCTAAGTACAGAGTATAGGGTACACCAAGGGTGTAGGACTAAGAGCACAGTTTTCATATATACATATATCCCAAAGTAAATAAAACTATTTTAAACTGCTGATTGAGTTAGACTGTAGATAGATAATAAATGCAGGGAGTGGTTTGACAAATATCAGTTCAGCTTCAGTCGAAGCAATGTTTGACATGTTTCGTGGTGGTGGTGGTGATGGTAGGGGTAGGGGCAGTGTTGGAGTAGCGGTATCAACACATCTTGCTCCATTTTCCCAACCATTTTCTACTCATCCTCTTCTTATGCTCCCCATGGGCTCATCATCTTGTTACAGCTTCACTGTTTGCTGATGGTAACATTATGCAACTGACAGTACAATGGCAATTTTGGATAAGTTGGAGAGCATCACCCCATTTGAGCTGTCCAAATGAAACTGACACTTTCGGATCCATGATGTGCCTGACTATAACTCAGTTTTTGCACAGCCCTCATTCTTTTTGCAGTCTGCTACTATTTTAATTAGGGTCACAAACCACGGCTGCAAAAAGCAGGCTTTGTCTCCCAACAGCTATCTGTTTATTCTTTCAGAACCATCAAATAATGTACTCACTACTGACTGGATAATAATAAAAACTTCATGGGTGTTTCCTGGATCTCATTTCAAGGTCAAAAAATATCCATTCATGAATGCAATGGTGCCTCTTTGTGTTTGTGCATTTTTATGTATTTTAATTCATGCATGGAGCCTGCAGGTAACTTCGATTTAATTTATGATGTTCTGGGTTCTTGAGATGCCTACCATGTGGCAAAAAATGTTGTTCTTCACTTATCATCTTCTTTCCTTTGCGTAACTGATAAAAGATATTTTCCGTAGCAAATATGGCACCTATTACTTGTTTCGTTATGAACAGTAGAATGGGTTATCCAGTAGACATTGAAGCAATGCCCTGGAAGCACAATATTCCATAAAAGCATAATGTCATAATAACTTTCATGGCTATGGGAAGTGCATCACAACTGCTGAAGATTTCTAAAAATCAACTTGCAGCAGGGAGTAAAGCTTTGTCACTGCTTTCACAGACAAGTAGAACTGCTGAGCTTATTCAATAAAGACAAATGGTAGCTTTAATGTAGAAAACATCCCAAAGCAAAAGGGGAAGGAAGAAAAAAATAAACTAAAGAAATGAGCAGCAGAATTAGGAAGTGAGTAAAAGCATGGTCATGAGAAATTTTGACGTTTTTAATGGTGGATAGAAAAATAGACAGACATTGAGGTTTGGGAAGAATTCTAAAGGGCAGGACTGAAATGACAGAAGGCTCTGACTACTTCGGACAGAGGGTGGGTGAAATGTACCAAAGGTCAAATTCAAAAGACCTATGATGTGAGAAGAGATATAGGCTAGAATATTCGGGTTGATGAGCAGGGGCGGGGCCCTGGCGGCCTTCACATTTAAAATGAAACCTCATCCACAGGCAGGATGAAGTTACCTGAAGGTTTTTAAAGTTTAATAAAAATTTTTGATAAAATTCATTGCTATGTCCCAGCACACATGACACTATCACATGAGGGGATGTCTTAAAACTTGTTATTTCTCTTTATTAAAATTTTCAAAAATCAAAATAATCTCCCTGAGGCAGCTCTGTGCCTCAGGGAGATTTTGGCGCTCTTTCACTTATATGCACAGAAGAGCCCAGGCCCCGACTTAGCCTACTCCCCCCCGCCCGCACAGGGAGCACTCAGCACTTCCAGGTGTCCGTCGCACTGGATGGAATTGACCCGCCCATGTAAAATAGTGGCGTGCAGCTGATTGCAGGTGATGATTGGCTACACGTCCACCTGCATCCGCTCCCATCCAACCCCCCCAACAGGGAGAAAATTCTCCCCATGAAGGTGGAGTTTGCAGAACTAAAATGGGATCTGGCTAAAGGGGCTTTTTAAGAATGAAGATTTCAAATACAATGCCATGGAGCCAATGCATCTCAGAGAAGGTGGGAATGGTTGGCAGTTGGAACTATTACAGTTATGAGGTTCATAAGATTGTTATCTTTTGGAACTGTGCCATTAATTAGCATAAAATAAGGTAGGCCATGTGATCTGTTCTTAAGTCTACCTGACAACAGGCCTGGGTGATGTGACTTTTAAAGTTTAAAGGGAGGCCTGGTTTGCTTGCTGGAAGGGTATAAATTGTTCACTCTTAGCGATGATGGTAGCAGCATCTCTATTTACAGTGGTTAGGCTGCAAGTCCCAGAAAGGCGTTGAGAATGTTGTGTTGTAAGCGGTTATACTTCAAGCTGTCCATTTACTTCCAAGATAAGAAAGTTGGGGTCTCAAGGTTAGTTAATTAGCATTTCTACTTGGATACAAAGCCCATGTGATTCATATTGCTTTAGAGATGGACTTTGAGAGGGAAAGAGTTTCTATATCCCTGAAAACACACAAACAAGTAAGTGTACCAAGATCCAGCAGAGAGAGAGCAACAAGAGGCTAAAGTCTCTGTGGTTCACCATGCAGGAATGCAGATGGGAGTGTGCTCGGATCAAAAAGATCAAATACATGATGAATTAAAACTACTCTGAAATATTCACCTAGCCAGTGCTAGGGAACCTCCAGGAAAACTCTCATTATTAAGACAGTTCTGGCGTTAAAAATTACCAGGCTGAAAAAGAAAGAGAACACAAATAAACCCTCAAGAGATAAGAATCATTTTGAATAGATTCCAGAAGAATTGAACGTTTGCTTAAAGGACAGAGTAACATATACCTGTAAAGTGGGGTGTGTTTAGTCAATGGTGCTTTCAGTCTGTTTGTTGCATTAAAAGTCTGAAAACATGAAATCATGTCATGTAATTCTTTCAGCTATTTAATGAAGGTTTAAACTTCTTTTTAAAAGTAAATTGCCTATACCATAAGTGTAAAAGGGCCTAGTGTGAATAAGGAAAGGGTATGGGTATTTACATTGAAAGCAAATTGCAGTTTATGGAGAGTGGCAATAGTACTGAAGACTTGTGCTCCAGTACTTGCCATGCCCCTAACCAAGCTGTTCCAGTACAGCTACAGCACTGGCATATACCTGACAATGCGGAAAATTGCCGAGGTAGGTCCTATACATAAAAAGGACAAATCCAACCTGGCCAATTACCACCCCATCAGTCTATTCTCAATCATCAGTGAAGTGACAGAATGGGTCATCAACAGTGCTAACAAGCAGCACTTGTTTAGCAATAACCTGCTTACTGACGGTCAGTTAGGATTTCGTCAGGGTCACTTAGCTCCTCACCTCATTACAGCCATGGACAAAAGGGTTGAACTCCAGAGATGAGGTGAGAGTGACTGCCCCTGACATCATTTGACCGAGTGTGGCATCAAGGAGCGCTAGCAAAACTGGAGTCAATGGGAATCGGGAGAAAGCTCGTCACTGGTTGGCGTAATACCTATCACAAAGGAAGATGACTGTGGTTGTTGGAGGTCAGTCATCTCAGTTCCAGGACATGCAGATTGAAGATGCCCAACCATCTTCAGCTGCTTCATCAATGACCTTCCTTCCACCATAAGGTCAGAACTGTGGATGTTTGTGATGATTGCACAATGTTGACTCTTCAGATACTGAAGCAGGCCATGTCCAAATACAGCAAGACAAAGACAAAATCCAAGCTTGGGTTGACAAGTGGAAAGTAACATCTATCCCATACAAGTGCCAGGCAATGAGCATCTCCAACAAGAGAGAATCTAAACAACGCCCCTTGACATTCAATGGCATTATCATTGCTGAATCCCCCACTATCAATATCATAACATTGACCAGAAATTGAACTGGACTAGCCATATATATACCGTGGCTACAAGAGCAGGTCAGAGGCTAGGAATTCTGTGGTGAGTAACTCACTTCCTGACTCTTCAAAGCCTGTCCACTATCTACGAGGCACATGTCAGGTGTGTGATGGAATACTCTCCACTTGTCTGGATGAGTGCAGCTCCAACAACACTCAAGAAACTTGACACCATCTAGGACAAAGTAGCCCACTTGATTTGTACCACACCCACAAACATTCACTCCATCCACCACTGACTCACAGTCGGTGCACCATCTATAGTATGCACCATTTACGAGACGAACTGCAGGAATTAACCAAGCCTCCTTGGACAAAACCCTCGAAACCCACAACCGCTACTATCTAGAAGGACAAGGGCAGAAGGTATACAGCATGGGAACACCACCAACTGGAAGTTTTCCTCCAAGTCACTCACCATCCTGACTTGGAAATATATTGCTGTTTCTTGACTGTTGCTGGATCAAAATCCAGGAACTCCCTTCCTAACAACACTGCAGCGGTTCGTGAAGGCAGCTGACCACCGTTTTCTCAAGGGCAATAAATGCCCACCTTGCCAGTAATGCCACATCCCATGAATGAATAAAGAAAAAGAACAGGTGGCCAACAAGCATCTTGGAGTTAGTGGCCTTACATAGTACAAGAAGGAAGGTATTTCATGGCCAATGCAGTCTCAAGAACTCATTTTAATAAGTTTTGAGGGGTGAGAGGATAGGCACGACATTTTAGCAGGTTTTCATCTGGCAGATTTATCTATATAACCAAGTGTGAATTTCAGATTGGTGTTTAGGACTGATTTCTATATTTATAACAAACTATTCATTCATGAACCTATTCATTAGTTCAGTAAATTACAAGAAATATCAAGCTTGGTTTAACGTATTTGTCTTTTGAGATGACATGAGGTGAGTGGAATTCCTATTCTTGCATTCCAATATTTATGTACTCAATTTGTGTGCATGAATTCATTTGGGTGAATTCTGTACACAAAAGTTCAAATTGATAATAGTATTTAGGGAGAGTTCCACAAGGCAAAGATACAGTAAAATTTGCACCAGTTTTCCATACACGTTATGGATTGAGCCCGAATAATGAACTGCAGAACCAATTCTATTCTTGGCACAAACATGGGCATGTGCTTTAAGTTATAGCGACAAGCGTAACGTTGCTCCAGCCTTAACTGTAGAAGTCTGGCACCTGGATTAATCTATTTGAAGATATAGAAGATGGACTCAGGAAGGTATTAATGGCTTTCCACCATGTCAAGGAGCAAGAGGCAGATTTTCCCCATGAATATTAAACAGGATTTTAACATTCCATCACTTGGTGGATGTCGAATGACCAAAATACTGATGCAATTAGCCTTCTTTACCACCAGTTTGATTTTGTTTGGTTCATGTGACCATCAAGTTCAGCAGTTGGTTGTCTGAAGCTGAACTAAGCTTAATAGTAGGCAATGTCATCAAGACTTTTTGACAAATTATTGATCTGGTATCTTCAGTTCTTGAGCTATGGATCATCTCAATGGATCATAATGACATATGTCTTAAAATATGTGGGTTATCAAACACAGTATAAATTACAACTTTAGACACCTTACTAACAGGATATTAAATCTTAATCACATTCAAATATCAACTGAAAATCTAACACTTACACATTTAAAAATTTTAACCATCTGCAAACAGAATAAATTAACACTTTGCTAACTAAAATTAACATATGAATATAAAAGCAAAATACTGCAGATGCTAGAAATCTGAAATAAAAACAGAAAATGCTGGAAAACCTCAGCAGGTTTGGCAACATCCATGGAGAGAGAAATTGAGTCAACATTTCAAGTCCTTATAACTCTTCTTCAGAGCTCTGAAGTCATGTGGACTTGAAATGTTACCTCTCTTCCTTTATCCACACGTGTTGCCAAACCTGGTGAGTTTTTCCAACATTTTCTGCTTTTATTTAACACATGAATAGACTGCTTATATATAAGACTGTTCCCAAAAACTGAAATGCAACATGAAAAGTGCTGTTTAAAATAGAATATTGAATGCCATGCATAAAGTAAAACAAAACTTTAAATAAAGTAAGTAGGATACTGACTTCATATCAGTGGTGGCTGCACAAATGCAACAAAACCAACTATTCTCTCTAAAAGAGACTCTGGATTTAATACATGTAGAAATGTACAGTACTGTGCTTTCCTGGATTCGAAACCTTAACTCAATTTCTCACTCCACAGACCCTGCCAGACCAGCTGAGATTTTACAGCACTTTCTGTTTTTATTTTAGTAATGTACAGTACTTTGCCTATCAGAACTGCTCGCTGAATGAAAAGCCAGTTAAATAAACTATTTATAGAATTGGTTAATAAATATAATACACATTTGTATGGGATTACACACCACTTGAAAGTTGCACTACTTTTCTACAAGTGCAATAGTTAATTTGGAATTCCAATTGGTCATTTTTGTAAGACTTAAATAAACTGAATATCTACATGCAGTTCATAATAACAATACTGTCAATAAGTTGGGTTGATAACAATTCAATGCTCAGGATAGTCAGATGTTGTGTAAAGTCTCAATCATTGCTATCACTTAAAGGAATCTCTGGAGGTGACTTTTCATAGCCCCTCTGGCAATAATCACCTAATAGAAGGCAGTACTTGAAGCATTGACACTTACACATTGAATCATAAACATATTAGAAGCGGTCTATCTAATGTCAGTGAATGATGATCACTAGTTTCTTCACTCTTCTGGAAGCCAATAGTCTACCACCACTTGGTCTGGCAGCTCAGTTACAGAGTGCGGGAAAGAAGGGCTCCCGCAATCTCCAGCCGCTACTTCATCCTCCTGGGAAAACATAGAAGTGGATGTGTCCACCAAATCCTCCTTGTGTATCTGAGCCTCTCTTGCTCCAGGTACCAGTCTGGCGCTGGCATCGTCTGCCCGCTCAGCCCTGAGGGATGAGAGAGGCGAGCGGCCCCTGACAGCATCGTCTCCCCCGGCTGGCGGTGGACAGCGGGACTGCCCCCACTTGGATCTGCGTTCCTCTGCTTCCTCCATGTAATCGGAGTCTGGCACCAAGAGATCAGGGCTGGGTGTCCGAACGCTGGATATCCGCGGCGGAGAAGCGGCTCGGGAGCTCGGCTCTAGCACCTTCCCGGCAGGGGCATATTCCCCACCCCTGCAGCCGGCGCTCTGCTCTCCATTTCCCACCGACAGGCCCAGCATAGTCGCTCCGCCGAATCCTCCGCTTGTAGCCGGACCTTCCCCATCCTGGGGGCCAAGCAGCTCCCTCACAAACGGCTCCCCGTACAGGAGCGGCTCCTCGCCCGACAAACTGTTCCTCTGCTCCGTCTCCGCGGCCTGACGGCTACCCGGAGATGGTCTGCATGATTCCCGTAGCTCCGGGGCCACCAGGCGTGCAAGAGCAGACGGGAAGCGCTCCGAGTAGAAATCCTTCAACATGGCGCCCGCTCCCCGCCGTCGCCTCGCCCACACCTGGAGCACGCGACGCCCCAGCCCGAAAGGCGCCAAAGCCAAACATCGCGAGGGAAGCGCGGGACAGGCTCCACCAATCACAGAGCGGGAACTGCCCGAATCGGCACGAGAGCAGCGGCCCCACCAATCACAGAACGGGAACAGCCCGAAACAGCGCGAGATCCCGTGAATCGTCTGGACCTTGTGGCTAGCGGCAGCTCCTCAAGAAGCTGAAATGAGAGGAAAAACTTGCATTTATATAGCGCCGTTCATGACCAATGGACATATCAAGGCACTTTACACCCGATGAAGTACTTCTTGAAGAGCAATCACTTTTGTAATGTGACAAACAGGGCTGCAAGTTTGCACAAAGCAATCTCTCTGAAACAGCAATGTGCTAATGACCAGATAATCAGTTTTTGTGATGTTGATTGAGAGATAAGGTCACTGGGGATCACTTAAAAGAAAAAAATACTGCCAATGCTGGAAACAGAAAATGCTAGAAATACTTAGCAGCCTTGGAAACATCTATGGAGAGAGAAGCAGAGTTAACAGGCATAATCTCAGTTGCTGGCTGGAGAGTCAACAGGACCCCAGTATTGCCTCTTTTAGGGAAGAAAATTGCATCTTGTGCCACTCGGGTACTTGACAGACCAGTGGTGGGCTTTGCCTGGGATCAAGGACAACGGGGATGGAAGTCTCGCCTGTTGAGAGCTGCCTGCCAATTCTCTAATTGGTCTCTACCCAACAACCCTTCTGTACTCAGCAGCAATGCTGGTACTAGGCTCACCGGAGGCCTTAGGATGAGGAGGGAGCCAGTCATGGGGGTCCCAGGGAAGGGGGTTGGGGTGATGACAGCAAGGGCAGGGAGTTGGCTTTCAGCAACCTCCCCAGTTCCCTAGGCCAGGCCCCTCAATTGGACACTGAATGCCTTTGAATGAGGGGACCCCACACCACTCTTGTCCTGCTCAGAGCTTGCTAAGATTTCTCCTTGCTGTTGCTGGTTTAATACCAGCAGCAGTGGAATGAGGCCCTTAAGTGGGTACTAATTGCCCTCTTAAGGGTTTCAATTGGTGGTGGAGTGGGAAGGCTCTCTCTGGGCCTTCCTACTATGAACCTAACCTGGGTAGAGGTGGTGAGGAAATCAACATAGTGAGTTACTGTTAATGGTGCTTATTTGCATGTCTGCAGGTTTTCTTTAAATTACATTTTAAAATACTGCCCAATTGTACTGATTGGTGGCAGATTTTGTGTTTGGTGATTTGCAGTTTGTGTGGAAAATTGAGAGAAAAGAGATTTTTAAACATAGGTACAATTATGGATGCAGTTTATAGTCAGGTCATTAATTGTGCCAAAAGGAGCATTTTAAATTTCTTTACCTATTCTCTTCAACCCTTCACAGGATGTAGTTCTGTCAGCCGAGAAACAGGGTCCTTTTCCAATTTTCCTGATTGCTGTTGCATTGGGTGTGTCTTCCATGCCTGTAGAGGCATGGGTTCCGAACCTTGATTGAGGAATAAGTTTGTATTACTGACTATGCTGGCACTTCTATCGTTCAACTGAATTAACCTGCAGTTTTGATGAAGGGTCCAGATCTGAAATGTTAACTTCTCTGTTCTTTCCACTGATGTTATATGGACTGCTGTGTTTCCAGATTTCTGTTCGTACCATGAAGGAGTTCACCAACACCAGGCAATCTGCAGTTTACAGATACATGGGTCCTGATATATATGGAGCGGCAGAGGGGAGAACACAAAGGGTCAAAGTATTCAAGGCCAGGCCATGCAAGGGGTCCTGCCAATCTTAAAGGTAATTCTTCAGTAACATCTTTTAGCTCCATTTCCCACCCTGCAGCCAACTGGAAAGCCTGGCCAGAAGACGGGAAGGTACATCAAAGACAAGAGTCCACGACCAAGGACTCCTAATGACACTTCCTGGAAACTGGAAGGTCAGAGAGGCTTGGCAAGTGATGATGGAGAAAGAGCTGATGATTGGGATGTTTGGGGACAGTGTGGTAATTGGGAAGGCTGGTATTATGACTTGATCACATGGTCACAACTGTTTTGCAATTTGCATTTTATTTTGAGATGCGTGCCTTGAATTCAGAAGTAATAAGACTACCGTGACTTCAGAGATTTTTTAGAAAACTAAATTAAACATTTATTAACAAAAGAAAAGATTTCAAGCACATACATAAGTCTACAAATTACTATTATTATAACTCCTAAAACCTCTAATTAATCTGACTCCCAGTTACACCTCTGTTAAGGCATCAGTAAGAACAAATAGATTTAACCAGATCCAGGCAAAGCAATACCCTGGGTATGAGAATTTAAAGTGAGCTTTCTCAGCTTCAATTCCTGAAGACAGCAACTTGGTGCACAGAGGCTGGAGACCTTTCACACTTGTGTTAGATTTTAGAATACCTTCTCTTACACATTGCGTCATCTCCTTTATACACGTTTCTCCTTTTTTAATGCAAATTCCATGTATTTGGAACTTTACCTTTCTCATAATATAAATCTTTTCATAGTGCTAATTTTCTCAGTAACCTTTGGGAAAAATAAACACACTGTTTGGCTTAGCTTCTTCTGGCAAGGTGTAACCTCTTACCATCTCTTTGAAATTCAAACTAACCCAATTTATCCAAAAATGCAAATGTCTCTTGCACCTCACATTCTAAAACTTAAGCCACATTTACGTATTGAGCATTTCAAACCTAGCTTCTTGCTGATAACTCAAAGCCTCCAAACCAGCTGTCGTCGATTCAATTAAATCTCGCACACACACACACACACAGACTATGCAAACCCCACTATTAACCCACTCTTACAATAAATCACAATAATATTATGAAAATTATATTTTCATGACAGCTGGAGAAGCTGACAATCAGGGCTAGAGAAATACTGAGGATTTTATTTTGAGGGGAGCACTCTGTTCCTCTTGACCCACAAAGAGTGCTGAAACAAGCACTTACTTTCTGAAGCCAAGTGTTTCTATCCCTTTTTCGCTGTTGCGCTAAACTTGTACTGCAACAGTGAATTTTAAATTGAGCTCCCAATTGCACTCCAATTGTGGGAGCTTGATTTAACAACAACATTTTGCATTTATACAATGCTTGTAATAAACTTTCCCAAGGTTTTTTAGAGGAGTGTCACAGAGCAAAATTTGATACTGAGCCACATAAGGAGAGATTAGGCCAGATGACCAAAGCTTGGTCAAAGAAGTAGATTTTAAGAAGTATCTTAAAGAAGGGAAGAGAAGAAGAAAGTTAGAGAAATATGTATAGAGTAATTAAAATCAGGAATGTTCAAGAGGTCAGAATTAGTGGAGTGCAGAGATCTGGGCAAGTTGTGAGAGTGGAGGAGATAACAGAAATAGGGAGAGGTGGGGGCATGGAGTAATTTGAAAATAAGGATAAGAATTTTGCAATCAATGCTGTGCTTGACTCAGACTCAATGTATGTTAGTGAGCACAGGGGATGAAGGGGGTTTGGAGCGAGTTAGGACACGGGCTTTGGAGTTTTGAATGACCTCAAGACCTTTGCAGAGGTTGAATGTCAGGGACTGACCAGGCGTGCATAATCAAGTGTAGAGGTAAAAGCATGGCTAAGGGTTTCAGCAGCAGGTAAGCTTAGGCACGATTGAATTTAGAATAGTTAATTAAGTTAATAGTTAATTCCTGTAAAAATATGGGCTGGGTTGCTTTTCCTGACTTAACTCTCTTGCTTGTCATAGGATGGTTTAATATTGAGGCCATCTCAGATTATCTTCAGCTTTCCTCTGGATGACTGGCAAAAACAAGGAAAAAGCTTCATCCAAAGGCAAAATTCCCAAAGTCCAAGGCATCATTGATTGCATCCATGTAACTCCATGTGTTCTTGCACATAATCATGCCTCGATGAATTGCAGGGAATACTACTCTTTGCATATTTATCTTCACTATGGCTATTTGCACAGGATTGTGGAGGCTAATGTTCCTTCCTTAGCAACAGTTATGATGCCTTTCATTTTAGGACATTGACTCCATTATTTTCATAGAATTGCATAGCATGAATAGCATAGAAACAAGCCTATGCTCCACACTAGCCTTCTCCCACCCTCTTCATTTAATCTTATCAGAAGAATCTTCTATTCCTTTCTCCCTGATGTGCTTATTTAACTTCCCTGTAAATGCATCTATGCTATTCACCTCAAATACTTCTTGTTTTAGTGAGTTCCAATTCTAACCTTTGAGTAGAGAAGTTGTTCCTGGATTCCTTATTGCATTGTCCATCACCGAAAGTAGATCTGCCGCTTCAATCCCCCTCCAGGCCTTTGTTATTTCTAGACTCGCCTATCGCAAGAATCTCCGGCTGGGCTCACATTTTTTCGCTCTCCATAAATTTGGATGTGTGAAGTTCAGCCTTTTTGAGATATTTCACCTTTGTTCATTTCTCTCTAAACCTGGTCACTGCTATGGTAGGATGAGAACAGGAAGGGTACAACTTGCTAGCTGAGTAGAAGTATGTCTAACAACCCACAGCAGAGTGATCCTTCTCTACATATTAGTCAAAATCATGATAGGTATCAGAGTGATATGCAATCCTCTCCACACTAGACATCCATACATTTTCAGCAAGAATTTTGGAAATAAAAGGCAATCACATAGCTGTCAGATTATCATTAAAGAATAAGCTTAACTATAGGAGACCAATGCACTTCACTGTGGCTCTGGCTCATGATACATTTGGTAGCCAGATGTAATCTGCTCAGTATTATAAGTTGCATGAACCTTCAAGAGACAATTATTAAGCAGACCATAGGTTTGGTGAAGCAGGGATTCAAATTACTGGACTGATTATGGGTCTCTTACAAACGGCAGTCAAAGTTCAAGCATCATTCAAGTTTGCAGCATGCTCAACAACTTTGGTGTTTCAGATGTTGCCTTTCAGATGAGATCTTAAACCAAGGTCCCATGCGCTGTTGCAGATGACACTGCACTTTTTCCAAGAGCAGGGAATTCTACCAGTGTTTTGGCCTCAACTGCTTTTTGGGACACTATTAAACAGGCTACTGATGGAAAAGAGGTTGAAAAAGGGACCATGATGGAGGAAATGGATGGGACAGATTACTACCCATGAGTGAATTTGATAGCCTGGTCACTGGAATGTAGAAACATAGGAAAAAGGAGCAAGAGTGGTTCATTTGGCCCGTCAAGCCTGCTTCACCTTTGAGTATGATCGTGGCTGATCCTCTATCTCAGCACCATACTCTGTCACTCTCACCATATCCCTTGACACCTTTAGAGTCTAGAAATCTATTCTATTTCCTTATATATATTCATAGAGTTACACAGCACAAAAATAGGCCCTTCAGCCCATCATGTCTGTGCTGACCATCAAGCACCTATCTATTCTAATCCCATTTTTCAGCACTTGGCCCATAGCCCTGTATGCTATGGTGTTTCAAGTGCTCATCTAAATAAATGTTGTGAGGGTTCCTGCCTCTACCACCCCCTCAGGCACTGTGTTTCATATTCAGTAATTGGCCTCCAGAGCCTTCTGTGATACAAAATTCCACAGGTTCACCACCCTCTGAGTGAAGAGGTTTCTCCTCATCTCAGTCCTAAATGGCCTACTCCATATCCTGAGACTGTGGCCCCTTGTTCTAGGCCCCCCACCCAGAGGAAACATCATCCCTGTAACCAGTCCGTCCAGCCCTGTCAGAAATTTGTATGGGCAGAATTTTCCATTGTAGGGTTGGGGGAGGCAGTGGTGAGGGAGAATAGGTGCGGGCGCTGGCCTGGCCGCCACCCGTGATCGGGTCTGTGCCGCCATTTTACCCGGGCGGGCCAATTAAGGCCCGCCCAGTGTATTTGCTGACTCCCATGGATAGCAGGAATGTGCGGGCGGCATTGGGTGTGCACAGACTGCCGGGTCCAATGGCGACCCAGCATTCTGTTTAGAAGAAGGCCTGGCAGCCTTTTGTAGGCTGTTGACAATGGCCAGTTTGAGGGCGCACTGCAGGGGGTCGGGTGAGCAGGCCAGGCTGGAGGGAAGAGTGGAGGAGCAGGCCAGGCTGTAGGGCCTGACAGAGGAGCAGGGCAGGCTGCAGGGTAGGCCACTGGGGGGCCAATGTGGCCCTCGGTTTTCAGATGAATGCCTTGCTGCCCTCCTGGAGGAGGTGGCAGCAGGGCGGGAGGTTGGTCCCTCAGGATGGGAGGAGGAGGCCCCCCACATGACCAAACGTGCCTGGGGGGAGGTGGTGAGCTCCCGCAACGTGGTGCGGCGCACCTCGATCCAGTGCCGTAAACGCTTCAACAATTTGATGCGCTCTGGCAGGGTGAGTACCATGTTGGCATTGGGCATTTAACCCAGCAGGTAGCCTGAGCCTTTGAGGCTCCCCCCAACCAAGTCTTACTGTCGTGACTACAATGAATCATGTACGGCATTTTTCCTTCGCTGGGTGGCCAAACATATAGTGCCCATGCTTAGATCAGCCTGAGTAGTTTATGTGGAGATGAGTTCTCCCCCACACCATGTGTTGCTCTTAGTTGCACATGACTAGTCTGGGGCCAACCTGCGGGAGATGCAACTAGGTGTATATTCAGAACTCCAGCACATGTCCTATTCAGGATGATGAGGTGGTGGAAGGGGAGCCTCAAGGTGTCCTGGCAAAGAACCACCTGCTGCCCTCTACACTGCACATGGTTGCGTTTCCTTGCTATGGGGGCAAATACTGTGTGGTTCCTAAAGTGATGTACGCAGCATGTGTCCAAGTTGTTGGGAGGGAGGTGGGAGCAGGCATACTATCTTTGTGTGAGTGATCAGCAGTAGCAGGGAAAGGAGGCACTGGAGGCCTGATATGGCCCACTATGGTTGGGGTGCGGCGTGCGTGTGCAGAGTCCATGTGCAATTTGCCGTAATGAATGGTATTCTCCCTACCTCAGGAGAAGAAAGCTCATAATGCCTCGGAGCGTGTGAGGACTGGAGGTGGCCAAGCACACCTCCTCATCTTAAGCAGATTCGAGCAGGAGGCCCTTGAGCTGGTGCCGGTGGGGCCAGGGTGGCACGGCCAGGTATTTGAGGCCAACAGTGAGATTCGCAATGTCCTCTCAACATCCATAGCACTGATGATTATTAAATTAGTTATTGTTGCAACATTGCTGGCTCATAGAGTGATAGAGTCAGAGGTGTGCGGCACAGAAAAAGGCCCTTCGGCCCATCGAGGATGCGCAGGTCAAACACGTAGCTAACTGTTCTAATCCCACTTTCCAGCACTAAGCCCATAGCCTTGTATGCCATGGAATCGCAAGTGCATGTCCAAATACTTATTACATGTTATGAGGATTTCTGCATCTACCACCCTTTCAGGCAGTGCGTTCCAGATTTCCACCACCCTTTGTGTGCAAAAGTTGCTCATTACATCCCCTGTAAACCTCTTGCCCCTTACCTTAAATCTAGGCCCCCTGGTTATTGATCCCTCCGCCAAGGGGAAAAGTTCCTTTCTGTCTACCCTATCTATGCCCCTCATAAGTTTATACACCTCAATCATGTCCCCCTGTCAATCTCCTCAGCCCCAGGGGAAATAGCCCCAGTCAATGCAATCTCTCTTATAACTGAAACTCTCCAGGCCAGGCAACATCCTGATAA
Source organism: Carcharodon carcharias (assembly GCF_017639515.1). NCBI lineage: Eukaryota > Metazoa > Chordata > Chondrichthyes > Lamniformes > Lamnidae > Carcharodon > Carcharodon carcharias. Next base: position 169,276,512 of record NC_054468.1, on the reverse strand, counting down.
ATGTCCTCTGCACTCTCTCCACTGCAATTATATCCCTCCCATAATGCGCATTTCAGAACTGCACGCAGTCCTGTAGCTGTGGTCTAAGCAGCGCTTTCTACAATTCGAACATTACCTCCCTGCGCCTCGGCTAATAAAGGTAAATATGCCATATGCCTTCTTAAACACCTTATGTACCTGTCTTGCTACCCTAAGGGACCAGTCGACATGCACACCAAGGTCCCTCTGATCCTTGTTACTTCCCAGGGTCCTACCATTCATCGTGTATTCCCGTGCCTTGTTTTTCCTGCCCAAGTGCATCACCTCACACTTATCCACATTAAATTCCATTTGACTCTGACCAGCCTGTCTGTATTCTTCTCTAATGTAAGGCTATCCTCCTCACTATTTACCACCCCACCAATATTCGTGTTAGTTGGTTCTGGAAGGTTGAGCACATAATGAGCCAGGGGGACAGGGATGAAGTTTGTCAGTGTGTGCACACTAACTGATCCACTGTCCTTGTTCATTTCAGCATCATTGGAGCATGGCCGGCAGGAAGAGCAGCAGATGCCCCCTCTCACACCTGAGGGCCCTCAAGTCTCACAAGTATCACACCATTTCTGCAAGGCAGGTACCAGCACAGATACCAGCACCTCGGTGGGTATTGGAACATTGGCTAATGTCCCAGGGCACAGTGGAGAGGGCACTTCACACTTGCTGGAGGAGCTGGCAGAGACAGAGAGTGCCGATGGCACCAGCAGTCGGAGGACTGCAGGGAGCCAGGCACATGCTCAGTCGGTACCTGATGACGTGCCTCTGGAGTCGTCCGCAATGCAGCAGCTGCAGAAAATGCGGTCACGTGTGTGGGAGCATCTAGGAGTGATGCATGAGGCTATGCTTGGCTTGGTGTCCGCGGTGGAGGAGTCTATGTGGACGCTCGCCGAAGCTATGAGCCACATGTCCGAGCACCATGCATCCTCCATGGACAGAGTGGCGACTCTTGTGGAAAGCCTCCTCCAGGAGACCCACCAGGGCTTCCTGGGGATGCGCTCTGAGCAGCAAACCCTCACGTCGTCAATGAGCTCAGCTGCTCACTGCCAGTGTGGGAGATGGTGTGGGCATCAAGCTTCCCAGCTCATTGCCCATCCATCCACGGTGAGCAGGGAGGTCCGAGGTGACCTGACGTCAGCACAGCAGCTGCCTGTTGTCTCTCTGGGCTGGTCTCAAGGCGCTCCGGATGAGGGCACCAGCTCCTCCGACCCTCTCCCAGTGACCATATCATTCGGTGAGGCTGCGACGACTGGGGAGCTGGGGAAGCTGTGGAACTGGCAGATTGCTCCCAGGCGGGCCCAGCACAGGCTCCACAGGCCAGAGGACGACCACCAAGGTCATCGAGGCCAACAGGGCAGCAGAGTCAGCAGGCTGTCTCAGATGCCACTCTGTGCGATGGGGCAGCACCAAGACATAGCACCCGGGAATGGAAACGTAAGGCACATTAGGCACACCACGGATTTCTCACTGGTGCTTTTGTGTTGGCCTGAGATTAGGTCCTTAGGATTTCTTTTTGCTTGATTACAGTGTTGTTTAATAATTGGGAGATCTTCTGATTTTAAAATTAAAATTCAGATGTGTGACCATGGCTAAGGGTGGCTTGTTTGTTCTGCATGTGTATGTTTAAGAAAACTGCCATGAGTGTTTGGACATTCAAATTTATGTACAAGGCCCTTAGTTCCTGCTGATGACTTGGCAGATTTTGCATTTAGGTGCCAAGTATGGATGCGCTAGGCGAAACTGGTCCTGCTGATCCATTTGTGTTGTGCTAGCTGAAGGTGCATTGGATTAAAGCCTCCCGGGTGTAGTCCCGGGTCAGCGTCTACCCCCTCAGCATTCTCCTGTGCATGCTCACCCTCAGAATTAGTGCTGGACTCATCGTGTGCAGCCGTAGACACTGCGTCAATGTCTTCATCATCCACTGCGTTCCCCCTTTCTGGCGCAAGATTATGTAGAGCGCAGCATGCAACCATTATCACCGAGACACGATCTGGGAGGTACTGGAATGCTCCTCCTGAGCAGTCCAGGCATCGGAAGCACATCTTGAGAAGACTAATGGTTCTCTCCACCACAGCACTTGTGGAGGCGTGGCTCCTATTGTACAGCTGCTCAGCTTCTGATCTTGGCTGCCCACCTTCTCAGGGGATAGCCCTTGTCACCCTGCAGCCAGCCATCAAGCCGGGCCAGAGCACTGAAGAGACCCAGCACCTGGGAGTGTCTGAGGATGTAGGTGCTGTGGGAGCTGCCTGGGTACCTTGCAAAGACTTGTAGAATCAGCATCCTGTGATCACACACTATCTGCACATTCATGGAGTGGAATCCCTTCCTGTTGACAAAGGCACCGGGCTCACCTGCTGGCATCTTGATGGCCACATGTGTGCAGTCTATTGCACCCTGGAAGTGGGGGAAGCCAGTAAAGGCTGCGAAGCACCTGGCTTGCTGTTCCTGGCTTGCCTGGTCCCAGTGGAAGTGGATAAAGGTCAATGTATACCTGAACAGAGGGTCTGACCTGTTTGATACAAGTGTGGACAGCTGATTGGGAGACACTGCAAAGATCACCCACCAACCCCTGGAAGAAGCCAGAGGCATTGAAGTTGAGGGCAGCTGTGACCTTCACAGCCACTGGCATGGGGTGTCCACCCATACAATTAGGGGAGATCTCAGGGCCAATCATCTGACAGATATAGTTCACTGTTTCCCTTGACATTTGGAGCCTCCTTCGGCACTGCACCTCAGTCATATTGAGGTAGCTGCTTTGCTGCCTGTATACCCTGGCAGCAGGATAGTGGCGTCTTTTGTGGCCCCTTCCACCTTGGACTACCTCTTGGCCCTGTACCCCTTGTGCCTGTGCCTCTCCTCCCAAAGGTAGCTCCCTTGGAGGCTGAATGTGCACTCCTGGCCTCCTCCTCCTTCTAGCCCTCCCTTCTTCCTCAGAGGAGCTGCCTCCAGTGGACATGTCAGATCCCATACCCAGGCTAAGGGGAGGCTTCCTGAAAGCATGACCTGAAGGTTAAAAGTGCACAAAAAGCTGCTGGAATGTGTTCTGAACTACTGCAGATCACACAGGCAAGTTTAAAATACTTTATCTAAGTACTCCACAAAGCAGATTGATGACCCCACTGAGCCCTCTTATGCTGCTTGTAGATGAGCTTCATAGAAAAGTCTCTTACCTGCCTGCCCCGTTGCATCCGTGCGCCGACCTGAAGATTGCATGGGCGCCTAAATATTGACGTTGCTTGAAGACTAAAGGGCCTTAACTGGCCCGTTAATTAACGGCGGGCGCGTGTCGGACTTCATCGCATGCCTGCCCAGCAAAATATCGCGATTGCACGTGGTGACATTGGGACACTCGCCCGACATCACCCGTGTAATTTTACACTCGGGTGTGTGTGCCCCCCCCCCCCCCCCCCCCCCCCCCCGCCGGCCCGCACCCCCCGCACGTCAAACTGAAAATTCTATCCTATGTTTCAATGAGACGCTGTCTCATTCTTCATGTGGATGTGACCATTTGAAAAAAAGACCTCGGAAAGGTGATGCTGGTGAAATATTGCTTGAGGCTATGGGAGCCATTGCAGCTCGCTGCAATAGGTCTTAACAGGGTCACGTAAGAAGCATTGTTCTTTCATTGTAATTCAACGATATACAGGTTCAGTCAGCTGTTTGTCAACTACCTTGTTTGTTTGGCTTTGGTCTTGTTGAATACGTCTCAATTCTTGCAGTTTTTTTGTATTACTTCATGGGATGTGGACATCACTGGCCAGGCCAGCATTTATTGCCTGCTGTACTTTTCCTTGTTCTTTGTTCTTTTAAGAGTGAGTGTTTAAGTTGGTGGATGGACTGCGTTCATGTGGGCTGCTTTGTACTGGATGCGGTCAAGCTTCTTGAGTGTTGTTGGAGCTGTACTCATCCAGGCAAGTGGAGAGTATTCCATCTCACTCCTGACTTGTGCCTTGTGGTTGCTGGACAGGCTTTGGAGAGTTAGGAGATGAGTTATTGACCTCAGAATTCCCATTCTCTGATCTGCTCTTATAGACACAATATTTATATGGCTGATCCAGTTCTGTTTCTGGTTGATGGCAATCCCCAGGATATTGGTAGTGGGGAATTCAGCAATGGTATTGCCATTGAAGGTCAAGGGGAGATGGTTAGATTCTCTCTTGTTGGAGATGGTCATTACTTGGCACTTGTGTGGTGTGAATCTTACTTGCCACTTATGAGCCTAAGCCTGAATGTTATCTAGGTTTTGCTGCATGTGGGAATGGGCTGCTTCAGTACCTGAGGAGTTATGAATGCTATTGAATATATGATGCAAACATCAGCAAACATCCCCACTTCCACCTTGTGATGGAAGTAAGGCCATTAATGAAGCAGCTGAAAATGGTTAGGATCATTGGAGCAGGAGTAGTCCCACTGAGCCTGCTCCATCATTCAAACAGATCATGGCTGATCATCTACCTCTACGCTATTTTTCCTACTGTCCCCATATTGCTTGATAACATTAGTATTCAGAAATCTATCAATTTCTGTTTTGAATATGCTAAATGATTGAGCTTCCACAGCCCTCTTGGGCAGAGAATTCTAAAGATTCCTTCTCAGCTCAGTCTTAAATGGCTTGTCCCTTATTCTGAAACTGTGTCCCCTAGTTATAGACTTACCAGCCAGGGAAAATATCCTACCTACATCTACCCTGTCACACCTTGTAAGAATTTTGTAAGTTTCAAATAGCTCACTTCTCATTCTTTGAAACTCCAGAGAACACAGGCCTAGATTCCTCAATCTCCTCATAAGGCAACTCCACCATCCCAGGGAGTAGTCTGGTGAACCTCCATTGTACTCCTTCTAAGGAAAGCTTATCTTTCCTTAGATAAGGAGATCAAAACTGTATACAATACTCTAGGTGCGGTCTCACCAAGACTCTATGCAGTTGCAACAAGTTATCTTTACTCCTGTACTCAAATCACCTTGCGATGAAGGCCAACATACCATTTGTCTTTCTAATTGCTTGCTGCATCTGCATGCTAGCTTTTAGTGACTCATGAACAAGGATACTTAGGTCCCTTTGGACATCAAAACTTCTAAACCTCTCACCTTTTAAGAAATACGCTACCTTTCTGTTTATTTCAACAAAGTGGTTAACTTCACAATTATTCACATTATGAGTGGAATTTTCTGCTCCGGAGACTAAGTGTGGTGGCTAGAATGAAAAGCGACATGTTTCCCACCAGCTGGTGTGGTGGGTCTCCACACCAGCTCATCTGCTTTTCAGCTCATTTTGTATGCATGAACGTGGAGCGTTATGTATGCATCTCAAGGTGAGGTGGGAGGTGGGATTCATGACCTCTTCAGATCATCTTTCCAGGTGCCATATTGAAACCACACTTAGGCACAAATTCACTCTCTGAAGTCTAGGACTGTTGTGGCAAGTGATGGCCCTGAAAGGGACTTACTGCCCCCAAGTTCTGCGACAATGTGCTGGGGGCAGTTCTCGATGCAGTTGATGAATGCTGCAGCACCCTTTACCCCCATGATAACAGAAGGAGGCCCACCAACCTCACTATGCCAGCTTGGGAGCAGATTGCCAGGGCAGTAAGTGTCAATGCTCCTCAGAGGAGGACCGCCATCCAGTGCAGGAAGAGGATGAATGATCTCATCTGCTCCGCTAGGGTAAGACAAACTTCTCACTCTCATCTCATACTCCTGCAAGCTCATCAGGTCTTCACAGGGTTACACTCCATAGGGATCTCATACACTATCAACACAAGGGGCATCATCACTGACTCTCATACACACTTTGACATCTTCAACTCTTCTCATATCCTATATAGCTCGTGTCCTCAGCATTTACACAGGTCCACTCAGCGCACACAGAAGTCAGGCATCCTTATCACCTGCCTTGGCATCCATCCTGCTCACAGACTCTCCATCTGTCTTTATGCATGACATGATTGCCCACAACAAAGTGGAGAGATCATAGCCGAAGGAGGGATGTCTGAGCTCAGGGCCCTCACCATCTTTGAAAAGTGTGTGGCAGAGCTCGCCAGTGAAGACTGGGACTATGCCTGCACCGAGGGTGAGACAGGAGTCTCCCAAACCAGTGAGGACCCATTAACAGCTCATGGTTACCCGACGAAACTGTTGAGTGCTTTGTAATGTTGTGCTTATGCAGCCTATCACTAATATCTCTTCTTGCTTTGACAGGTACCAGTGGCAAAAGGAAGAGGCTAGCCCATCAGTCCCAGCCCTTATATCACCTCGGATGAGGACCTGGAGAACCCACTAGATGTAGAGCTGTCACAGCGCTCACCCACACCCACCACCATTGCAGAGACATACACCTTGGTGGGAACTAGTTCTAGAGCAGGCTAAGGTTCACAATCTGGTGAACACAACACATTCAAGTCCACAGCAGGTGGAGACAAGGACATCCAAGGTCACCAGCAATCAGAGGACTGCTGGAGACCAGGTTCCTGCAGAGTCTGAGTCAAATGGCAAGCCTCTAGGCTTGGCCTTCATACAGATGTTGGAGCTGCAAAGTCTCCGAGACACCTGACGTGTGCTCTTTGTGATTAATGGGTCCTTAAAGTCCAGAGAGAGTGTCACTTTCTTTTAGGCCCACAAAAGCCATGACTAGGCAACGCGGGACAGTGGGAGACTCCAAATGGAGGAATGGCCAGGTGTGCTCGACAGATATCAGACTATGCTGCTCCTGAAAGTTTTACAGTTGATTGAAAGGCGAGCTGAAGTGCAGTCCTGCATCCATTACTGAGTTACAGATGACTGCAGATTGAAGAAATATCTAATGCTGGAGACCGAATATGATGATGAGGCCTGAACACTTGTCTAAACGATTGCCTGTGCGGACAAAATGCAGTGTGGAAACAGAATCAACCTTATTGAGGCACCTCGCCAGACTGCAGGCTTACTGCCATGACAACACAACATTGCAGTGCTGCTTCTGCCTCTTGAAGGCTGCCATAGGCAGTAAAATGTTGGTGAGTTGCTTAAAGAGGCTGTACCATATCAACTCTGTGCACAAAACACCATGTTGCTGTTATTATCCCATAACAGAATGGGCACATACTCCTGAGGCTGCCATACCTTCCAAGGATGAGAGCATTGTGATGTAAGATTGTAACTCCTCATTCACAGGTGGATGTGCTGCGTTGGCCTGATTAGGATCACAATTAGGATCAAGCTGGTAAGGTGGACTCAGCATGGAGAGCACTGGTGGAAGAAGCTCGTAAGAGCTAGTTGTCATTATCCTCCTGGAGCCTGGTGGCTATAAGCATGTTACACGCATGCCTGCATCATCTGGAGCCTCAGCTTCCTCACCCTTATCAAGCTCAGCCCTCTCTCCATCCTCCTCATCAGAGGAGACATGCAGCTCCTCCATTTCTCCTCCTGGCAAGGCATTTCCCGTTTGGAGTGCCAGATTTTGTAGAATGTAGCAGGCTGCAGTGAGGCGGGAGAGCCCCTGGGGAGAGTACTGGAGAGCGTCACCTGACTTGTGCAGACATCAAAAATGTATCTTCAAGATGCTAATGGTCTGCTCAACCAATGATCGTGTTGCGCAGTGAGCAGCATTATACCTTTCCTCTGAGGCACTATGTGGATGATGACCAGGCATCATGAACTACGTCCTTTGTGGGTAGCCTTTGCTACCAAAGAGCCAACCCTGGGTGCGCTGTGGGCCCTTGAATATCTGTGGCACCTATGAGCGACTCAAGATGTACGAGTTGTGGGAGCTTCTAGGGTGTCTTGCACACACCTGCACAATCTGCTTCTGGTGGAACTCTTTTCTGTTAACAGAGTGTATTGGCTTTTCCCAGGGAGTTCTTAAAGCCACATGTGTGCAGTCGATGGAACCCTGCACATATGGGAACCCAGTGCTCTGATGGCCTGGCTAGCTTCATCTAAGGAGAACTGGACGTAATTGTGTGCCTTGCTAAATAGGGCGTATGTAATCTCTCAAATGCATTTGTGAGCAGATGCCTGAGCGATCCCGCAGAGATCCCTAGTGGACCTCTGAAATGAACCACTGACAAAGAGGTTCAGAACAATGGTCACTTATAGAGCCACTGGCAATGGGTGACCTCCCAGTCCCTGTGGAGTCGACACCTGGAAAATGAGGCAGATGTGAGACACCATATGCAAAGGCGTCTACGGCACTGTCTCTTGCTCATCTGGAGGTATGAGAGGTGTCTTCTATATGCCCTTGGTCTTGCCAGACGCCTCTATTCAATGGCTCCGTCAGCCTCAACTTCTGTGTTCTGAGGGGGCCCTGCTGGCCCTTGTTCATCAGGTTGAGGCTGTTGCCTTAGCCCAGCCTGGCGGCGACAGCCCTTCTTGTCCTCTTCTTAGTTGCTTGATTTCCAGAGTGAAGACAATATTGCCTGCTCCATCCATAAGGCTCTCTTGCTTGTATATATGGAAACATTGAACAGAAACATGAATGAACATAAACCTGCAATGATCACCTCCCTGTCGCTAAATAGAGTCATTGTGGAGCTCATGGGGGGTCACTTTAATCTCGACGATTACATTCCCACTGTGCTATTACAGCCTTTTGGATCAGCAGTAGGGTACGCAGCCCCCAGGCGTGACCCCCACCCCCATCCCCACAGGCATGACAGGGCTTTGACACAGGGGCTTGGATCTGACTGAGTTTTGCCAGATGAGAAAAGCCTCAGTCAGGGCCCTGTCAGACTGTATCCTTTGGATTACACAACAGCCCAACTTGCACTCATGTTACGAGAATATTGTGGATGAGCGGGACTTGAAGATCATAAACTGCCAGCTGCAAGATTTAGAGGTCTTTAGGCACAGGCATTTTGGCCCATGGCCCCTTTTCAGTTGGTTCCTTCTGATATTTGGGATTTCTTATGAGAGGGACAAAGTGTCTTTGGAAGCCAATTCTACAATGGCCCTAATCGGGTTCCTCCTCTCACAAGAATGGGCAACATGAGTTAAGATGCCACGTTGCCTAAATTGGCATTTGACAGTTCCTAACATGTCTCAGCTGTGCCATCCTCTCATTTGGTTAAGCAGAAATTAGTTGGGTGCCACTTCAATTGGCCCATGACTGCTTACAGCCCTCCCTTGGCAAATTTTTTCACAGCTTATTTTTCACCTGTGTCATTGGATCAGCTTGAAAAATGGTGGTGCTGAGATATTATTACCAGACGAGCTTCGAGCCCCTGCACCGTGACCGTCAAAATCTCTCCCATCGTGCTGGAGGAGCATCATGTTAAGGTTTCCCTCTTCTCCAATCTTTCTTCTTCCTCCCCCTGTAATCACTGATCCCATTGTTATAGTTGTTGATATCCTTATCCTCCCCACTGAACCATTTGATGTTGATGTCCTGATGCCTCATCTATACTTGATCCCTCTCTATCTTGAAGCCCATTGTACTGTGATTCACAGAGACCTCTGGAGGGCTTTGCCCTCCAGCCCCTTCCCTAACCTCTGTTTTGGTTCACTCCCCCCCACTATTCAAGCCTTTGCCATCCAGCCCCTTCCCTTGCCTCTATCTTGTCTCACTCCCTCCATTTATGCCTTTGCCCACCAGCCCCTTACAGCCCCACCTCTCCCATCCCCTTGAGTTCCCACTGGTCTTGCCACAGAGTCGGAGAAACCATAAGCATAGCGCAATGAAAAGTTGGTGAAGATACCTCGGGGTCATGAGTGAGATGGTGCTCGCTGGGCGCATGTCACTTATATCTGGTCATGATTCATCCTGGTCTATTTAGCTGCCGGTGTGGCCATTTGACCTAGAATGGGGCCATGATTTTGGCGAACTGCCTTTTTAATTATTATTCGTGACATTCAAATGCACTGAAATGCAGTTCCCAATATGGCGCAGTGGGCTACTCGACCCGCCATGGAAGTAGGGAGCAGAAAATTGTGAACTTTTTTTACGCTGGTGGGAAACTGACTTTTGGTTATCTCCACATTTTCCTGTCCCAACTGCCATGACGCCCACTGGTGACAGGACCAGAAAACCCCTCCATGTATTTGATCTGCCATGATCTTGTTGATTCATTTAGCCTGTCCAAATCCCTTTGAAGCATCCTCGTATCCTCCTCACAACCTACATTCCCACCTAGTTTTGTGTCATAGGCAAATTTGGATATATTACATTTGGTCCCTACATCCAAATTATTTTTATAGATTGTGTACCGTTGTGGCCCCAGCACTGATCTTTATGGTACCCTACTTGTAGCAATCTGCCATCCTGAAAATGACACATTTATTCCTATTCTGTTTTCTGTATGTTAACCAATTCTTAATCTATATCAGTATGTTACCCCTAATCCCATGTCTTCTAATTTTGTTTACTAACCCCCTGTGTGAGACCTTATCCAAAGCCTTCTGAAAATTCAAATACACCACATCCACTGGTTCACCCTTATCTATGCCATAGGTAACATCCTCAAAAAACTTTGGCAAACATGACTTCCCTTTCATAAATCCATATTTGCTCTACCCAATCATATTATAATTTTCTAAGTGTCCAGTTGTTACATCCTTTATAATATATTCTAACATTTTCACTACCACTGATGTCAAACTAAGAGGTCTGTAGTTCTCTATTTTCTCTTTTTCCCCTCTTAAATAGTGTTATTACATTCCTACATTACAGTCTGTAGGAACGTTTCCAGAATCTTTAGAATTTTGTTCGATCAATGCATCCAATATCTCCAAAGCCTTCCACTTTCAACACTCTGGGTTGTAGCTCATCTGATTCAGGGAATTTATCAACCTTCAACCCAATTAACTTTCTGAGTGCTATGTCTTTATTAATACTAATTTCTTTCAGTTCCTCAGTTTCACAAGCCCTTTGGTTTCCTAGAGTTTCTGGGAGATTTTTTTGTATCTTCTTTCTTGAAGACAGACACAACATAATTGTTTAGTTTCTCCACAACTTCCCTATTTTCCATTATAAATTCTCCCATTTCCTCCTGCAGAAATCTCCTGGGACTGTGATGATTAGCCTCCAACAACCATAATATCTTCTTTTGTGCTTGGTAAGATTCTAACCAGTGGAGACTTTTCCCCTGATTCCCATTGACTTCAATTTTGCTAGGGCTTCTTGATGACACGCTCATTCAAATGCTGCCTTGATGTCAAGGGAAGTTACTCTGACCTCACCTCTTTAGTTCAGCCCTTTTGGCCATGTTTGGACTAAGGCTGCAATTATGTCAGAAGCCAAGTGGCCCTGGTGGAACCTAAACTGAGCATCAGTGAGCATGTTATTCCTGTGTAAGTGTTGCTTGATAGCACTGTCAATAACACCTTCCATTACTTTGCTGATGACCAAGAGTAGACTGATGGGATAGTAATTGGCCAGATTGGATTTGTCTTGCTGTTTGTGGACAGGACATGTGTGGGCAATTTTCCACATTGATGGATAGATGCAAGTATTGTAGCTGTATTGGAACAACTTGGCTAGGGGTGCAGATAATTCTGGAGCACAAGGTTTCAGTGCTATTTCTGGGTTTGGTGTGTTTTCTTGTTTGACAGTGACATGGTCTTGGTATGCTTAATGCTTGATACTGAATTAGCGTCAGAGTTGTACTCTGCCAGTTTACCAGTGAAGTTCAAGCATAAGTGTTCTTCTGAGGTCAGGATTTGGATGAATTTGGTTCCTGATGTTAGTACTGGCAATGGAGCCAGGGAAAAGCTAATAAGATGAAGCAGGTGATGATGCAATAAACCCAACTGAATTCATAGCAACAAATGAAAGGCTTTCAGGTTAGAATTGCAGTGTCTGAGAGAGCACTGTGAGAGCTCCAGAAGGAATGAAGGAGCCAGGGACCATCTTGAACTCACTTTAAGGAAGCAGGACATGAAAATAAAGAACAGTTGTATAATTTTTGCCTCTCAGTTTTTTAAAGGCTCAGATCATCCTTCAATGAAAATGAGATAATTTCTGAGTTAATTCTTCAATGAAAACAAAGTCATTAGATCCTGTGTCCCAGATTGACTGATGTAGAACAGGAGGAAATCAGGGGGCAACTCTGTGCCTCAGGGAGATTGAAGCACTTTTTAAAAAATTAAATAAATACATTAAAAATTTAATGAAACATGTCCCCTCATGTGATTGTGTCACATGAGAAGGGACTGTTTTTATTTTCAAAATAAAGGTTTTATTTAATTAGTATTAGCTTTAGGAAACTTCATCCCACTCGTGTATGAGGTTTCCTAAAAAATGTAAAGGCCACTTGGCCTTTTTGCCTGCCCGCCAACCATAAGGTTGGATGGGCAGCGTAAAATTCAACTTAATTACCTTGTTAATGGCCTTTCAATTATCAGCGGATGTGCAGCTGCCTCCGGCCCGCGCCCGCTGAACGAAACATCGCATGAGTTCGCAATGACATCGGGACACACGCCCGACGACATTGTGCGTCATTTTACGTTCTGGTGTGTCAGGTGCACGCCCGCATGCCGAATGTAAAATTCTGGCCTATGTAATCTAAGAGATGTTATATTTCAATACGTCTCTATGGTGATTATACATATTTTTAATTTTATGCTGATCATGTCTGCATCCCATAATTATTGATGGGAATTACATTGTTTGAATTGATGTGACGAATTAAATAAATTTGGCAAACATGCCACAAAGTATTTTAAAAACATTCTTTTGCAAATTTCAGTTGGAGATTTGAAGTACTGTGGGGAAAAAATTGATAGCTGTGCAAACATGAGATTGTATGGGATCAACAGAAGGGAAACAGACAGGAAATCAGGTAATAAAGCAGCCGATAACATTAGGAGAGAACCTAAAACATTCGCTGCCACAAAGTAACAAGATATAAGAGGAAGTTATCAGGAATATTACTGAAAAGGCTTTATTCCTGTTTATTGTGAGCTCTGTAATGTCCTGGTTATGGGTTCAACAGTTGCATGTGGAGCTTAAAGTAGCCGGAGTGGTGGGTTTAAACCACATCACAGCATGCATCCAGCATGTGCTTTATCCATACATTGATCACAGCAGTTGTCCATATGTATTTGGGAAATAAAAACTTTGATTATTTTCGCTATTTTCAAAGCCAGATATCTCTGAAAATTGAACTTGACATTTTTCCAGTTTTGTTGTAACGCATTGTCATATTTCATTGTACTGTAGCTAAAGTATGTCAGATGTTATTACTGTTATTGGCAGCTGCATGAAAAGAGTAACAAGATCTTTAAATTGAGGACACTATAAGCTCAATAGATATGATGAATAAGGAAATAATTTTACTGCCTCTACTTCGAAAATTTCTCACATTTCTCTTCAGCTTTGATTTTGAAAGGCACACAAAATTGGGGTTGAGCTGGTTCATGGCTTAAACTTGCCTGCACCAGTATCTCAGACAGCAGCAGGTCATTTGAATTTTGCAATAGGTATTCACTTCCTACTTTACATAGGCTTCTGGCATGAAAAATGTGCTCCTAAAGCATAGTCACAATATTATAGAAAGGAGGGAATGTCCTTGAAACGGTGCAGGGAGATTAGCCAGAATGGTTCCACAGATGACGGAAGTTAGCTATAAGGTTAGATTGGAGAAAGAAAGTTGTTCTCTTTGAAGCAAAAGAGGCTGAGGGAAGATCAGATGGTGATGTACAGAATTATGACAGTTTTAGGTAAGGTTGGGAGCCAATTAGCCGATTTGCTAAATGGCTAGCATGTCGTTGCGTGGGGTGTGTGTCAGGTAGTCCTTCTGCTGGATGGATAACTATATCTGGACCTTGACACTCACCAAGCTCTTGACTGTGGCTCCAAATAGTTGTTTGTGCATAGCAGTGGCCACACCCCAACTGTGTTGGTTTGCAGGCCATATCAGCTGAGGGTAGCACGTGGTCTGGTGTCTGCATGTGAGGGAGAACTCTATCTTCAACCTTTTACAAGTGTACAAAAAAAGTTACCTTGATGGATATAACAGAGGAAACTGGTACTTACTGGTACTGAAAGCATCTCAGCACAGCTGTGTGGACAGCTGTAAACTTCTTAACTACAAGTGCAGAAAGTGATGTGCAGTATGTGGTTGAATTCTAAAGGAGGGCATTTTCTTTTTTCTCAGTATATAATGGGATTTGTGTGAAGGAGTCAGTAAGGTATGCACACAGCAAACCTGTGTTTTCAGTGGAGGTGGATTGTGCTTGGCCAGACCCACTCTGTCACTCTTGCACATCTTGAAAATCATCTATTGCAGTCAACCACATCTCCAGTTGTCTTGACTTGTCAAGCCATTGGGAAAAGATGTGCAAGATGTGACTCCTTCTCACACATCCCATTATATACTGAAAAAAAAGAAAATGCCCTCCTTTAGAATTCAACTTACATACTGCACAGTATATTGCAGGTGAGACAAGGAGAAGAAGAAACAGGAACTCTGCTTAGCTTCTTGGAGCCTCTGAACCCTACTTCATAAAGACAACAGCTCCTGACCCCAGTGCAGAACTGCTTTGGTTTGTAGAGAGCTATCATGATACAATATTGACATTGCTGCTTTAGGCAAGATGTACCTAGCAGTGGAGAGCCAGCTAACAGAGCTATCATTAGGTTACACATTCTTCTGAACAAGCAAGCCAAAGAATGAAAGGTAAGTGTCAGCTTTGCTATGAAGTCTGACATCGCAAAAAAGTTTGTATACTCTCCCTAGGAGCTTGAATGATCGCCTCATGACTCTAAGCCCACCTCTGGTGAACAGTAAGTATAAGATAATTATCAGTGCATACATTCCAACAATGAATAATCCTAAGGATGTCTATGAGGACCTGGGCAGAGTTCCTGCAAATATTCCACAGGAGAACAAGCTCATTGTGCTGGGGGACTTCAACACAAGGGTGGGAGCTGACTATCAGGCTTAGGATGGGTATTTCCAATATACTCAGAAACTACTACATGTGCGGTTTCAACTCTAACTCCACCTCTACACTGACTTTGGGGGTAGCCTGTGCTACTCTCCTATTGGTTACTATAGATCATGTGATCTTGCCTAACAAGTATTATTCTTAAAGGTACATTACACACTAAATAAAACCACAATTACTACATTCATCTCCCTTTAACTCAGCTATACATATATTTACAAGTACAAATTTTTCAAGACAAAATAATATTTACACTGGATAAGGAATTTACAGGTTCAGTCTTTCAGGTGGTTTTGCAGTATGTGTGGAAAGTCGCAGCTCCACAACTTCAGATTCTTTGTCAGGTCCCTCCTTTTCCGGAGTTGACTGAACATCAGGTGCTTTGGTGGGCACTTGCAGTTCTGTATCCTCAACTCTTATAGGAACATCAGACATGTCAGTCCTGGGTTGAGTATCCTCAACAGGAAACGCAGACCCGCTCATGGCCACTGGTGGAACCATATCTTGATGATTTAATCTCTCTTCCTTAAACCAGCCTTCCACTCCACACAGTAAGATAGAGGTCCAGTCACCACACTTATTTCACCCGGTAACCACTTTGGTCCTTCCCCGAAGTTTTTCACATTTACCTGCTCTTCCACGGTAAATTTCCTCTCACAACTATGCCAGTCATTTCTAGTTTTCTGGCTTCCCTCTTTCCCACCTTCCCCTCTAAATTTGGCATTATTAAGCTCAATCTCGTCCTGAGATGGCGTTTCAACAATAACTCCACAAGTGTGATGCCTGTTGTATGAGGGGTAATCCTGTAATGAAAAAGAAAGCATGCTAGCTTGGTTGCCAAGGAATCCCCAGTTAGCTTCTCATGCCTGTCTTGAATGTTTGAATTGTCCTTTCAGCCAGTCCATTTGAGGAAAGGTAGTACAGTGTAGTTTTCACTTGAATGATGCCATTGAGGCTGATAAATCGTTGAAACTCAGCACTCGTAAATGCCGTGCCATTATCAGAAATGACTACTTCTGGTAGTCTGTGAATGGCAAAACTCTGACGTGGTTTCTCAATTGTAGCACCCGACGTTGGTGACTTCACCTCATATACGTCCAACCATTTTGAATGGACATCAACAATGAGCAGAAACATTGTTCCGAGGAAATGTCCAACGTATTCAATGTGTAACCACACCCAGGGTCTATCTGGCCACTCCCGTGGGTGTAATGGAGCTGTCACTGGCAACTTTTGCAGTTGCTGACATTGCACACAGTACTTTACAAAACTCTATTTCGCCATTCATCTCAGGCCACCGTAGATACCTGCATGCGATGGTCTTCATTCAGGAAATTCCTGGGTGGATACTGTGTAGCTCAAATAAAAGTGGCCCCTTTCCCTTTGGAGGAACTATCACTCATGCACCCCACAATAGATTGCCATTCTGGCTGGTAAGTTCATGTCTTCTGCTAAAGTACAGTTTCATTTAAGCAGATAAGGGCTCCTGAGACCAACCATCTAAAACTTGTTCTTGTACTTGAGATAGGACTGGGTCCTGACTTGCCCAGTATCTGATCTGCCAAGCACATACCAGTGAGGAATCTAAGACATTTAACAGTAAAACAAGTTCCAGTGGAACTGGGATGTGCTCATAATTTTCTTGTAAAGGCAAACGACTAAGGGCTACGGCGTTTGTGATTTGATTTCCAGGTCGATGTATGCAAGTGTATTTGTATGCTGCCAAAATTAAGGCACGTCATTGTATTCTTGCTGAGGCTCTGGGTGGTATAGCCTTGTCCTCACTAAACAAACCTAACAGTGGTTTATGGTCTGAAAGGATTGTAAAATGATGGCCATGTATGTACTGGTAAAATTTCTTGACGCCACAGATGTTGGACAGGCTTTTTTCTATCAGTGAGTATCCCTTTTCCAATGTGGTGAGTATCCTTGATACATAACCTATTGGCTGTTCTGTGCTGTCATCCATCCGCTGAGATAGCCCTGCCCCAACTTTGTAGGGAGATGCATCACATGTCAGCACCAATTCTTTCGCCTGGTCATATTGCACTTAGATTGGACAAGTGCAACAATTGTTTTACCTTTATGAAAGCTTCTTTCTGGGGTGCCTCCCAAGTCCAACGTTGGTCCTTTTTGAGTAGAGAACGCAGGGGGGCCAGCACTGTAGACAAATTGGGTAAGAACCTACCATAATAGTTGACTATTCTTCGGAATGATTTCAGCTCAGAGGTGTTCTTTGGCACAGGTGCCTCTCTTATGGCTGTCACTTTCTCCTCAACCAGGTGGAGGCCTTGTGAACCTACCTGGTGACTCAAATAGATTACCTCCCTCGCTTGGAATGTGCACTTCTTTTTTTAGATATACTCCAGCTTGCAAGAAACGTTTTAAGACTTCTTCTAAGTTTTCCAAATGCTCTTTTTCAGTGACTCCAGTCAACAGTAGACTAAACTAAATAGAGTGCAATGTGGGGAAGTCCCTGCAGTAAGCTTTCTATTGTTCTCTGAAAGATGGCACAAGCTGAGGAGACACCGAAAGGCAATCGTGTATATTAGCACAACCCTTTGTGGGTATTAATTGTGGCAAATTGCAGGGTGGCATTATCCAATTCTAGTTGTTGATAAGCATGACTCATGCCAAGTGTACGTTGTCCCTCCTGCCAGCCTGGCATACAGGTCTTTAATTTTTGGAACCGGGTACCTGTCCAGTTTGGATACTTTGTTAACCATTAGTTTGTATTCTGCACAAATTCGGACACTTTGGTCAGGTTAAGGACAGGGACTATGGGTGTTACCCATTCTGAGAACTGAACAACTTGTATAATGCCCAGTTTCTCTAGCCTGTTCAACTCAGTGTTGATTTTTTCTCTCAGTGCATATGGCACCAGTCTCGCCTTCATGAAGTGAGGGGTTGACTCCAGATCCACATAAATCTTGGCCTGCAGGCCCTGGATTTTTTCCAGTTCACCATGGAAGGCGGTGGCATATTTTTTAGGTAGTTCTGGTAGCCTACTTGCTCTCCACTTAAAGATTTTGGACCATTCTAATTTAATCTCCTTTAATCTTACCCCAGGAGACTTGGCCCTTCACCTGCTACCACTATCACAGGTCGCTGTGCCTATAGGCTTTCATAATGGACAATCACTCTGCTTATGCCTTTTACTTGAATGTCTTAACCTGTGTATGTTTTACCTTGGCAGCTTTTCGTTCCAAGCTTAAGTGATGTTCACCATTATTGAAATACTTGAAGGTATTTTCCCCAATTACTGTATTGGAAGTTTCCATGTCTACTTCCATTTTAACAGATTTGCAATTTACTTTCACTGTGATAAATATTGGTTCTGTCTTCCCAACTTCTGATCAAATAATGAGTAAATGTCAGAATTTGTTGTTTCGGGCTTTTCTACATTGTCGATTTCATTGTGCTTCTTCTTTTGTTTACAAACCTGCTTGAATATTTCCTTGCACTGCCTCATTATACATCCATTTCTGTGACAATAGTAGCATTCGATTTTTTAAAACCGCCAATCGCTAAAAGACTAATTGTTTCCACCTCTATTAAAATTTTTCTTCAATTTCAATGCTAAATTATTTCTCATTACTCTTCGGCTAGCAGGGGCTGTTTCTTGTTTCTCGGCAGAGTCTCGCTTTATCGCACCACTTTCAGCTGAGGTTTCCCACCCAATGTGGAGGACGGCACCATTTTGTGTGCCCTGTCTTGCTTGTGAATCTCTTACAGTGCCTTTTTGAAATCTAGATTCACTTTGGACCGTGCTCTTTTCTGAATAGTATCCTCCTTCACACCACACACTAAACAATCTCTGAACATGCCATTCAGAGTGATACTGAACACAAAATATTCTGTTAGCTGCTTCAAATTTGCCATGTAGCATGAAATTGTCTCACCCAGGGCTCTACTTCGTGAATCAAACCTGAACCTCTGCATCATGACTGAGAGCTTTGGTTGAAAATGACCCTTCATAAGGTCTACCATTTCACTGAAATTTTCCAAATCTGAGGCATTGGGTGCCATCAAACTTCAAATCAAACCATAGGTTTTGCTCCCACAAAAACTCAAGAGGATCGCTCACCTCTTCTCCCATAATCTTGTTTGCTTGAAAAAAGAATGTGAGGCGTTCTATGTATTGAGACCAATCATGCGTGGCTGGTTCAAAAGGATCAATTCTCACAAATTGTGGTATTTTGAGAGGGGATAACTTTTTCAATTCTAACAGATCTTGCTACTTACAGTCACTGGGCGAGGTATAGCGTCAATTTCTTTCTAACTTGATTTCTTCTGTTCAATCCTGTTTTATCCTGACTGCCAGTTTGTTGTAGGGTGGCTGAGTTGTACTATTAGCGATAGAGTTGAACTGCAGACACTTCATTGTGGAAACATTAAGTTTATTTACGATATACTCAGCAGCAACTACATGTGTGCTTTCAACTCCAACTCCATCTCTATGCTAACTGTGGAGGTAGTCCGCACTACTCTTCTATTGGTTACTACAGATCACGTGGTCTTCCTTAGCAAGTATTATTCTTAAAAGTACATTCCATACTAAATAAAATCATAATTACTACAATGCCCACAGGAAAATGGGCTACCAGCATGGAGGCATGAATGGGGAAAACTCAAAGATACTAATAAATGATGAAGAAAGGAAAGGAGAAGGGTTGTTATAACTGCGGTAAGATAGGGCATTTTGCCTGGGATTGCAAAGCCCCAAAGAATGACCAGTCAAATTGGAAGCCAAAGGAGGAAAGGGAGAAAGGAACCTCTGATCAGTTAAGGGGGATAACACAGGATGAGCTAAAAGATAAAATTGAAAGATGTCCTCTCTGAAATAACAAGGGAAGCTAGAGCAGAAAGAGGGCCCATGAATATGGAAAAAGGGGATAGGGATAGAAAAGGAGGATTCACAATGTTGATGGAGCTGCATCCAGCCTGAGTACCTGTGCCCCCTCAGGTACAATCCATGGGGCAGACCATGTGTTGACCTCAATATTAGCGGGATAGACTTGATGGTTTTGGTAGATATGGGAGCCTCTGGGATGGTCATCCATGTGGAGGATCCCTATTGGTCACCATGGCAAGCAAGAAACCATACAGCTTAAAGGGCTTTACGGGAAAAGATGAGACAGGGACGGTATTCAATCCCATGACTCTGTGGGTGGGGTCTTTGAAGACTCAATGGAAAGTATATTGATGAACACCACGCTAATAGGACAAGGGATCTGGGAGTGAGATTGGCTACGTGGCAATCATCATTGTGGACTTTTGCAATATGTGTCTATGGCAAGCATCAAAAGAAACCGAAGATCTGATAGTTATTCCTGGCAATATGGGAAGTGTCCATGGGATTGACAGGATAATGTAGGGAGTTTATCGAAAACTATGCAGTAATTATGTAGCCTGTACTAGCTTTGTCAAGGAAAAAGGTTGATTGGGAGTTCTGAGGTGGTGGTGTGGGGCGGGCGGTGGGGTGGGGGGGCGGGGGGAGGCGGGTGGGGGGGTGGGGATGTGGGGGGGCGGTGTGGGGGAGGGGGAGGGAGTGAAGAATAGCATCAGGCCTTTGAGGAAATTAAACTGAGGTTGCAAGTAACCCCCACATTGGGAACTGTTGGTCCAAAGGTACCCTTTCAATTGGAAGTTTACAGCTACCAATACAATTCTAAATGCAGTACGGACTCAAGAAAGGCACCATAAATGGAGACCAGTAGAATACACCTCTTGAGTATTGACAGACTTAGAAAAGGGGTACTCTATACGCAAACATCATCTACTGGCTACCTTTTGAGCAGCGAAGCATTTTCAAATATTCACCAGGGGACAGTCAATGACTTTGCTCACCTGTCACACACAAGCAAGGCTGTTACTAGAGGGAAGGATTCAGGATGGTACCATTAGTAATGTTAGAACAGCCAGGTGAACTTTGTTATTAAGTTAAAAGATACTGAAAACAGAACAGTTGAGTGAGCTAAAGCTAGCAGCCAATCCCCTGTGCTAAAGAAGTCCTCACACCTGTACAGTGGAAGCTGTATGGGAGGCCACGGGTGGATTTCGGGCTGGAATATACCCCAAGGGGAGAGACATCTAAGTAGATGGATCTAACTACATAGAACAGGGAGAGAGGAAGACCAGGTGTGGAATTTGGGACCCCAAAGGAGGAACGCAGAAAAAAGTAAAATTTGTCACCAGCACAAGTGCTCAGCAGGTTGGAATAGCAGCTGTGAAATATGTAGTTACTCACCCCTTAGAATTTCCAGTGCCATACACCATATGTTCAGGTTCCATGTTCACCTGTAATTCCTGCACTGAATATTTGGCCATCTGGGGTAGGCAGAGATTTACCTCAGCAGAAGGTAAGCCTCTGATGATAGCACCTCCATTGCAAGCTATACATGGAGTAACTGAAGGTACTAATCAAGAGTACTACATTCAAAAGTTCAGAGCACGCTCTAAGAGTGAACCCCGGTGAGAAGATATCAAAAAGGCAGATGAACTCACTAAAGAAGCGGCAAGGGAAGGATACCCTTGGGATCCTTATGAGTCAGGAGTTGCACAGACACATACATGCAGAAGTGGAGCCACCCCCTCCAGACCTCGAAACACAGGGATGTAATACTCAATGCAGTAATACAACATAAAATGCAGGGCAATAGAGTTGCTGTTGAAGGGCCATATGGAGCAGATGATATAATGATAAAGAAGAACATGCTGTGGAAAAGGGATAAATGGATAGTTCCTATGGGATGTCGGGGGGAATTTATCCAACTGGCCCATAGAAGACCAGGGGCTGGACATCCTGGGATCAACACAGCAATTGTAAAGGTGGAGGATTCAGCCTGGTGGCTGACATTACGAAGGACACGTTAAGTACTATCTTGTCTGTGCCACCAGTAATCCTGATCTGCATTGAGGAAATATATCAAAGGGATACACATTGGGTGGAGGGACCCCTGGGGAAGTATTCATTTGGGCTTTATAGGAGTCCTCCCCACTACTAAGAGCAACAAGTACTGCCTAATACTGGTAGACAATTTTACAAAATAGGTAGAAGTCTTTGTTTGTAAGGCCACAACAGCTTTGTCTACAGCAAGAACCCTAGTAAAGGAGGTGTTTTCAAGATGGGAATTACCAGACATAGTGGAATCAGAACAGGGATCCACCTCATGGGGCAAGTCATGCAAACAACTTTAAGATTGTTGAGAATCAAAGGGAAATGGCATGTAGCCCATCATCCTCAATCCTCTGGGATTGTGGAAAGAATGAACAGAACATTAAAGGAATGATTGTGGAAGAAGCTAGGGGCGGTCCATCTAAAGAAATGGGATGAGGACCTATCCCTGATCCAATTGAATATTAAGGACACAGAATCAAAGGTTATAGGGTATTCCCCACATGAGCTTGTCACCAGTCAACCAATGAAAACTGCTATACATTTGGTGGTGCCTAGGTTGTGGGAACAGGTGGAAAGGAGGGTGAAAGGACAAATTTGTTAAGGAACTGCAGGAACAGTTGCAGCAATGGCATTTAGCAGCTGCTATCCAGTTGGGGAAGAGGCATAAGGACAACAAACTGAGATTGGAACCTCTGAAAATTCAAGAGTAGGATGTGGGAGACCAAATAATGGTGAGGATCTATGCCCGGATGGGTATGTTTGAACCATTGTATTGGGACCCCTACACCATTGCTGACAAGGTTAATCCTATAGTGCATGCTGTGCAGATGGAAAAGAAGGTAAAATGGTTCCACATTAATCATTGTAAATTGTACCAGAAGGGCAGACAGTTGAAACAAACCAAAATTGAGGGTACCGTTGCAAGCTTTTGTGAATTGGAATGGTGGGCTTTGCCTTGTGTCTGGGATGATGATGTCAGGAGGAGTCAAAGACAACGGAAGGCCAAAGTGCCTTATACACCACTGCCACCTTGGGATGACCATCAAAGAATACACCACCTACGGGTATTTCTGTGTGGAAAAGAGCAAGTCCCAGCACCATGTCCTCACCCACACAGTTGACTAAACCAAGAAAAAAACTTGAAAATTAATCACTCGACCTGTGACGAGGAGCCTCACAGAGTCCTGTATGTTTTCTCTTGCAGGAATAATCAGGATGGAAGGATGAACCACTCTGGATGATTGGATTGTTGAGTAATGTATTAGTTGCTCAGGTAACATGGAGATATACTGAAGAGTCTAAAGTATAACCCTGCGCTGGCCACAGTACACCTAAAGTAAGCCGATCGGGAATATCTTTGTTAACAGAGGTCTTCAGAGCTCAAGAAGAGTCTTCTGAAGAAGAGTCTTATGGACTTGAAATGTTAACTCTGTTTCTCTCTCCACAGATGCTGCTGGACCTGCTGAGTTTTCCAGCATTTTTATTTCAGATTTCTAATATCCACTTTTATCTAATGTACATCAGGGTGGCTGGCAGTGTTGGATGGGCAGTAACAACAGTCTAAACCGACCAAACTTCTCAGATGTAAGTATAAGCTGTGATATCAACATTACCACAGTAGCCACCACATTCAACATAGAGGACAGCAAGGGAGTATGTGTTCAATGCATCGATAGTCCTGAAGATATTGGTTATCATATCTGGCTGAAGAAAGGAGTTGATGAAAAAGGGAATTATACTTCACCATGGGAAATGGTGAGGAATATCAGTAACACAAGGGTAGAATGGAATAAGTTATGTTGGACAAAGCGGTGGAAGGGAAGGAAGGGATATATTTGTGTATTAAGGTAAGTAATGCCTCATGTACCGCCTCTGCTGCCATAACCTTGAAACGATGGCGGCAGGATAGTGAAGAGAATGGTATTAATTGGGCCATTTCAAGTGACTCATGTACAACAGCCAGACCGCGTGGGAGATTGAAAGGGATAGAACTAAGAGTTAAGGCAAAACATCCTCCTCCAAAACCTTCACAATTACACAGGAGAAAAGAAATAGAATGTCCAAAGCAAAATCCTGGACCACCTAATGGGTTAATAATGATCCCCACTAGAAAACAGTTGTATTATGGGGTATATTATGAAGTGGTACTGGTAATGCTTCTACCAGATTACATTTGCCTTCAATTTGTAAACCCCAAACTGAACAATTGTATGAGAAATTATTGCAGCAAGTCTTTAGCTAATTCTATGAGAATTGGTATGGGGAAAGTAAGGATAATGAGAGCACCAGTGGAACATGTCAGGAGGAAATGAGGTGTAATACCTGATGCAGCCACTGTTTTTAACACAGGTATTTTGATAGTTAACAGTCTTGATAATGCCCAACTACAAGTACAACTTAATGACCTAAAAATTAGTCTTAAGGAAATATTAAAGCAAAGCATTACAACTGAAACGGATGGGTTAAGGGAGAATCAGATAATAACCATCCAAATTCAGGAAGTAGTTAGAAAATTGGAAAAGATATCACAAATAATT
Organism: Carcharodon carcharias; assembly: GCF_017639515.1. NCBI lineage: Eukaryota > Metazoa > Chordata > Chondrichthyes > Lamniformes > Lamnidae > Carcharodon > Carcharodon carcharias. The sequence goes on along the minus strand of NC_054468.1, from coordinate 169,252,179 downwards.
AATCAGGAAAACAGAGAAGATAAAAAAATGCATCTGCTGAATGTCATGAAGCGATATTAAGATGTATAATGTTTTTGTAAGTTATTTTTAAATTGTACTTGTAGTAGGGTCTGTGTCTGTGTGCATGTGTGTGGCTTAATTCGATGAAAGCCAGATAGTCTGGGTGCTTTGATGTATAGTAGTTTGAGATGTTATTTAGATAAATGGAAGGCTAGAAGGTAAAGAGTACAGTTGCATTTGTTGAATTAACAATTCAAAAGAAGGGAGTAAAATCTTGCACCTAGCTAGGAGACACCAAGCAATGTGTTTATATTACTAATAAAACCCAAGAGGAGTTTTGTATGTGCAGGTCAAAGGCATATAAGATGTAAGCAGTTCGTAAGCCCTACAACTGTGTCTGCAAAGGAGAAACTGCAAGGGACCTCATATTGAATTTGTAAGGTTAACCGTGTTTTGCCTGGTGTCTGTTTAAAGTCTATGGGTTATTGTTGCCTTGGTGAAGATTTACCTGGGAGTGAATAATTTGGGGATTTGTTTCAAAGTTATTATGGTAGTAATTTATAGACATGTGTATGTGCTTAATTTCTTGCTAAATTAATAAATGTTTAATTTAGTTTATATAAAAAACCTCTTGAGACTTGGTGGTTTCATTTCTGAATTCAGAGCAGCATCTCAAACATACCTATTGAAAATATAGGTTATGACAGTTGTTCAAATTTCCTTCTGGGATTTAAACAACTCAGCCTTTACCAACTGCTGTGTCATAACCTGAGGCAGCACAGAATGATGTGTGTGTGATGTATGGATCATGGTTGTTTGAGCAGGCACAGGAAAAGTTGCAGCAGTTAAAGGACGGGGAAGTTCCCGAATGGATAAATGATCATTTGAGAGCCTTAAGTTCCTATGATCAGGGGCTGAACCCATGCCAGTTGTGAGCCGCCATGGAAGCTTATCCCATTCCCATAAAGTGTGGGAAGACACAAACTAAGATTTTGGGAATCGTATCAAGGATGCCTGTGGTACCCAAAGAGCATGTACCCCTGGACTTGTACCGATCGGAAAATATAGCGATGATTAAAAACAAGGGGTATTTTCTGAAATATTTACAGAAAATTATGCAGTGGAGATAAAAGGGAAAATTATGACCACCAGTATAGAGGGGTGTCTTCAGGTAGGAGGATGTATGATAATGTGTCTGTTCCACCTTGATCCAAACACCACAGTGTTATGTGGGTTTAATGGTATAGCACTTATTAATTGCTCATTGGAAGTTATCCCTAATAGCCATGTGAGACCACAGACCTCATATCTTGGAAATGGCACCTATTGTTTAACTACAGCCGACAGAGTTTAAGTACAATGGGAATACCATTTGTGCCGTTAACAATCCAACCTTCTGTATGTATCCCCAACCATTTAGCATTATCAAATACTGATATTTGTACTATTTCACCCACTACTTTGCCCTATTATAATAAATAATCAACAAAGGCCAGGGTATAAGTTGCTGAATTAATTAGATCACAGTAAATTGTGGCCAAGTACTGTACTAATTAGATCACAGTGAATTGCAGCCACAGTGGACCAAGTCACCCACCAACTGATTAGAGTACTGTTGTCACTCAAAATCCCGCCCATATGAAGAAAGGAACCCTGCAGCAAAGAAGGGTAGAGAAACCTATTAGCTTATTCAGGGAAGGAAAATGACAGGAGAGCGCGGGAGAACTGGAGAAAAAAGGAAGAAGAAAGAAGACAGCTGATCTGCAGACAGGCAGGAAGAGGAGTTTGTCTGGTCACTGACTCAACGGAACCCACTGCACAGATGGAAAACAGATCGGGCAGGTGATCGTAAGTTTCCTTGAACACTAAGTAAATTTTCTCTATTGTAGTTTTACTCAATAAAGAACATTGAGAACATGTTTGCAACCAAATTCTGGTATTAACATCTCATCTTGTAATTCTAGTGTTTAGGAACTAAAAAGGGGGAATTGAACAGCCACACACCATGGACGTATAATCCAGGGGTTTGGCCACATGTCAGGGATGTGTTTGCCAGGGATGGGTACGGGAATCCTCCCTACAATGAGGAGCTGACTATCAGGCTTAGGATTGTGCCCTGGCAGTCAAGATGTGGGGAAATGCAACAGCAATGTTTCTCTGGTGTCTTTCCATCCATTGTAATATGTCAATCAACAACATCATCTTTAGGCAGAAGGCAACGTACAAAAACACTTGCATGTGCCCAATATCTAAGCACTGGCATTAGATTGACTTTATCATCACCTGGCAGAGCAACATAAAAAATATTATAATCACCTAGGTTATGAGAGAAGCAGATTATTCCACAGACCAGAGGATGCTACATTCCAAAATGAAATTGCCCCACAAGGGGAAACATCTTCTCAGTATCTACCTTGTCAAGACCCCTCAGAATTTTTAATATTTCAGTAAGATCACCTCTCATTTTGCTGAAGTGCAATGAGTATAGCCGCAACCTACTTAATGTTTCCTCATAAGACAAACTCCTCATCCTAAATGTCAGCCTACTGAACCTTCTCTGAACTGCTTTAAATGCAAGTATGTCCTTCCTTAAGCAGGGTGACCAAAATTGGACAGAGTACTCTAGGTGCGGGTCTCTAGGCCCTGTACAACTGTAGCAAGACTTCCCTACTTTTATACTGCATCCTCCTTGCAATAAAGATAAACATTCCATTCACCTTGCTAATTATTTGCTATACTTTCATGCCAACTTTTTATGAATCGTGTACAAGGACACCCTCTGTACCACAGCATTCTGCAGCCTCTCTCATTTAAATATTATTCTGCTTTTCTGTTCTTCCTGCCAAAGTGGGCAACCCCACATTTTCCCACATTATACTCTGCCAAATTTTTTCCATCCTCCTCACAAGTTGCTTTCCTATCTATCTTTGTATCATCAGCAAAGTTGGCTGCAGTAAAGTCACTCCTTTCATCCAACTCATTATTATAGATTGTTAATAGTTGAGGCCCAAGGACTGATCCTTTTGGCGGTCCACTAGTTACAGTTTGCCATCCTGAAAATTAACCATTTATCCTGACTCTCTTTCCTGCTAGTTGGTCAGTCCTCTATCCATGCTGAAATATCACCCCCAACATCTTTAGCTCTTATCTTGTGTAGCAACCTTTTATGTGTCACCTTATTGAATGCCTTTTTGAAATCCAAATACACTGCACCTACTGGTTCCCCTTTATCCACCCTGCTTGTTACATCCTCAAAGAGCTCTAGAAAATTTGTCAAACATGATTTTGCTTTCACTAAACCACGTTGACTCTGCCTGATTATATTATGATTTTCTAACTGACCTGATACTACCTCTTTAATAATAGATTCTAGCATTTTCCCAATGACAGACATTAGGCTAAATGACCTATAGTTTCTTGTTTCCCGTCTCCCTCTTCTTAAACAGAGGTGTTACATTTGTGATTTTCCAATACGCTGGGACATTTCCAGAGTCTAAGGAACTTTGTAAGATTACAACCAAGGCATCCATTGTCCTTGCAGCCACTTCTTTTAAGACCCAAGAATGCAGGCCATCAGGTCCAGAGCACTGTCAGCCTTTAGTCCCATTAGTTTTCCTTGTACTTTTACTCTGATAATAGTGATTGTTTTAAGTTCCTCCCTCCCTTTTGCCTCTTGATTTTTGACTATTTTTGGCATGCTTTTTGTGTCCTCTACTGTGAAGGCAGATACAAAATATCTGTTCAAAACCTATGCCATTTCCTTATTTCCCATTATCAATTTCCTAATCTCTAAGGGACCAATGCTCATTTTAGCTACTCTTTTCCTTTTTATATGTTTGTAGAAGTTTCTATTGTCTGTTTTTGTTTTTCTTGCTGGTTTTCTATCATGTTCCAATTTCTCCTTCTTTGTCTTTTTTTAGTCATACTTTTCTGGTTTCTTAAATGTTCTCAATCTTCTGGGCTACCACAAATCTTCACTACATTGTATACCTTTTCTTTAAATTTGATACCATCCTTAACTTCTTTAATGGGCCACAAATGGTGCATTCTTTCAATGGTAGAGTCTTTCTCAATGGAGTATATCTTTGGTGAGAATTATAAGACATCACCTTAAATGTCTGCTCCTTTGTTTCTATTATCTTACCTTTTAACCTATTTACCAAATTCACTTTAGCTAACTCTGTCTTCATACCCTTGTAATTGCCTTTATTTAAATTTAAGACACTAGTTATAGACTCACATTTCTCAATATGAATGTGAAATTCTATCTTGTTATGATCACTCCTGCCTAAGGATCCTTTACAATGAGGTATTTAATTAATCATGTCCCATTGCACATTATTAGGTCTGAAATAGCCTTTTCCCTGTCAGGTTTCAGAATGTATTGTTCTAAGAAACTCTCTGAAATACACTGTATGAACTCATCCTTCAGGCTACCTTTGCCAATTTGATTTGCCCAATTGAAGTGAAAATTAAAATCACATATGATTATTGCAGTACTTTTCTTGCAAGCCCCCACTATTTCTTGATGTATATTCTGTACTACTGTGTAGCTACTATTAGGGGGCTTTTAATCTACTCCCACCAGTGTTCTTTCCTTTGCTATTTCTTAGCTCCACACAAAACGATCCTGCATCTTGATCTTTGGAACTAAGATCATTTTTCACTTTTGTACTGATCTCATCCTTTATTAAGAGTTACCCCAGCTCCTTTTTTTTTCCCTGTCCTTCTGAAATGTCAAATAACCTTGAATTTTCAGGTCCCAGCCCTGGTCGACTTGCAGCCATATTTCTGTAATGGCTATCCTATCATACTTATTTATTTCTATTTGATCAATTCATCCATCTTGTTACAAATGCTATGAGCATTCAGTTAATGCATTTATAATTCTGTCTTTTTGCAGTTTTTTGCCTACTCTGACCTTATTTGCTGGTGCACTCTTATGTTTTTATGCTCTGTCCCTTCCTGTCACACCGTTGATATCATTACTCATATTATTACCCCACAGTATTGCCTTGTCCTTTCTCTTTAACTTTCTGGACCTCCCCTCATGTGAACCCTCCTTGTTCAAAGGAACAAGAAAAAATATCTGTGTGACAACCACAGAGGAATCTTGCTCCTTGTAACTGCCAAGAAAATGACTCAGGATGAAGCATCAGCAGACAATGAGCCAAGGACCTTCTTTCCCTGTACCTTTCCCACTTGTTGTTAGCCTATAGAATATATCCAGTAAGGATCATGGGACCTCAACTGTTTTATTTTCAACTCTAACCAAATAAATTCTGTCCTTGACCTTTCCAGGACATCTTTTCAAAGCTCTGTAACGTTCTCCTTAATCAATACTGCCATCCTTCCTTTCTTACATTCCCTGTCTTTCCTGAACTTCATGCATCCAGGGATATTTAGTACCCAGTCTTACGTTTTTTTGAGCCAAGCCTCCTTTATCACCTTAACATCATATTCCCTTGTGGTGATTTGCCCCGTTTTGTGTATTTACATACATGCACTGTGAACCTAATTTAGACCTCCTTGTATACTCCTTTACCTGACACCTACCTTAGTATTTCTTACTGTAGTACTATCTGTCTCTCCAGCTTGTTTCTCCTTTCTAATGCTACATCCTGATGCCCATTCCCCTTGCAAAATTGGTTAAAACCCTTGCCAAAATGCCCAGCAAATCACCCTACAAGGACATTGGTCTCAGCTCCATTGAAATGCAAGGCATTGGCCTGTACGATCCCAGCTTTCCCAGAACCTGTCTCAATGTCATAGGAATCTAAAGCTTTTTCTCCTGTACTATCTAACCAGCCATTCATTCATCAACGCTATCCTATTTTTATAATCACGATTTCATGGCACCCAGAGCAAATTGCTAACCTTGAGGTCCTGCTTATCTATTTCTTTCCTAACTCCCTAAAATCTACTTGCATCTCTTTACTACTTATGTAATTGATACTGTTATGGAACATGACCTCGGCTGTTCATCATTCCTATTAGAATGTGCTGCAGGACCTCATTGACATTTTGGACCCTGGCACCAGGGAGAAAACATACCGTCTTGGAATCACATCTGCCACTGCAGATATGCCTAACTGTTCCCCTAACTACTGAATCCCCCAACACTATCGCTTTCCCGATCTTCCACCTGAATGCAAAAGACAAAGCAGGAGCATTGCAAACACCTTCAGCCATAAGTGTCAACTAGATGATCCACCTTGGCTTTCTGCTGAGGTCCCCACCATAACAGAAGCACACCAGGTCCTACTTTAGATAAGAGTGGTTCATGTGGGCTGGGCCACACCTGAAGTTGCAAGATTTATTGTGAGTCCTCAGTTTAATTACATTAACCTCCCATTGTTACTTAAAATGCTTTGCTTTCTGCCTGCTGAAACTCACGCTTCATAAACTCCCCAACTTACACCCACAGCTACTCCCTTACGCACCGACTCGTGCTTTGCAAGTTCTGTTATCTTGATTATAGGTAAGAGAGAATGAATTAGAGAGGAGTCCAACAAGTGAAACATGCAGCAAGATAAGCATAAATAGTTGATGGTTGTTATGATGGAGAAGCAGAATGTGCTATATAGAGGGCCCACTCCACTATTTCTGCAACCACCTCTAGCTTGCATCCTTTCCTAAACCCTTCGTACTGCAGACCACTACCTTGGCTTCCTTAATATCCACATTTCCTTCCCTCCTATCAATCTCATTATGGTCAATCTTTGGCCCATGGAAAAATATTGGAATTTTCCATTCGGCCTCCCAGTTGCTGGAAGCTTCGGGGAACAGTATAGCTGCAGGGAGGTAGCCTCCTGGTGGCAGACTGGGGAACAAGTGCTCTTACTGGCTTAGAGACCAACCCTACCTGACTGATTGCAACCGCAGGGAACCCCTCCCCAATGGTGGCCCGATTGCTGAGACCAGTTATTTTTTATTTGAAGTCTATACAGCTGAAGCATAACTTCTTTTCCTTTATATTCTAGCCCTCTTGAGAGAAAGGTCAATGTTGCTTTGGCCTTTTGTTCCGATTCCAGCTGCTGTTAACACTGGGCAAATCAGACCCCAGAGTGAAATCTGGCTTGTTAGATCCTATTTTTTTTTAGAAACCATGAAGGAAAGTTACTGCACAAATTCACAGGAGCCTGCTGATGAACTTGTAATACAAATATTAAAATATTTATTAAAACAAGAAAAGTGAAAACTATGGGCAGAATTTTGCCCTTGGCGTGCGGGATGAGGAGCCTGAAGGCCCACCCCTGAACCCAGAGGACCACACTGATCAGAATGCACCTCGCTTTCTCAAGCAGGCACCAGCACAGACACCAGCACCTCATTGGGCATTAGATTGCTGGCTACCATGTCGGTGCACATTGGTGAGGGCACTTCACACTTGTTTGAGGTGCAGGGGAGGCAGAGAGTTCCCAGGGTGCTGGCAGTCAGAGAATGGCAGGGGACCAGGACAATGCTCAATAGGTGGCTGATGATGTGCCTCTGGAGTCGTCCATGAGGCAGCAGATGCTGGATATCCAGCAGGTTGTGCGGGAGGATCTGGCAGAGATACATGAGGGAATGTGTGCCATGGTCTCTGTTGTAGAGGAGTCCTTGCAGAGCGTGAGAAATGCATTGAGCCTCATGGCTGAGCGCAATGCCTCCTTCAATGCCCAGGCATTGGAAACGCATCTTGAGAAGACCGATGGTTCTCTCTGCCACCGCCCCTGTGGAGGCATGACTCCTGTTGTACCGCTGCTCGGCCTCTGTTCTTGGGTGGCGGAGAGGTGTCATGAGCCACCTTTTGAGGGGATAGCCCTTGTCACCCAGCAACCATCCATCCAGTAGGGCTGGAGCACTGAGGAGCGTCGGCACCTGGGAGTGTCTTAGGATGTAAACGTCATGGGAACTGCCAGGGTACCTTGCACAGACTTGCAGAATCTTCATCCTGTGGTCATGCACTATCTGCACGTTCATACAGTGGAATCCCTTCCTGTTGATGAAGGCACCCAGCTCACCCGCTGGTGTCTTGATGGCCACATGTGTGCAGTCGATTGTACCCTGGATATGGGGGAACCCAAGAATCGCTGCAAAGCCTCTGGCTCGCTCTGCCTGGCTGGCCTCGTCTATACAGTAGTGAATGAATGTCAATGCACGCCTGAACAGAGTGTCTGTTACCAGCTTGACGCAACTGTGGACAGCTGATTGGGAGACTCTGGGCAGATCCCCCACTGAGCCCCGCAGGAGCCGGAGGCATAGAAGTTGAGGGCCACTGTGACCTTCAGCACCACTGGCATGGGGTGTCCACCCACACAGTCGGAGCTGATCTCAGGACCGATCCTCGGACAGATGGAGGTCACTGTCTGCGTTGAGAAGAGGAACCTCCTTCGCCATTGCACCTCAGACATATTGAGGTAGCTGCTTCGGCACCTGTGAACCCTAGCAGCAGGATAGCGGTGTCTTCCAGAACCCCTTCTGCCTTGGACTTCCTGTTGGCCCTGCGCCCCTTGTGCCTGTGCCTGTCCTCCCACAGGTTACTCCCCTGGAGGCTGAATAGGGACACCTGGCCTCCTCCCCCTTCTGACCCACTCTTCTTCCTCAGAGGAGGTGCCTCCAGTGGAGACCACAATCCCCATCACCAGGATAAGGGAAGGCTATCAGATACCTGGAAGGCTCCAAGCAGTATGAATCCTCTGGAGGCCTGGAAAACAACACAGAGTCCTGAACTGAAGCCTCTTATTTCTGCCAATGCAGCGCTGAAGTGAAATGAAGATGTCCTGTTCACACAAGCAACCAACAGCAAGTTATATCCTAAGCTACAAACTACTCGCATTTACAAGCCCACTGGCCCCTCTTATCCCATGCGTGGATGAGGCTTTTGCAATTATTGCCTGCCCGCCTGCCCATTTAGCCCGTGCGACAGCCTGAAAATTGCATGGGCTATGTAAAGTCCAAGACAATCGGTGTCTCAAGGGCCTTAACATGTCATTTAGTTAATAGCAGGTGCACCTCATTCTTCATCACACGCCCGGCTGCCGAAATATCACAAGAGTGCATGTTGACGTCGGCACACTCAGCTGACATCAAAGCACTTTATTTCATGCTCAGGCGTGTTGGGCGTGCGCCTGCATGCTGAACTAAAAATCCTGGCCCATATTACACCAGACAAAAAGGTTGCAAAGATCTCAATAAAAACACAGGAAGATGATTCAAATTCCCACTATTCCTTTGCCCCAGCAATATCTTTATGGATACTTAAAACAATGAAGAGTTACCTCTAGCTTGACACAAAGGCTCCTTGCTTGGGACTGGCACAGTTGCAAATGGCTTTCTTCCAGTGAATTCCTAAGCATTCACTTGATGTTTGTCACCCAACTCGAATCTTTCCCCAAGACATCCAAAAACTGCACTCTAATGTCACTGTTTCTTCAACTGCAGAGCAAACAAATGGGTTCCCTAAACTCAGTCTTCCAGTAGCACCTCCACTAAACTGATCACTTTACTGAGTCCCACAGCTGATTATTCAGTTAACTACTGTCCCACTAGCTTTGCAGCTTTTCTTCTCAGAGAGCTTACAATCCATTTCTTCTCTCTCTGACACACACACACAGAACCCACCCTGTCTTAACTCTTATCTTTACTGTGTGTGTCCATGGATCACTGTCGCTAGACAACAGCAAAGCTTTTCTACTTTGTGCTTTGTTTCCAGAATCACTGAACTTTCAACCCCTCCTAATCCTTCTCTTTAATTCCAGGGGTTGTAAAACCTCATTAAAAATGTAGCTACATAAACAAATCCAAAAGACTTGAAACCTAGTGGCAGGCCTATCCAGACTCCCAGGCACCAAGGTTCATAAGCAGAACCAAAATGAAAGTGAAACCATTTTGTACCTCTCTTAAGGAATTAGGGGAAATAAATGCATGCTTACCTGGTTTTCAAAATTATGCTGACCCTTCTGTTGGCCAGACCTGATTGGGGCCTGCATCAAAAGACTCCATGCAGCCTCCGGCATTGTGTAGCTCCGGCGGATTCAAGGTGGCCAAGCCCCCTTTTTTGACAGCACTTGCTTCCACAAAACACGTAAGTTTAAAGGGCCAGTGAAATTGACAGGACATGGAGAAGGTAAATGTCTAACGTAAGTGGATAGGATTTGGGGGTTGGGGGTCTGGGGATGGGTGGGTGGTTCCAAGGAGTTGGGGGGGTTTCGTCAAAGGTCTGGGGGGGGCGGGTGTGGGAGCACGTTGCTTGGAGGTCCAGGAGGGCGCTGTCGGTTGGCAGACTAGAGGGGTGGTGTTGGGGGGGGAGTGCATCAGTTGGTGGTCCTGGGGTTGGAGATGAGAGTAGGGGGTGGTGTTGGGTGTGGGGTGGTGGGATTTGTCACAGGTCTGGGGAAGGTGGGGTTGGTGGTGGGGATGGGTCGGTCCAATGTAGGTGGTTGAGGGATAAGGGTAGTCAGGATAAGTAGGGAGTCAGGGGGGTGGGGGCAGTCCTATGGGGTCGGTCTGGATCTTTACAATAGTTACCCAGAAGTTAGAAGAGGCTTTAATTATTCTAACTTTTTCTAACTTATTCTGAGTAACTATTGGTGTAACCCTGGTGAGACCATCCGAAGCTTGCAACATAAGCTGCATTTTCGGATGGTCCCCAGTGCAGGGCAACTGTCCAGAGGAAGTGTGCACTTCTGGGCAACTGCCTTACAAACCCTTACCTGGAAGCTTCTAAGAGGGATTCCCCAGAGTATCTTTGGTGTACGTCCCAAATCTACCTCTCAAATCCAACACTGGGGAGCTTGGCGGTTACAGCTCATTGTTCATAACACTTTTTTGATTGCTTATTAGAGCTGTCTAATGGCTGTTAATGATATGTGCACATGGACACCTAAATTTCTTTGGCCCTGCATAGTTCTTAGTTTTTCACCATTTAGAAAGCACTCCAATTTGTCTTCCTTGGATGTAAACCCAAAAACCTCACACTTCTCTGTGTTGAACTTGTCACAGTTTTGCCCACACTATCTAATTCTTTTTGCAACTTTTTGCTCCCATCTGCACTACTTATTGTGCCTCTCAACTTGGTGTCACCTTTAAACATTGACATCCTGCTCTCTGTTCCTTCATTCAAGTCATTGATAATTATGGTTAAGGGATGTGGCCCAAGTACAGATTCCATAGAACACCATGGTGGAATTTTATGGCCTCCCCCAGCGGCGGGAGAGGCATTGGGCATTCCAGTCACCCTTGAGCCAATTGAAGCCACATAAGCGTCTCCTCCTCTAAGGGTTAGTTTACCAATGGCAGGAGGTGTTGACACTGCAGGTGAGGCTAAGTGGGATTGGGCGTGGGGTCCCTCGTGTTCAGGTACAGTCTGTCCAACAGAGGTCCATGGAGGCCAAGCTCCTTATGGTACTGCCCCAACCACCCCTCCCCCACCGCAACCCCTGTGTGTTCCCCTGCCATCCTCCTGAACCCAGTTGCCCAAACCCCTCACTGGGACCTTCTGGGACTATACAGCTACCGGCTATTTGATTGGCTGGTAGCTCTCAGAGGCAAGACCTCCTCCCAGATGGGTGTGGAAGCCTTGCCCTGAGCCAACTAATGGCCCAAAAGCTATTAGGCTTAGGGTGACCTGACCAAGCAAAAGAAGGCATGCCCTGACTTTTCCTGAAATTGGCTCAGTGACAGGAAACAAAGGGTTATGGTTGATGGATATTTTTGAGAATGGAAAGCGATTTCCAGTGGCGTTCCACAGGGCTCAATGTTGGAGCCCTTGCTGTTTGTTGTATATGTTAATAATTTGGATTTAAATGTGGGAGGCAGGATGGGGAAATTTACAGGTGTCAAAAAAATGGCTATGTAGTTGAAGGTGAAGAGGATTGCTGTTGTCTCCAGAAAGATAATAATGGTTTGGTTGAGTGGGTGGACAAGTGGCAAATGGAATGCTATCCAGAAAAGTGTGCACTTGGGGAGGGCAAACGAAGCAAAGGAATAATCAATAAACAGGAGAATATTGAGAGGGGTTGAGGAAGTGAGAGACCTTGGGGTGCATGCCCACAGGTCCTTGAAGGTGGCCGGAGAGGTGGATGAGGTGGCAAAGAAATCATATGAAATGCTTTCCTTTTTTGGATGAGGCATTGAATACAAAAACAGGGATGTAATGATGGAACTGTATAAAATGTTGGTGAGGCCACAGCTGGAATTTTGTGCATAGTTCTGGTCACCACATTACAGGAAGTACATAATTGGTCTGGAGAGAGAACAGAGGAGATTTACAAGAAGGCGGCTAGGGCTGGAAAATTGCAGCTATGAGAAATGATTGGATAGGCTAAGGTTGTTTTCCTTAGAAGAGAGGAGGCTGAGAGGTGGCCTAATTGAGGTGTACAAAATTATTAGGGGCTGAGATAGAGGCAGACAGGAAATATTTGTTTCCCTTAGCTGAGGGATCGATTACCAGGGGGCATAGATTTAAGGTGATTGGTAGAAGGATTAGAAGGGACATGAGTAAAAACTTTTTCACCCAGAAGGTGGGGACAACTGGAATTCACTGTTTAAATTGGTGATTGAGGCTAAAATGCTCAACTGGTTTAAAAGGTACCTGGATCTGCTCCTGAAGTATTGTAACCTGCAAGGCTTCAGACCAGGTGCTGGAAAGTGGGATTAAAAATATGCGGCTATTTTCCTTCTGTTTTTTTTGGCAGGCACAGACGTGATGGGCTGAATGATCTCTTTCTGCACAGTAACTTTTCTATGGTTCTATGGTTTTCAGCAGGAGTGGGGGTGCAGAACATTCCGGCCCACTGGTCTCATTCCACCAATCAGAGTATGTGCTCTTTATCCCTACTTTGTACTTCCCAACCAATTTCCAACCTTGCTACAAAGTTGCCTCCAATTCCATACTATTTCATTTTGCTAACATCCATAGTTAGTTCACTATCCACCACGTCAGTGAACTTAGCAAATAATTTAACTCAATTAGTCAGCCATTGCTTACCCTTCACAAATCCATTGGCTCTCACTAATTAGTTCAAATTTGTCCAAGTGCTCAGTCATCTATTCCTAATGACAGATTCTAGTAATTTTTCCACAACTGATATCTGAACATTGGGAAAATTTGGCAGTTACTTAATCAATACTAGCTAAGTTTTGTACACACTACACATGTATCACAACTATGAGTTTTTGTAAATTATATTTCTTGTGCCAATCCATCTGGATGACATGCAGTAGTAAGTTTCAGGGGGGTGTTCTCTTAATGTCCATGCAGTCTGCAGTTTGTCATTCCCACACCTCATTGATGCGCACGCACTGCTGCACAACAACCACACCGTCACAACAATAAAAACAGAAGTCATGGCTGAGTATTTAAATATTTGCAGAAGAAAATGGGAATTGCTTTAAAACTGCTGATGCGTAAGTGGGTGATGTATATCACCAGATGGTGAGGGTGATATTGGTTTCTCTAATCAGAAAGAGGATCTATGGTGCATTCTTTTTAATTTGTAGGACCTGATACATTATATTAAAACATACTTTTCTGGATATGGGCATTTGGGACATTTTTCATAGGATTAATTGCTTTTCAGGAAATAATTGGACCTTTATATGGACAGGAAAGCTACAGTATCTAAGTATAGGACTAAAATGCGCAATTTAAAGGAGATCAGATTGGGATAATTAGAAGTGAACCTGTTATATTGTTATATTCTGCAGTAAGAGTTAGGAACTATTTTGTTATACACATGTAAACATATATATACAAAATGCTACTTCATTCGTTACTGCACTAGTCAGTGTACCAAAGCACTAGGTGAGATCTGAGAAATACATTTGTTGTCAGCTACAATATTTGTTTCTAAAACTGTGATTTTTTTTTGAACTGCTGGAACCACAAGATAGAGATGCTTCTAACACACTTATACGGAGCTAGGCTGTCAACAACTTATTCTCTTGCATAACCTTTCAAGTTACTAAAATGTGAATGATGACTTATGGATTTTTTATACCTTACATAGTAAGATGTGCATGTTGCATTTGTTTAATGTAACAGAGCACGCTAGAACTTTGCTGTTTTTAATGCAATTGCAAAGATGATCAATGTCAAACCTATGGGGCTATTGGAGAAATCAACATATTTTGTTACATTGTTAAATAAAAGTTAACTATGGTTATGTTGATTGGGTAGGTATATGGTATTTGACCTATGATAAGTGAAGACTAACTTGCCTTTTCATAAGTTTTGAGATGAACAATGCTATCTAAAAAATAAACAGGACATTCAGAGCTGTTTTAGGAGCTGATAGTTAACCATGTTAGCGTTTTAAAGCATGGTACTGTTATGAGCTCAAAGAGTACATTGCTTCTAGTACAATGTCTTTATTAGAACTCAATATAACATGGCTACCCCCAGCCTATGCCTCTTGGCAGAGGTCACGTGACCACAGCAAGGATCCTTAGTGCATGATTGCACTTCAATCCCAAACACCCCGCTTTTTATTATGAACAAAAGACAAATTTGCATGCACTAGCATGTGTAACTGTGACTTACCCAAGTTACCCACTATACAATCATTGTTCTCATGCATTAAGAAATTATTCATTATTCTCATCATACATACATACATAGTCGTTAAATCGTGCAGCTCTCTTAATGGTATGCGTGCATGTTGTTATTGGCTGTTCATCTGGTGATGTTCCTTATCTGGGGAATGTCATTCCCATGGCACTTACTGTTGCCTTGGTAACTGTTTTTCTATTACTTTTGTTGGGGACTGGTGGATCTCCGAGAGGGATGGTCATTCTGTGCAGCTGGTGAGATCCCATCTTCCTGATCGGCCACCTGAAGCGAAGGAACAGCTTCTCTAGTTGTTTGTATATGCCTGCCATTACACCAGTGTATTTGGTTGTTCATGCCCACCACGTCCAATCAAGGTGACAACTGCTGTATGCATGTTCCAAGTTTTCAAGTGGGTTGATTCCTGTTGAGGGCATTGAAAGTTTTTACCCTGACTGGTTCTCCAATGCTAACCTCTGGTAATAGTTTGGCCATTTTGTCACAACGACATGTGGCTCTCTGCTGTTTCACCTTGATTTTTTCCACTCAGGTCTGTTTCCACTTCTGGCTTCAGTACCTTTTTTGCTATTGAAAGAGTGGTTTGGGTGGGAGTGACATTAATATTTGAACTGGACTACTTTTCATGCCTTCAGTCAGTGTGTTTCTCCATTTGAGAATTGCCTTTTATACATCAGTGCTAGATTTTCTTGATTTCTTGATGATTCCTTTGGTGATTTTCACTGCCCCATCAGCTTTTCCATTCGAGTGGGAATGGTGTGGAGATGATGTATAGTGTTGAATTTTCCAATCCTTTGTGAAGTGGCTGAATTATTCACTCGTGAACTAAGGGTCATTGTTGCTCATCCTAATGTCTGGAATGCTGTAATGACTGATGTGTGCTTTCAGGCATTCTACAATCTCACTGGTTGCCTTTGAAGTCAGCTGGTCTAACTCCCAGTAGTCAGAATAGTATTCTACAGTGATAAGATAACGAGTTCCTAATAGAGTGAAAAGATCTATTCCCAGCTTCATCTATGGCCTGTCTGGGATGTCAGGCATCATCAGTGGCTTTCCAGCTTGCTTAGCTCATACTCATTACAAGCAGCACATTGGCTGATGTGGCCCTTAATTTCATTTTTTTTATTCATTCATGGGTGTCACTGGCTAGGCTAGCATTTATTGCCTATCTCTCATTGCCCTTGAGAAGGTGATGGTGTGCTGCCTTCTAGGACTATTACAGTCCATGTGGTGTAGGCACACCCACAGTGCTGTTAGGGAAGGAGTTTCAGGATTTTGACCCAGCGACAGTGAAGAAATGGCAATATATTCTATAATATGACCTCTATGATTCTATTGCTGGAAAATGGGATTAGAATAGTTAGGTACTTGTTTGACTGGCACAGACTCGATGGGCCGAAGGGCCTTTTCTGTACTGTAGACCTCTGTGACCCTATGAAACTATATTTCCAAGTCAGGATAATGAGTGGCGTGGAGGGGAATTTCCAGGTGGTAGTGTTCCCATATGTCTGCTGCCCTTGTCCTTCTGGATGGTAGCAGTCATGGGTTTGGAGGGTGCTGCTTTAGGAGGCTTGGTGAGTTCCTGCAGTGGTGATGGAGGGAGTGAATGTTTGTGGATGGGGTGCTAATCAAACGGGCTACTTTGTCCTGGATGGTGTCAAGTTTCTGGAGTGTCGTTGAAGCTGCACTCATCCAGGCAAGTGGAGAGTATTCCATCACACTCCTAACCTGTGACTTCTAGATGGTGGACAGGATTTGGGGAGTCGGGAGGTGAGTTACTCACCATAGGATTCCTGGCCTCTGACCTGCCCTTGTAGCCACATTATTTATATGGCTAGACCAGTTCAGTTTCTGGTCAATGGTACCCCAGAATGTTGATAGTGGGGGATGGTAATGCCATTGAATGCCAAGGATGATGGTTGGAGATGGTCATTACCTGGTAGTTGTGTGGCATGAGTGTTACTTGCCACTTGTCAGCCCAAGCCTGGATATTGCCCATCTCTTGCAGCGTTTTGATATAGACTGCTTCAGTATCTGAGGAGTTGTGAATGGTGCTGAACATTGTGCAATCATCAGCAAACATCCCTGCTTTGGATCTTATGATGGAAAGAAGGTCATTGCTTATGTCTGGCCGATATAACACTTCCCTTGCCTTCCTCAGACTGAACTCAATTCCTTGATGGTTTGCATGGATGCGTTTCAGCATTCCTCCCCTCATCTTAGGGATGATGATTCTATTTCCTTTGTACAAGATGCCATCTTGGGCTGTCAATTCATCTCATGAAGGCCAGTATGTTCTTGTGACCACAGGTGTGTCCTTGATGTTCTCAGGCCATCCTTTCATCACTACTTCCTGCAGCAGTTGGAGAGTTGGATCTTGTTGGGTAGTTCACTTGATTTGAGCAAGGAACTTACCTGTCAGAATCAATGTCTCAGCAGGTGTAATTACTTCCAGAACATGTCAACCTGCTGCCTAACACCGAACCTGGCAAAATTGGCATTCTGTTTCAGCATCAATTTTCTTCATGGGGAGTGCTGCTCTCAACAGCATGACAGCTATGTGCATCCATTTGCCTTACTTGTATGTCATGTCCAGATGATACCTCTGGAAATGAAGTAACATTCTTCGCCGACACTTTGGAGTCAATAGCATTGGTTTGAGGAAAATGGTTTGAAGTGGCTTGTGGTCAGACTCCACTGTCACTTTGGGCGTAATTCTTCCAGAATTGCACTAAGTGTGGTAGCGGGCGGGTAAAATGGAGTCCAACCTGCCGACGAAAATGACAGACTTTAACGCCGTATCATCCCAAGCTTGCCTCATTATTTATTAATTCCCAGGAAACATAGTTTCCATGGTGGGCGGGCTCTCATTTGTCCATTTGCCATCGCCCTCTGTTGCATCACACCAGCTGCCATCTTTAAAACGCAGCCAACAGCAAAGCGCTCATCACCACCAGCTCATCACTGCTGCCTGGGAGACATGGCCAGCAAAGGAAAAAAGACTGCAGCACCTTGCTTCAGTGACAGGTCCCTCATATAACTGCTGGATGCTGCAGAGGCCCAGCAGGATGTGCTCTACCCCTGGTCTAACCGCAGGATGGGCAACAAAGTCACCAACTCTGCTTGGGAGGCGGTGGCAACGGTGGTCAGCTGCAGAGGAGGACAGCCACCCAGTGCTGCAAAAGAATGAATGATCTCCTCCATTCCACCAGGGTAAGTCATTCTTTTCATCACTCTCAACTCACAAACCCATCACACATCCACAGAGCCCTCACTCACTGCCCGTGCAAGGGACCTCACCATTCACTCTTTCACACATGCTGCCATTGTCCTCACCCTGTCCATGGGACTACTCACCACCCACACAGGCTAGGCATACTTATCATCTGGCCTGGCAGGTGCCCTGATGCATTCTCCACATCTCTATCCATGCAGGACAAGCTGGCTCACAACAGGAGGGAAAGATTGCAAACATGTGGAGTGATGCTGGAAATCCAAGTTCTCACAGAATTTGAAATCAGAGCTGTCTAGCTGGCTGGCGATGATTGGGGCTGGTTCTGTGCTGACGGTGCTGCTCTACCAAGTGACCATCCTAAAGCACAACATCCATCATCAACCATGCCGTGAGTGATGTGTCTTCTTTCACAGGCCACTGCTATGCACTAATTAACTCCCCTTGCTTTCACAGGCACACCTGCCAAACAGCCGACACAGTCCATGACCCAGGCCCTCCAATGAAGCCCTGAATAAACCTCTGAAGAGGAATCCTGAGGCAGCCTCCCTGATGTCCCATCAGATTCCTCACCCACACCCTCTGCCAGTGCAGAAAGACACACCTCGGTGGGACCTAGCTTTACAGTAGCCTCGGGATCACAACCTGGTGAGCACATAGCACTTTCTGATTCACAGCAGGTGGAGGCAGGGACTTCTCGGGTACTTGGCACTCAGAGGGCTGCTGGAGGCCAGAACGTTGCTGAGTCCCAGTCAGCTGACGAACCTCTGTGCTTGGTCATGTCACAGATGCTAGAACTGCAAAGGCAAGCTCGGGAACAACAGGAAGCGATGTACGCTGCACTCCTCAGATTGCAAGGCATGATGGAGGAGTCGGCCATCTTCAGGCTGAGGTGATAGCGCCGGCATTGCAATGCACTAAGGTCAACACTGCTAGGATGGCAGCCGCCACGGAAACCTTGGACCAGGACATCACTCATTTACTGCAGCGTGGGCTTAACTCCATCACTGATGCCATAGTTGGCTTCCAACAGTGTATACACGAGAGGGGTGCTGGCCAGCTTGATCTCACTCCAGCTACCCCTTCTGCTCATGGAGTCAACCAAGGGCCCTCGGGCACTCATAGGGAGGAGGATCAGCAGGTGCACACTCTGGGGCCTTCCACCCAGGTGACTCTGGGAGTGTCCGGCCCATCTGAATCCCCTCTTCTGTGACTTCCGCAGCTGCAGCTTCACAGACTGAGGAAGATGTCACTGCCACGCAGCAGGACCCCGAAAACAGGCCATGCCCCACCAAGTCTTTTCCCTCCAGAGGACGCCTGCCAAAGTCATCACAGACAGGGCATCACTGTCTCCACCTCTGCTGTGGATGTTCGGGGAGCACCAAGATGTAGCAGCAGCATTAGGAAAGTTAGGTAAAAGTAGTTGCACAGCCTGGCCACGGGTGTCGATCACTTGTATATACTCTTTACTATTGTCAATAAACCCGTAAGAACGTCTCCCTGCCTGTGGCTCCTTGTTCTGATGAGCAGGTTCTTATCACTCAGAAGTGAAACATTTCTGCACAAGATAAAAGGCAAGTGTCTCGGTCCAGGGCCTCTTCCCTGTGCTCTGTGCAACTTTCAGACCACAGTGATGGTCCAGCCTCACACCCTAGAAACATTACTGATGCCTGCATTTTGCCGTTGCTGGTCAGAAAAGAACATGGTGGCAGGTGCCACAGAGTTCTCCTGTACTCTCTATGTTCTCTCAGCACCTTTAAGGTGGGGCTGGCCCCCATCACGCCAGCATCTGCAACCAGTGATGCTGTGCACCAGCTACTAAAAGGCTGAGGTGCT
This sequence comes from Carcharodon carcharias, assembly GCF_017639515.1. Lineage (NCBI taxonomy): Eukaryota > Metazoa > Chordata > Chondrichthyes > Lamniformes > Lamnidae > Carcharodon > Carcharodon carcharias. The sequence continues at coordinate 169,232,560 of NC_054468.1, read as the reverse complement.
GAAGGTGGACACAGCATCAGATGCATCTAAAGTTTCATGGCTGGATCTCTAAGATGGCCTGATCATGGAGTGCAAATGAGCTGCCCTCGGCGAGACTGGAGTAAAACATTCTCAGAGGCCATGTGAAGATCTATGGAGTGCTCACACTGCATGTTGTCATCATCCTCCTGCAATCGGATGACTATTAGGGCCTCCGTTGCATCTCCATTACAGGAGCATTCTCACTGAGTGTATTGGCGCTGCCCAAAGCCAGGCTGGAGTCAAACATTCATAACTACACTGTGAGGATCTATGGGGACACCTCACTGCATGTTGTCATCATCCTCCACAAACCTGGCAGCTATGAAGGCCTCCTGAGCATGCCTGCCTCGTCTAGCCAGTGCGAGAACCTCATCCCCATCATTGTCACCACCGAGGACCACCTCACCCTCATACCATTGGGGCTCTCCTCATCGGTGATGACGTGTAGCTTCTCCATCTTCTCCTCAGCCAGCTCCTCTGCAGGCTCTTGTCCCCAAGGAGCCAACCCTGCAGCCTCTGTGGACCCTGGAAGATGGCAGGGATCTGTAAGTGACTCAAGATGTAGGTGTTGTGCACACTCCCTGGAAACCATGCACACATCTTCAAGATGCATTTCTCGTGGTTGCATACCAGCTGCACATTCATTGAGTGGAAGCCCTTGCAGTTCAATGAGTGGAAGCAGGTACATGGTGGCTCTCCACTCACCATCCTCCCATCTGCTTAAATGCCCCACCTCCGCCAGACCTGCCACTCAGCAGGGGACCAGATTCTGCCCAATGTTAACATTTCAGGTTGATGACTTTTGATCATAATTGGAAAAAGTTAGAGATGTACCATGTTTTAAGCAAGTACAGAAGGGTGGGGAAAGGAAAGAACAAAGGGAAGATCTGTGATAGGGTGGAAGGCAGGAGAGATTAAGTGACAAAATGGAATATGGTGCAGGACAAAAGATTATGGCAATGAGACAAGTAAAGAAACAAAAGGGTATCCTTGAATATGGAGGTTGGTAATATGGAAGGCGAGGTCAGTGGGGGCCCTATCTTGATTCTGCCATGGTAGGGAAACAGGCATGAGCAGAAGTGCAAGAAATGGGGCAGAAACAGTTGAGGGCTCTGTCTACCAAGGTGGAGGAGAACCTTGATTGAGAATAAAGGTCAAAGGGTATGGGAAAGGAACAAGTAAAGAAGTAAAAGGTCTGTCCAGAGGAGGTGTGAATGACAAATTCAGGAACAGTTGTGGTATGAAAGCAAATTGAAAGAGAAAAACAAGACAGAAAGCATTAAAAAAAGGAAATAAAATGGGGGCAGAGATTGCAATCTGAAATTGTTAAATTAAAAATTTAGCTTAGAAAGCTGTGAAGTTAATGTTATGGGATAGTACTATGTGTTATCCAGAGGGGCTACTGCAGGAAAGAGTATTAATAATTGGAATTCATGGAGATACTAAACATATTCCATTGCGTAAGGTAAATTTTAAAAGTAGGTTGAAAAGAGGCCCATTACTGGGGTTCAATTTATCCTAGGAAATGATTTAGCTGGGTCACAAATGTTGGTGAGCAGCCTGTGGAGATGCAAGTAACAGAGATGTTGCAGAAAGAGCACCCTGGATTGTTTCCAGATTGTGTGATAACAAGTTCACAGACTCACAGGTTGAGACAGGAAGAGGAAGAATTTAAAAGACAGGGGGAGGATACTGACATAAAAACAAAAAAACTGCGGATGCTGGAAATCCAAAACAAAAACAGAATTACCTGGAAATCAACAGAACTGAGTGAATCCAAGGAAGGACTCCTGCCCAAAGAAGTGAGCCCGGAGACGAAGACGGCAGAAGAAGAGTTCAGCATCATGCCGAGCCCGAAATTCATTGAGGTGAGGACGTAAAGGTATGAAACTAAGTCCTTTGCTGAGTACTGAACATTCAGCATCGGAGAGGGGGAGGTCAGGGGGTATAGTGAATACACGGCTGGGGCTGGGATTGGAAGATGGGGAGGGGACGGAGGGACAGGCAGGGGTGGAGGGTCCTAGATGGGTGTTGGTGTCGATGAGTTGTTGGAGCTTGCGTTCCTTAGCACTTGAGAGAAAGAGAAAAAGTTTCTTGTTGAGGCGTCGGATGAGCCGAAGAATAAAATGAAACTGGGGGCACGCGCAGCTTTGAAAAAGGGTACGGTGGTGCTGCTGGAGGGACATTAGTCGTCTCAATTTCTCTGCTCCTCTCACCCATTCTAATCTCTCTCTCTCCGAACTTACTGCACTCCATTCTCTCAGGTCCAACCCTGACATTGTCATCAAACCCGTTGACAAGGGTGGTGCTGTTGTTGTCTGGCACACTGACCTCTACCTTGCGGAGGCTGAGCGTCAACTCGCAGACACTTCCTCCAACCTCTCCCTGGACCATGACCCCACCACTGAACATCAAGCCATTGTTTCCAAGACTGTCACTGACCTCATCTCCTCTGGGGATCTTCCTCCCACAGCTTCGAACCTGATAGTCGCCCAACCTCAGACGGCCCGCTTCTATTTCCTACCCAAAATCCACAAACAGAACTACCCCGGTAGACCGATCGTCTCAGCTTGCTCCTGCCCCACAGAATTCATTTCTCGTTATCTTGACTCCCTTCTCTCTCCCCTTGTCCAGTCCCTTCCCACCTACATCCGTGATTCCTCTGACACCTTACGTCACATCAACAATTTCCAGTTCCCTGGCCCCAACCGCTTCCTCTTCATCATGGACATCCAATCCCTCTACACCTCCATCCCCCACCAGGATGGTCTGAGGGCACTTAGCTTCTTCCTCGAACAGAGGCCCGAACAATCCCCATCCACCACTACTCTCCTCCGTTTGGCTGAACTTGTTCTCACACTGAACAATTTCTCCTTCAACTCCTCTCACTTCCTCCAAATAAAAGGTGTGGCTATGGGTACCCTCATGGGCCCCAGCTATGCCTGTCTCTTTATGGGGTATGTGGAACATTCCTTGTTCCAGTCCTACTCCGGCCCCCTTCCATAACTCTTTCTCCGGTACGTTGATGATTACTTCGGTGCTGCTTCATGCTCTCGTCGGGACTTGGAAAAATTTATTAATTTTGCTTCCAATCTCCACCCCTCCATCATTTTCACGTGGTCCATCTCTGACACTTCCCTTCCCTTCCTTGACCTCTCTCTCTCAATCTCTGGTGATAAACTGTCCACCAATATCCATTACAAACCTACCGACTTCCACAGCTACCTTGACTACAGCTCCTCACACCCCGCTTCCTGTAAGGACTCCATCCCATTCTCTCAGTTCCTTCGCCTCCATCGCATCTGTTCTGATGATGCTACCTTCAAAAACAGTTCCTCTGACATGTCCTCCTTCTTCCTTAACCGAAGTTTTCCACCCACGGTCGTTGACAGGGCCCTCAACCGTGTCCGGCCCATCTCCCGCGCATCCGCCCTCATGCCTTCTCCTCCCTCCCAGAAACATGATAGGGTCCCCCTTGTCCTCACTTATCACCCTACCAGCCTCCACATTCAAAGGATCATCCTCCGCCATTTCCGCCAACTCCAGCATGAAGCCACCACCAAACACATCTTCCCTTCACCCCCACTATCGGCATTCCGTAGGGATCGTTCCCTCCGGGAAGCCCTGGTCCACTCCTCCATCACCCCCAACTCCTCAACCCTCTCCTATGGCACCACCCCATGCCCATGCAAAAGATGCAACACCTGCCCCTTCACTTCCTCTCTCCTCACCGTCCAAGGGCCCAAACACTCCTTTCAAGTGAAGCAGCATTTCACTTGCATTTCCCCCAACTTAGTCTACTGCATTCGTTGCTCCCAATGTGGTCTCCTCTACATTGGAGAGACCAAACGTAAACTGGGCGACCGCTTTGCAGAACACCTGTGGTCTGTCCGCAAGAATAACCCAAACCTCCCTGTCGCTTGCCATTTTAACACTCCACCCTGCTCTCTTGCCCACATGTCTGTCCTTGGCTTGCTGCATTGTTCCAGTGGAGCCCAACGCAAACTGGAGGAACAACAGCTCATTTTCCGACTAGGCACTTTACAGCCTTCCGGACTGAATATTGAATTCAACAACTTTAGGTCTTGAGCTCCCTCCTCCATCCCCACCCCCTCTCTGTTTCCCCCTTCCTTTTGTTTTTTTCCAATAAATTATATAGATTTTTCTTTTCCCACCTATTTCCATTATTTTTAAATATTTTTAAATCTTTTATGCTCCCCCCACCCCCAGTAGAGCTATACCTTGAGTGCCCTACCATCCATTCTTAATTAGCACATTCGTTTAGATAATATCACCAACTTTAACACCTATGTGTTCTTTTGTTCTGTTGTTTGTGACATCTTTTGATGATCTGCTTCCATTACTGCTTGTTTGTCCCTACAACCACACCAACCCCCTCCACTCCTCTCTCTCTCCCCCCACCCCCCTCCCCCCCTCAACTCCTACACACACCTTAAACTAGCTTATATTTCACCCATTTCTTGGACTCACTCAAGTTCTGTCGAAGGGTCATGAGGACTCGAAACGTCAACTCTTTTCTTCTCCGCCGATGCTGCCAGACCTGCTGAGTTTTTCCAGGAGGATACTGACATCCAGTTAGCTGGATCTGTCTTTGAAAAGATTGTTTAGGAAGAGAAGGTGGGAGGGAATGAGGCTGACATGTTCAGCTCAGTGAAATTAGTAGAGTTAAGGCTGAAAGATCCACAAATAAAGCAGTTATACCAGACAGCTTATTCTGAAACAGAAGCAGAATGTATTCTGAGTGTTAATACCTTAAAAATAATGTGTTAATAAGGAAATGGATACTGTCTTATATTTCATTAGATGAATAGTTTGCAGTACTACATCAAATATTAATATAATCTGGATACAGAAATGAAATAGTAAGAGTGGCTCATGAAATTACAATAGTTGGACATTTAGAAATGAGGAAAACTCAGGCTAAAATACAATAACATTTTTATTGGCCTGGACTGCATAAAGATGTAGCCAAAACCTGTAGAAGATGTCACACATATCAGGTGACAGAAAACCGTCAAGAAATGATTAAATCTGCACCTTTAATTTCAGTTCCAGCATTTGAGGAACCTTTTACCAGGGTCCTGATTGATTGTGTAGGCCCTTCCCTAAGACCAAAAGTGGAAATTAGTACTTGTTGACAATCATGGGCGTGCCCACCAGATTTCCAGAAGCGATACTTTTATGAAATATTACAGCAAAGAGAATTCTAGAGGTGTTGACCAAATTCTTTACAAGATATGGGTTACCAAAAGAAATACAGTTGGATCAGGTTTCGAATTTCATGTCGCAGCTGTTTAAGGAAGTAATGACCAGCCTAAAAATAAAGCAGTTTAGGTCATCAGCTTATCATCCTGAATCACAAGGTGCTTTAGAGAGATGGATTCTGACTTTAAAAACAATCATGAAGGCATATAGTCAAGTCTACCCACAGGACTGCTTTGAGGGATTCCATTCTTATTATTTGCTATTAGGGATGCCCCTGATGAATCAACAGTCTATGGTCATGAAGTAAGGGGACCACTTAAGTTGATTCAGGAGAAACTAATGGGTCAAAATTTGGAAACTACTCTCCTGGATTATGTGACAAAATTCAGAGAAAGATTGAACAAGCCATATGAGAAGGCTAAGGAACATTTAAAATATCACGCAAGTGACGAAAACAAGTGCAGATAAGAGGGCAAAAGCTCATAGTTTTATTGCTGGAGAAAACTTGTTAGTCTTGTTGCCAGTGTTATGTGAACCATTAAAGGCAATGTTTAGTGGACATTACAGGATTGAAAAGAGATTGAGTGAAGTACATTATTTAATATGAAGGAGTGCTTAAAAATTTAAATGTGATTACTGAGTTACCTTGTAGACAAGTGTCAAAGTGATTTGGAAAAGCTATTGCAGTCACACAAAGCTATTTGTGGTAATAAGCTGGGGAAAACAAATTTAGCTATATATGTTGTAGATGTGGGAGATCAGTTTCAATAAGGCAACATCCTTACAGATTAAATGCAGTAAAATTAGCCCAAGTGCAAAAAGAAATTGAATTCATGCTCCAAAAAGACATCAAAGGATCTACTTGGAGTAGCTGGAGTTCATCTATTGTGATGGGGCTGAAACTGGATGGAACACAAAAGGCAGAATTTTGTCCTCATCGGGTGAGCTCAGCAGGGGCAAACAGGAGCGACCGCGATATGGACCGCTGCCCACGACTGCGATTTCACGCTGGCAGACTAATTAAGGCCCACCAAGCGTGAACACTGCTGCAGAATGTTCGAGGAGGGGCAGGCGGGGGCCTGTCAGCCACCGGGTCCAATGGCAACCTGGTGGCCTGTTCAAAAATAGTTGCTGCAAGATGTAGATGACAGGTGGGAGATAAGGTTGGCTGGGCATTTGGCCCCCTGTGTTTTGGATGAGTGCCTTGCCATCCTCCTGGAGGAGGTGGCTGCCAGGAGGGACACCCTTGTCCCCAGAGATGCAAGGAGGAGGCAACATACCTCACAAAGAGATCATGGGAGGAGGTAGCAGCCTGAGAGGAAGAGAGAGGCAGAAGGAAGAGGAGGCCACGTGTCCCTATGCAGCTTCCAGGGGAGAAACATGTTGAGAGGTGCAGGCACAAGGGGCGCAGGGCCGGCTGCCAGTCCAAGGGGGAAGGGGCCGCAGAAGATGCTACTACCTGTTGCCAGGGTTTACAGCAGCGATGCAGCTACCTCAATATGCTGGCAATACCGAAGGAGGCTCCGCCTCTCCAGGATGACCGTGATCTCCATTTGTCAGATGATTGGACCTGAGATCAGCTCTGACTGTGTGCGTGGAAACCCCATGCCAGTGGCTTTGAAGGTCACAGTGGCCCTCCACTTCTATGCCTCCGGATCTTTGCAGGGGTTATTGGGGGATCTTTTTGGAGTGTCCCAATCAGCTTCCCACAGTTGTTTCAAGCTGGTGACAGAAGCTCTGTTCAGGCGGGTAATGACATTTATTCATTTCCGTACTGATGAGGCCAGCCAGGCAGAGGGAGCCAGAGGCTTTGCAATGAGCGCTGGGTTCCCCCCTCATCCAGGGTGTAATCGACTGCATACATGTGGCCATCAAGGCGCCAGCGGGTCAGCCGGGCACCTTCATCAGACTACACTCGATGAACATCCAGATAGATTCTGCAAGTCTGTGCATGGTACCCTGGCAGCTCCCATTACACTTATGTCCTCAGACACTCCCAGGTGCTGAGGCTATTCAGCTCTCCAGCCCGACTGGATGGATGGCTGCTGGGTGACAAGGGCTATCCATTGAAAAGGTGGCTTATAAAGCCTCTCCACCACCCAACAACAGAGCCAGAGCAGTGTTACAATAGGAGTTATGCTTCCACGAGGGAGGCAAGAGAGAGGACCATAGTGTTTTCTGAAGATGCGCTCCTGCTGCCTGAACCATTTGGGGGGAGCACTACAACACCCTCTAGAGTGGATGTCACTAATAGTGGTTGCATGCTGCACTCTCTGCAATCAAGCACTGGTAAGGAAGAGGATCTTGAGGCAGCTTCACAGGATACAGAGGATGAATCCAGTAATGAGTCAGAAGAGGAGCATGGTGCGGGGAACTCTGAGGGTGTACAGGCAGACCTCTGTATCCTTCAGAGAGGCAGAGACACCAGGGACACCTTGATCCAACGGTCCTTCAGCTAGGCTGCCAAAGATCTACTTCCACCTCATTCCAGGGTTTCCGCCTCCATCCTGGATGTCTGAAATGACCTTTTCATTTGAACCCAAAGTCCACTCAGCGCCTGTGCAATAAAGCGTCGAGCCACTCACATCCAGGAACTCAAGACTGGGCATCCATGAGGTGCTGTGAGCCATTAGCAGCTGCACAATTGTACTCAAACACAATCTGTAACCTCATGACCCGGCATATCCCCCACTCCACCATTACCATCAAGCCAGGGGATTAACCCTGGTTCAGTGAAGAGTGCAAGAGGGCATGTTAGGAGCAGCACCAGGCATTCCTAAAAATGAGGTGTCAACCTTGTGAAGCTATAACACAGGGCTACTTGCATGCCAAACTGCATAAACAGCAAGTGATAGACAGAGCTAACTGATCCCACAACCAAAAAAAGGTCTAAGCTCTGCAGTCCTGTCACATCCAGTCATGAATGGTGGTGGACAATTAAACAACTCACTGGAGGAGGAGACTGCACAAATAACCCCATCCTCAATGATGGAGGAGCCCAGCACAGCAGTGCAAAAGATAAGGCTGAAGCATTCACAAAAATCTTCAGCCAGAAGTGCCAAGTGGATGATCCATCTTGGCCTCCTCCGGACCTTCCCGGCATCACAGATGCCAGTCTTCAGCCAATTTGATTCAATCAGTGCTGAAGGCACTGGATACTGCAAAAGCTATGGGCCATTACAATATTCCGGCAATAGTACTGAAGACTTGTGCTCCAGACCTTGCCACGTCTCTAGCCAAGCTGTTCCAGTATAGCTACAACACTGACATCTACCCAGCAATTTGCAAAATTGCTCAGGTATGCCCTGTACACAAAAGGCAAGACAAATCCAACCCTGCCAATTACCACCCCATCAGTCTACTCTCCATCATCAGTAAAGTAAAGGAGGGGGTCATCAACAGTGCTATCAAGCGGCGCTTGTTTAGCAATAACCTGCTCACTAATGCCGAGTCTGGGTTCAACCTGTGCCACTCAGCTCCTGACCTCATTACAGCCTTGGTTCAAACATAGACAAAAGAGCTGAACACTGGAGGTGAGGTGAGATTGACTGCCCTTGACATCAAGGCACCATTTGACCGTGTGTGGCATCAAGGAGCCCTATCGAAAGTCAATGGGAATCAGGGGGAAAACTCTCCACCAGTTGGAGTCATATCTAGCACAAAGGAAGATGGTTGTGGTTGTTAGAGGTCAGTCATCTCAGCCCCAGGATATAACTGTAGGAATTCCATAGACTGGTGTCCTGACCCAACCATCTTCAGCTGCCTCATCAATGACCTTCCCTCCATCATAAGGTCAGAAGTGGGAACGTTCGCTGATGATTGCACAATGGTCAGCACTATTCGCGACTCTTCAGATACTGAAGCAGTCCATGTCCAAATGCAGCAAGACCTGGACAAAATCCAGGCTTGGGCTGACAAGTGGCAAGTAACATTCGTGCCACCCAAGTGCCAGGCAATGACCATCTCCAACAAGAGAGAATCAAACCATCATGCCTTGATGCTCAATGGCATTACTATTACTGAATCCCCCACTATCAACATCCTGGGGATTACCATTGACCAGAAACTGAACTGGACTAGCCATATAAAAACTGTAGCTACAAGAGCAGATCAGAGGCTAGGAATAATGTTTTGAGTAATTCACCTCCTAACTCCCTAAAGCCTGTCCACCATCTACAAGGTACAAGACAGGAGTGTGATTGAATACTTTCCACTTGCCTGGATGAGTACAGCTCCCACAAAACTTAAAACAGGACAAAGCAGCCCACTCGATTGGTGCCACATCCACAAACATTCACTCCTTCCACCACCAACGCACAGTGGCAACAGTTTGTACCATCTAAGAGTTGCACTGCAGGAACTCACCAAGGTTCCTTCGATGCACCTTCCAAACCTACGAGCACTACCGCCTAGAAGGACAAGGGCAGCAGATAAATGGGAACACCACCACCTGGAGGTTCCCCTCCAAGTAACTCACCTGACTTGGAAATATATCGCCATTTCTTCGCTGTTGTTGGGTCAAAATCCTGGAACTCCCTTCCTAATATCTCTGTGAGTGCACCTACACTACATAGTCTGCAGTGGTTCAAGAAGGCAGCTCACCACCACATTCTCAAGGGCAACTCGGGATGGGCAATAAATGCTGGCTTGGCCGGCAAAGACCACATCCTGTGAATGAATTTTTAAAAAAGCGTTACATAATGGCGCACCCTGCACCAAAAAAATGCAAAGGTGAAGCATACTCAAGCCATTAGGACAAAAATAAAATTATTCTCATTTTGACAATTCAAAAAAATTAACATCACGTTCTTTGGTCTTAATTCCCAGATCAGAAAACATAGACAAAACATTCCACAACAGAAGATTACCCATTACTAGCCCCTCTTGTGCTCATAATGTCTTAAACTTACGTTTGCGAGTGCTAGGTCTTGTTGCCCACCCCCCTCGCTGGCAGCGGCATTGGAGGCAGCCTGCTGACTCTGGTGTCTTGTTGGCCTTGATGACCTTGGCGGTTATCCTGTGGCCAGTGGAGCCTGTGCTGGCCCTGCCTGGGAGGGAGCATCCAATGCTATGGCTGGCATTTCCTCAGTTGCCGCAGCCTCATAAGATACCATGGTCACTGCCAGAGGGATGGAGGATCTGCTGCTATCTTCCAGGGTGCCCTGAGAGGAGCTTGCAGAGACAACAAGCAGCTTGTGTGTCAATGTGAGGTTGGTCTGGGCCTCCCTGCTCGCCATTGATGGACAGGCACCTATCTGCAATACTGGGTGCCTCATCCATTTACCACACTGGCACTGACCACCTGAGTTGATTGCTTGTGTGAGAGATTGCAGGTCCAAACATAACCCCAGGAACCCCTGATTCTGTTCCTGGAGATGCATCTCCATGAGAGTCGCCACTCTCTCAATGGATGAGGCAGTGTGCTCAGCCACGAGGATCAACTCAGTGCTCATGCTCCATGTGGACTCCTTCACAAGAGACTATGGCATGCATTCCCCCATGGATCTCTGCCAGATTCTCCTGTACATCCCGCTGGACATCCAGCATCTGCTGCCTGATGGATGATTGCAGAGGCTCATCATCTGCCTTTGACTGAGCATCGTCCTGGTCTCCAGCAGTCCTCCGACTGCTGGCGCCCCAGGCACTCTACCTCCGCCTGCTCCTCAAGCAAGTGTGAAGGGTGCTTACCACTGTCCTCCAACATTCTAGCCGAGGCTCTAATGCCCACCAAGGTGTTGGTATCTGCACTGGTGCCTGGTTCAGAGAGCGGGTGTGACACAGGCACATGTGAAGACTGGAAGTCCCTTAGCATCAGCGATGCCCCTTCTGGGCCATTTTAAATTCAGCCACCGTGTCGTCATTGGACCCTGCAGCCGACAAGCCCCCACCCAACCATTGGGAAGATGTGTTTCATGCTGAGCAGGCCTTAATTGGCCAGCCAGCGTGAAATTGCGGTCAAGGACCAATTGTAGGCAGCGGCCCGTTTCCCGACCAGTTGCGGGCCCACCGATTCTGCCTGTCCACCAAGGGTAAAATTCAGGCCTCTGTGTGGACTATCGAAAAGTGAATGCAGTGACAAAAGCAGATTCATATCTCATACCATGGTGGAAGATTGCCTTGAGAAAATGGGACAATCAGAGTTTATCACAAAGATTGACTTGCTGTGAGGATATTGGCAAGTATCCTTATTGGAAAGAGTGAAAGAGACATCAGCATTTGTAATGCCAGATGGGCTATGCCATTTAATATGAAGAATGCACCAGCAACATTTCAAAGACAGACAAACAAAGTAATTGCAGGATTGAGCAATTGTGCTGCTTATGTTGACGACTTGGTAGTTTATAGGCAAATATTGGAGGAGCATTTACAACATCTGATAGAACTGTTTGACTGACTGCAAGAAGCTAATTTGGTTGTAAGTTTGACAAAGAGTGAATTTGCAAAAGCGCAAGTTACGTATTTAGGCCACACTGTTGGACATGGCCACGTGGCCCCACGAGATGAAAAGTAAAAGCCATTGTGAGTTTCCCAGTGCTTACCACAAAATGAGAAGTTTTGAGATTTTTAGGTATGAGTGGATTTTATTGGAAGTTTGTACCAAAACCTAGCAGTGTGGTTGCTCCATTGACTGAACGACTAAAAAAGAACAATAAATTTCAATGGAAACAGGAATGTCAGAATGCATTTGACAATTTAAAAACTGTGTTGACTACTACATCCATTTTGGCAGCACCCAATTATGCCAAGCAGTTTAAGTTGCCGATTGATGCAAGGGAGATAGGTATTGGTGCTATGTTGTTACAAGTAGATGAAACAGGAATTGAAAAACCGGTAGGATATTTTTCACAGAAGCTGAATGTACATCAGAAAACATACTCAACCATCGGTCTGGTGTTAGCATTGCAGCATTTCGAAGTTTATGTTGTAAGCAGTTCTTCAGAAACCATTGTTTATACAGATCACAATCCTTTAAAATTCCTGGATTAATTTAATAACCATTAACTCATCCTGCCTTGCCACCATCAATATTTTGTGCACAGACACCCAGGTCCCTCTGCTCCTATAACCCCTTTCAGGATTGTGTGGTTTACTTTGTTTTGCTTCCCTTCATCCTTCCCACGAAAATGTATCACTTCACACATCTCTGCATTAAATTTTACCAACATGTGTCCACATCAGCCTCTCTCTGTCCTTCGTTACGGATGAGGAGAGGTGGTGGGATAACTTTCCCCTTTTCCTTCACCTCCCAGCTGACCGTAACAAAATATATTTTTTGAGAAGGAATGTTTTAACCCTTTTAAGTGCTTTGACATTAAAGAACAGGCATGAACAGGCTTTCTTATAAGCTTAAATCAAAAGAAAGGATAAATGTTTACTTTCACAACACCTGAAATGTAAGTGCAGAAAACACCTGCTGCCCAAACAGGCAGACATGCATACATACAAAAAAAGATAATTTATAGCAATGTAACATACACTTAGACTACTAACAGAATAGCAAGAAACAATGCTTATTTTTAACAAGTCCTTTAAGGTGGAAGTTGAAAAGTGTTTCAGACGTGAAGATTCTCTCTCTTGGTTCTTTGAAGAGAAATGGAAGTTGGAAGTTTCTGGTTTTTACAGATGAAATTGTGGCTGAGTTCCGCTAGAGAAGAAATATAAGTTTATAAGTAAATAAATTAGCCTCTTTTCACTGGCTGAGATGACTATCTTTTTGTGGCAGACTTCTTGCCTTTATCTGGGTATGATCTTTCCCTCTGACATGTTGCCTGCCCTGCTGGATCCTTTGTGGATGAATAAAGTATTGACTCCCTCTCTAGACAGTTCAAGTCATGTGATGGCAATATTGAGGTATTCCATTGCCCACATAATAAATTGAAGCTGATGCAATTGATACAAAAAGGAGGGAATGATTGACATTCCATCTACATTCCAGGTATGATTAGCTTAATGAAAGGCTTTACTTAATATCTCAACTTCTTGGGCTGAGAGGTCAGGTAGCCATTGTTTTTTAATCTCTTCCACCAAAATTGTGAGGAGTAGTCAATTTGCAACTGGAAAATCTAGTAACTTCCAAAACATGTAGGGTGGAAAAACATAGTGGGGTGGATGGCATGCCCCCTCACCCCGCACCCCCCCCCCCCCCCCCCCCCACCCCCCCCCGACCAGAAAACATGGCGGGGCGTGGAGCCGACAAGCCCCGTAGCTATAAAGTGCTGCAGGGTGGACTAATGATGTTGGAGTGACACTTCCGCCCCTCATTGGTGAGGAAGTCCCACCCTCTGAAGTTGCAGACCAATGCCGACCCCTGGGGAACCCTACTACATACTTTCCTCCAATCCGAAAAATAACAGTTCACCACTGTTCTCTGCTTCCTGTCAGTCAGCCAGCATTGCATCCATGCTGACACTATTACTTTTATTCCATGACCTTCAATTTTTCTGAGAAGCTTATTACGTCATGCTTTATCTAACACCTTTTGAAAATCTATGTACACCAGATCAACTGCATTACCCTCATCAACCATCCCTGTTACTTCATCAAAAAACTCAATCAGATTAGTTAACCATGATTTGCCCTCAATAAATCCATGCTTTAATTAATGGATTAAATTTCCATCCTTTAATTCATTCACATTTGTCCTTGTGACTGTTAATCTGATCCTGGATTATCATTTCTAAAAGCTTTCCCATTGCCAAGGTTAAACTGATTGGCCTGAAGTTGCTGGGCTTATCCTTACATCCTTTTTTGAACAGGGTGTATCATTTGCAATGCTCTAGCCTAGTCTCCTGGGGTGGTCTGCTTTCTCTCATCACTATGAATGAGGTCCTTCAGGCCCATGGAGATAGCATCTGCTGCCCTCTCTCAGGATGACAGTACATCTTCTCTCATGCCACTCACTTAATGTAGTGCATGGAAATCAGCTGAGCCAGGCTGCCCTGGCACAAACTGAGATATTGCAGTCCCCAGGCTCAACTCCACAACCCTGTGCTGCTAGATGTAGCCAATAAAACCAGATCAAGGCCTCTCAGCTGAGCTTTAGCAGACATCTATCACTCTGGCTGAAGACACTTGTGAAGCACTTCATAAAAACGATGGCCCAGAATTTAGGGATGGGCAACAAATGCTGGTCTAGCCAGCGATGCCTACATCCCATGAATGAATAAAAATGGCCCAGAACTTAATCAGCAGTGAAGTGACAGCATTTGTAGCTGAATTCAAAGAAAGTTGTTCATAAAGATCTAGTGAGCGCTGTATTATTGATTTTGCCTTTCCTGGTGTTAATGTTGTTGTTGCCAACTTGTCCAGTAGCAGTGAGGACATCAAGTAAGCAAAGCAGCCAATCACTCTGATGCATTCTACAGACAGCAAACCAGGAAGTAACAAAATAAAAGCAAAACACTGTGGATGCTAAATCTGAAACAAAAACAGAAAATGCTGGAAAAACTCAGCAGGCCTGGCAGAATCTGTGGATTATTATTTGTGGTCTTTCATATATATCAATAAAAGTCGTGATTCTTACACCGAGTCCTGGAAAACCCCACTGCGTACCTTCCTCCAATCCGAAAAACAAGAAGAGTCATATGGACTCAAAATGATAACTCCAGGCAGAATCGTTCCAGATCTGCACAAAGTGTGACAGCGGAACAAGTATGTTTTATCCACTGGCCGCAATGGCGGGTTTTCATGTAGCATTGTCCCATCCCCAGTGCATCCTGCCTCATTAATAATGCATTCCCAGGAAACACACGGGATCGGTGGTGGGGTGGCCTCTGATTCACCCGCCCCGACATCACCTCAGGCCTTCAGTAATCCGGGCGCCATGTTTAAAGTGTGCCCCGGAACAGAATTAGCACTCTCTAAGGGATTGGAAACGGCTGCAAAGTCATGGCTGTCAAAGGGAGGCAACATGCTGTCCCAAACCTTAGCGACGCTTCCCTCGGGCACCTATTGGATGCATTGGAGCTCTGCTGTGAAGCTCTCTACCTCCAATCTGAGCAAAGACCAGCAAGTAAAGTCACGAATCCAGCATTGGAGGCAGTGGCCATGGTGGTCAGCATCAACACCCTGCAAAAGTGGACAGCTACCCACTGCCAAAGAAGGTGAATGATCTCCACCGTTCCATCAGGGTAAGTCACTCTTCTCACCACTCTCAACTCACACATTCATAAATCCATCACATATCCACAAGGATCTCACTCACTGCCAGTTCAAGGGACACCACCTCTCTCACTCTCTCACACACACTTTCATTTGCCCTGTGGATCATGTACTCATCCTGTCCATGGCAACGTTCACCACCCACACATGCCAGATATCCTTCTCATCTGGCCTGGCAGGCATCCTGCTTACACTCTCTCCATCTGTCTTCATGCAGGACAAGCTGGCACACAACAAAAGGGAGAGGTCACAGATTGGTGGAGGAATGCCCGACATCAAGGCCCTCACAGACTTTGAAAATAGAGTCATCAGACTGGCCAGCAACAATCTGGACCGTTCCTGTGCTGATGGTGATGTTGGCAGTGCTCTACCAAGTGAGGATACAGCAGTATAGCATCCATCAGACAACAATGCTGTGAGTGAGTTCCACTGTTCTGCTGTCCCCTGCCATGCGCTAATTATCTCTCCTCACTTTCACAGATACATCTGGGAAGCAGCCTTGGGGGTCCACTTGCCAGGCCCTCGAATCAAGCCCTGAAGACATCTTGGGAGAAGAAGCTGATGACACCCTAACTGAAGACCCATCACAGTGCTCACCCATGCCCTCCACCAACGCAGAGACTCATATCTTGGCTGGCCTTAGCTCAAGACTAGACTTGGGGTAACAATCTGTTGAGATAATTACACTGTCTGATCCACAGCAGGTGGCAGCAGGGACTTCCTCGGTTTCTAGCACTTGGAGAACTGCTGGAGGCCAGAAATCTGCTGAGTTCGAGTCGGATGATGAGCCTCTGGACTTGGTCATACCTCAGTTGCTGGAGCTGCAAAGACAAGCTCGGGAACATGAGGAAGGGATGTCCGCTGCGCTCCTCAGATTGCAAGGCACGAAGGAAGAGTTTGTCTACCTTCAGTAGTGCCGTCATGCTAATGCACCGAGGTCAACACTGTTGGATGGCAGCTGCCATGGAGATCTTGGCCCAGGACATTGGTCCTGCATTTCTGCATGGGCTGAACTCCGTTGCCGATGCCAAAGTTAGCCTCCAACAGTGTCAATGCAAGAGGGCTGTGGGACAGCTCAATCTCACTCCAACTTCCCCTTCTCTTCAAGGAGGAGATGCCATAGATGCATCTGTCCATAACAATATCAGTAGGAGTGACCATCGCACAGTAGCTGTGGAGACGAAGTCCCGTCTTCACATTGAGGATATCCTCCATCATGTTGTGTGGCAATACCGCCCTGCTAAATGGGACAAATTTCAAACAGATCTAGCAACTCAAGACTGGGCATCCATGAGGCACTGTGGATTATCAGCAGCAATAGAACTGTATTTGAACACAATTTATAACCTCATGGCCCAGCATATCCCCCACTCTACCATTACAATTAAGCCAGGGGATCAACCCTGGTTCAATGAAAAGTGCAGGAGGGCATGTCAGGCGCAGCTCCAGACATACCTGCAAATGAGGTGTCAGCCTGGCGAAGCTATGACACAGGACGACTTTTGTGCCAAACAGCATAAGCAGCAAGTGATAGACAGAGCTAAGTGATCCCACAACTAACAGATCAGATCTAAGCTCTGCTGCCCTGCCACATCAAGTTGTGAATGGTGATGGACAATTAAACAACTCACTGGAGGAGGAGGGTCCATAAATATCCCATCTTCAATGATGGGGGAACCCAGCACGCAAAAGATAAGCCTAAAGCACTTACTACAATCTTCAGCCAGAAGTGCCAAGTGGATGATCCACTCGGCCTCCTCTGGAGGTCCCCAGAATCATAGATGTCAGTCTGCAGCCAATTCAGCTCACTCCACATGATATCAAGAAACAGTTGAAGGCACTGGATACTGCAAAGTCTATGGGCCCTAACAATATTCCAGCAATAGTACTGAAGACCTGTGCTCCAGAACTTGCCGCGCCCCTAACCAAGCTGTTCCAGTACAGCTACAACACTGGCATCTACCCGGCAATGTGGAAAATTGTCCAGCTATGTCCTGTACACAAAAAGCAGGACAAATCCAACCCAATTACCACCCCATCAGTCTACTCTCGATCATCAGTAAAGTAATGGAAGGGGTCATCAACAGTGCTACCAAGCAGCACTTGCCTAGCAATAACCTGCTCTCTGATGCCCAGTTTGGGTTCCGCCAGGGCCACTTAGCTTCTCACCTCATTACAGCCTTGGCTCAAACAGGGACAAAAGAATTGAACTCCCAAGGTGAGGTGAGAGTGACTGCCCTTGACATCAATGCTGCATTTGACTGAGCGTGGCATAAATGAGCCCTAGCAAAACTGGAGTCAATGGGAATCAGGGGGAAAACTGTCTGCTGGTTGGAGTCATACCTAGCACAAAGGAAGATAGTTGTGGTTGTTGGAGGTGAATCATCTCAGCTCCAGGACATCACTGCAGGTGCTCCTCAGGGTAATGTCCTAGGCCCAACCATCTTCAGCTGCCTCATCAATGACCTCATAAGGTCAGAAGTGGGGATGTTCATTGATGATTGCATAATGTTCAGCACCATTCAAGATTCCTCAGATACTGAAGCAGTCCATGCCCAAATGCAGCATGACATGGAGAATACCCAGACTTGGGCTGACAAGTGGCAAATAACATTCGTGCCAAACTAGTGTCAGGCAATGACCATCTCCAACAAGAGAGAATCTAACCATTGCCCCTTGATGTTCAATGGCATTACCATCACTGAATCCCCCACTATTAGCATCCTGGGGGTTACCATTAACCAGAATCTGAACTGGACTAACCATATAAATACTGTGGTTACAAGAGCAGGTCAGAGGCTAGGAATCCTGCGATGAGTAACTCACCTCCTGACTCCAAAAAGCCTGTCCACCATCTACAAGGCACAAGACAGGAGTGTGATGGAATACTCCCCATTTGCCCAGATGAGTGCAGCTCCCACAACACTCAAGAAGATTGATACCAGGACAAAGCAGCCCGCTTGATTGGCACCACATTCACAAACATTCACTCCCTCCACCACCAACGCACAATAGCAACAGTGTGTATCATCTACAAGATGCACTGCAGGAATTCACCAAGGCTCCTTCGACAACACCTTCCAAACCCATGCCAATTACCATCTAGAAGGACAAAGGCAGATAGGTGGGAACACCATCATCTGGAAGTTCCCCTCCTAGTCACTAACCATCCTGACTTGGAAATATATCGCCATTCCTTCACTGTCACTGGGTCAAAATCGTGGAACTCCCTTCCTAACTGTGGGTGTACCTACACCACATGGACTGCAGTGATTCAAGAAGGCAGCTCACTACCACCTTCTTAAGAGCAACTGGGGATGGGCATTAAATGCTGGCCCAACCAGCTAAGCCCATATCCTCTGAATGAATGAAAAAAACGAGTCAGCCAGGGGCCCTCTGTCACCCATAGGGAGGAGGATCAGCAGGTGCACACCCTGGGAATATCCACACAGGTGACTCCAGGAATGTCCAGCCCATCCGAATCTCCACTTCCTGTGACCCCAGCAGCTTCAGCTGCACAGGCCGAGGAGGGAGCCACTGCCGCACAGAGGGATCCCAAAAGTAGGCTGGGGCCTTCCAGGTCTCGACCCTCCAGTGGAGCCCACCAAGCTCCTCACAGACAGGGCGTAGCAGTCAGCAAGCTGCCTTCACCTCTGCTGTGGATGTTGGAGGAGTACCAAGATGTAGCAGTTGGGTTAGGAAAGTTGAAAAGATGAAGTAGCACAGCCTGGGAACAGACATTAATCACTTGTCCTTAATGTTCACTATTTTAAATGAACTCTCAAGAATGCCTTCTTGCCTATGGCTCCTTGTTATGATGAACAGTGTTTATGTCACTCAGATGCAAAACCTTGGTTCGTGCACAAGATAAAGGCAGGTGTCTGAATCCAGGGCCTCTTCCACGTGCCTTGTGCAGTCTTCAGACCAAAGTGATGGTCAAGCCTCACACTGACTGGACACATTACTGATGCCTGCACCTCGATAGTGCTTATCATGCTGCCAGAATGCGGTGGGCAGGCGTCACAGAGTTACGGCATTCTCTCTGTGTGCTCTCAGCACCTTTGAGGTGGGGCTGGCCCCCATCTCTTCAGCACCTGTGACTGTTGACCCGAAGGAGTCAGATGCTGAAGACAGACAAAGAAACAAGTGCATTTAAAGTTTCACAACTGGACCTCTATGGTATGACACTGATCACAGAGTGCAATTGAGCTGCCGTCAGCCAGACAGGAGTCAGACATTCACAGAGGAAATGTGAAGATCCATGTTGTTGAAGATCCATGGAGTGCCCTCACTACATGTCATCATTCTCCTAGAATCAAGCAGTTGTTAGAACCTCTGCCGTGTCTTCATGACATGAGCCTGAGCACTGAGGGTATGTGTTCTGCCATCAACTACACAGGGGTCAAATGTTCAGATATGCAAGGTGAGGATGTCAGGACTTACTGCATCTCCTCCTCGTCCTCCATGAATCTTGCGGCAATGAGGGCCTCCCGGGCGTGCCTGCTTTGGGTGGTTGGTGCAATGGCCTCACTGTTGGCATCCTCACCTTCGAAGGTCCCTTCATCGTTATCCCTTCAACGTCCTTCTCATTGGAGGAAAGGTGCAGCTCCTCCATCTCCTCCTCAGCCAGGTCCCACCCCCACAGCAGCACCAGGTTGTGGAGTGTGCAGCAAGCTATGATGATGCACAACACCTTCTAGGGACTTTATTGCAGTCTTCCACCAGACCTGTCGAGGAACCAGATTTTCATTTTCAATATGCATATCATTTGTTCCACTAAAGTCTGGGTTGCAGCATGAGCAGTGTTATACTGTTGCTCTGCTGTAGCCCGAGGTCGCCACATGGGCATTATTAGCCACGTCCTCTGTAGGTACGCTTTATCTCCAAGGACCCAACTCTGCAGCCTCCCTGGACAGTGGAAGATGTCAGGGATCTGAGATCTGCTAAGGATGTAGGAGTCATTGACACTCCCTGGGAATTGCACTCAGACCTGTAGGATTCATTTGTGGTGGTTGCACACAATTTGAACATTCAACGAGTGAAGCCCTTGCGGTTGACGTAGTTGACTGCTTTTTGCCACTGTTAGGTAATAGAAACAGTTTAAGGAAGTTGTATCGGTATTTGTAGGTGTTAGGAATGAGTTTGAGCTTTAAAGTTTAAGTTTGATTTGTATTTCTGTATCTGTGTGTTGAGAAAGGTCGAATTGAGATTTAGTTTTACTTTAAGAAGTGCCTGCATTTCTAAGGATTTTTATGACTCATAGAAAGAAAGTAAACATACATGGGTAGAAGAATTGGACTGTTGGGTGACCAGAGAGGCAGGTCCCTCCTACAGACACACAGAAGAAGAAAGACAACAGTTTGATTTGGAAGCTGTTGGAGTTCAGCTGGTTTGGAAGACAGCTGCCAAACAGAAGCAACCTGGATGATAGTCAGTCTTAAGCTAAGGAAAACCCCAAAATTCAGGGGAGTGGAAGAGGGGAAAGTCCAAAGAAGATCTAGCCAAAGGAAGGGCAGGAACATGAGAAAGGTCCTGTTAAATGAAGTTGAGTGAGGAGAAGAGAGGCTCTAAGCTTCAGATTTAAAGAGACAAAAGCTGCAGAAAGCAGATTTGAAGCAAGAATAGCTTGCAAGTGGCAAGAAGGCCCAAAGAGACAACTGGAATTCTGTAACTCTTTGCTATGGGCATGTGAAACAATTGGGCACTGTTGATTGCTGAGTCAGTGAGAGAGAGTGTGTGGAAGACAGCTTGAATGCATGTGGTGACCCAGGGGAGAGGAACGTCAGAAGGAGTGTTCAAAACCCTGGAGGTAAAGCCTTGTGGAAGGTGTCTAAGAGAAAGCATCGGTTTGGGAGAAGAGACCAAAGTGAGTTCTTGGAGAGTGGAGATTGGAAACCCTCATGTGAAAGACGGAGTTCAGCCTGACTGGTTGGTTCACTGTGTGACAAGTGTCTGGGGTGCGTTGAAGAGAGATCTATAGCATCTGATTGAGTTGGCATCTGTCACTTGGTTTCAGAGTGTGGTATAACTGACCACAGGGTGCCCATTGGTACATGGACTGTGTACTTGCTATGTACATTAGAGTGTTAGATAGCTTTGGTAACTTGTGTTATTCTTACAAATCTGTATATATCTGTAAATGTATAGTTGTGGGTGAAGGAGTATTGTAATATAGTGCATCCTTTCTTGTTGAATAAATGTTTTACTCTTCTTTTAAAAGTTCATCAGCTGATTCCTGTGACTGTTCAGTCACTACTCTCCATGTATCTAAACAAACAAATAAAAGTTAGGATCTATCAAGCTCATTTCAACCTTGGGATCAGGCTTGTCCAGGGGCAATCTCAGCTGGAATCGTAATATGACAGAGATCTAAGCTCCATGTGAGTACAGTTGATCGCACCCTGCACCTGTGGAAAACCTGAGCTCTGTGCAAATCCCAGCGCTGTTGCTTTCTTGCTTGCCTGATCCCAGGCAAAATGGGCAAAGTTCTGTGCCTTCACAAAGATGGCGTCTGTGACCTCCTGGATACACTTGTGCATAGGGGTTTGTGAGATCCCACATAGGTTACCTATGGAGCTCTGGAAGGAGCCACTGGCGTAAACATTGAGCACCACAGTCACTTTCTCGGCCACTGGCAGTAATGCCCTCCTTGTCCCTGTGATGTCAAATCCTGCAGCAGGTGGCATGTGTGACCAGTTTCCTAGACATGTGCAGTCTTCAGCCACAGTGATTCTTGGTCATCTGTAGGAATAACAGGCTCCGTCTATACATCCTGGGTCTAGAAAGGCTCCTGTGAGTGACAGCTCACTGTGGATCTTCCACTGCGTGCTCAACAGGCCCTACCTCCCATTGATCTTGAGGAATGTGCTGCTCCTTTTGCTGAGCCAGGCACCTCTGCTGCTCTCTCCTTCTTCTTCTCCGGTCTCTGTAAGCCATGAAGGGTACCACTGAATCACCTGGCTCCATGATCCTGATGTTCTCCTCCCACAGGATCAAAGAGAGAGATGCATGGGTCAGCATAGGTGTACTAAGAACCTCCCTTGGTTAAGTTTGAAAACCCCTTCATGCATGCAGGAGAGTGCTGGCCAACATTTGGATGGCCAATATGTAGTGCAATCATTGGCTGTCCAAAGCCCCACCCACATCCGCCCACTCCACTTGACCGATTGGCGGCAGCTTCAGCCACTGGGTTGCATGCTGTGCTCTCAGCTCAGGCATGGGCATTCTCCTAACCTGCACTGCAAGGCTGCACTGTTAGCTTGAACCATTATGGACACTGCTCCAAACCTTAATAAAGATGTTGCAAGGGGCTGTGAGCGCCTCCACCAGTTACTGCGCCATGGCCAGCTTTCGCAAGTGGATTGTATAACTTGCCCAGTTGACCAATTGCTCTGCTGCTCCCTAAAACACTTATTAATTTGCAGTCTGCGCACAAGGGGTGAAATGTTCTGGAGCATTTGCTGGCAATTTCAGGCTTTTGCATTGCTTGAATGGGCAAAAAAGCTCCAGAGGCCTGATTCTAAGTATGTCAATGGAGCTGCAGCTGAATGCTCTCAGCAGTTGAGGATGCTCACTTCTGACAAGCTTTCCAAGTGCGTGGCTACTTCCTCGCCCTCCCTCCCCCCAACCCACGACCTGTGCTTGTATATTTCCTTCAGTCTGTGCTGCCTTGCCCCCCCACCACTGCACCCCCACCTTCCGCTCCGCACTTCCGGCATGTGCTTGACTACTTCCTTCAGTCTGTGCTGCCTTGCTTCCCACCACCTCTTGGCATGTTCTTGATTATCTCCTTCAGTCTGAGCTTCCTTGCACTCCGCCCACCCCCACCCTGCCCCACACTGGTGCCCTTACCCCGGCACGTACTGAAAGCCAGGTGGGAAAAAGCAACTTGCCTTTGTTCCCTGTGAATGAGTGGTGCATCTTCCTTGACATCCTGTGGGTAATGCTCGCAAGTGTTGTGCAAGTGCTTCAAGTTCCCCTCAAAGTTCAGATTGCCAGGTGCATGCCTTTTAAAAGCAGTCATGAAGCATGCCATTCTGAAGTCACGTCAATGTGGGCAATAAATTTGACATGGGGGGCTGATTCCGGTGCGCAGGGTTCATAATTAGATGCAAATGTATTAAAGTGATGTTCCCAACGTGCGGCGGTGGGAAACACGGTCCGCCATTGACGGGTGGAGCTGACGATCACAAACTGATTTCACAATGGCGTAAAACGGATTTTTGGCCTTCTTGTCATATTGTCCCCCCAACCCACCCGTGATGGCCCGGCATCTGTTTCTCTCTCCATTGATGCTGCCAGACCTGCTGAGTTTTTATAGCATTTTCTGTTTTTATTTCAAGAAGTAACAAGCAGGTTTTGTCATTCATTCTTTAAATAATTTTACAAGAAGCAAAATAAAGATTGGGACTTACACATGGGATTAAGTTACTAAGCAAACATAAACAAACTTAAAAAAATATTTTAAAAATGTATGGAATTTTATTATGTAATGGAAACATTTGACATTCCACAAATATAAAATTAGTTTTTCAGTGCCAGGCAAGATGTTTGTTCACTATTACAAATCTGTTTACAGCTCATTCAACAAAGGCATAACTTTTTCTTGCGGTTCGCCATCAGAATAATGACATAAATGTGGAAGTTCACATCAAATCAGTGAATTCTAATTGATCTATAGCAAACAAACTCTGTGGAGAGGCAGGGAAATAACTGGCAGGAACCTCTAGGTTTCTACATGTAACTGTGCATATGCAAACACCTGAAGTTGCTGTCAGTTTCCAAAGTAATGGTGGTGCACACTGACAGTTTCAGTGAAATTACAACTTCAAAAAAAAAACACTAAAAAAGAGTGCTCTGGGGTGACATGGTAATAAAAGTGATTCAAACTGCATACTCTAAGTTTGTCTGTTCAATGGCTATAACAAGGTATTGAGCTTTCAGTGGTGTGATATACTCAGCTGTACTGGTTGGAGTTTCCAGACTTGTTGAGAGAGATACTGGGTGTACTGGGTGGACTGCTCTTCCAGGTCTATCAGGTAGAAGTGGAAACACTTTTAGAATTCTGCCTATAGTGCAGAGAATCAAATAGAGTTTGTATTGCAGATCAAAGGTCTCTTTCAAGTTAGGACTTATACATTTCATTATTGTTCTTTCCCCATCTACTCATTCGATTATTGATTAAGATTTATGCAATGCAGCATCAGAAAGCACCATGTGCCAGGATTTTACATTCCGTGGGCAGGCTGGTGCCCGACTCGATCGGGTGTAAACAACATATGATGATGTCAAGCGTGAGTCCTGACGTCATCGCGCACTTGTGTGATGTTTCGGTCAACGGGCGCGCAAGAGTCAGCAGCATGCCTGCCGACAATTGAGAGGCCTGTTAAGGACATTAATGCATTAATTAAAAGCTATTTTTCACTGCCCGTCCAATGTTATGGTTGGTGGGTGGGTGAATTGGCCAGGCGGCCTTTGGATTTTTCAGGAAACCTCATCCACGGGCGGGATGAGGTTTCTACAATTAAATAAAAAATAAACATACATTTTTGGGCAGAATTTTTATTCTGTTTATGTTATTGTGATTGAGTCTCATGTCGGGACTTTTTTTCAGGTTTAAAAACCTTTCTTTTTGATTTTAAAACTGTTCAGCTCCCTGAGGCAGCTCCCTGCCTTCAGGGAGCTTTCAGTGCACACTCCCCTGCGCATATGCAGACTTTTGTGCTCGGACTCCTTCCCCCTCCACCCCAGTAGCGCTGAGCTTCTCAGCGTGCCTTTCACGCTGGCTGGCTGTTAATTTGCCAGTAAGTGTGAAATTACGGCCGGGGACCGATCGTGGGCAGTGGACTGTTTCCTGGCTGCTCTAGGCCCACCCACCGTGCCTGCCCAATGACCCGACGCCCCGTGGGATTAAACTTCTGTCTTTAGCACTTAAAGCACAATGTTGCATGCGGGGAATGCATGTGAGGAATTAATGACTCTTGATTTACAGACTCGCGAATTTTCATCCAGTCATTTTAATGATTAAAGAAAACATGGGCCTGTAAATCAGGTACATCTGAAATCCTGATACATGTTCCCACTACATTCCATTAACAAGAAGCTGAAAATGTACCCAATTTTATTTTTTATTTCTTTTGCAAGGTATATTTATCTTATATTAATTTGTAAATGATTTACAATTTCCTCCTCTTGAATATTAAGAAAAACTGAAACTTCACTTTTTTGTCACTGACTCTGGCCCCTCTCTGACTGCTTGCCACTTGGAACCATGCTGTGGGCAACCTGATCATGTTATTCAATCCTGAGCTGCATTCCAAAATCTAAATCTTATCCATCATTAAGACCACGTAGTTGCACCTGCATAATGTGGTGTACCTCTGTCTTTGATTTACTCCAACCACGGCCAAGGTCCTAACTTTGTTGGTGTCACCTCATTACTCTATTTTCTCCAATGCCCTCAGTGGTGGTTGGGTGATATCCACCCTCCAAAAAAAAATGTTCCCAAGCCTGCTGCACAAATCCTGACCTCCATTATTTCCAACACCCCTTCATCCCTGTTCAGTTATCGTGAGCTGAGCCCCAGCAAAAACGTTGCTTGATTGACAGCTCTGTCTCTCTGAGCTCTTCTGTCAATATTTATTTATACAAGATAATGGAGTTTCAACTGCTTACAGTTTCTACTATTGAAATTTTAAAGGGCCTGGATAATTGAAGGAAAATCTATTTTTAGGAATGAATAACTGTTTTTTTAAGTCCTTTTTTACACATCCTACTGTCATGATAGGGTTCATTGCTTCTATAGAGTGTATAGTGGGTGAATGGGAATGGAAGTGCCATAGGTTTGAATGGAGACACGAGGGGGCCATAGGGGGTGGATGAGGCCATGAGGTGGCATGGATGGAGCATGGGGAGTGTGTGGGGAATGAGGGGTATGAGGGGTGAGGGCTGAAGGGCCTTTCTGTTTTTATTTTAACTGGGACAAAGTCCCACAGCATCAACGCGACCATTTTAAACAAACCACGTCTGCACCCAGCAGCTCCTATGGCTGCCTCTGAACTTTCTCCAGTTCCCCCCCACCCACCCCTCGCAATTAAAATCCCATCTTTGTGGGCATTTTCTCCCAAGGCGGACAGGACGAGCTGGGAATGTTCATTACTCTCACTGCTCACCTCAAGGATGAAAATCCAGGCCATACTGTTATTCTCCTGCAAAAATAGCAGCCTTACGTGTCAATTAGAATTCTTTGTGTTTTAAAAAACTGCAACAGCAGAATACTAATTGCACAGCTCATGAATACTAAATACTTACAAAACCTCTGCAAAAGTCATTTTCTGACATTGTGACTTCTCAAAAAAAAGTAATTTATGGTATTCAAAAGGATTGTGATATAGTCATTATAAAAACCAGATGATGATGAACTCTGAATTATGTTAGCCTTAACTGACAATATTATTGTTGAATCAAAAAAATAAAAATAATTCTAAATTCCCTAGTATTTTCATTCCTGACTTTGGAAACCAGAAAACTTATTACATGATATTAGATTTTTTTTCAAAGCTGTGTGAAGAAAACTATAGAAAAAAGACCCCTTAAATTAATGCATTTAGTGTACATTACAAGGTGGAATTAAGTTGCATGTTTGTATTCAAATTCAATGCTTAAATAAAATTGCATCACTGTACATGTCAAAGACATCTGGACTATTTGTGCTGAAAATGCTTAATGAAATGAAATAGTTGAATATATTTCACAACAATTTTTGTGAACATAAATACAAAACAGATAATTTGAGTTGAAATCCAATCTTAATTTACATTAAATAATCTCCATTGTAAAATTAAAAGCATCTGTCAGAGTGGAATGAAGCTACGGTACTGTGTGAGCAGATCATGAAGTGAGAGACCATCCCTTAAGAGAAACTGAGTTCCATAATGCAATTGACTTTGGATTTTCGATAACTGCAGTTACTTCACCTCTAGCAGTGATGTCTCTTAGGGCAAGCAACATAAAGGGCCAGACCAGATCTGGTTGACAGAGGATTAGAAGATCAATATCGGCAGTATTATATTTCTCCACAAACTGTGACTCAGGATGGTTACCAAGTCAAGGTCATTTATAGATAATAAAACCTGGCCCAATGTGAACAGCATTGTCCTAACTCTGTGAAATATGGTAAGCTAAACATGCTGAGGATGATTGGTTGCTGAAACTAATGCAATATCAATAATGATCTGTCTCAGCTTCCAAATTTATTTTTCCAATAAGTACAAGGATTGTTCAAATATACTAAAGCCTCCACGTACATCTGATAAAATATAAAATATGTTTCTTTTAAAGCAATTCTTTCATACATGAGGTATTTTAGAAATACTGTAGATGTAGTCATTGTACAAAGGAATTATTGTTAAAATTGTATTCTTAAACAACTTCCATTTGAGTTACCTACATTGTTCTAATCTTTATAACCATGTTTTCTTTATCACATGCTGTTTATTCCAATCTTATTTGAAACAACTTATTTTGATATTGATGCTGGATCACTCTATCTAATTACTGGTAGCAATTTATACCATTGAGATCATGTGGTGCAGTGGGTAGCATACCTACTTCTGAACCAGGAACTCTGTGTTCAAGCCCCTTGCCAGGACTTGATGGCCAAGGAAGTTGCATTCATAATTTGGCCAGTTTGTAAATCCTTCTAACTAATGGCAGGTGGTAAAAACAGAGACAATCTCTGGTCAACTATGTGATGGAAAACAATTGGAGCCTCTGCCATCACTCCAGGCTATGATGTGTATATTGCCATGGCACCCCAGATTATGTTGGGGGTAGTTTGCTAAATGATTGGTGCTAATGACTTAGGGTTTGATCCCTGAACTGGCTGGGGTGGATTTGGGACCTGTTTCCTTGCTATACCTGCAGTGTTGTGGGTCAGAGAGCTCGAAGAGAAGAATTTATATTGAACATATTTTAAAAAAAATTCCCATGGGTTTCAAAGGCACGAAGAAATTAATTTTGATTATAGTTGTATACAATAAAAATGTATAGTTATCTTTGTGTTCACCAACCTGAATACACAGGTTATTCCTGAATGTACTCAGCAGGTATGTTGAAGAGTCATTCGGACTCGAAACATTAACTGTATTCCTCTCCGCAGATGCTGTCAGATCTGCTGAGTTTTTCCAGGTATTTTTGTTTTTGTTTTTGTTTTGGATTTCCAGCATCTGCTGTTTTTTGCTTTTATTCCTGGATGTCTCTGAGTAGTTCATGGGATGGGTCATTCACGCATGTTTAAGCTGATTGTTCTGGTGGGCTACTTTCAGACAGCATGACTCCTTTCTGATAGTTTTGAAATTTGCAAGGTGGAGTTATATAAATGTTCAGCTATTTTAAGAACTGCTGTTTAAGTCACTTAGGAGTACTGTTGTCAGACTTTTAAAATAATATCCTGTATTTCTATCAACAAATAAAGTAATCTTTGATATAAAATGTGGTTTTATGATATAGAGTATGTGATTAATATTGATCATACTTATTTTCACACTTGTTGAATCTCTTCATCACTTCAAATGCTGTTGGGAGTTTCCCTCTGAAATAATACTTTGATTCTCTGTTAATTTTTAGTTTTTAGGGACAGAATTGTATGCTCCCCTGTGAGCAGGTTTGCAGGTGGTTGTGATGGGTTCCATAAAATGCCATGGGTGTTGTTCTAATCCTGTTAGGGGCTGTTAGCATTTGAAGAAGAAATCCAAACACTCAGCAATTAACTGACAGAACTATGTCACAAGATTTCAAATTTTTAAACAAAAACAAACTTTATTGTATATAAAGCAAAATTAAACAAAACAAGCACCACTAACTTAACACTATAGTTTATAAAGACTTATGCTATAAACCCAGTTCTACTATTAATTCCCCCCACCCCCCATGGGATCCCTTATTTTATGACATTTTGAAGGTTCATTCACTTTTCCTGAGACCAACCCAAACATATGCCACAACTTTATGGAATTCGCCTCAGTGTTCCTACTATCTTCTAAAGTAAGATTCAATGGGGCCCTTCCATTAGCTTTTTTGTTTATGCGACCCTCCATCTTTTCTTTACAGAATCCAGGACCGTGGATGCCTCAGCTCTTTGTTTGGGTTGCTGGCAGATACCCAACTGCCTTCCCACAGCTTCCCAAGCTACCCTGCTTTCTGCCACAAGGTTCTGAGAGGACCACTGTAGATTTGTTCCACTGGCTGCAAGCTGGAGCAAATCTTCCAGCTGCTTTCTCCTCAGAAAATCCAAACTGAGATAGAGGCTCACCCGGATTCCACGTGGTGAATGGTGAAGTTAGTATTTTCTCTGCTTGATATACAGACTTACTGACTAACATTTATCTGGCTCTCCCAACTCAGTGAGTGCGATCTACAACTAGGCCAAAGTTGAAACTGGCTATGCCACTGTTTGCTTCTGTTAGTAAACACACAAAGATAAATTAAACTTCTACCGCACATCCCATTTCCATGATGATGTGCCCTGCTCCTGGATGCTCTTAAACAGGAATGTAAACAAATCATTTTATCTTCCATGCTACTCTTTGATTCAGTAACCCATATAAATAATTTATATTGCTAATGGAGTTTTATGACCCTTTCTTCAGACTCCCTGGCTCTGTTACGTACTTAGAGATGTTGTTAACTTCTCAAGTTTTTTCAACATAAACTCTGACCTTGAAAGACAAACATAAGTTAGCTGTTAATTGTAATTAACACCAAGCTTGTCTGAATTGCATTTACTTCAAGGTTGCTTATCAGTTTCTCAATCAGATGCCCCCATTTTTCTACAGGTAAAACTTTAATTCCAAAAACTAAAGGTTATATTCTAAAACATATACACCATGAAATAGATTTTTGCAATAGTGTGTTTCCCAATGCTGACCCAAAATAATTTTACAAGTAGCATGGGAGGCATCAGGTGTCCCAGCACCCTTGTGCCAGTTGAGGCCCTAAAGCAGCCAATTAATAGCCACTTATGACCACTCCCTGCCTCGGTTGCTACATTATGGGTGGCGGGCTAAGACCAGCGACAGGTGGGAAACCTGACAGGTAACGCTAATTGGGCATATGGCAGGAAGGGAGTGCTACTATTATTGTTTCCTTCGGAGGCACCCCCCCCCACCCCCCCATGTTTTGACCAGATTTTCTCCTCCCCCCCTTCCCTATCCAACCCATCACCTGATCCTTCTTTCTGGGGCCTGCCAGCCTGGCAGCAATGATCCTCATTGAGGATTGGTGCAGTTCCAGCAGTGGCCACCACTCCCAATGGTGCTGCTGGGTCCATTTGATTGGCTGTCAGCTCTCAGAGGCAACGGAGTGGAAGCCTCTTCACTAGGCAATTAACATCCCGACGGACGTTAAATTTTTGCAGGATGACGGGACTGGGTTGGAGCGGCCAATTGCCCACATCTGTCCATACCACCTGTTCCTTCCCTGTAAAGCTCTGCTCTTTGATTCAACTTATATTTTATCACCTTGGATTCTTGCTGAAGGCAAATTGATGCATAACCTTAGAAACAGTGGTAATTAGGATAGGTTAGTTTGGCCCCTGGAAAATTCATACTTGTGATACCCTCCCTTTGATATTGGTCTGTACAATTTAGCTTTCATTAGCCTACTATTTTCATTTGTACCATTTTTGCTGCTAACTTCTCCTTGGGTAGAATTTTCCCCCTGTTGGGGGGCTTGTGTGGGGGTAGGCCAATTAAGGTCTGCCCAGTGTGACGCATGCCCAGAAGCGCTGTGTGCTTCCTGTGTGGGGGGGCCGGGGTGGGGGGGAAGGGTGCAGTTCCCTGAGTTGGGAGTGCGAAAGAGCACAGAGGTTTTAAAAATTTTAATAAAAAAAAGAAAAAAAACTTAAGATATGTCCCCTCATGTGACAGTGTCACATGAGCTGGGACATGTCAATGAACTTTAATGAAAAAAATTATTTAATTTATAAACCTTTCATGAAACCGCATGCTGCCCATGGATGAGGTTCCATGAAAAATGTGAAGGCCATCTGGGCTCTTCACCTGCCCACCAACCTTAAGGCTGGACGGACAGCTTTCCTAATAGCTTTAATTAATTAATTAATGGCATTAATAGGCCTTTGACAGTTCAGCGGGTGCGCAAATGAGCATGGCGAACTGAAAATCTAAATGATGCCCTGTGACGTCGAGATGCATGCCCGACGTCACTCCGCGTCATTTTAAGCTGGCGAGCGGGCCCCGCCCTGCTTGCCGAATCGAAGTTTCAGCCCCTTAATATTTTTCCGTTTGACTACCATTTTCCTTTGCATATATCTAATAACATGAATTACTTTCATTCCACTCATTCAGTCCTCTACTGGTAATTTAATGTCTTGTCTTAATGCCTTGTTTTAAATTGTTGCGTTTTTGCTCAATCATCCTGCCATATACTCTGTTGTTGATACTAAAGTTATGTGTTTTATTCTGCAATGCCATATGTTGCCCCAAAGCATGTTTGTGCAGCACCCTGACTGACCAAATAAAAGCATACATTTCCACTATACAAGCAATAAGGTCCTATTGGGGTTGTCAGTGAAATGGGCTGAAAATTTTTCACTGAACCATTGCTGATTTTGCATATTATACCATGAACATTTCTTACTGATTTTGGTTAAATGAATAGTTAGCTGCTTGACATATATTAAAATTTCATTCTTACAGATACATTGTGATAGATCAGTTTGTTGTTGGTCTTGCTTATAATATCATATTGTACAAAATTGCTGGTTACAAAGTTGGTCATGCAGGTGCAGAGTGATCGAAAATTATTGATGTGTTTTGTGCCAGTTCCTCCTGCCCCTTAGTAGTGGAAGAGCCTCAGACTTTGCAATTGTCAAGCAGGTTTTAGGTGCTCACAACCTGTGTGGATGAAAGCGAAGTCTGCAAGGTGGATGAGCTGGCTGGCCATGGCACTATGGTACAGGAAGCCGTTCAAGCTGGGGGAGCATAAAGGAATGTAGTGGTAGTAGGGGATAGAATAGTGAGAGGGATTGACACTGTTCTCTGCAGCAAAGAACGAGAGTCTAGACGGCTATGTTGCCTGCCTAGTGCCACAGTTCGGGACATCCACTCAGGGCTGGAGAGAAATTTGCAGTGGGAAGGGGAGGATCCATTTTTCATGGTCCACATAGGTACCAATAACATAGGAAAGAGGTCCTGGAAAGTCAGTATGAGGAGCTTGGTACCAAATTAAGAAGCAGAACCTCAAAGGTAATAATCTCCCGATTTGGCATAGGACAAATAAGGTTAGAGAGACAAATACATGGCTCAAAGACTGGTGTGAGAGAAGTGGATTCTGGGTTTGTGGGGCACGAGCATCAGTGCTGGGGAAAGCGGGGGCTGTACCGTTGGGATGGTTTACACCTGAACCATGCTGGGGGGGGGGGGCGAGTGTCCTCGCAAATTGCATAACTAGGGAAGTAGAGAGGGCTTTAAACTAAACAAGAGGGATGAGGGATAAAGCTTGGGTAGAGGTAACAATTCAAGGTGTAGAGTCAAGACAGGAGAGCAATATAGTAATATGAGAAATGAGGGTCAGAGAATGGCAGGAAGGGACAGAGAGTAGAAACCTAAGAATACATCAACAGTCAAGACTAGATGTTACAAAGGTAACAAAAAGACAAAACTGAAGAAACCGATTGCATGTAGCATTCATAAACAAAGTAAATGAATTGAAGGCCCAAGTTGAAGTAAATAAATATGATCTGATAGCAATTACAGAGATGTGGCTTCAGGATGACAATGATTGGGTCCTTAATATTGAGAGGTACATGACATTCAAGAAAAATAGGAAGCTAGGTAAAGGTGGAGGTAGCAGTGATAATCAAACAAGGCATTGATGCAATAGTTAGAGATTACCTTGATTCAGGAGATCAGGATGTTGAATTGGTTTGGGTGGAGATGAGAGATAGTAGGCGGAAAAGTCATTAGTGGGAATGGTTTACAGGCCCCCACAGTGCAGGACAAAGTATTCTAGAGAAAATATTGTGTGCTTGTGATAAAGGGATGGCAATAATCATGGGTGATTTTAATCTGCACATAAACTGAAAAATCAGATTGGCAGTAATAGCTTAGATGAGGAGTTCTAAGAATGCTTTTGGGATAGTTTCTTAGAGCAGCATGTTCTGGGACCAACCAGAGAGCAGGTTATTTTAGACTTGGTGCTGTGTAACATGACAGGATTAATTAGTGACCTGAGAGTAAAGGCACCCCTGTAGCTGCGACCAAAATATGATTGAATTTTACATCCAGTTTGAAAGGGAGAAGAGCGAGTCTAAGACTAGTATCTTAAACTTAAATAAGGGAAACTACGTGGGGATGAAAGCTGAGCTAGCTGAAGTGAACTGGTAAACTAGGCTAAAGGATAAATCACTAGAGAAGCAGTGGTAGACATCAAAGGGGATATTTCAGATTATTCAGAATAAGCACGTTCCTACTTTAAAGAAAAACTTTAAAGGGAGGACCCACCATCTCTGGCTAACTAAAGATGTTAAGGAAAGCATCAAACTTAAGGAAAAAGCATACAACTCCGCAAAGATGAGTGACAGGACAGACGACTGGACAGAATATAAAGAACAGCGGAGACTGACTAAAAGGTTAATCAGGAGAAAGAAATTAGAGTATGAGAGAAAGCTAGCTTGAAATGTGAAAACAGATAGCAAGAGTTTCTACAGGTATTTAAAAAGGAAAAGATTAAGTAAAGTGAGTGTTTGTCCTCTAAAGAGTGACAATGGTGAGTTACTAATGTGTTTGATGGAGGAAATGAACAAATATTTTGCTTCTGTGTTCACTATAGAGGATACAAAAAACATTCCAGTAATAGCTGCAAGTGAGGAGGTGAACGGGAGAAAGGAACTTGGTGAAATTGAAATCACTAGGGAAATGGTAATGAGCAAATTGATGGAGCTTCAGGCTGGCAAGTCTCTAGGTCCAGATGGACTACATCCTAGGGTCTTAAAAGAGGTGGCTAATGAGGTAGTTGATTCACTAGTGTTAATTTCCAAAATTCATTAGATTTTGGAAAGGTTCCACCAGATTGGAAAGTAGCAAATAAACTTCTCTATTCAAGAGTGGAGGCAGAAAACATGGAACTATAGGCCAGTTATCTTGACGTCTGTCACGGGGAAGTTATTAGAATCGATCATTAAGGAGATTTGCAGATGACATATGTAGGATAGTATGTTGTGAAGAGGACATGAGGAGGTTGCAGATGGATATAGATAGGTTGAATAAGAACAAAGAAAAAAGAACAAAGAAAAGTACAGCACAGGAACAGGCCCTTTGGCCCTCCAAGCCTACACCAATCATATTGCCCGTCAACTAAAACATTTTGCACTTCCAGGGTCCGTATCCCTCTATTCCCATCCTATTCATGTATTTGTCAAGCTGCCTCTTAAACACCACTATCGTATCTGCTTCCACCACCTCCTCTGGCAGCGAATTCCGGACACTCAATACCCTCTGCGTAAAAAACTTGCCCCGCACATCTCCTTTATAGTTTTCTTCTCTCACCTTAAATCTATGTCCCCTAGAAATTGACTCTTCCACCCTGGGAAAAAGCTTCTGACTATCTACCCTGTCTATGCCACTCATAATTTTGTAAACTTCTATCAAGTTGCCCCTCAATCTCTGTCGCTCTAGTGAGAACAATCCGAGTTTCTCCAACCTCTCCTCATAGCTAATAACCTCCAGACCAGGCAGCATCCTAGTAAATCTCCTCTGCACTGACTCCAATGCCTCCATATCCTTCTGGTAATGTGGTGACCAGAATTGCACGCAATATTCCAAGTGTAGCCTAACCAAGGTTCTATACAGCTGCAGCATGACTTCCCAGCTTTTATACTCAGTACCCCTACCAATGAAGGCAAGCATGCCATATGCCTTCCTGACTACCTTATCCATTTGCGTTGCCACTTTCAGTGGCCTGTGGACCTGTAAACCCAGATCCTTCTGCCCGTTGATGCACTTAAGGGTTCTGCCATTTACTGTATAATTACTGCCTGTATTAGACCTTCCAAAATGCATTACCTCGCATTTGTCCGGATTAAACGCCATCTGCCATTTCTCCACCCAAGTCTCCAACCGATCTATATCCTGTTGTATCCTTTGACAATCCTCTTCACCATCTGCAACTTCTCCAACCTTAGTGTCATCTGCAAACTTACTAATTAGACCAGTTACATTTTCCTCCAATGTAATGTGTTACAATAAAATAAGTGGACAAAGATCTGACAAATGGAGTTTAATGTGGGAAAATGTGAAGTTGTTCGCTTTGGCAGGAAGAACAAAAAAACAGAGTATGACTTAAATGGAGAACGGCTGCATAATTCTAGGTGCAGAGGGATCTAGATGTTCTAGTACATGAGTCACAAAAAGTTAGTATGCAGGTACAGCAAGTAATTAAGAAGGCTAATGGAATGCTATCCTTTATTATGAAAGGGATTGAAGATAAAAGCAAGGATGTTCTGCTTCAGTTATACAGGGCATTAGTGAGACTGCACCCCAATGCTGCATGTAGTTTTAGCCTCCTTTTTTAAGGTAGGATGTAAATGCATTGGAGGTTCAATGGATGTTTACTAGTTGATAGCTGGAATGAGTGGGTTATCTTATGAGGAAAGGTTGGACAGACTGGGCTTGTTTCCACTGGAGTTTAGAAGAATGAGGAGTGATTTAATTGAAGTATATAAAATCCTGAAAGGCCTTGACAAGGTGGACGTCATAAGAATGTCTCCTCTTGTGGGTGAGTCCAGAACTAGGGGGCACTGTTTTAAAATTAGTCTCTGCCCTTTCAGGGCAGAGATGAGGAGATTTTTTTCTCTCAGAGGGTTGTGCGACTTTGGGACTCTGCTTCAGAAGGTGGTGGAGGCAGGGTCATTGAATATTTCTAAGACAGAGGTAGATAGATTCTTGTTAGGCAAG
This sequence comes from Carcharodon carcharias, assembly GCF_017639515.1. Taxonomy (NCBI): domain Eukaryota; kingdom Metazoa; phylum Chordata; class Chondrichthyes; order Lamniformes; family Lamnidae; genus Carcharodon; species Carcharodon carcharias. The sequence goes on along the minus strand of NC_054468.1, from coordinate 169,196,180 downwards.
GGAATCAAAGGTTATTGGGGTTAGATGGGAATGTGGAAATCGAAACACAAGAAGATCAGCCATGATCTTATTGAATGGCAGAGCAGGCTCGAGGGGCTGAATGGTTGATTCCTGTTCTTATTTCTTATGTTCTGATGTAGGTAATCAACCTGAAATGTTAACTATGTTTCTCTCCAAAGATGCTGTCTGACCTGCTGAGCTTTTCCAGCTTGTTTTTGTTCTTATTTCAGATTTTCAGCATCTGCAGTATTTTGCTTTTGTATTACTGGAAATCATTTACTTGTGTATGTTTTAAAAGGACGTATTTGTATTGGCAAAGAGAAATCATGGAATAGCAGCTTGGTGTAGCCATGTCCATTTGGAAGTGATTTCAATAACACAGTACCTCAGTTTACTGAAAGGGCAGTAGAAACACTATTATATTAATTGTATCAGTGAAAGATAACCAGGTTGTATGTCATGCAGATCAGTGAAGCTTTGAAGATGTAGAATTTGCATGGATGATGTTGATATTTCAAAGGACTGAACAAACCTGGATCCTCTCTGATGACAACAGTTACATGAAAAAACAGACAGGTGCAGGTTGCCTCTATAACTGTTGAAGTGGTGCAGCAGGCAGCTGGGCTATCTCAGATCCCTGCAGGCAGATTGAGGGTTACTTGCATCCCAGCACTTGTAATGGATCCAAATTGTCTCACAAACTCCTGCCACTGCAGGAACATGTAGAGGAAGTATTAGCTTAGGTTCTATAACACATTGTCATTGGATTATATTCGGGCACATAAAATATGGAACCTCATCTTCATTTTTGTAATCTACCTCTAAATGCTAAATGATTTTTTCTAAGTTTAGAATTTGTTCTATTTTGCCTATTTATCCAGGGAACCCTAACTTTCAAGGCATTCCTTTATTGTTCCATATCCTTTCTTTGATGCCAACATACTGGATTTTTTAATCCATCCATCACCTAAGGACGTAAGAAATAGGAGCAGAAGGTAGGCCATTTCCCTGTAACTTTTTCTTACTCTTATTCCTGTGAAATATGGCATCTTTTCCTTCTATTTAATCTGAGCAAGGTCCCTTCAAATAATAGCAATACATTGGGAAAATGATCCCAAACACACTGGAAAATACCTTTTCTTTTCACACAAACATTTCTCCATCCTAACCTAATTTTGGACAATTAAGATCTACTACAATTATAACTATTGTTGAAATAGGTAATTCTAGTTGTCTATCAGCATACCATGACAAAAAGAAAGAAGCCAATTTCATGATTCATCATAGATAAAGTACTTAAAATACTTCTTAATTTTTTTCACAGTTATCCAGGAATTTTTCCCGCAGTGCATTCCTGATCCTAATCACTTGCTGTGTAAAAGGTGTTTTTCCTCATGACAATCATCTTAAATCGGTATCTTCTGGTTCTCAACCCTTCCACCAATGGAAGCAGTTTTTTTCTATCTACTCTGTCAAGATTCCTCGTGATTTTGAATACAGCTATCAAATCTCCTCAAGCTGCTCTTCTCTAAGGACAACAACACCTAGCTTGTCCAATTTATCCTTGTGACTGAATTCCCTCATCCCTGGAACCATTCTCATAAATCTCTTCTGCAGCCTCTTTAAGGCCTTCACATCCTTCCTAAAATGTTATTTCCAGAATTGGATACAATACTCCAGTTAAGGCGGAACCAGTTTCTTGATTTTGTACTCCATGTAGCATAAAGGGTTAACAGATGGGATATGCTAATGTATGATGTAGATGATGATATACCACTGACATCAGTCAGTCATGTGTTAGACTCTCTCTCTGAGTAGACTCAGCCTGTCTACTAACCAAATACCTTGCCTAGAGTCCACAGATAGAAGGACCATCTCAGGGCATGGTGACAGCATTGGAGACATCGACATAAAAAATACATTTGTGTTATTGAAGGAACCACAGACTGAAGAAAACTTTGATAACAGCTCATAATGAATCGACGGAAGGAGGAGTCACACTGAAGAGATCACGATGGCCATACCGGGTGAGCAGTCTCTGCCATTTGACTGTTTTGAGGGCCCACAGAAAGGCCAGCAGTGGGAATTATGGAAAATGCCATTTTCTCCAGTATTGAGCAGCAACAGGCCTTCAATCTAAATAGCAGAAGCATCAAGTCAATTCCTTTCTTTATACTGTAGGTCTAGTAGCAGATAATGTTCTCCTGAGCCAGGATGTGGAGAAGTCCATTGCAGACTTTGAGACTATACTCAAAGCCTTTGACACCTATTTTAGCCTGAAGTGAAACTTAGTAATTGAGTGAGCATGTTTGAACCAGAAGTCTCAACCTGAGGAATCAATTGAATTTTTTCTAAACAACCTGTATTGCCTGGCTTGTTTTTATGGCTACAGGGCACTGAAGAACACATCAACCCATAGATCACATAGTCGTGGGTGTTCGGGATGAAAAACTCTCCAAATTTCTGCAGACCAAAGATGACCTTACTTTGGATCAGACAGTCCAGTCTATGAGGCAGGCCAAGCTGAGAGAATTTAATTGGGCTATAATATGGCATGACGCTGAGACTTCACATGACTCCGTTGACTAAGTAGCCCCAGCCACAAGAAAGCTGCCAAACCAGACAAAAGGTTGGGAGATTCCACACTGGCAGACATTTTGAGATGCTTGCATTGTAGCACGTAAAACCAATATGATGCCAGGATTGGCCAGCAGGGGGAGTGGAATGTTTCCAGTGTGGCAAAACTGGACATTCCAAGCGTTTCTGCAAATCCAACGACTTTAATCGAGCTAGAAGACAAGAAAATATTTATCAAACAGATTCCATCCAAGAAATGGGGAATCAAGATAGTTACAGAGTTCCGAGTAGAAATTGATAGTCTTAGTCCAGACTACTGATCAGTTACAGTGCAAGTTCAAGGCTTTGCTACCACTTTTAAAATTGATACTGGAGCTACTGTTAACATACTGGCAGATGATCTCACCTGGCTTCGACCAATGATCCTTTATCTATTTGACATCAAGTTACAAGATCCAAGTGGCACTGACCTTCCAACTAAAGGCAGGATTATTGCCCTTCTTCACTACAAGGGGGTGACAGATTGTTGATTCTCTCTTTGTTCTCTACATTTAATGCATATCCCCATTGAGTAGCGATGTTGGCACACCTCTAGGAATCCTAGAAAAACCTGATGATGCCCATCATTTGAACAGCTTACTGTCTTTCATGGAACAATCATCAACATTTTATTTAGAACCCGTGGAAAGTTAGCCTTCAGCAGCTGAGGAAGTTTATATGGTCAGCAGCTAGTTCCTTTCTTTCACAGAGACACCATTCACTTGACCCTGGGTGGAGATTGAAATTACAAACCTCTTAATTCTTCACAAAGTTAGACCAGAAGTGGTAGATACAGAGGGCACTGTGGCAGAGGCTGACCATCCCCATGCAAACCTGCTGGATGTGAACTGGGCCTCCTTAGAGGAAAATAATGAGGAAGAGGCCCTTGGAGCACTGATTGATCTATTGGAGTTTGAGGCCCTAGAGGATGATTCGTCTTTCCAGTTGATGGACACACTGTATAAAGTCTCTGTTCCCTTTTTAGAGGAGTCAGTTCGGTTTCTAGTAGCTGAGCTGCATTCAGATCTTTTTCCACAATCTACTAATGTATTGCCCAGTCTATTTCTCATTGTCCATGAAGAGTCTTCCAGAAAGCATGCCTTGCCTGAGTCCATGTCAGACTCCATAGAGCTAAAGACCTGGTACCTTCCAGGGGTGAAATTCAATGGATGCTCATACTTTAGTCCCAGCTGAATGTCTTCTTCCTTCCAGAGATGGATGTCAGCACAGAAGCTATGGCAGAAGCTTTAGCGCTTCCTAAGCTGCACATTCCTGTACAGCAATCTTATCTCAGAGTTAATCGTCTACAGGAAATTCATCTCATTGCAGAGGTTGATGCTGTCTTGACTCCATTCCCACAGCAATTCTTCCCATTGCCCAGAGTGGACCAAACTCACGCAGAGAGAAGTGTGGCTGTCTTACCCCTGCCTACAGAAAGTAGACAGTCCTCCTGAAATATCATTGGGAACTCATCTCTTCATCTTTTCCTTACAGCCTTACTGGAATTTTGTCATTTTTTTCCTTCATCCTCTAAGATCATTGAAATCTTAGATCTTCAATGCCTTTTCAGTCTTCGATGCAGCAGTGAATAACATGGCTGTGACAGTCTTCCCTGGAGTTGAAGACCATTTCTCTTCTGAAGGTCTTTCCCTGCGTGCTTCGAAGGAGCAACAACTCAAGTATGAGTGTCTATTGACTTTCACCCCTGAAAGTTACCAGGGAAATTACCAGTTCTTTAGCTCTATGGAGTCTGACATGGACTCAGGCAAGGCATGCTCTCTGGAAGACCCTTCATGGACAATGAGAGATAGGCAATACATTGGTAGATTCAGTGGAAAAAACATCTGAATGCTGCTCAGCCACTAGAAACAGAGCTAACTCCTCCAAAGAGACAACAGAGAATTCATATGGTGTGTCTATCAATTGGAAGGACGACCATCCTCTAGGACCTCAATCTCCAACAGATCACTCTGCTGCAAGGGATTCTTCCTCCCCACTTTCTTCTAAGAAGGCCCAATTCAGGTCCAGCAGCACTTCATGGGACTGGTCATTGTTGGCTGCAGTGCCTTCTGTATCCAGCACCTCTGGCCTAACTTCTTGAAGAACTGAGAGATGCATAACTTCAATATCTGCCCAGGGTTGAATAGGTGTGTCTCTGTGAAAGAAAGGAACTTGCTGCTGATCATATAAGCTTTCCCAGCTTCCTCAGAGTGTTTTGATTTCTTCTCTTCTAGTCTCAAAGAGTACAAAGGTCAATGCTTCTGAGCCTTCTCTCTTGGGTCAGTCTTTTGTTGAAAAGTCCTCATTGTCCTTGCAGTTCAGTCATCCTGAACCTACACCCTGCTTACTAGCAGTGCTGTTAAATTGCTGTCCTATTCTGCAGATGATGATGGCCTCCCAGATGCAGAAGAAAGCCCTTATGTTTCCAAGACATCTTTCCTAAGCGTTGAGAATACTGTGGGAGTTTGAATCCCTCAGGACTGTGGCTAGGGGAGGGAGAAGAGTAGGAGTTGGAGTGGGGCAGGATCTGTGGTTGTAAAAAGGGAGTTACAGAAGTGTAATGTAAATAGTTAAAGACATAGGGCAGGATTTTCTAGCCCTGCCCACTGCTGGGACTTTTGGCTGGACCGCAGAATCTCCCACGGTGGGTCCCGCCACATCAGGGCTGGAATCTTGGCCATAGTTTTATGTTGTTAAAGATTAGATAGTGTACTTGGGGAGGTGTAGTATAAAGGATTAACAGATGAGGTATGCTAATGTATGATATAGATGATGATATACAACTGACGTCAGTCAGTCACATGCTGGGCTCTTGCTCTCTCTCTCTGTAACCTGTTTCGAAGTGATTCTAATAAACAAATGTTAATCAGATACCAGGATATGACTGCAGCTTATCTACTAACCAAGTACCATGCATAAAGTCCACAGATAGAAGCATCACCTCAGAACATTATATGCCTCCATTTATAAAGCCAAGGGTGCATATATGCCCTTTTAGCCACGTTCTCAACCTGCCCTGCCACTTGCAATGATTTGTGCATATATACCCTTAGGTTTCTTTGTTCCTGCACCCCATTTAGAATTGTATGCTTTACTTTATATTGCCTCTCTTTGTTCCTCCTACCAAGTGCAACACTTCACACTTCTCTGCATTAAATTTCATGTGTCACATATTCACACGTTCCATCAAGCTGTACATATCCTCTTGAAGTCTATCATTATCTTCCTCACAGTTCACAATATTTCCAAGTTTTGTGTCATCTGCAAATTTTGAAATTGTATACCCAAGTGCCTTTTATTCCATGAGCTCTAACTTTGTTGGCAAGTCTATTATGTGGCATTTTATCAAACACCTTTGGAAGCCCATGAATACTACATCAACAACTTGCCTTCATCAAAACTCTCCATTATCCTATCAAAAGACTCTGTCAAGTCAGTTAAACACAATTTGTCTGTACCAAATCCATGCTGGCTTTCACTAATTAAGACACACTTGTCCAAGTAACTGTTAATTTTGTCCTGGACTATTGTTCCCAAAAGCTTCCCACCACCAAGGTTAAACTGAGTGGCCTGTAGTTGCTGAATTTATCTCTACACCCTTTTCTGAACAATTGTGTGGCGTTTGCAATTGTCCAGCCCTTTGGTACCCCCTGAGTATCTATACAGGATTGGAAGCTTTCCGACCTGGGAGTGGAATTGGAGCAGAGCAGAGCCAGTCAGATGTTGGGAATGCCATAAATACAGCTCAAGGATCAGAGCTGACCTTTCCTACTTGAGAGCGGAATTGGAGTGGAACAGCGGCAGTCAGGAGCCAGGAACACCATAAATACAGCCCAGGAATTAGAGTGCGGCCTTTCCTACCTTGGAGTGGAATCAGAACGGAGTGAGGCAGTCAGGGAGTTGGGAGCACACCATTTCAGCTGCAGAAGAAACTGAGTGAAAAAAAAACAACTGTGAAATCACAGGAAACTAGTAAGTTGATTGGCCGGTAAGTGCTTGGTGTAAGGGATAGTGTGTTAATAGCTATCCTACGGCAACAGAGTTAAGGCAAATATAAAAAGAACTAAAACTTGGAAATAAATATAAAATAAAATAATTAAAATAAATACCTAAAACACATGCCTGTGTAATTAAGAAACGCATAACTTTTAGTTTTAGGTGTTACTAGCATTCAATAAGCACAGTAAATTGCAATATACATAGGAGTTATTCTAAGTTAATCAAGAAAGTAATTAAATTAACTAAATAACATAAGTAACAATAGCAGGACAAGTGTTACATTGCAGCCGAGGAGTGTGGGTGGTTTTGGATGCCAAGGCAATACAGGGCAAACACGTCTGCAGAAAATGTAAGTAGCTAGAGGAATTCGGGATCAGGTTTATTGATCTGGAAGCCAAACTGCAAATCTTGCGCAACATAAGGGAGGAGGAGGAATACCTGGACACTTTGTTCCAGAAGACAGTCACACCTCTTAGAGTAGGGTTGTCTGTTTTGGTCAGCTGGGAGGAACAGGAGGGTATGACCATGAATGAGGCAGGTAATGGGACCAAGCAGACAGTATTGAAGGAGCCTCGTCTTTGCAACTGTCAAACAGGTTTGAGGTGCTCACAACCTGTGTGGACAAAAGTGAGGTCTTCAAGGTGGATGACCAGACTTGCCATGGCACCATGGTACAGGTAGCCGTTCAAGCAGAGGGATAAAAGAGAGATGTAGTGAGAGTAGGGGACAGTATAATGAGGGGGATAGATACTGTTCTCTGCAGCAAAGAGCGAGTGTACAGAAATCTATGTTGTCTGCCTGGTGCCAGGGTTCAGGCTATCTGCTCAGGGCTGGAGAGGAACCTCTCTGTAATTTCCCTGTAATTGCTCCTGTATATCTTTCCCAAAGTTGGTGGGCTATAAAATACACCGAGTAGTGTAATGATATACTATTGTTTCTTAGCTCTAACCATATAAATCCTGCCCTTGACCTTCCAGAGCTTTGTCTCTCTCCTGAACTGTAATATTATCCTTAATCAATACCACCACCCATCCTCCTTTCTTTACTTCCCTGTCTTTCCTGAATACCTTGTATCCAAAAATATTTAATATTCAGTCCTACCCATTTTGAGCCAAGTGTCATGTGGCTATCTGCACCTGCAGCTTATGAATCTTATTTACCATGCTTTGTGCATTTACATAATTTAGACCTTATTGCATTCCATCTTATTCTGACCTCACCTAACACCTAGTACGATCTGTCTCTCCCAATTCTTTGGCATACTACACCATAGTTCCCAATCCCTTACCTGGATGGTCTACATTCTTCTCAATGAAACTAGCAAACCATCCAGACTGAATTGGTCCTACCTCCCTAAGAACTGGTCCTAATGTCCAGGAAATCTAAAGTTTTCCCTCCAGCAACATCTCTCCAGCCACAAAGTCTTCTGCTCTATTTTCATATTTCTATACTCCCTAATGCATGGCACCAAGATAATCTGATTAGTACCTTTGGGGACCTGCTTGCTAGTCTTCATTCTAGCTCCCTAAAGTCTGCCTGCAGAACTATATCCCTCTTTTTACCTGTTGTTACAGATATGAACCACAAACTCTGGCTGTTCAGCCTCTCCCTCAGAGTGGTCTGCAGCAGCTCATTGACATCCTTAGCCCTGGCACCAGGGGAGCAATATACAATCACATCTGCTGCCATAAAACTGCCTGCCAGGTGCCTTATCTATAGAATAACTAATCGCTATTGCTTTCTCAGCCTTCTCCTGCCCTATGTATGGCTGAGCCACCCAAGGTTCCTGGCTCTGGCTTCAATCCCCAGATGACCCATGAGCTTCACCAATATTCAGAAATGAACACTGGTTGGAGGGTGAGTTGCACTCAGGAGATTCCTGCACTACCTATATGCTCCTCCTTGAATGCCTGGTTGTCAACCATTCCTTCTGCACAGTCTTGCACTGTGGGGTGACCCCCTCCAAAAGCTTCTTAATCATATAGCCCTCAACTTCATGGAAGCATCAAAGTGACATCAACAGCTACTGAAGCTCCAAAATCTTGAACTCAAGTTCTTCCAGCTGACAATTCTTCCTGCGCATGTAGGGCTGGATTTAATGGTGATGACAGAGCTCTCGCCCGATGGCTACAGAGCTGGTGGGAGCCCTGTTTCATCTCTTTTAGGGGAGGCCTGCTAAATTAAGTGCCACTCAGGTACTTAACTGGACAACAGATGGCCTTCCCTGGGACCAAGGGCAAAGGAAGTGAAAGCCCTGCCCGCCGAGAACGGCAGGCCAATCAAACATTGTTGTAAAAACCCATCTGGTTTACCAATATCCTTTAGGGAAGAAAATTTCCCATCTTTATCTGGTCTGGCCTATATGTGACTGCAGACCCACATGAATGTAGTTGACTCTTAATTGCCCTCTGCGATGGTCTAGCAAGCCATTCAGTTCAAGGGCAATTAGGGATGGGCAACAAATGCTGGCCTTACCTGTAACACTCACATCCCATGAAAGAGTGATAAAAAAAATTCCTGCTTCACTCTTTATAATGCTCTGTTCCTGACCTTGGTCCACATACATCTCCCCTCCTGGCCTCGGTCTATATATCGCTCCACTCTGAGCCTTGGTCCACATACTGCTCCCCTCCCAACCTCGATCTATATACCGTTCCCTCCCAGCCTCGATCTTTATACTGCACCCCTCCTGGCCTCAATCTACATACTGCTCCCCTCTTGGTCTCGGTCTATATATCACTTGCCTCCTGGCCTCGGTACATATACTGCTCCCCTCCTGGCCTCGTTCTATACATCATTCCACTCTGAGCCTTGGTCTATATACTACTCCCCTCCCGGCCTTGGTGTATATATCTCTCGCCCCCGCTCTCGGTCAACATATTGCTCCTCTCCCGGCCTCAGCCCATATACTGTTCCCTTCCAAGCCTCGGTCCAGATATCCCTCCACTCCGAGCCTTGGTTTATATACCACTCCCCTCCCAGCCTCAGTCCATCTACTGCTACCCTCCCAGCCTTGGTCTATATATTGCTCCCTTCCTGGCCTCGGTCTATATACCACTCCCCTCAGCCTCACTCTATATACCTCTTCCCTCCCCCAGCCTTGGTCTATATACCACTCCCCTCCCAGCCACATTCTGTATACCATTCCACTCCCAGTCACAGTCTATATACCACTCCGCTTCCGGCCTCAGTCTATATACCACTCCCCTCCCAGCCTCGGTCCATATGCCGCTCCCCCCCTGGCCAGGGTCTATATACCGCTTTCCTCCTGGCCTCGGTCTATATATTGCTCCCCTCCTGGCCTCGGTGTATATACCGCTCCCATCCTGGCTTCAGTTTATATATTACTCCCCTCCCGGCCTTGGTTTATGGGCGGAATTATCCTGTATTTGCCCTATGTGAGGTAGCAGGTGTGAAAAAAGACATCTTACCTGTTAGCCGCAATGGCGGATTTTCCTGAACTCTCAACGGGCGAGGTCCCATACCAGAGGTGGACTGCTGGATCTCCGTTCGAGAGTTGCGCATTGAAGCTGGCCGGAGAGGATATGGACAGTTCCTGTGGTGATGGTGAAGTTGGCGACAAGTATCCACATGAGGACCCTGAACCACATCATGTTTCTGTCACTGTTCTGTATGTAATGTGGCTGCCATGCACTAATATTCTCCACTCTCTTTCCTAGGCACATCTGCCGCGTCTCCCTCAGGCAACCTTGACCCTGACCCCAGTGCTGGGAGCACCTCGGATGAGGACCCTGAGGGCAGCACCATTGAAGGCCCATTGTGGTGCTCACCCACACCCTCCACCAATGCAGTGACACACACCTCAGCGGGACCTAGATGTAGAGCAGCCTCCGGATTACAACCTGGTGAGCACAGCACACAATCTGTTCCACGGCAGGTGGAGGAAGGGATACTTAAAGTCGCTGGCACTCAGAGGACTGCTGAAGGCAAGGAATCTGCTGAGTCTAAGTCAGATGATGAGCCTTTGGACTTGGTCCTCAATCAGTTGTTGAAGCTTCAAAGATGATCACGAGAACATCAGGAAGGGATGTGTGATGCACTCACACCTGCCATGACACCCGCCATCAACAGGAGTGGAAAATTCCACCCTAAATACACCCCCCTCCCAAGCTCAGTCTACATATCGCTCCCCTCCCAGCCTCGGTCTATATACCGCTTTCCTCCTGGACTTGGTCTATATACAGCTCCCCTCCCAGCCTCGGTCTATATACCACTCCCCTCCTGGCTTTGGTCCATATACAGCACTCCTCCCAGCCTCAGTCTATATACTGCTCCCCTCCTGGCCTCAGTCCATATATCCCTCCCCTCCCAGCCTCAGTCTATACACCACTCTCCTCCTGACCTCGATCTATCTATCACTCCACTCCTGGCCTCAGCTATATACCATTCCCCTCCCCTCCCAGCGCCAGTCTATATGTCAGTCTATTCCCAGCCTTACTCTTTCTACCTATCTGCTCCCGACTTCATTGTTTATGCTGCTCCACTTCCAGTTTTGTCCTCTGTGATCACTCCATTCTTGACAGCATACTCGAACAACTGCACTCTCGGCCTTGCCTCTCTGACCACTCCATTCTCAGCTTTGCTCTCTCTGGTCATGTTCATTGACCTCATTCTCTCTGATCGCTCCTCCCCTGGCCTCGCTTTCTCTGACTTCCCAACTCCCAGCCTCATTCTCTGACTGTTTTCCTCCCAGCCTCACTCTCTCTGACCTCTTTCCTCTTGTTCTTGCATTCTCTCACTGTTCTGCTCCCAGCATCTCTGGCCTCGGTCTTCATATCACACCGGTCCTGACCTCACTTATCAATACTCCATATGGGAAATTTCGGCACATTTTATGCTTTCTGGCAGGAAAAGCCTGTGCAGTGTGTGCCAGAATTTCCAAGATGGTGTCTTGGTGGGGAGGCATTCTACTGTGATTGCGAATTGAAAATTATCTCGAACACATAAACAAACAATTTTCAGAATTGTGGAATTTCAATTAAAGCTAAATTATTCATAAACCTTTCAAATGAGAATGTTATGCACTATTTCTGGTAAAACTGCTCATGTACATGTTGAATTAACAAAAATAAGCCAACAAAAGTATTAAGGGAAGTTGACAGTATATTAAATCATATAATTTGTATTCTTAACAGCAGTCATTGCTATTTGTGCTATGTTATGCACTGTTAATGTAGTAACGTGCTTAGTATCATAGATGACTGTACAATCTTAAGTGTAATGATTCTATCTAAAGTTCAGAGATTTCCTGTTAAACAAAAAAGCTTATATATCTAAGAAATCTTTGGATTTTCTGTAATAACTTTAAACCAAAACAATTAGCCCCATGTGTTTCCCTTTAAAATGGTTTTCATGGAAACAGCAGCTAAGACCATAAATTTCAGTCTTTTTTAGAGAAGAATCAGTTTCAACATAAACGATCAATTCTTCTCTTATTAAACTTAAGTTGACCAATGCAAGTAATGTATTCAAGCATTGATCGTTTCTGTTGATCTTCTGTTGCCAGTTCACTCCTTACATACAAAGATTGCCAATGCAGTGGCCCTACATGAAAGAAAGACAGATTAAAAAAAGAACAAATTAGACTGTAAATCAACTATTTTATTAGTGAATCAGCTTTTTAAATTCCCAATGTATCAATTGAGACATCCAATTACGCATTTTCAAAATATTCGGTTAATTGAAATTGTAAAATATTGCACCAGATGAGTTTTCAACATTGTGAAGTATTTATAAATAACATTCATTTGTTCTCACCTTGGTATAGAAATGCTGTCATTAATCTGAGAGAGTTAGAGCTAAATTCGATGCTTGATTTTGTATACTGCTGTGACATATGTATATTATTGAGTAGATATGAGCAAATTAAGCTGACAGCACAAGATGTAATGATCCAGACAGCCAAGGTCATTTTACGCTGCCTGTGGGCTGCAAAATCAATAACTAATCAATATCTTTTTATTAAAAAAAACAAAGCAATTCTGATGTAATTAAAGTAAACAAAACAACCACAACAAAAAACCTTAATTGATAGGTTTTAAATATTTCATGGTGAAGAATTGCTTTGCAAACTACTGCTTAATTGCAAAGTCATATTCAGAATGCGACTTGTTTAGAAGTTCTATTAATATGAAACATTTGAACAAAGCACAGGCTGTTATATTTGATTGTGTGTGCAGCAACTCATTGTTTACACTTTCCGCTGCACCAATTTTAACTTTGGGCAAGCAGGAACTGATGTGGGCAGCAACCTGACTCAATATCAGCAATATGAGGCCCAGACTTCATCTACCTAGGCCTTGTCAGTCTCCCTCCTGAAATCCATGCTTAATAGCAGCTGGTTGGCCAGCAGGTGTGGAATATCAAATATAAAGATGTTGCCACGGAGGAGTGAGGGGATAGTCCATAGCACCAGCTAACTGGCTGAAGAGACCTCATGGAAGAAGATCATTTAGCTGATCATAATGGTGCCTTAACTGGAGGTATCCGCCATATCCCAATTCCCTGTTATTTCCCTGCATCCTTTTATATTTTTTCTTTGTAGTGAAAGAATAGTGAGTTTATATAGTTCAGACTATGGCCAAAGATGCAATTGCATATTTTTTCAGTTTACTTGTTGGTAATTAAAGTTAGTGTTCTATTACTATAAACAATGCAATAAATATTTGAATAGATCCAATTTTTTAAAAAGAATTGATATAACATTTACCTCATTTGCCACTTGTGGAAAATAAATAATGTTGTAATAACTATCTATGTGAAAACACATTCTTTTAAATTCATCCTTTCATTCTTCAGTGGGTAATCATAAATATATGTCTCTGTTAACAATTCAGCAATGAGGGAAGGGTTTAATTCACAGCCCTTTCAAAATCTTTTATGATGTTGATATCCGCTATTAGATTTCCCTCTTAACTGCTCTAATACAGTGGATAAAAGCCTTAATTTTTCATTTCGTGAATCTTCACTATAATCTTCCTAAGGACTAACACCCTTCCAATAGTGGGCTTCTATTAATTGTGTTCAATACTCCTTTAGTAGCTTGACCAATATCATGAAGATTGGACCTAAAAGTGATAGGTCAAATCGCTTTTTAAGCTGGAAACAGTGGAGATCCAAGGGATCCAAGTACACGGATCATTAAAAGGTTACAGACAAGAACAGAAAATAATCAAAAAATCCAATTGTATACTGGGCTTTACAGCTTTACACATAGAGGATTAGAATAATGCAGGGTGGAGGCAGGGTAGGCTTTTTGTTATAGCTATACAAAGTCCTGTTCAGACCACACCTAGAAAACTGTGTTCAGTTCTGAGCACCACACCTTAGGAAGGAGAACATAGCCTTGGAGGGAGTGAAGTGTACATTTGCCAGAAAGATGTTTGGATTCCAAGGGTTAAATTACAAAGAGAGAATCCACAAACTGAGTTTGTATTCCCTGGAATTTAAAAGGTTAAGGAGTGATTTGATTGGAGTTTTCAAGATATTAGTGGGAATAGATAAGGTACATGTAGAGAAACTAGTTCCACTAGTTGGGGAATTCAAGTCGGGGGGCATAGCTTATTGCTAACAGGAAAATGTGGGTGAGAGGGAAGATGGAGAAGGGGGAAACAGAAGTGGGACTTTGCTCAAAGCACTTCCACTTCTCACTCTCTCACTCAGTCAGTGCCACATACACTCTCTTGTGACCCTATTGCCAAGTCTGATCCTGGACAGGTGCACTTGGGGCAGTTTTTAGCTGGATCCTGATGGGCTCCAAAACCCAAAACCCATATTGACCAAGAATATCTCAGCAGTCAGATATGAGCAGCCCGTCTCTCATGTTAATGAAGACACTGTATTTGCATTAAATAGTAGTAGAAAAAGTAAAATAAAGCAGAAGGGCATATACATGGCTATTGAACACAATGTCCATAAGCTTCAGTTTATTTTTTTTCTGCACCATTTTCCTCTATTGTCCTTTCTTGCCTGCAGCCTGACAAGTGGCTTTCTCACTTGTAACAAATAGTAGAATAAAAGTTAAAGATGAACAATGGGTCTCTGTAATTGGGATACTCTGTTGTCTGGAGAACTGCTTTATGTTGGAGAATGACAGGGCCGAGTGGGTTCAGAATTTGGAATTATATGGGTACACAGCTTCAATCTAACTGAACCAAGTCAGGATTAGGCCCAGGAATCCTGAGCAGTTATGTGAGGTTCTGCTCATGCCTTTGATACATCAAGTACCTCCTCCTCCTCATGTTGCTTCTTCTCCTCCTCCTATGAAGAGGCACCATGCTCAGCATCTTCTTCCATCTGCAGCTGCAGTCCTCTCTGCTGTACTATGTTGTTCAAAGCACTAAACACCACTGTTATTCTCAATCCCAAGGTTGGTGCATACTGAAGGGTACCCCCAGATCTGGTCCGCCATTTGAAGTGCATCTTCAGCACCCTTACTGCTTGCTCAATGATAGCTTTTTGGTCAGGTAGCTTTGATTGTGTATCTCCCCTGGACAGGTGTCAGCAGACAAATCTTCAGTAGTTAGCCCTTATCTTCAAGCAATGAGCCATAAACTCTGGTTTGAGATGTGAAGAACTCAGGGAGGCTTGACTAGCACAGGGAAAAGACATGACAGCTCCTTTGGGAACCTTGCACACACATGCATGATGAGCTTTTGTGGTTGTATATGTGCTATATGTTGATTGAATTGAAGCACTTGCAGTTGATGAAGACTCGTGATCTGTGGGGATCTTGATTGCCACATGTGTGCAGTCATCCTGGACCTGTGGGAAGCTAGTTAGTACTATAAAGCTGACCACCTGCCCATTCTGTCTGGCTTCATCGGTTGCAAAGTGCACCTAATGTTCTGTCTTGCCAAACATGGCATTGGTCACCTGTGAGATGCATTTGTGAGCAATATATTTTGAAATTATCTCCTGCAGATCCAGTAAAAGAGCCAGAAGTGAAGAAACTAAGGGCGGTGGTGACTTTGATAGCCACTGGCAATGCATGCCCACCAGGACCACTTGGCAGGGGGGTCTTCTTCCAGGAGTTTGCAAATTTCAGTGATCACCTAACATGATTCCTTAAACCTGCTGAGATACTGGCCTTTGGACATGTCCGGGAAGCTGATCCCCTGCCTTGTATTGGGGGTATCTCTTGCTGTGAGAGGCATCACTGTGTTTATCCATTCCCTTCTATAGAGTGCAGGTCAGTGTTGACAGGGCTGCTACTGCTCTTGCTGGTGCTCCTGAAGGAGCTGATGCTACTGCTGCTGCTCTTGACCCTCATCTGAGGTTCAGGTACAGTTGCATAAATGACACCCAAACAAACTGAGGCCTGACAAATGTGAAGTGTAGATCAGATGTTCAAAACTTAAAAGGAGTAGAAAGGACCTCCTAAGTGGTAAAAGTAAAGTCTCAGAACAAAACTTGTGTGCACTACTTAGGCAAGGAAACAGATGTGATGTCTGAGTGCTTATTTCCTTCCATTTACTCAGTCCCTCAACTCACGTCCTCTTGCCTTGCCTTCATGGACAAGTTCCAGGAAGCCCGAGAAACCCATGCACTCAATTAAATCCAAAAAACTAACTTACAACACCTGCTAATTGCCTTTTAACATAATTAAATTGGTAACTGCCTCTCCCACGGGATTTTCTCGCAAGTAGCCTAATATGCTAAATATGCCAGCTTCTCAATATTCTGCCAATTTCAGTTCTACTATCCGACCGGCCACTCCAAAGCTCTTTTTACCTTCACAGAATAAAAGTCCGCCCAACCTTTCAAGTTGATGACCTTTTGTCAGAATTGACAAAATTGAGCTAAAACATTAACTCTTCCTCTCTCATAGATGCTGGCCAACTTACTGTGTATTAGCAGCATTTTGTATTTTTATTTCAGATTTCCAGTATCTGCAGAATTCGCTGTTATGGACCACCTAAATAAGTCCAAACAGTAACATTTCGATTTTGCCAGAATTTGGTGCAGAGATAGGATTTATTGTGTTTCCTTTCAATCTCTATTCAAGTGTACCTCACTGATTCTGGTAGCTAGACTTCTCAGAGATAGCTTAATGCTCCCCAACAACTAGTCTGCTAGCTCCTTAAAATAGGGTTAGTACAGTGAACTGCTTTAAAATTAAGGCATTGTGACTGCTCCTGCATATTCAGTTGCATTATTTTGTTCCTTTCATCTGATACCATCAATGCAATGGTGAAATAAAAACCTTTTCAATTTGTATTTGGCAGGGGATCATTGTTTAGGGTTTTGATGGCTATGTGTGTGCCGTAAATGAGGCCTATCTCATGATAAAAGTGCTGTGCTCTTTTTGGAGAGTTGCCAAAAGAACTTCATTTGGTAAACAAAGCTTCTGTCACCTGTAAGGTGCAATGTTTGGCAGAAATCTGACTAATCTGGTAAATATCACCATTGGTGACCTGAAAGGAACTGATTGTATTAAAAATGCAAAAAAAATGATCTTCACTGCAAAGTGCCACAGCAATTCATGCCCAATTAAGGGCCTCATCCTGCCACCCTTGGTATTAGCCCAGTGTTGAGAAGGGACTTGCCATGTGTTATGCGCGACAAGCAAATCCTGGGTCCCTGGGTGAGGGTGGGAGGAGGAGGGTGTCCCTCATTCAAAGGCGCTCAGTGCCTGATCGAAGGACATGGAATCGGGAAGGGGTAGGGCCACTGAGAGCCACCCCTTGCCCTTGCTGTCGATTCCCCTACAACACCTCCCCCACAAACACCACCCCATGAACCCCTTCCTGCCACCCCTGAGTCCTGGGCTTCCAGCAATTGTTTCCGGCAGCAGCTTCTGGTTGGCCGGCAGTTCTCGGCAGGTGGCTTTCTGCCAGGGGTCCTGATCCTGGGCAAAGGCCAGCTGGTGACCTGTCAAGTCCCTGATTGGCACATAATATCAGTGGACCTTCCAGGAAAGAGGTGACGTGAGGTTCTCGCTGGCTCTTCAGTCGATGGCAAGAACCCTCTCACCGACACAAGATTCTGTCCAACATTTCAGGTTTGTAACCGTTTTGATGAAAGGTCACAGACTTGAAACATTAACTCTGTTTCTCTCTCCACAGATGCTGCCAGATTTGCTGAGTCTCTTGCTATTTGTGCATCTGCTACTTGAAACTAAAACTTCAAATTTCAAACTTAGCCAATCTAGGGTTATTTTAAGGTTGCGTTCTTTGCCAGCAGTGAGTGCAAGTCAGAAAATCGGAGCCACAGTTTATGGTTCTGTCTTTACTACCATCATCACTTCTACACAGAGGACTTTCCTGTCTGATGCACCCTTCCACTGCCTGCATAAGCCTGTGTTTGTCTTCAAGCTCGTGCACATGCGTATGTGTGTGTGTGTCTGTGTGTGTGTGTGTTTGGGTGCGTGTGAGCTTCATCGATTTGTTAGAGCTATTGTTAGAGCTTAATCTGTAGCAAAGTTATAAATGTTTTCTCTATACTTCAGCTTATGAATTTACTACAAATAGTGAATAGAGAAAATCTTTCCCCATGCTTAATTATTTATGAAAATATATTTTTGAAAATTGCCATTTTACTTCTTTCTGGCCCAATGCTGAGACAGCAGATATTTCTTTTACATATGTTTGGTTGGTAGCATTTCTTCTCCTGCCCCAATGTATGCATCCTGCAGAGCTCCATTGTTTTTATGAGAATATAGATAAGAAATACATGCATTATGTTAGTTTCATGATACCATAATTCTTCAAATGTCCAAATACATCAAATACTTTCACTAGAGTATAATTTATGTATAAACATAAAAGGGACATGACCATCTGTGTTGCGTTTGCTAATAATGTACTCATTGCAGTAATCCATAGTGCCCAAGAGAGGGCATTAGTTTGTCTCATGGAGATAATACATAAAGATCAAAGACTAACATACAACTGAAATTTAAACTTGAAATTCTTTCTAATGATTAAAAATATCACAGTGATGGCCTCTCCGGTTAAGAACATGCAAACAGTTTTTGCTGTACAAAATAGTTAGTATTTTATATTTTTAGTAGTTCACAGTTACTGACCCACAAAAATCTTTATTATATTTATGGAGTTTTAGTTTATGACATAAGTATTTTATAATGTCATTTGGGAGAAATAGTAAGGGTAAATTATAAAACCAATATATTTTTATTTTTAATATAATTCTAGATTGCTTTTCCTGTTAATTAATTAGTTGTAATATATGTTAGAAATCATATTACATTAACATTTGTTTCCACTGAGTCTTAGATCGAGTTCACAAAATAGTACATTTTAGGAATATTTTGTCCCTTTTTTTCTTTGAACTTTTCCTTTTATATCTCTTGTTCTTCAGGCAGCAGTTCATTTTACGATTTAGCTCTGTTCTGTATTCTGAAAACCTGAACCACGAGTCCATAGGTTATGTGAATGTTGGAGTTACTACAACTTAGTTGAGCCATATCCTTACCTGGCATCTTCCTGCACAGGGTGGATGTGGAGAGAATGTTTTCTCTTGTGGGAGAATCTAGAACTAGGGGTCACTGTTTAAAAATAAGGGGTTGCATATTTAAAGTAGAGATGAGGAGAAATTTTGCCACTCAGAGTATCGTGAGTCTTTGGAACTCTCTTCCTGAAAAGGTGGTGAAAGCAGAGTCTTTGAATATTTTTAGGGCAGAAGTGAATAGATTCTTGGTAAGAAAGGGGTGATAGGTTATTGGTAGTAGGTGGGATGCAGATTTCAGGTTATTATCAGATCAGCCATGGTCTTATTAAATGGTGCAGCAGACTCAAGGGGCTGAATGGCCTGCCTACTCCTGCTCCTTTTTCGTAAGTACTATGTTTATAATTCCAGCAGATATTGCTGGAAGCTGTGCTGGAGTTGGAAACCCTAACCAGTCTTTCCTTTCCTCAGACTGGAGATGGAGATTTGTTTATTCTATAAACACAAGGAATCAAACCTGGTGGTGTCCTAATGGTACATTTAATAACTGGGCTATAGATAGGGGTATTGCTCTGTGATCCCCTCTCCTAACACTCAACAGTGTTTAGGCTGAGACTGAGCAAACTCATTTTAATCACAACCATGGACATAGTAGACTGAGAAGACTCTAATCCCATTAGTGTAGGTTGGATTCAAATGAAGGTTGCAGAAATAAAGTGAGCATACTGGCCCATTATGCCACCTTGTCCCTGCGGGATTTTTAAGCTTAAAATTTATTTATGGTATATGCTTATAGCAGCACATCATTAACAAACAGTGACTCAAAGGATGTTTTGCAATTACATTTCTTTGACATTAATTAGGGAATAAAGAAATAATTATGGTGGAATTGCATCTGCAACTTCATTTAACAACATTGTACACGTAGAAACAAATGTAACACTGAATAATATGTATAATTAAATTTTAAGTTATTAGTAAGTACAAGAAGACCACTCTAAGCAGTTATTATGTTTACTTTTCTTTTAAAACAATGCTCTGAGTAAATTAGCTTGATAATCATCTGAGCATCAGGCAATTTGAAAAATCAATTCATATTCTAAGTAAAGCAAGTTATAATTAGCTGAATCCTGCAGGACTTTGATATAGTGTCATTCCTTGTTGTAACCTCAGTATTGATAAAAGCTAATAATCAAGCTTATCTAGAACATTGCGTGAGTGACCAAGTGTTTAGAAATGTAAGCTTGGTGCAGTGCAGGGGGTAGTAATTTAGTATTACAGGGTTATAGGAACTATATAGGATTCATTGTAAATATTGAATGCACCTGCAGGATAAGGTTACAGGTTCAGTAACCATCCAAATCTAATTTTACAACAAACTAAAATTTTAAAGACTATAACATGCAGAATTCTAAAGTGGCTTCTAAAGCACGTATTCATAAGAACACAAGAAGCAGGAGCAGGGGTAGACTGTACAGCCCATCAGCCTGCTCCACCACTCAATACCATCATGGCTGATCTTGAGCTTCACTCCATTTTCTTGCCTACTCCCCTCATCCATTACTTCCCTGAAGGACCAAAATCTGTCTATCCCAGCCTCAAATGTATTCAATGATAGAGCATCCACAACCCTCTGGGGTACAGAACTCTAAAGACTTACGACCCTTTGAATGAAGTAATTTCAGTCCTAAATGATTGACCCCCTATCCTGAGTCTTTGCCCCCATGTTGTAGATTCCCCAACCAGCAGAAACAATCTTTCAGCATCTACTCTATTAAGCCCCTTCAGAATTTTGTAAGTTTCAATGAGATCGCCTCTCACTCTTCTAAACTCCAGGGAATAAAAGATCAATTTACTCAGCGTCTCATCATAGGGCAACCCACTCATCCCAGGGACTAATTTAGTGAAGCTTTGCTACACTCTCTCCAATGTGAGTATATCCTTTCTTAAATGTGGAGACCAAAACTCCACACAGTACTCCAGGTGTGGTCTCACCAAAACCCTGTACAACTGTAGCAAGATTTCTTTGTTCCTGTACTCCAATCCTCTTGTAATAAAGAACAACATGCCATTTGCCTTCCTAATTGCTTGCTGCACCTGCATATAACTTCCTGCATTCTTTGTACGAGCACACCTGAGTCTCTCTGAACAGCAACACTTACAAGTATCACGCCTTTTAAAAAATATTCTGTTTTTCTATTCTTATGACCAAAATGAACAACTTCACATTTCCCCACATTATACCCCATCTGCCATGTTGTTGCTCACTCACCTAACCTGTCTATATCTCTTTGCAGCCTCTCTGTGCCTGCCCCACAGCTTACCTTCCCACCTACCTTGGTATCATCAGCAAACTTCAGCGGTTATCAGCTTTTACTAACTGTGATCTTAAAACATTCATTGTAAAGGATTATATTAAAACAATTCTATTACTAATTTTGTTACATTGAAGTGTTTTCTCAGAATACACTCTAGCTTGTACCATTATTTTGCAGTCTCTAACAATTAGATGCAAAGCTTGTATAAATATTCTGGGTATTATATTTTATAAGGATTTTCTGACATACTCTGTTGTGCCTTTTCATCTTAAATATATGGACCACAACATTCATCTTTGTACTGTTGGAGCCAATACTTCAGAAGCAGGTGGCCCTTGAAATAGCAGACATTGTACTACTAGCCTCTTCTACTGCTGACCCATGCTGAGAAAGGAGCTAGCATGGCCGTGCCATGTGTGTGCGCTAGAAGATTTGACGATGGACAGATTGTGATATTAAACAGCCTCGCAGGCTGATTTGAGGCACACTTTGAAAACTGGACTGCACAGATCGAAAGAATGCCAGGTCCTAAGCCATCAGGCTTTGTGGCACCACACATGAATGGGGAACTGCATGTAACTGCAAAAGCTTCCACTCCATTAATGTGCAGTTGTGCGATCATGTCCAGAACATCATGTTGGTGAGTGCTTGCTGTCTTGGCAGCAGCCAGGATACCTTCTTCATTCTGAGACAGTCTGCCATTCCTGTCATCTTTGAGAGGCCATGAAGAACCAGAAGCTGACTGCTTGGAGACAAGTGATGCTACTTCTACACATGGCGCATGACTTCCCTCCACTAGCTAACCATGCAAAAACAATATGCCTGCAATGGGAACCATGCTGCTACCAGGATTGCTCGGAGCAGAACCTTGGCATTCTGAAGCAATGGTCCCACTGCTTGCATGGTGTAGGGAAGGTCTTGAAATATCTCTGGAGGATATTTCCAGATCTGTGGTGGTTTGCTGCACAAACTCGTTATTATGAGGGCCTAGCCCTTGTTACCAAGTATATGGAGGTAACTTTGGAAGAGAAGGGGGATATTAAAGGAGGTGGGAAGAAGGCATTGGGGAACTCTTTGCTCTGGATGAGCTGCTCTTGAGAACCTAGAGACTCCAGTTCCCTGAGGATGTCATTACCATCACAAACATACAAAATAGTTGCAGAAGTAGGCCATTCAGCCCCTCAAGCTTTTTCCACCATTTAATAAGATCACAGTGGATCTGTTTGTGCTTCAAATTCCACATTGCCAAACACCTCCATTAACCTTTGATTTCCTTGCCTAACAAGAATCTATCTACCTCTGTCTTAAAAATATTCAAAGACCCCAACCCCACTGTCTTCAGAGGCAGAGCGTTCCAAAATTGCATAACACTCTGAGAGAAAAAGTTGCACCTCATCTCTGTCCTAAAAGGGCCACCTCTAATTTTAAAAAGAGTGCCCTTTGGTTGTGGACTTACCCACAAGAGGAAACAACCTTTCCATGTCCACCTTGTCAATACCGTTCAGCATTTTATATACTTCAATAAAGTCACACCTCATTCTTCTAAACTCTCTTAAAACCCAGTCTGCCTAACCTTTCCTCATAAGACAACCTGCTTATTCTAGGTATCAATTTAGTAAAACTCTTCTGAACCGCCTCCTATGCATTTACAACCTTCCTTAAATAAGGAGACTAAAACTGCACACAATATTTGAGATGTGGTCTCACCAATGCCCTGTATAACTGGAACATAACATCCTTCCTTTTATGTTCAATTCCTTTCGTAATAAAGGATAGCATTCCATTAGCCTTCTTAATTATTAGTTGTACATGCTTACTAACTTTTTATGACTCATGCACAAGAACACCTAGGTCTCTTTGCACATTAGAATTTTGCAGCCATTCTCTGTTTAAGTAAGAAACTTTCCAGAATCTAGCAAATTTTGGAAAATTAACACCAATGCATCTACTGCCTCATAAGCCACCGCTTTTAAAACCCTAGGATAAAGCCCATAAAGACCCAGAGACTTGTCAGCCCACAGCTCCATCAATTTGCTCAGTACCCTTCCCTAGTGATTGTAATTTCACCAAGTTCCCCTCTCCCTTCCACCTGTTGTTTTACAGCTATTGCCAGAATGTTTTTTATATCCTCTGTAGTGAAGACAGAAGCAAAATATTTGTTCATTTCATCCACCATTTCCTTATTATCTACTATTAACTCTCATGTCACTCTCTAGAGGACCAACACTCACTTTACTCACTCTTTTCCTTTTTAAATACCTGTAGAAACTCTTGTTACCCAATTTTACATTTCTAGCTATCTTCCTCTCATACTCTAATTTCTTTCTCCCAATTAACCTTTTAGCCATTCTCTGCCATTCTTTATATTCTGACCAATAATCTGACCTGCCACTCATCTTTGCACAACTATATGCTTTTTCCTTCAGTTTGATGCTTTCCTTAACTTCTTTAGTGACCCATTTTCCTTAATGGGTCATCCCATTATAGTTTTTCTTTATAGTAGGAATATACTTATTCTGAGAATTCTGAAATATCCCCTTAAATGTCTGCCACTGCTTCTCTATTGATCTATCCCCTAGCCTAGTATCCCAGTTCACTTCAGCTCGCTCAGCTTTCATGCCCACATAGTTGCCCTTATTTAAGTTTAAAATATTAGTCTTAGACCCACTCTTCTCCCTTTCAAACTGGATGTAAAATTCATCATATTGTGTCTGCTGCTACCTAAGGGTGCCTTCACTCTGAGGTCATTAATTAGTCCTGCTACATTATATAATACCAAGTCTAATATAACCTACTCTCTGGTTGGTCCTAGGACGTGCTGCTCTAAAAAAACATTCCAAAAACCTTCTATGAGCTTTTCATCCAGGCTATTACTGTCAATCTGATTTTTCCAGTTTACATGTAGTTATAAATCACCCATGATTATTGCCATCCCTTTATCACAAACACCTAATATTTCTTCTTGCATACTTTGCCTACATTGTGGTTACTGTTAGGGGGCCTGTGGACCACTCCCACTAGTGAGTTCTTTCCCTTACTATTCCTCATCTCCACCAAAACTGATTCTACATCCTGATCTCCTGATCCAAGATCAACTCTAACTATTATACCAATGACATCTTTGATCAACAGTGCTAGTCCTCCACCTTTACCTAGCTTTTTGATATCATATACCCCTCAATATTCAGGACACAGTCCTTATCATCCTGTAGCCACATCTCCGTAATGGCTCTCAGATTATATTTATTTACTTTAATATGTGCTATCAATTAATTTACTTTGTGTCATAAGTTAATGCACATTCAGATAAAGAGCCTTTAATTTTGTCTTTTTGTTATTTTTGTAACATATATTCTTGACTATTGGTGTACTCTTAGGTTTTGTCTCTCTGCCCCATCCTGCTATTCTATGACCCTCATTTCCCATATTACTATTATGGTTTCCTGCCTTGAATCTACACCTTGATTTGCCACATTTACCCAAGCTTGATCCCTCACCTTCACCCCACCGATTCTCACCCACGTTGTTTAGTTTAAATCCTTCTCTACTTCCCTAGTTATGAGATTCACAAGAACACAAGTCCTAGCAATGTTCAGATGTAGTCCATTCCAACGGTACAGACCCCACTTTCCCCAGTACTGGGTGCCAATGCCCCATGAAGCAGAACACACTTCTCCCACATAAGTCTTTGAGCCACGCATTCATCTCTCTAATCTTATTTGCCCTATGCCAATTTGCATGTGGTTTAGGTAAAAACCCAGAGATGATTACCTTTGAGGTTTCTTAATTTGGTACCTAGCTTCTCATGTGTACTATGCAGAACCTCTTTCCTTGCTCTGCCTCTGTTGTTGGTACCTACATGGACGACATCAACTGGATCCTCCCCCTCCCACTGCAAGTTCCTGTTCAGCCCTGAGCAGATATCCGGACCCTGGAACTGGGTAGACAACACAGCCTTCCAAACTCTTGGCCTTTGCTACAGAAAACAGCATCAATCCTCCTCACTATACTGTCCCAGCATTTCTCCCCCTTCCTTATGGTGTGCAGTATCTGTGGTTCAGCTTCCAGATCAATAATCCTGATCTGGAATTCCTCTAGCTGCTTACACTTTCTGCAAATGTCTTTGTCATGGATCACCTTGGCATCTAAAACCATCCACATTCCACAGCTGCAACATAACACCTTTCCTGCCATTGTTACTTATATTTAGTTAACTTAATTTAGTTATTCACTTAATTAACTTAGAATAATTCCTGAAATGGATTTACCAGAACTTATCACGTGAACCTCATTTGCTACTCACTCAGTCTCCATCTCATTTGCATAATTATCTGTCACTTTGCACGCCCCACAATTCCCCATTTTTCAATCCATCTTCTACTTCCCATCGCAGTGACCACTTGGCCAAAATCCTGGAACAAAAGCCACCAACAAAAAAAATCTCATGACAACTTTATCCTACAAAATATCTAGTAACACATACAAAAATGAACTATTGAGCCTTGCCTATCCTCTTAGTCTCTGTCTTGCAGATGTCTTTGCCTGTGCCAGTACTGCTACACAGTGACATCTCACCATGGTTGGTGAAAGCCTGTTGACGTTCATTGTGGGAGACTACAAATGACCCTGAAGGATGATCTCAATGTACTCTGGGCACTGAGGCCTGACTTTAGAATGCACCACCTCAGAATGGGTGGCAGCAGTCTTGGCTGGCTGACTGACAGGCAATAGCAATGAAAGAGTGGTAGCAATGGGAGCACAAATGCTGTCATCCTGAGAGAGACAGCAAGTTTGTGCTCCAAAGAGCCACTGATACTTCCTGAGGGTAGTGCCTCAGCAATCTAGTAATCTGTTGGAGGAAAGATTGCTGTACTACACTGAGAGCAGGTTCCTTTGAGCACAGGTATCTGGAATCAGAATGGCAGCAAGTATGGATCTCATGGCTTCCATCTGAGATTCCACTGTAGCATGACATCTATCTATCTCTCTCCTGTTATCTATCATTTTGCATATTACATTTTACTTTTCCATTGTTTGATTCCCTCAGTATTACTTTCTTTCTATCTTTGGTATTATTCCCTTAGTATTATTTTCTTTCTGATGGAGAGCTATCGCGGAATAGTTTACTGAAAACATTACTGCAGAAGAAGAAAAGGAGGTAAATGGAATTTTGGAGTGCACATCCAGCAAAATAGAACATGTGTCTTAAGTGTAAAAATAGGTTTATATAGAACTCTGATATGGGCCTGTCAAGCTTTGAAGGGGATACAGTGGAGGGGACATAAAATGATTGTCAGAGATTAGTTGTCTGAGCTATGAAGAGAAGCTGAAAAAAGTTCTGAATTATTACCATGGAAGGAAAGAAGGTTGTGGAGAACTTCTAACATTTTAAGGGCAGAATTTTCCCCCCATTGAGGGGTGAAGTTTAGGAACGGGTGCGTGGAGGCGTGCCTCTGATTGGGATCGGCGGTGTGCCACCATTTTACGTTGGCGGGCCATTAAGGCCCGCCCAGCATGACATCCGCAAGGAAGTGCTATGCACTCCCTGTGCAGGTGGGGGGGATTCCCTGAGCCGAGAGTGTGCTTTTTCACGTATGCTCATGAAAGAGAGCACTTATCTCCCTGAGGCTAAGTGCTGCCTCAGGGAGATCGGCTCCTGTCTGAAAAATTTTTAAAAACAGAAGAAATAAATTTCCCTGACATGTCTCATCATATGACACTGTCACATGAGTTGGGACATGTCCATCACTTTCATTGATAATTTTATTAAAAAATTAAAATCCTACGTGAAGCCTCATCCTGCCCGTGAATGAGGTTTCATGCTTTTTCTGAAGCCCACCAGGGCTCCTGGCTTGCTGTCTAACCTTAAGGTTGAACAGGCATGTCCATTAATTACTTTAACTACTTTGTCAATGGCCTCAATTGGCCATTGACAGGTCGGTGGGCACACAACTGATTCGGCTGACGTCATTTCGCGTCAATTTACGCGTCAGCGAGCAGGCCCCGCCCCCTGCTTGCTGACTGGGAAACCCTGGCCTAAGGATATAGACCAACGTATCCTCAATGAATTGTTTAAAATTTGTGGTAAAACAACATGGAATTGTGCCTAGAAGAAATTTGAACATTTAGGCCCAGATTCTCGCTCCTGGGTTGGGTGCACAGAGACAAGACAATTCCTGGCTCTATGAACCTGACATATAAAAATAGCTGCCTGCACATCAGATTTTGATTCCGGGGGTGCTGGCTGATTGGAAGTTGGATCTGCCACTCCCAGAACTGATGCAGAGGCTGCCGGGTGCGGAGGTGGGCTGGGCTGAAGGCCTGCCTCTGTGCTCCAGCACTGTTGAATTAAATTTTAAAAAAGAATAAAACAAAAAGCAGCCCGGAGCCAGATCCAGAGGGGTATCTTACCTGCCCAAAGGGTACCCTAGTTATCCAAATGAATCCTCCTCTTACCTGGTCTAAGCCGGACATGCCAGGTTTCACACTCCTGCCCTATCAAAATCCCACTTCAGTAGAGACAGTTGGTGATTTAAATGGCTAGCCTTGATGAACCATGTATGTGTGAACCCTGGACTGACTCCACTTCACTCTGATGAAAATAGAATGTGACATGCTCAGGGGTTGGACTTAACCACTTAACTTAACCACTTTACTCAGAAGGTGGTAAATGTGTGGAACAGGCTAGGGAAAGTAGATAATGGTGAAAATTCAAGAAGGAGCTCGTTGGGTTTTGGGATAAAAGTGATGGAGGTTATATGGTATATTTTTGAACTTTAGGACTGACCAGGTAATCTCGTCTGTCCCTTTTCCTAAATTTTTGAAGAAGGATAAGATTGTGGGCCGAGTTTTCGCCATGGAAGCAGGAAGGTCAGGTCAGGAAATCTGCAACAGGGCAGGCCCAGCTCCAGGGAAACATGCCCACATGCACAGCTTTCACTCTGGAAAGGGGGAGTTTGGGTCATTATTGAGTCGGGCCTACTGCCTCCAGGGGCAACCATAGGAAAGGGGAGTATTAAGAAGGCTGTCTTGGTTCCCTGAGACTTCAAACTGGTTGGGCCCTCTAGCTGTCACCCCTCACCCCCACCCACTGCCCCATGGCACCTCATACCCCCATGCCACCTCATACCCACCGTACCACCTCCATGCCACCTCATACACCCCAAGCCACCTCCATAGCCACTTACCCAGCATCAATTATGGACAGACTTCAGGACTCATGTGGAGATTAAAAAAGAAACTTCTATCTATCCAAGCGATCTCTCACTTATGCACACTTGATACTGAAAAAAACTCTGATCCATGAAACCCATTCAAAGATATAAAATCTCCTCAAGTAGTCAGCCTTATATTAAAAAATACTTCTATTCAATAAAGTAGCCACATCAAAGACAGCTAATCCCTAATCATTCTCTTAAAACTATCAATAAAAGTGTGAGCCCAGCCCTTGGAAAATGTCAATTATGAACACTATTGAAGCTGCAAGAACAATGGTAATTTTTTTAGCTACACCAGATGGTCTGTCAATCAATATACGCCAGTGTGCTTTTTAAAATTCTAACTGCCAGCTGCAGCTTGTCTTTTTACATATTTAAAGGGCTGGGAATTTATATAACTTTGAATCATGACACTTAACAGACCTTAGCCACCCTTCAATAGCATTTACATCTCATTCATAAATTTGTAACTCCCACACTGTGGGTTAAGGCCCTTGGAAGAGTGAAAAACTCACCATCAATTTCAAATGGCCTTGCTGCGTTCAGGTTTCTTGCCTATGTGATTCATGCCCACCACCTTCCCCCATCATCAAAAATGGGATCTTCTTGAAATGGTCCACCTACCATTTTTAAAGGCCTCTGGAGTCAGCCTAACTCTGCAAAAATCCAGCCCTAAATAAGTCATTCAGGTGATATTTCTGGTACTCACCATTCCTTTTCTAAGTTAGCTTCTGTCTATGCCTTCTGATTATAACAAGGATTTACGGTTATATCATAATCTACTGTGTTCAATTTATACCCCTTATTATGAAACCTTATTAAGGTCACTCCTGAGTTATCTGCCCAGTGTAAACATTCTCAGCTGCCTTAGTCTCTTCTAATAACTCAGATGCCTAATCCTGGTTTCAATTTTATTGTGCTCAAATCATTTGGGTTTTGTGTCCAGGAGACTGCCTGGATGCAATTAGCATTAGGAATTATTAATTGCTTATTTCCACATCACAGGTTCAATTTTAACAATAACTACAGAGTAGTCCCTTTCTGTCTTTCCGCAGCCCAGAGTCTTCACAAAATGTCTATTATCACAATCCTTCCCAAATTATTACAACAGTCCTGCATTGGACTGTCAGCCGAGATTATATACTCAAGCCTCTTCCACAGCACGATGTGAACCCACAATCTTCTGACTAATACAGGTTATGTTATGAAACACCTATCCATTGGCTGGATCAAGGCAGAGATTGTTTAGTCAGTCTTCCCCTTTCCCTATCTACTTGTTCAATACTTCACAATAACATCTTGATCAGAATCAAGAGCTTTCCTGGTCTGCATTATTTTCAAGTGTGCAGGTACTGTTAGTGTTAAAATGATGCTGGTCAGAAAATTTAGGATGCATGGGCTGCAAAACACAAATAACATGGATTAAAATCATTTTGTGAAAAACATTACTATATATGTTTGTTTTGAATTGTTGACATTTTAGCTTCATTACAAAAGCTTTCCCTTTAAAAGCATCTATTTCCATGGATTGCTATATTCCTTGCCTTTAGAATTTACATAAATCATTTGCATAATTTTATTTTCAATCTTAATTGAAAATGTATCTAATGAAATTCAAAATCCTTATGGTCTAGATTTAATTGTATATAAATAATAATAAAGATATGATAACTCATTCAGGAGTAAGTAATAATATGATTAGAAAACTTATACCCGTATTCTTAATTTAAAAGCTTCTCTGCAATTAACCCTCCGAATGATTACTAAATATGCTTGACAGCTGTCAAATATCCACATGAATTGTATCATATAACAGCTCTGAACATGATCAGAAAATTTCTAATACTATACAGTACTGGACATTATAAATTGGGTAAATGTATAGAACTATAGAATATTTTAATACCTGTTTCCTTTGATATTGCCTATGTTTTACTTGCACCTCTATTGAAAAATTAAACTTTGTAATTAAATACAGCTTTTCAATGTGTCTTTATTCCTCCATTTCCACCCTAGACCATTAACAGAGGTAACAGAGGAAATTTCAAATGGGTTAGTCATAATTTTCTAAATTTTCAAAAGGCTTCTCATTTCTCTTTCTGCCAAGAAATTAGGGAATTGGGAAATTCTGCTATCAATGGCATAGCAAACTGGATGTTTGACAGGTGGTTGGACCGTTCAGAGGGAGCACTGCAATACTCCCCAGAGTGGGTGTCACTGATAGTGGTTGCATGTTGCGCTCTCCACAATCTGGCACTGGCAAGGGGTTACCCACTGGAGGAAGAGGACCTTGACGCAGCTCCACAGGCCACAGATGATGAATCCAGTAGTGAGTCAGAAGAGGACTACAGTGAGGGGAATGATGAAGGTGTGTAGGCAGACCTCGGTAACCTCCAGGGAAGCAGGTACACCAGGAATGCCTTGATCCAAAGCTTCTTTAGCTAGGCTGCCAAATAAGCACTACCACCTCATGCCAGGGCTGCCGCCTCCATCCTGGATCTCAGAAATGGCCCTTTCCTTTGCCCCCAAGATATACTCAGTACCTGTGCAATAAAGTTTTGAGTCACCCACGTCCAGCAATATATACCAGCGTACCCTGACCCTACAGAATGAATGAAGCATACTCAGGCCAATAACACAAAAGCAAATGTAACAAAATGTTGGCACTCACAGATTATGAACAGAACAATATCAGGTGTTTATGGTCACAGCATTAAAAAAACAAAAAAAAAATGGTCGAACAAAAGATCACCCGTGATCAGCCCCTCTTGTGCTTAAGGTGCTTTGAACTTTTGTTTAAGGTGCTACATCTAGGTTCTCCCTCCTCGCTGGCACCAGCATTGGAGACAGCCTGCTGACTCTGCTGTCCTGTTGGCCTTGATGACCTTGGCGGTCATCCTCTGGTCAGAGGACCCTGTGCTGGCCCCGCCTGGGAGGGAGCGGCCAGTGCCAAGGCTGGCACCTCCCCAATCATAGCAGCCTCATCAGATGCCACGGTCACTAGCAAAGGGGCAGAGAAGCTGCTGCAGTCATCCAGAGCCCCCTGAGTGGAGCCCACAGAGATGATAAGCAGCTCGTGAGCCATCATGAGGTTGCTGTGGACCTCCCTGCTTGCCACTAATCTATGGGGACCTAGCTGGGATACTGGGTGCCTCATCCATCTCACACATGGACACTGATCACTTGAGGTTGGTGCCTGTGTGAGGCTTGCAGGTCCGAGCGTGACTCCAGGAACCCTGATTCTGTCCCTGGAGCTGCCTCTCCACGAGAATTGCCACTCTCTCAATGGAGGAGGCAGTTTGCTTGGCAATGAGGGTCAGCACGGTGCTCATACTCCACATGGACTCCTCCACTATAGAGACCATGGCACACATACCTTCATGGATCTCTGCCAGATTCTCCCACACACCCCACTGGACATCCAGCATCTGCCGCCTAATGGACGACTCCAGAGACTCATCAGCCTTTAACTGAGCATCGTCTTAGTCTCCTGCAGTCCTCCGACTGCCAGCGCCTTGGACATCCTCTGCCTCTGCCTGCACCTCAAGCGAGTGTGAAGTGCCCTCACCAAGATGCACTAAGATACTGGCCGCCGAACTAATGCCCACTGAGATGATGGTATCTGCGCTGGTGCCTGGTTCAGGGAGTGGGTGTGACACAGGTTCTTCTGGAGCATGATTGTCCTCTGGTGTCAGGGGTAGCTCCTGGAGGTCCTGACATTACTTGGTGGCAGATCTAAGGCAGAAGAAGGATATGTCGTTAGTTAAAGTTATCACATGGTCATTGTGCATGCTGGGCATCCTGATGAGGCAATGGAGATCTCCATCATGATGCCATTGTCTTTCATTGATCAATGAGGAATCCAGTCTGGAGGCTCCCATCAATGGTGAAAGTACAGCATCTGAAACTTTCACCTCTGTGCACTGCACTCTTACCTTCATCTGACACACCCACCTTTCCACGGCTGGTTAACCAAGGCGCAAGGTTGATGAGCTCCAAGGCCTCCTGTTTGTATCTGGAGAAGATGAGAAGGTGTGGGGGTCCTCTCAATATTGTTATGGGATGTCTTCTCCTGAAAGGACAGAGGAACATTGAGTAGCTCAATCTCTGCCTGCAGCGCCTTTGCAGCCTGGCCAACCCCAGCTGAGGGGCACCTTGCAGGGCACATCCAGGTCATGGCCCTCGAGCCGCAAAGCACTCAGCTCAAGCAGCCAGGGCTTACCCCCTTGGCCTGCTCGGGCATCATTTCCATTTGGCACTCAGGCTCTAACACCCCTGAGCTCCAAGGAGGATGGCCAGACCAAAACACTTCAACACACTGATTCATGCCAACATGGTAATCACCCTTCCTGAGCACAGCAGGTCATTAACCCTTTTCTTGACACTGCACCCAGGTGCGCTGCACCATGTTGTGGCTGTTCACCTGGGCTGCCACCGCCTCCCATGCCCTCTTGGTGAGGTGTGGTGGCCTCTTCCTCCCACCGCTGGTGACAAGGGCGTCCCTTCTGGCAGCCACCTCCTCCAGGAGGGCAGCGAGGCACTCATCAGAAAAATGGGGGTGTCGAGTGCCCAGCCGACCTCCTTCCCGCCTGGCGTTTGCTGGCACACTGGAGTCCATCCTTACAACAGCAGACAGGCGTCCTTCCATGGCAGCTTTTCTGGGGCTGCCTGGGCCATTTTTAAACCTGGTGGCAACAGGCTCCCGCTCCCGCTCGGCCCTTCCCAGCCAGTGATGAGCTGCATTTCATGCTGGGCAACCTTAATTGGCCTGCCAGCGTGAAATCGCGGTTGGGCCCTGATAGTGGGCAGTGGTCAGATTTCCGACTACTCCCGCCCGTCCCCCACCAATCCTGCTCTCATGAGGGCAAAATTCGGCCCATAGATGCAACTGCAGCGGTATATCTAACTCCTGAGCACACTAATGCTGAGACTAAACTATACTTTACTTTGGGAGTGGCATAATTCCAATTTATCCTAAAGCCACATTTCAATAGGGGGTTAAGATGGTTTGCAGCAATAGCATAAAAAGGTACTAAAGAATTGGAAGCCTGTCTAACTTTGTTGTCTATTGAAGTTAAAAGGTGGCTCCTCAAATAGTGGAACACACTTTCAGTACCCTGAGCGCAGTCTGGATTATATGCCCTAGCCTCTGGAGGTCTGCTTGACCTGATGACTTTCTAGCTGAGCAGCAAGGTTGCTACCACTGAGCCAAGGCTAGCACCTGAAATGGGGAATAATTGGATCATGGAGCACAGATTTTACAAATGCACCATCCTTGCAAGGAGGTACATGTGCCTGGATCCCATAACACAGGTCAGTGAAATTTGCATGATATTTTGCGATTAATTTTACACATTAAATATTATTGCATATGCTTTTTGCTATGTAATGCCTGATGCAGAATTCCTATCTGAAACATCAATGGTAATTTATTTAAAAAAATGTGTTCCTGTTGGTGTTAAAATAGAAAAACCTAGGTCTAAACATCTGTACCTGTGAATAAAAAACATGTGAAGATTTGTTACTTCTATTTAACAATGTTATAGTCTTAAGATGCAAGTACATTACCATGTTATTTAATTCTATGGGCAGAATTTTGCCCTCAATGGGCGGGTGGGCCCCACCGGCATTTCAACTGGGCGGGCCAATTAAGGCCCACATAGTGGGCCGCCTGACGGGAAGCGCTATGTGCTGCCTGTGCGGGGTGGGGGGGGGGGCGGTGGTTTCTCCAACTGTCAGAGTGCACTCTTTCGCACATGCGCACGAAAGAGCGCACATCTCCCTGAGGCAAAGTGCTACCTCAGGGAGATCCCTGAAAGGCTGCCAAATATAAAAAACAGAACAATAAAAAAATCATTAACACATCCCCATCATGTGAAAATGTCACATGAGATGGGACATGTTAATGAAATAAACAAAAACTTTATTAAACTTTTTTAAAACCGCTTTTAAACCTCATCCCGCCACTGGATGAGGTTTTTTAAAAAAAATCACCTACCCCCCTGCCCGTTGGGCCCATGCGCCGAGCTGAAGTTCACACAGGCCCCTCAAAATCATTGACGCTTGGCAAGTTAAGGGCCTTAAGGAGGCCTTTAATTAATGGCAGGCGCACGTCCCACTGCATAGTGCACCCGCCAACCGAAATATCACGGTGCTGTGTGCTGACATTGGGACGCTTGCGCGATGTCAACGCGTGTTATTTTAAGCGCTGACGTGCGGAGTGCCAGCCAGAAGACTCTGCCCTAAATTTTTTTATAAATTTGATTAGAGGCAATAAAACAAGTAGAACTAATATGCATTATTTTTTTCTAAAATGGATTAAGCACTGCTAAGGCTGCCTAGCTTGAGTACAAACTTGAATAAACCCATCAGGAATGTGCTTGCAATTCTGTTAATGTCAATGAATTTGTTAAAATAAATATTTTTGAAACTTCTCTGATCAAATCCACTTTCCTGTGTCCTCACATGATATGTTCAGAATATCACTTAAGTTACTCAATTAAAAGGAGCATTACTAATATAGATAGGCAATAGCAGATGAAAAGCAATTGGAAAGCCGATAGTTGGAAAGTTAATAATTGAACAACAAAATGTAGCTAATTATCAGTTAGGATTGATACTTACATATTGGGTGGGATGAGATTTGCTCTGCATTCCCATAAAGATATTTTATGTTATGTGTGATAATTTTAACCATGACCTACATTACAATTCACACTGCTCATATTATCAATACTACAGTAATTTCAGGTTTTGTGAGCTGCGTTCCTGTTGTTTAAAAGCTTTAATTGTTTGGAATTATAACATCTATCTATTATATATGAAATTTTGTATTTGGGGTGGCATTTTATTGAAAATCAATGGCCTGGATTTTGCGATCAATGACGAACATACAGTGCTCTCCATTCATTGTACTTACTTACAGAATGTCTGTGGGCTTTCACACTGCTATTTGTGGTTATCACAGTCAAAACAGCATTGGACCCTCTATGGGGGATCTAGAAGCTTGGTGGACAAGGCAAAGAGCAGTTTTCCTTCAACCAATCAGGTCCAAGAATCTTATGAGTTATGCAGTAAATTAGAAGATTTAATTCAATGCTCCTGTACAGAAATTTAAATAAAGAGGAGAAAAAACAGATGGCATTAGGAGAGAGATAAAAATGACAGAAAGAATAAATTAAAAATACATTTTAATTTTAACATTGCTAAAATCTCAAACAATAATTAAAATCTGTAAGCACGAGACTCCATACTTAGGAAAATTAATTTTCACCAGCCGGGAGGTTGCCTGGGAGTAATTAAGAATTAATCACAGTATTAAAAATTTAGTTACACTTGAATGGACAACCTTTAACCTTTTCTGGCACATTTAGTAGATATCTAGTGGTACAATAACTTCACATCCTCCATGCATTTGAATGTTAAGGGCTCAATTTTCATCCTTGAGGTAGATACAGGAGTTTGGGAAATGTCATGCTTGGCAACCCTGACTCAGGAGGAAGTTTCAGGAAAGACAGAATTTTCATTGTAGTGAGAGGGGGTGAGTGCAGGCTGTGATTGGGTCAGCTAACTTGGGAAAGAGCTCAGAGGCAACCATAGGAGCTGTTGGGTGCTGAGGCAGGCTGTTTAAAAGGCCCATTTCGGTGCTGTGGGACTTTGACCCAGTTATAATGAAAGAAGTAGAGCCCTCTATCCCTCACCCCTTGCACCCCCTCATCCCTGACACGCTCCTCATGCTTCATCCATGCCACCTCATGCACCCACAATCATCCCCTCTGGGTTCCTCATGTCCCCATGCCAAGTTTTGCCCCCACACGCACCCTATGGCCTCTCACATCCCCTGTGCTAAGGTATGTCCCCCACCCACCTCCTATGGCTCCTCATGATCCTATGCCACGGTGTTCCCCCACCCATCTCCTATGGGTGCTCATGCCCCTGTCCCAAGGTATGACCTACGCCCTTCCCCTATGGCTCCTCAAGGCCCACATGCCAAGGTATGCCCTCACCCACCCCCTTTTGCCCTTCATGCCCCCAAGCCAAGCTATGGCACTTCCATGCCCATTCACCCACTACATACTGTATAAAACAAGCTAACCCTACAGTGACATTCAGATGGGTAAAAAAAGCTTTAAATAAGCCAATCACTGATTGATAGCTTTCCACTTTCTTAAAAAAAAATCCTTTCTACTACAGGCCAATAAAAGTGTCAGTCATCCACTCTAATCATAACCTGTAATGGGCGTTGGCATCTCAGCCAATATTTCATCTTGAGGCTTAGTGAAAGCCCAGGAATCCATTAAAGTACTGAAACAGCTGACCTTCAGGAAAACATTGTTTGACAGATCTGGCCCTATGATCTTTTCTGTCAATTGCACAATATTTATTACACAAGTCAAAGAGATTTCAAGTGCTTGCAGTTTCAGTTACTGATATTTTAAAGGGTCCGGATGATTGACACTTTTACTAGTCTCTAGTAAAAAGGAGTTTTTCTTAAGAAAATGACTGAACCTGACGGAAGGCTCATGAACTCATGCAAGTCATGGTTTTATGACATAAATAGATCTCTGACTGCATTTTGAAGGGCTCCTGAGCAGAGGGCATGCTGTGATGCTCTGCTTAATAAAACATGGGAAAACAGCAGATTATGCCTGAAATGGTAAGTGCTGAAATTAGTTTTAAGGAGCCATGAGCAGCAAGATTGCTCATCTGGTCTCTGCTCGAATAATCTGTGCTCCTACCAAGTCAGGTCTCCCCCTTCCATAACTGAGGCAAGGAGGTTGAGTGGGAAAGGATTGAGAAAAGAGCATCTGAAAGCTATATTTACCCTGAAATAGTCACCCCAAATGTAGCCTGCAGTCATTGATGGCTCTTTTCCCTATCACACTACATAATAGCACCCACTTCTTCCCACCCAAAGGGAAAAGACAAAGAGAGAAGAAGAAGAAGAAGAAGATAAAGAAAAGGAAAAAAAGCTATCATTGGCAGAGTTTTAATATTTATTGCATTAGGCGAGAGATTCATGGTGTTTAGCCTGATGCAGCATAAGGTTAATATTATGATCACTGGTGGTTGCAGTGATATCTCATCTGATAATTGATGGTTTCTCAGTTCTGTGCACTTATTTTCCTACCTCCCTCTTCAGTATGCATTTTTCGTCCATTGCTACCGACACCCTCTATTGAGCAATATTTTGGGTGCTGCCTGCCCCCACCTTCCCTAAACCCTCTTCTTCACACCTTTTTCCTCTCACCAACTACCTTCTTCTTATCCCCCTTTCCCTCTTTCCCTTTGCACTTTTCCTCCCCTCCTGATCACTCCCTCCCTTTCCCAGTTCCCTTCTGTCCTGTTTGGCTTCCTCCACAAGCCTCTTGTTCCTTGCACTCTTGTTCTGTTGAACCTGAATACTGCATTGAGTATTCACGCTCTGAGCACAACACAACAGGATATCAACTAGAATATTAAAATGGATACAAGGGTCATGCTCTTTATAAGTATTCTCTTATAAATATTTGCAATACCTGTTGCTCTAGTAGGTGGTAGACTGGTAGGACTTTTCAATATTAAAGGTAGCGTGCTGTGACATACAAGAGCTGCTATTTTACAATGGCAGAATGTCATCCTGTGATTGTGCAGTCTGGCAACCAGCTTGACACAAACCAGCCAAAACACATTTGATTTTTAAAATTTGTTTTCTTCAAAACTGAAATTTCTAAAATCCAAAATAATGGTTCAAACAAAATTTAAAAATTATATACTTCAAAATTTAAATGGAATGAAAATCTGATAGGCTACACAATAGTTGGGCAATCGACTAAAGCAGATTACTGGCACATGGATGCATTGAGAGAGGACAGGGTGAGAGACAAGAACATGAGAAAAAGAGGAGCTTTGAGATCAAGAGCGAGAATGATGGAAATGTGCCTTGACAGAGTGGGGATTGGAGAAGAGAAAGAAAGTGATATTTGAGGTAGAGGGTTTGGGGACTTGAATGAAAATAAGATATCAGCAAAGAGAGAAGGGGAAAGTTAAAAGTGTGGAGATTGAGAGAATTGTGGCAGTTAAAGGGAGGGATTAAAAGAAAGGGGATGCAAGATTTTTTCCATTCCATTACATCTTTCTCTCTCTCTCTCACTCACACAACATACCTTTTCATACAACCTCAATCTTAATCTTTCTCTCCTTTTACTTCTACTCCCATTTTTCATTTCCAACTTAATCTCTCAATTGCCCCTCTGAAATATTTCTTTCAATTCTGCCTCTCACTTACTCTCAACCCTCATTCTCTATTCCACAAAATCCTACTGTCTCAACCTGCCCTCTTTTCACCTGCTTTAACTTCTTCTCACTCTCACACTCAACCCTCTTCTCAGGCCAGACTTTCAAGTTAGAGACACGAATTGCAGGTTGGACCATTTCTCAAATTTGCTTTCCTGACTCCTGTGTAAATCCGCATGCACTTATTATTCTCCACCCACCATCCCTGCGCCACCGCCCCCCCCACCCCCCCCCCACCCGTGAATTAGTGTTGGTTTGGAGGTGGGGCCACTGCCACTGAAGCAGGGCTGAGGCAGGAGCTGAGGTAGGCAGGTGCCAAGGTGGGCAGGTAGGGAAGGCCTGCCTCTGTTCTCTGGGACATCGGCCCAGCTCTATTTATGACTGTTAGGCCCCCTAGCCCTCACCCCCTCACACCATCACTCACCTCCCATGCCCTCATGCCCAACCTGCCCCTTCCAACCCCCTAGGATGTGAATTGCCCCTCCATGCCTTATTGGCCCCTCCATACCCCCATTCTCAATCCTTGCCCCCTCCATATCCCATGCCATGTCCATGCACCCTTGCCCCCTTTGCACATCCCATGCATCCACCATAACCACCACCTAGTATCCACTATGGACAAAACTCATGAGCCCTATAATAACACTAGAAAGTCTTTCAAATTCTCATTAAACTGTTAAAATAAACATCCATTCAAATTCCACCTGATAAAATAAACTCCTCTCAGGCTCATAAAACTGTTAATAAGAACCATTTAATTTTTTTCTTGAAAAAAGTTACCGCTCTGTAGTGCTAAATAAATCTGTCAAAAGAAAAAAAAACACAGCCATTCAAAAGTGCTTGAAAGAAACATAGGCCAGGATATTGAGGTCGGTGAGCGGGGGGTGGGCTCCACTCACCGACACATAAAATGATGCAGGATGACATCGGGTGGGACTCCCGATCTCACCCTACGTCATTTCAATTTTCAGTTTAGCGGGAGTGCAGCTGACTCAGCTGTACACCCACCGACCTGTCAATGGCCAATTGAGGCCATTTGAAAACTAATTCAAGCACCTAATGGACCTGCCCATCCAACCTTAAGGTTGACGGGCAGGCCATGAGCTGCTCATCTGAGCACTTAGAGACTGGGAAACTGCAGTAAACATGCTGGAGGGAAGACACTGGGTGACCCCATGGTTTAATGATGTCTCTCTATAGATGCCCCTCTGTACTGCAAGGGAAAGATGGGAAGTCCTCTTCCCAAGGAATGGCAAGAAGAGACTGCCTAACCAAAAAAGCCTGAATACGGATAGCAGAGGAGATCAACAGCATAGGGTCGCCGTGCCCTCCCATCCATCCTGAGTGCATTGCCACAAATGGTAAATGACGTCCTTTGGGTGAATCCTCTATATTGCTCTCCTCTTTGGGGCTCGTATGTAGCAACATGGGATGGTGCACCACATGGGGAAGGAGTGGCCACCCAGGCAGTGGCAAGGGGATATGGCAGCAGCATATCCCTTCTATAGTATGGCAGCATTTTGGCGACAGCCAGCTGTCTGTCTTTGCTCAACCCCCAACATGTCCCTTGAAAGCAGACTTACGAAGGAGGCATTCAGCAGCTCCCATCATAGGTCAAAGGGCTGCTGCCTACATAGTTGTGCTAGTCTTCCTGAGAAAACTAACAATGTTCCTCCTTTTTCTTGCCCACAACAATAAAGCACGGGTCAAGAATGGTGGAGGCATCCCTGATATTCGTTCCCTGATGCCAGCAGAGAAGGAGGCCCTGGAAATAGTTGGATCATAGAGTGGCTGCCCAATTCCATGGTGAGACATGAGTGTCAATCCAACAAAGTGAGGAGGCATAATGCTCATGTGTCCATCTCTGGACACCTAGAGATCCACATCAGGCATGGCTGGGATGAAGAGATGTGAAGTCCTCAACTGCTAACTTTTTGTTTTCTCTCATGAAAGTTTCAGCACTCCGGAAGGGTGATCGTCCTCAGAGCTGGGGACCAACAGTCCACCTCTGAGGAGGAGGAGGGATCCTTGGAGACTGCAGCATCAGATCATTCCTAGCACCCTCCAGAAGCGCTGGTATTCTCATGTCTGTGGATGTGCGCTCGTGATTAGATTCAGTCACAAGCTGGTGAGCACATCACATACACACTGAAGAAGCTGACAGAGGCAGTGATAACTAAGGGCACTGAGTCAGAAGACATGCTGAGCCCTAGGCTGATGACGTGCCTCTGTCATCGGTAACACAGAAGCTGCAGAAGTTGCAGCAAGAGATAAGGGAACATCTGGAAGAGGTGCCGTGTGTCTGTACAGACATGCACGGCTGGTGGAGGAGTTCATGAGTGCTGCCAGGTATCAGGCGTGTGTGCGCATGGCTCCCTGCATTGACAGGTTGGGAACCCACATGGACAGCCAGATTGAGCAGGCCAATCAGGGGTGCCGGAGATGTACACAAACCTGCCTACATCACTTTGGCTCTTTCGAATATTGCATTGGCCACCTCCTTGTTTCAGTGATGGGCTACAGCCTGGGAGATCCAACACACATCCCCAGTGGACCCCTGAAACAACCTGGATGCATCAAAGTTGAGTGCTACAGTGATCTCCAGGGCCACAGGATTTGGCTGTGTACCAAACCTCATGGGCTTCAGCTCATTCTGCAACATGGCGCATTAGTCTGTAATCACCTCCCTTGAAAGGTGTAGCCTTTGCTGACACTGGTGCTTGGACTCTGCAGATAGTTTAACCGTGTCCAGTACGCCCTCTCTGCCAATAGGCCCCTTCTTTGAGGGGCAGGCTGTTCATGTGCCTCACTGCATGCATCTCTGGTGTGCCCACATGGAGACTAGCCCTTCTGCTGCACCTGCTTTTGCTGCTGTGGAACCATCGGCGCCCAGTGCTCCCCCTCTCTGTGCCTCCCTCCTCCGTCGTGAAGAATGGCGAATTAGTACCATGCTAGTTGGTCTCTCTCCAACTTGTGCACTATCCTTGCAGCTGACCTCCCTTGGAACCTTCCCCTCGCTACCCCATTTTGAACAGGTGGCACTGTACGTCTGCATCCCTTGCAGATCATCCACCAACACAAGCCCCCTCATTATCCCCTCTCCCCAAGCAGCTCTTGCCCTTACAGGACCATCCGAAGTGGCTATCGTCCTTAGCGGCATCCTGCCCCTGGATGGCAATGGCCTCTGCTTCCCACTCTTCCCTCATTGAACCAATGAAGATCTTCAAAATGGCTTTATTCCAAAGGCAGCACTGAGGCCTCACCTCATTACCATCATCTTTATCTGCTTAGGCTTTTGAAAGCCCATGAACCCCATGGGCTGTTCATGAAATACTAAACACTCTGTAAAATTATATTCAATGGTAGGTTAATTACCTCCTTCATAATCTCAGTCGAGGCCCTGCAATGTTGTAGTGCCAAGTCTGCCATCCATC
Organism: Carcharodon carcharias; assembly: GCF_017639515.1. Classification (NCBI taxonomy): domain Eukaryota; kingdom Metazoa; phylum Chordata; class Chondrichthyes; order Lamniformes; family Lamnidae; genus Carcharodon; species Carcharodon carcharias. The sequence continues at coordinate 169,153,892 of NC_054468.1, read as the reverse complement.
TTTCCTGCCACTCCTAAAATTCCGATTCAAATTTCACGACATTGGGGTTCTATTTGAATGGGTCCCCTCCTGACTTTTCAGCAACTTATCTGAAGGCCTAGAGACATCTTCACTTCTTCATGGGGACTAGTTATAGTCTCACCAGCGGCTGTTACTTTCTTCTGATGCTGCTGGGAATGCAGAGCTCTGTAGGGTCAGACCTCTTAACCCTGAGGGGCGGAAGTCACACCACGCACTAATTAAGTCTGCCCCCAGCATAATATCACTGCAGGGCAGCCAAATTTCATATTGGTGAGGTGCCAACTGACTTTAAGCTTGGGGCTGGGGGAGCGGGTATTCTACCCACCCACAAAACCCACCCCAGAAAAAAACATAAGAAGTTACAATTTGATATTTTTAAAATCTCCCAAAACAACTCAAAACCTGAAGGGATGAGACTCTGCAGTTGTAATGGATAATCCTAGAAAGGTTGATAGACAGACATGAACACTTGTCACATCATCAAAAGGATACTTATGTGATAAGTTACAACCCTTAACAATCTGCAGCAGGTTCCTCTCATATGTAGTATGTAGCTACAGCAACTTCATTACATTCAGTGCATGTATATGGTGACAACACGTCACTGTCTTTGCAAAGCTAACAGTGGAGCGGCGTAACGCAGCCAGCAACACTTGGATATTTGCATTTAAATACGTGTGGTCATCATCTGAAGTTGTTGTACCTTTTCGTACATATAATGGTAAGCACTACTTGCCTTACTAGTATCTTGACAGCAACATTGGGCCCAATATCTAATATTTGATCATATTAAATTATATTTTTGGATTTACAAATGTAGCATTAAATCAAGATCCAAAAGCTTTTTGAATTCAGCTCAGTAGTAATAGTTCCCACCAACTTGCTTTAGGAGCTAAATATATCTTTAAATAAAACCTTAAAATATATTTATGCATATAAAAATAAATTATTCCCTGTCATAAATTCTAGTGCTAGCTCCAATCTTTATTCGGTCAAAGGCTCCAAGCTGCGGGATACTGAAAAAATTCTAAATTTAAGGCCCAATTCCTACTGCGATCTATTTAGACGGAATGCTGAAATTTATGACTGAATAAGGATTATAGGCACATTCTGGTTACCAATAAACTTATTGGTATATGGCATGTATGTGGCTTAGGATGTTTATGTGACGTTACTAAATGTCAAATTAATTTTCTTTAAATCAGAATCGCAGAAGAATCCACCTTTTTACATGGATTGGGCATTAGGAATTTGGCCAAGAATGTCAGTATTATTTTCACTTCCTACATCATGCTTAAAAATGCCTCATACAGTGAGAGCTTTCTCAAGCACTTGTTCCACAAAGGTGTTGCTGAAGTTACAGTGATCTGATAATGTTTGTTGGCAGATAAATCTCTGTTGTGCAAAACTTTTCAGAATTTTATTACAAAGCATGGCTACCTGTATGATCATGCAACAGTATTAATTAAATGAGAAAAAAATTATCTACAGTCAAATTGTCAAAGAGTAATCCCCAGTGCCTCAATTTTTTTAAATTATGCTAATCTTTGACAAACTCTTCCGCAACTCTTATATAAAGACATTGATCAAAATAAAACCATTAACATTCATGCAAGTAGGTCCATTAACAGCTCTCAGATGACAGTTTTTTTTTGCTTGCAATATATACATTGTATCTCAAATATTAACTGTACAGGTAATCAGCTAATTACTTAGAGTAGTTTGAGCGCTGAAAAAAATAACAGTAAATCTGAATACCATTGTTTGTAATGCAAAGAAGCAAGTGTCCACATTAACTGCAACACTGTTCATAATATTTTGCAGACAAATGTGCTGATAAATTAAATGTGGTGTTGAAGTATTCACTGCTCAACTCTACAGATGATTAATACCTTTGAAGTAATTAAATTCCATTAGACTGGGTTCAGATGCCCAAGGAATTGGTGCCAGGCTTTAGCAGTTCTCTAGCGAGGACAGAAGACTAATGCCTTCTAAAGCCATGTTTCACAATTAAAATCCCAGGGAAGTCTGCATTAACTTAGGACATCTGCTTGTTGTGATTGTTTGAGCTATTGATGCATTGGATCATTAGCAGGGCAGCATGAACTAGTGTTTTCCTGTTGACAAGGATCTCTCACCAGGAGCTGGAGCTGTTGCAACGAAAGAAGTAAGGCAGAGCAGCCAAGTCATATCTTGCACATTCACTTTGACTCATAGAATTATTGCTAACTACAGTTTCTGATGATAGGAAACAGCATTTTGCCTCCAGCCATTTTCACCAAGATCAGAGCCAAAGTTTCTCTGGCTCCTGCTGCTTTGTAGCTGCAGAATCTTGAAGGCTGGCACTTGTGTAGTCTATGAACAGTTTGCCCCTTCAGATGGCCACAGTAATGACCCACATGGGAGTCGACAGTAGGGCTGCACTATCAATGTTACCAGGTGCTGCAACATAAGCATTTCATTAAATATTGAAGGATTGGTTTCTAGTTACAGTGACAAAAGGAAATTTGGCTACAGTCCAAAAGCAACTAAAAATATGTGTGTCTGTTTTTTTTTCTTTTGGCTTCTTCTAATCACATTCTGGTTTGGTGTGACCTTTTTTGCTGCTAATTAGCTGCCTTCATGAAAAGCATCATGGGTAATGTGTTCTAAGTATTACATGCTGCCACTGTATGTGCTGTTAATCATTCATAATATATTAATGATTTATTTACCATAATACGTATGACTTTTAAATACATTGAAAAATAGAATCTCTATTTTGATTTGTTAACATGACATTCATATAGACTAGACACATAGTTATAAATGCAAAAAAACTAAATTATTGTCATTTCATAAATACACTTCTGTCTAACATGAATACATAATACATCAAGCCACAATGGTTCTGTCCTATTTAAACATGTGCTGATTTTCTGATCTGAAATAACTGATCTAAGGCACTCAAGGTTTTTCTTCTGTAGGAGTTAAAAGGACAAGGCAACATAACTTTTGTATTAAGTGTAACAACTAAAGACTACTGCCTGACATATCTTTCTTGTGGTGTTTGCCATGGAGAAGTAAAATTAAAAAGAGGTAGGAAATAATTTGCAGGAAAAATGGAAGGGGAAAAATTTAACTGAAAAATACACAAGCACTACTGATTGATCACAGTTCTACAAATTCTCCTTGACGGTCAGAGACCTGGGCTTGAATTTAGCCTGTGGAGAAAAGTTTATGTTTCCTTGTCATTGATGTCCGTTCGGGATGCCAATAATTTACTTTAAATAGATATAAATGGTAACTATTCTGTTGGGAAATTAATAAGCACCTTAGTCCAAATGACATTAATGAGTAGATGGATTGTGTTTGATCAAAGTGAATGCCATAGGCATGACGCTGATATAACAGTTTATCTGTATGTCCCATCTGTCTCTTCTTGTCTGCGTAACATAATTATCATTCAGATGTAAAAATAGTCAATGTATTATTACTATTTATCAATGTTTTACTTTTTTATATATGTCGGGTATGCTTACAATTATCACACAATTATACCTGTGACAATCCAGGTCAATTTCCCCCAATTCTTCATGGGTTGTATCACAATGGTGGAAGAGTATTTTAGATACTGAAAAGACAACCTACAATATCCCTTTGGGTTTTAGCCTGTAACTGAGAATAATGGATGAGAAGTTATTATTAGTGCGTCGGGCACTATCAGCATGTGTGTTTACCTAGTAGGTAACAAAATCTTCTACATTTCAGTAGACAGGAGCAAGTTATATGGATTACCCCTGCTCAACAAAGCCCAAATAAGATGTTTCTATGTAAAAGTATCGACGAGTTTGTTTCAGGAGAGTTGCTTTCACTTAATCAACACAACGTGTTCAAGCCACATGATGGGACAACCACCATTAATTATCACAAGTTTTTTTTACGCTGATAGTCATGGCTCTAAGCTGAAATCATGGCATCTCAAGAAGGAATTAGGGGTCTGATTGCATGCACATAAACAGCTGTCTTATTCTGATCTAAAATTATATCAGATGGAAAAAAAGTTAAGGTCAATGCCGAGACAGGTTGTTACTTGCACTGAGAGTTGATTCTCAGTGAAACATTGTCCAGCTGCAGCTAATAGCATGGTAGTAAATTACAGCAATGATTTCCTTCATCGAGATTGCAAAGTTATGCTTTTGGCCTATTGGCCTTTTGCGGAGGAATTATTAATTCAATGTGAAGGAGATAAAAATGAAATGAGTTATTGCTAGTGGGATTATAAAGATATGGCAATACTTTCTGACATTTTATCAGCTAAGATATCTTATCTATTTAACATTTAAATATTAATAACTGTGAAAATCTCCATGTGGAGATTACTAGTCATACTTAATTGCAATAATGAATGATTAGGAAAATATTCTGAAATGGTCATTTGTATCATTTTTCTGATTAAAACTAACAAGATCAAAGAATTCTGTGAGATGATTAAAACATGATCAGTTTTCAAAAAGAAACCTAATGACGAACAATCCTGAAATATTTGTTCATAGATGGAGAAGGTAGGTGTTTGTCAAAAAGTAACTTTTTTATTGGTAGAAGTACCTGCATAATGTCATCAAAGCAGCATTGTTGACTTTGCAGTGATAATGAAACGCTACTATTCAGGAGGTAGATGGCACTGTAGTTAAACACCATTTTGACCTTTTCAGTATACTATATTTTCATCTTAATTGTGTACAATAGAGTGTGATCTAAATAATAATAGCATTTCAAGATTCTTCAATGATTTGCCAAAAAATGATTGTCACCATTATACAGGGGAAAGAAAAATATTTATTCACTTTCTTAGCAAGCTTATAAACTACACCACAGTTTTGGACTCAATCCCATGTGAATTTGTTGACATAATTTGGATGGGAATGAATTTATATAACAGTAAAACAATTTTTAAAAACAAGTAACAATAAAATGAATTCATAATTTTAAAAAGTGATTCCTTGCAATTTACACCATTTTACGGGGAATTAATTTTATCGTTCACTTATTTAGCATCTATTTTTCTATTGATTCATATAAAATATTGTATCAAAAGCATTTTCAGATAAAATATTGGTGTAACTGGTTTCTATTAGTATGCATGTTTGTTTATGTGGATGCAAACCTAAGGATAAACATTAAACTTGCAAAGTAATGTCACAAAATTACCTTCTCCAAATTTAAAGCATTCAGGACAAACTATAGCTCTGAATACGACACAAAGTTTTGATTTTGTAGCTACATGTGAAGCTTTTATCTGTTAATTGCTGAAAATCGTTTTATAATTTGAATACTAAAATTATTATTGAATTCTATCTGGCACATGTATATAGTTTATTCCCAGAATACTAAGCAGGTTTGATATATTAATAGCTCAATGAAAAAGAAACCTTCAGGCTAGTAGAAATCTATGTTTGTGTTATTTACTAGTAATGCTATATGATTTAAAATAAGCATCTATGTCATAAAATATGTTAACATACAATGTTTAGCTGTATTACCTTAAACCTTGTACGGTTCTATATGGATGTAACAAATGCATCATTTCTGTGCATATCAATTTTTTCACAAATCTTGTTGATCAATTCACAACACGTTTTGATAGTTCAGAAGTAGCTTAGTAATGTGCAAGTTATATTACAGAGTTTCTTCCATTCAGAATCTTGTAATATTGTGACAAGCAACAATAACAAATGAGGTAACAAGAACTGAATAGAAATGATGTCTAAACTTTAGTGTGAACAAATGATTTTTCATGTAAAAATATTTAGTCTAAATTTTTTCCAAGATTCACAATAAACTGAAACATGTTGATTTTGTTTTCATGATTATCTAATGTATCAGATACATTATCAAATTCTAATGAGAAATAATAACAGGAAATGCTGGAAATATGCAGTAGGTCAAACAGAATCTGTGGAAACAGAAACAGAGTTAATGTTTCAAGTTGATTTTGATGAAAGATATTTTGCAATTCTACAGTATTTTGCTTTTCTCCCAAGGAATAGATTGACTGTTTGTAGAAATCATTTAAAATGGAGCACATTTTTTTAATCATATAATCTGATGTAAGGGAATAATGCCATGGGGCTAGATGTTGCACCCATTAAACAAATGGGGAGAGAAACATTTACATTTTTATATTACCATACAAGGAATATACCTGGAGACACAGTTTTAATGTGTGTTCAGATGCATTTTTTTTACAGATGATGCAACAATCTGAGAATATTGTGACACTCAGCAGGGTTTCTTTTGTGCCCATTTAACAGTAAGTTGTGAGAAATAGATTAAACAATATGAAATCGGCAAAACGTGTCCATTTTCTCTCTAGTCCCAAGGATTATTAGCAGCCCATAATGCATACTAATCATTAAGTTGGCAGAAGCATGCTTTCACAATCATGCATTCATTTAAAGAACTCTTTGTTTACTATCCCTTTCTGTAACTATAAAATTTTAATTATGCCACTGACAGGAACTGTGTGTGATACAGTGCTCTACATTTATCACTGGGAGAGGGCCAGTTGCATATCTGTTTGACTTTGGAGAAATCCTGATGTGTCTGCAATGTTGAGCAGCAGGTGCCACATTATTATGTACAGAAAAGCAATTAGGAAGCATATTGGATGAGTGGGGAGTGCATTAATATTAGCAAGTACATTTGTCAGTGGTTTTGATGCAAGTCTTTTCTTTTCTTTATGCAACATTAAGATTGTGGCTATCATAAATTCTGTCCTTAAATTGCCATCTGTTCACTTGTCATGCAGCAGCGAGATGGAGAAAAGTTTTGTTGACAAAAAATGTATTTAATTAGTTTTATTTGAAGTACATGCAAGCAAGCATGTAAATAATGCAGAAGTGTAGTCAGTGGTGAATATAAAGAGATCAGCCTGATGTACAGGATTTTAGTTTCTTTTTTATGTATTAACAGCAATGTATCTAGGAGAGGATCATTTATTTTTATGCTACCATATAAAAATATGCCTTATCTTATCATGAGGAGACTGGAGAGCGCCGGGTAAAGGAGGCAGCACACATAACAAAGAAAGGCAGCAGTCCATTGGATTAAACTGTGGGGTTGAACATTCTGTTATATCTTTCTGTCATGTCAAAGTGCCCCTTTGCTCTGTTAGTTAAAACATATTGACATAATTCAAAAGTGGTATTTCACTTAATGCAAAATTGTTAATGAAAACAACCTAAAAACAACCAATTGTGACACATCTACAATGATGATTCTTTAATACACCTGAATGCAGTCAAAAAAGAACTTAACCACTACAAACGAGGGCTTTTCTTAATCTAGCTATTGGATTTTCAAAGTTTTTAAAAATTGTCTGGGAAACAGTTCCCCAGGGCTTATTTTTCCCTTAAGATCCGGGAAGTGCCAGTGAACAGTGTAATGTAGAAATGGGAAGATCTTTCTGTGATAAGTAAACCTTCCTCCTTTCCCTGCCAACTGTCAAAACTATGCCAAACAATATGATCATGTGTCAGAATATGACAGATAGTATTGAAGAGGTTAATCGTTTTATTTAAATTGTAAATAGCAAAAACATTACTGCAGAGCATGAGCTCAATGGGCAGGATTTTCCGTTGGCCAGGTGGGCGCGGAGGGTGGGTCCGTGAGCAGCTGGGGAACGGTCCGTCAGCTGCGATCGGCCCCCGACCGCGACTTCACGCTAGCTGGCCAACTAACGGCCAGCCAACGTGAAAGGTGCGCTGAGGAGCTCAGTGCTGCCAGGGTGAGGACAGGAGGAGTGTGAGTACAAAAATCTGCACATGCGCGGGGGAGCACTCACTAAAAGTGTCCTGAGGGCACAGAGCTGCCTCAGGGAGCTAAAGGATTGTGGAAACAAAAATAAAGATTTTAAACACGAGAGAAACATTTCCCCACATGTGATTCAGTTACATTAACAGGGGCATATTAAAAATAATGTGTAAACATTTTTTAAAAATTACTGCTGGAAACCTCATCCTGCCCTTGGATGAGGTTTCATAAAAAATGCAAAGGCCGTCTGACCAATTCGACCGCCCGCCAACTGTAAGGTTGGACAGGTAGTGAAAAATAGCATGCAATTGTTTGATTAAGGGCCTTAATAGGCCTCCTAATTTTCGGTGGTCGTACTGCTGACTCTCACGTGCCCACCGGCTGAAATATTGCGCGAGTGTGCGATGACGTCAGGGTGCTCGTCCGAATTCATCACATGCTTTTTTATGCCCGATCAGGTCCAGTGCGCAACCCCTCCCCTTGCACGATGTAAAACCCTGCCTAGTATGTTTGTGGAAATAGTGGAAGGTTCTACTTGTTAGAAATACATGTAAAAAAAAGCAGCTCAACGTGCAATGTTTGCAAGGATATAGCAAGTAAAAAGATTTCACCAAAATAGCAATGTGATGCAAATTGCATTAGAAATGCTCTGATGGCCAGGAGAAGGATGGAATTGCAATCATCCAAATCACTCTCTGTTTTAATCCACAGATTAAAATAGACGGCCCAGATCTTCCGATTTCCGAAGAGTCAGAGACCAGACATACCCTGGAGGATGCATCACAGAACCCCTGGGATGTCCCAACATAAGGACTCTGTGGGAATGGCTCAGGAAGTTTCAACTTCTGATGGGCAATTCCCCTGCTCCCTGCGACCTTCCAAAAAAGTCTGAGTTAGAATCAAACACTTCAGATGGTTCTGACTTACTTGCTGAATACTTACCCTGGGAATGTTGGACAGAAAAAAAAAGGCCTAACTCCTGGGTAACTATACAACTGAACCAGCCACCCCCTACTTCCCACTGACCATGCCCCCCTGCCCCTGGCTTCTCTCCCCCCGACCCTCTAACTCCCCTCCTATCCTTCTGACCTTACGACTCCCCCCAGGGATGTTCCAACCCTCCCCGGCCCTTCGACTCTTCCAACCCTCCTACTACCCTGCTTGGCCCTCCAACTCCTCCCTGACTCTCTAACTACATCCCAGACTCTCCAACTCCCCCTAACCCTCCGAACCCCCTACCCTCTGACTCCACCTGACCCTCTGACTTTCCTTGGCTCTCTGACTCATCCCTCACCTGACTGAAGATTTACCCAAAATCTGGTAGCTAGTGCTGTTATCATGTATGGCGGGGGGAATTGAATGCAAGAGTAGAGATGTTATGCTTCAGTTATACAGGGCATTGATGAGGCCACATCTGGAGCATGTATTACAGCATTGGTCTCCTTATTTAAGGAAAGATGTAAATACATTGGAAGCAGTTCAGAGAAGGTTTACTAGATTAATACCTGGAATGGGCAGGTTATCTTATGATGAAAGGCTGGACAGGTCAGACTTGTATCCACTGGAGTTTAGAAGAGTAAGAGGTGACTTAATTGAAACATATAAGATCCTAAAGGGACCTTACAGAGTGGATGTGGAAAGGATGTTTCCTCTTGTGGGAGAATCTAGAATTCAGGGTCACTGTTTCAAAATAAGGGGTTGCCAATTTAGGACAGAGATGAGAATTTTGTTTTTTCTCTGACAGGGCTGTGAGACTTTGGAAATCTCTTCTACAAAAACTGTTTGAGGCAGAGTCCTTGAATATCTTTAAGGCAGAGGTTGATAGATTTTTGATAAGCCAGAGGGTGAAAGGTTATTGGAGGTAGGCAGGAATATGAAGTTAAAATCATGATCTTATTGAATGGCAGAGCAGGCTTGTGGGGCTAAGTGGTCTACTCCTCTCCTAATTCCTACTCCTGCTCCTAATTCATATATTCATATGCGTGAGGAAGGATTCCCAGAACAGGTTGCACCTTGAAGAGGCTCAGTTTGGAAGCCTGAGCTAGAAATGCAAAGCTCTGGCATTGGTAAAAAAAAAGGAGCGGAGTGTCAATCTAATAGTTATTGCCATTGCTTGGAAGATTCATTCCAATATTCTCCCCAAAGTTGTGTGGCATTAATCAAGTATGTCCAAGCTATAAGTGACTTCACCAACTTCTGTGAGCCCTCTCCTACCTGGAGAGTCTGACTCGGGATCGCCATGCACACCCACAGAACAAACAATTCATGCTGTCATTGTTGGTTCTTTGGGAGATCTGCAAGTGGGCCATCTCTGGCCCTTGTCTGGGCACAATGGATGTTGCAAGTTTGGTATAGATAGTCCTTCAAACATGTTAAGCAAATTTCAATGCCTATACCTCCACATGGGTAAGTCTGCTGCAGTGTTTTGCCATGAGAGGTGGTGTGCAATGCAGAAGTCTGTAAGTTTCTTTTGTAGAATGTTCTTGCATTGTTTATACTGATCTCCCAAACTTAAGCCAAGATGACCATGCAGTCTTGTCAGTAGCTTTGCATCTAAACTATACAATGTCATTGGCATCAAGAATAAAAATAAATAAGTTTCCAAAATTACATGGGTGGCAAATGCACACACTTCGGGTGCTGGCCACGCTGGATGCCATTTTTTCAGGGCATTACCACAGGCACAGGGAGCGTGTGGCAGAAAGAAACAGAGTAAGGAGTTTGTGACATCAACCAGTGTGTAATCCTGATTTGATCCCAGCACTGTCATTTTTGACCTCAAGGCTCTAGATAGTTTTCTTCCTTAATGTTGCACGGTTGAAGACACATTCAATGGTAGGAAGTAGCCCCACCAACACTTGGCCCTGACTTCAAGAATTCTGCTTAATCGTCTTGCTCCCAGGCATGGGTGCAGTAGTTTCTATCCCTTTAGGTTGCAGCATGACAGGGAGGATGAACAGAGGTGACTCAGAGAAGGACAAGCTGCTCAAAGAGGGAGGAGGAGGAGAAGGGCTCTCAGCAAGAGGCCATATCCATCCAAGGTCTTCAGGGACAAATCCTCTTTCCTCTGCCTCAGTGAGGAAGTTTGTTACTATCGCTTCACCAAGGTAGCCTTTATTGAAATCTAGCACTGATTTCAAGCAGGCCTGCAGCCTCAGGGCTGCACAGCCTGTGACTATGAAGCGACTGTGGCCAGGAACTTTTATGCATTGGGCTGCTTCATAGATGGAGCGGGTGATGTTTGCAAGATCTCCCACTTTGTTCACAGTTTCATAAGGAAAATCACTGAGACTCCACATGTGAAGACAGCTGAATACATTTCATTCTCCCTTGCCAGGGAGAAGAAGGCAGAATGTGCACCTGACTTCACGAGAATTGCAGGCTTCCTCTTTCTGTAGGGTGACATTGGCTGAACACATGTCACTTTATGAGCTCGCATATCAATTCTTAGAAACACTGCAATTGGATGGGATTCCACTTTCTCAATGTCAACCTGGCTTATGATTATATACAGCATATCATGTAGATCAATGATGCCTTCATGCTGGAGCAGTACAATCTGCATCTGAGTAATCATGATAACCCAGAGAATGGCTTCCAGATGACAAGGGCTATCCACTGATGACCAACATGAGTATATGAAGAAAACCATGCAGTGCTACCCCAGTGGCTGCAGCATGGCTGCTGGAAGGCTGTTGAAGAGACTGCAGATGGCCTTGCAGGATAACCTCGAGCAGCACTGGAGGTCTGGCTTTGGACTTTACCACCTTGCTTGCATGGGCTGTCTGACTGACAGAGACCAGCAAGGACACTGGTGGAGTGGTAGTGTTGGAAAGGCAAATGCTGTCATCCTGATAGAGGACAGTTGGATTGTGCACCACGAGGCCACTGCTACACCCACAGGTAGACCCCTCAGTGACCCTAGCATGTGTTGGAGGACAGCTGTTGCTGGACTGTCATGACAACTTGCAAGTTCCTTTGCAGATTGGCACCACAAATAAGAAGAAAGCTGAGCTTGTGTGGTAGCAAGCTGGGCTTGTATGTCTTCAGTGGGAACAATATTGGGTGGCTTCCACTTGTGGTGTAATGGATGCTGAGATGTCAATCATCAGGGACCGTATTGTGAATGGGTCCTCAATTTTTTTGATGGAGCTGGCCACCACTTCAACTCTGGAGAGGATGGGCTCCAAGATTTGCTCAGCCATGTTGTTACTAGACTCCTCCATACTCCTTGAAATTAGCTGTAGGCTTTCTGGAAGTCCCAAATTCACCAAGCAATTCATTGTGCATATCTATCAGTATTCCTCATCAAATACCTCATCTGACTCTTTCGTAGCAGAACTAGAGTGCAACCTTTCCCTCTGGTTTGTTGATGTCGGCACCACTCTTGCCTCAAGCCCTTGTTCCAGGTCACACATGCCCAGTGTGTTGCCACATGCAGATCCTGCCTCTAAGACACCTTCTGAAGTGTGTGCAGTGTCTGAGCAGGTGGCTGTGAGAGTGAGAGTGAGTGACAGTGTGCTTTTCCTCATCAGTATCTTCCTGTTCTTTCACCTTTTTCTCCTCCTCCACTGCTTGACCAGGTTAAAATTCTTGGCTACCTGAAGGGAAAAAGACACAAGGGTAGGATTACGTAGCGGGGAGAGGTGGAAAGAAAGAGGTGCATGCATATGTCATCTGCAGTTTGTAAATCAGAAGAGACTGTGGGATGAGGGGAAAGTGGTATGTGAGAAGGTGGATCAGATATGAGAATACCGCCACCTTTGATGATTTTAGCCATGGTTAGGATCTCGGTTTTGGCCGCTCCAATAACAATAAGCACCATCTCATCCATGGGGTCAGGACAGGCAGAGTGCCTGCCCCCCACCAGTTCAGTGGTGCTACTTTTGGTTTTGTGCAACCTTGTCTTACAAGAGGGAGGAAATTGTATTAGTGAACGTGGTGAAATCTGTTCAGGTAATGTAGCTGTTTTGACTGAATAACTAGCGGTGCATGCAAGCTTTGAGATGTGGGTCTGAGGCTTGGAGCAATGCAAGTGTGACACTGGGTGCAATCATCCCAGATTTGCACTAAGTGTGGCAATGGATGGGTAAAATGACATTTTACCCACTGGCCGAAATTGCAGCTTCTCACGCTGTCCCAAACCCGCTGCATTAATTATGCTTTCCCGGGAAACACACCATTTCCATGTCAGGTGGGCTCTGATTCACCCGCCACGCCATCACCTCACCACTTCATCATGCCGGGTGACACATTTAAAGTGCAGCCTTGTGCATACCTCTCAGTGCTTCCAGCTCTGGACTGCTGCAAAGAAGACTGCAAATATGAGGCAGAATTTTGCCGTTGGAGAGCAGGGGGTGGGGCCCGCTTGCAGACACGTAAGATGACACGGGATGATGTCGGGCGGAATCCCCAATACAATTGAAGGACCTGTCCGTCCAACCTTAAGGTTGGTGGGCAGGCCAGGAGCCCCGGCAGCAAATAGATAAAACATGAAACCTCATCCACGGGCGGGATGAGGTTTCGTGCAGGGTTTTAAAAATCTTAATAAAGTTATTATGTAATTGATGAACATGTCCAATCTCATGTGACATTGTCATGAGGGAGACATGTTAAGGAATTTTTATTTTCTATTTTTAATATTTTTCAAAGTGTCAGCGATCTCCCTGAGGCAGCACTTAGCCTCAGGGAGATGTGCACTCTTTCGTACACATGTGTGAAAGAGCGCACTCTCACTTGTGGGGAATCCCCACCGCCCGCACAGGGAGCGCATAGCGCTTCCCGCTGGGTGTCACGCTGGGTGGGCCTTAATTGGCCTGCCCATGTAACATGGCGGTTCGGCCCGCTTCTCCGGAAGGGATCGGCTCCCCGCCCGCTGGAGATTGGGTTGGGCCCGCCTGCCTCACAGGCAGAAAATTCTGCCCATGGCACCGAAAGGCAAGAAGACTGCAGCCCCAAGATTTAGTGACTCGTCCATAGAGCGCCTTTTGGATGCTGTGGAGGCCCACCTTGATGTCCTCTAACCCTGCTCTGGCAGCAGGAGGGGCAGCAACATTACCACTCTGGTGTGGTAGGCAATGGCAGTGCTAGTCAGTGCCAATGCTTCACAGAAGAGTTTGGCCATCCATGCAGGTAGAGAATGAATGCTCTCATCTGTGCCGCCAGGGTATGGCAATCATTTCATCACTCTTAACTCACACACTCTAGCCCATCACACATTCAATCACTGTCAGCTCAAGGGACATCACCACTCATTCTCTCACACACACCCTCACATCTCCATCTGGTCTCATCTCCTCTGGAGACTGCATCTTCAACCTTCATCATCTTGAGGCCACTGGCATAGATTAACTTGTGTCCCCACATACACCCTGGGATACCCCACTTCCCCAGTAGAGCCCTCACCCTGCCTGAGGCCATTTCACACCCTTCCCCAAGCAAGCCCTAGCCCTGCAACCGTACAAAGCCACCCTTGCCTTATGGCTGGTCTGGTAGGTAGAGACCTGACTATGAGCCCCGCTAAAAGTACTGCGGTGATTTTTGTGAAGCCTGGTGCTGATGACTGTGAGTGCTGCCGGAAGCAAGATAGGCAAACAAACCTTGAAATCCTGAGTGAAGTGCAGCTCGCCAGATGCATGAATGCACAGATGTGAAACATGTCGGTGTGCAATCAGGCTGACATGGGAGGACGATCCAGTGTGGGGGGACCAGTCCAGCAAGCTGGCCACGTAATGATATGCAGATGTATTACCATGAGGTTCCCAATGTCCGATGGCAGGAAATGTGGCTCAGGACATTGAGGTTTGTTTGCCTATCTTGCTTTGGGCAGCACTCACAGTCATCAGCGCCAAACTTCACATAAAGCACAGCAGCACTTTTAGTGAACTGAGCGGACGATTGCAAACTGGTTTCATAACGTTGTGAAACCAATTTTTGGCCTTCTCGTCATATTGTCCACTCACACCGCCGAACACGCCTGATGCCAGCGAGCATGGATGATTCTGCCCACTATCAATACTCGGTATGAGTTGCGATTGTTGGAGAATTTCGGTAGGTAAGTGATGCAGGTCTGCTAGCATTGAGCACTGTGTATGGCTAATGATTTGGTTGGTTGGATATAGCATTTGAAATGGATTCATTGACCTTAATCATTCTTATAAGGTCATGGAATTCTTATGGCATCCAGCTGCTTTGGGGTAGACTCCCAGAATTGACCATGTTGGCGATATCACCACCAGCTTCTCTAGGGATAAGCAACAAGTGCTTACCAGCAACACTCACATCCCATTAAATAATATATTAAAAAAATACTATGGTGCAACTGTTTTCACAATGTTTGTCGGGATAACCTCCTGGCCACATGTGGATAGAGGACACCCCTCCTCCTTTCCACCTCCTGCATGAAGACCTCTAGTCTATTGTGTCATAATCTTGTAGGTTAAACTTTCTTTCCCAGTCACTTCCAGTACAGACTGGCTCAAGGAAGAATTGGGTCTAGTTATGTTTCAGAAATGCAACTAGACAGTCTTTGTAATGGGAAGTATGTGCATTTGAAGATTCAGTTCCGGGTTGAACAGTCTGCCGAGATAGTGAGCAGTCTGACTGAGTCTGAGAAAGTGGCTGGGGCCGGGGATGGAATCACTGGTTTGGATTCATGGACTTTGTGATGGGTGGAAGATGATGGTTTCAGTCTTTCTAGTGTTGAGCTGACAAAAGTTATGGCTCATCCAACGCTAGCTTTCAGGTAAGCAGTCCGACAGCACTGACACTGTGGATGAATCCAGAGGTGGTGGCAGTGGAAAGTTCGAGCTGTGTGTTATCAGCATACGTATGAATGGAAAACTGCTCTTGCTATGATTGGATAGGCAAGAATGGAACAAAGCAAGTGCAGTCCTATAAAGCTTGACATTGGATCAGAGGTGTTGGAGGATTATTATATGATTGATTGTGTCATAGACAGCAGAGAAGTCAAGTAGGTCGAGGGGGGATAATGCATCTTAAAGTAAAGTAAATGTTATCATGGGCTGAATTTTACGGTCCCCTGCTGGCATATTTAAAGGCAGAGGGGCATGTAAAATAAAGTGGGTGAACAGCCCATCACCTTCTAGCTCACCCCTGTAGACAGACCTTTAGCAAGAACACATTCAACTTAAAGGA
The DNA here is from genome assembly GCF_017639515.1 of Carcharodon carcharias. Lineage (NCBI taxonomy): Eukaryota > Metazoa > Chordata > Chondrichthyes > Lamniformes > Lamnidae > Carcharodon > Carcharodon carcharias. The sequence continues at coordinate 169,137,920 of NC_054468.1, read as the reverse complement.
AGCCAACATTTAAAAGCCCAAAAAAATGTATTGCAAAAAGGCCATTTGTAATGGACGACTTTCAGAAATTGGCCAAATTCTGCCTGCCAGCATTCCACGGGACCTTGAAAATCTGACATAGACACAATGAGTGACTTTTTCAATGTACTAGTCAAGAGACAGCTAATGAAGTCATCAGACCATATAATGGGTGTGGAGCCACTACATTTGAATGTGCCACCACAATCCTTGGAAATGTTAACCCCAGAAAACATTTTTATTAGAGCAAAACCTACCTGATATGATAACCAGGATCTTCCCCATCAAAACTACCTTCATATGTTAATGGACTATTCATGAACCAGGATATGAGATTGTTACAACATGTAAGAAGACTCAGATTTGGGGAGGGGTGTGCGGCAATCATTGTGACAAGTGTGGTTTTTTTTTGGTAGTTTTATGAAACATGTGTTTAGCAATAGGAGTGGTAGTAGTAGCAGATAGCAGTGTCAACAGAAGTAGACAACAGTGAAAGCAGCAATGCACATCTGTGGCAGCACTGCACAGTATGGAGCTTCTCAGAAAAGAAGTTAAGTGAGGGGATTGGATGAGCGAAAACTGGGCAACTGAGCTAAAGGAACACCAGGAACCAAGGTAGCAACTTTGCAGTTGCTGCGTTTCAAGGGTTAATAGCATGAAACTCAGAAGTTTCAGGAATAATTTTTGTGGGTATGATACTGTTTTAATTTAAAAGGGGAGTAGGATATTGACATTTGTAAGTTTATCAGTGTTCCAAAAAGCTGTTAAAAAGAATTGTGAGCATTGGCCTTTTTCTCTACCTGGGTTCAGGCTGAAAGTCAGGAGTATTAGAGGGAGGTGTGAATTCGCCAACATACACCCCAGTTTGTATCCCCTATTGGGGAGAGGGGAAGTTGTGCGTGCAAGGCTTCAGGCAGTCTGCCTGCCCTAATTGATGTCCTTAAGTGGACAATTGACTTCCACTTAAGGGTCTCATTCTACCTCTGCCACAGTTTTTTCAGCCTGGGGGAAACAGAAGCAAGGTGAGCAGTCCAGGTGAGTTTTAACTGTGTGGGCTGCTGTCGCACAGGAAGTGGATGGCGGGGAGTGGGGTGTCCTCTGTGCCCATCAAGCCTCCCCACCCAAGATGATGCCCCACTACCCCCTTGTGTCTCCCCACCCAGCCTGTCTAACATGAACCCCTACCCTTCACTTCCCTCGCTGGGGTGTCACAGTCATGTCTGTCTAAGATCCCTGGACTTACCTTAAGTCCAGTATCCATCTTCATTTCTTCATGGGGCCTGGTTGTAGTCCCAATAGTGGCCATTATTGTCTTCTAGAGTTGCTAGGATTACAGAACTGCTGGCCAATCTGATTGACCAGCAACTCCTTAGGGCAGGACTTTCTCTCTGATAGAGGTGGAAGTCCCGCTCTCACTTCATCCAGGCAGCCAGATTTCTGAATGACAAGGTGCTGGTAGGTGGGTAATCTGTCTCCCATAAAATTCACACCATAACTTTGGTTTAGGCCATTTTGGTGCCATTGGCAAGGTTAGGAACCTGTTTGGAGGGATTCAAACCAGGAGTCAAACCAGGAGTTGTGGGAGAGGTGGGCATGGATCTGGGAGGTAACAAAATATTTAAGGGCTTTGAAGAGGAAAGAGAGGGTGGAGATGAGACAATAGTTAGTGAGGACTGAGCAACTAAGCCTGTATTTTTGTAGTGAAGAACCCAAGTTGAATCAGTTCTGTTCACATCGCTCAGGCTGTAGGCATTGAGAGTACTGCATGATTTTTTTTTTGCAGCTTCTCCAATCCTTGAATGTCTCTCTTGTGCATTGATGACAAGAACTGGACTTATGGTTAAAACTGAGCCATGGCTAGAGCACTCTACGCATTGTTCATAACTGCTTCAGACTTGTATTCTACTCATTTGGCTCTGACGTTCAACATTCTTTGGCTTTGATGAATGCAACTTTGCATTGGATGGGCTGGTTTAGCAGCATGTTTAGTCAGATTTCTAGGTTACTCTCAGCTTAATTTTTAGCTATTTCAACTCTATTCATGGAGTATGCAGCTGTATATCACCTAATTTCCTTTTTATGTGCAGCACCTTGAATAGTTTGTGCTAAATTTAATTTGTCATTGTTCTAATGTATACATTCTTTGTCAAATTCATTCTGTAACTCCTGAGCTGCTTCCTTCAATTCCACTGTCCTTCCTAGCTTGGTTTATTTTGCAAACTTGACCACTTCGCACTGAGTTTTTAATTCAGGTTGTTTATGTAAATTAGAGATAATAGTCATCTCAGCACTGAACCCTGAACATTTTATCCTATACTTCTCCTACCTTAATGTATCGGCAACTTCTAATGAGCAATTTTTGCTTTCTACTCTTGAACGAGTTTCTTATCCATTTTTAGGATTTACCTTGAATTCCCACTGTTTTCAGTTTAGCGAATAATCTTCCAGGTGGAAGTTTGTCAAATACCTTCAGGAAACTGAAATGCACAAGTTATAATGATATCCACAGTTACTTCCCCAAAAGCATGTGTTTGTTTTGTTATTTTTTTAGAATTTGATTTGTGTACAATCTTCCCAGTGTTCAGTGACTTTTGCATAATAATAGTTATAAGTGCCTCACAAATCTCTTGCTTAGGCTCTCTCAGAACTCTGGTTTGTTAGATGTTAATCCACTGTGGCCATGTAGTAGTGATAAATAATGTGTGCCACTCCTTGAGTAATGTCTAATTATCTTCTCAAACTTTCTATCAAAAAAGATAAGCCTGTTGCTCCTGGTGACCTTTTCCTGTTACTATTATTTCTCATGTTCTTATGGACAACATATTTAGAAGGTTGTGGTTGAATAGCTCAGTAGAATACTAATTAAAATGCACTAATCACACAGGCTTGATCGCTGCTTTTGAGTTATAGACTTTCATTGTAGTTTGGAGATTGTGTTAGTTTATGACCAAGTAGCAGAAAAATAAGACATCTTGTTAAAATGACACATTTTTCCATTAACTAAAGGTTGCCCTAGTCCGTTTACCCATCACCCTGTCCTTACTGATTGACATTAGCCCCTGGAAAGCAACTCTTTGTTTTTAAAATTCTCATCCTTGTTTTCAAATGGCCTTGTCCAATGATCCTCCTAAGCTGTGCGGACTGCACGTGACAACTCGAAAGACACTGTGCAGGCCTTGCACAGGTCGGCCCCTTTAAGACACAGCATGTGTGTGGTTGCACAAAAATAAATTAAAGAACCCGTGCACTAAAATCACCTGCACACTTCAAAACAAAGCAGAGGATACATTGGTTACAAGTTAGGGGTTGGGCATTCCTTGGTGAGTGATTCACCTCCTAACTTGCCAAAGCCTGTTCACCATTGACAAAGCACAAGAATTGACTACGCACTCCAAAAAAAAATTGGAAGACATATTAGCCCTGTCCTTCTCTATCTCTGTAATTTCCTCCAGGTTTACAAACACTCAGGATATCTGTGCTCCTCCAATTCTGGCTTCTTGAGCATCCAAGATTTTCATTGCTCCACCATTGACAATGGGCATTAAGTTACTAAACCTTTAAGCTCTGGAATTCTCTGCTTAAACCTCTCCTCATCTCGACCTTTCTTTCCTCCTTTAAGACACATCTTAAGGCCTAACTCTTCGATTATGCTTTAGGTCACCTGCCCTCATATCTTCTTATATGACTCAGTGTAAAATTTTGTTTGACAAAACTACTGTGAAGAGCCTTGGGCATTTACTGCATTAAAGGTGCCATATAAATACAATTGTTAAATGGTTTGGACGGAAGACAGAAGATAGGTACTTGTCACTATTTCCCTTCAGTTGATTCCATAGACATGGCAGGTAAATAGGATTTTTTGTCTACCAGTGCGCAAATTTTGCATTGAAAGCCAGTGTGCTTTTCTAAACAATCTGGAGTGATAGCTGGAGGCAATGCATAATATGTTGGCAGACAGGCATGCCATTCCATGGAATTCAGGGTTTAAACATCCCAGTATCCCAATTCAATTCCTCACACAATTATGGTACCTATAACAAAACCATAAATCCATTCTCTATAAATGAGTTTATACTCTTATTTCCCAAGTGTGGAGAGGAAATCGTCCCCCATGAAAATGTCCTACCTTCAGTGAGAGGGAGAAGCAGAATTGAACGGTTTATTTGTAGAGAGGAAAGATTGGAGAATGAGCCAAGCTATGTCAGAATTATCCACCTGCTTGTTATAGTTCACAAGGCTCAATTAGGCCTACTATATCTAATAACCAGCAGAATGTACTGTTATTAAAATAAGCTGTAATTTTTGCAATCAAGAAAAGTGCACTCAGCTACATGTTAAACAATTGGTGGTGAGGATTCTAGCCTTTAACTTCTATCCTAACTGTACGATGCAGACCGTCTGTCAGTGACGTGTCTGAAGGCAAACACTATTGATAGAGCTGTAAGGAAATAAAGAAAACCTTGACAAGCATTTGAAGTTCACAAGCTGATTTATGCCAGCTGCTCTCTAGCAGGTAGGACTAGTGCCAAGGCAGACACTGCCAGAGCAACACATGCCTGCTGGCATTGTCAACTTGTTAGTTTTTAATAGAGTTGTATTTTATACTGGAATAATTTAATTCTGATTCCTGAGTACTAACATGTTCTAATTATCAGTTACCATAACTTGACCTGACACTGCGTGCCTGGTTTAAATAAAAGATGAGGGAAATATTCTCAAAGATGTTTATAGTCATATATGTAAAAACCCAAAATATTTTTATATACTTATACATTGACTCTGATATTATTCCACATTGACCTGGCTCTGATGCTTATTGCTTAAGGACAATATTCCTAGTGACATTTTATCATGTAATTTGCAGGTTTAGATTATTCATTTGCACCAACTGTCTCCTCCTTATGATGCAGAATCACATTTTTAAAGCTCTATTCCATGTGAAGTTGGAATTGGCACAGTGGCTGTTCCTTAGCTCACTTCTATAACAACAGTGGCACTAATACCCTAATCTTTTCTCTGTAGCTTTTCCATCAGCCTTTTTGATAAGTACCGACCCATTTAAACTTGTAATAGAGTTGCAATTTTTCTGAGAAAATTTCATCTCTTTAAAGTTTTTTACAGTAATGAGTAAAGAATATTTAAATAAAGGTTTCTGCTTCAATTATAGTGAAATAGGCTGTGCATTTTGTGTTATTATATTGAGAATTCGATTAGCTGGTACCTTGGCGAGAAAGGTCTAATTGTTAATAAGGAAAAAGGCCAGCAATTGTTGAAAGCAAGATGAAACTAAGCCAACAAATAATTTTAAAAGTACTGTTGTATGGATTTTCATGGCTGTAATAACTGAATGTATAGCCTCTCCTGCTGTCTATCGGGGTCCCATGATGTTCTTGGAGGCTCTGACCAATGAGCATGAAACGCAGGCAATCCGGTGGGTGTTGGAGGGTGGGGGTGGGGTGCTTCCTGACGAGAGTCCTGATCGAACATGTAGCATCAGAAAAGCACTCAGTAATAAAGTTTATCTGTTTCTTGTCGAAACCTGTTGGGTCCATCAAGTCATTACATTTCGTGATAAGGGTAAAATAGCTTCGACGCTGCACGTTGCCTTGCTAACGTGAGTACATTGAATCTTAAGAAAAAAGAAAAGACTACTCACCAGTCATGCCACTCTACAGCAGATTCGATCCTTATGATGTGACTACGGAAGGCTGGAGCCAGTAGGTAGAACGCCTTGGTTTTTATTTCGTAGCAAATGAAGTTACTGCAGAGGAAAAGCAGAAAGCAATCCTTTTGCGTGTATGTGGTGGCAAGACACACAATCTCATCCACAGCCTGACAGCCCCGAGCACATCCAATTCTAAGTCCTTTAATGAATTAGTGGACCACGTGAAAATGCATTTTCAGCCGAAGCCATCAGTATTAATGCAGCCGTTTAAATTTAATTCCAGAGTTAGGACCCTGGGAGAGGCCATTGCAACCAATGTAGTGAAGCTGAAGCAGTTGACAGAACATTGCAACTTCAGGGGCACACTAAATGATTTGCTGCGGGACTGATTAGTTTGTGGAATTCAGGACTGTGCCATTCAGCGCCGTTTACTCACAGAGGTCGACATCAATTTGAAGTGCGCCCTAGAAATCTCCCTCGCCATGGAAAGTGCTGCGAGAGACTCGCAGGCTTTGCAACACATACAACATGGCGCTGTTCTTCATGTGGGGCAGTAACCTACCATCAGGCATGGCACAAAAACCAGAGACAGGGCATCAAAGCGAGAGGCAATGTCCACTGTTAGAAACATGAAAAGGCCCACCAGAAACACTTCAGCAGCAAGGTTAATTTGTTACAGATTTGGTGGGTGACCATAGGCCGGACCCCTGCGGATTCAAGGAAGCAGAACGCTATTACTGCCATAAGAAAAGTCATGTAGTAAGGCAATGTAGGGCATGGTTGAAACAACCTGTAAAGCAGCAAACCAACATTACTGAATTGAAAAACACAGCAGAACCTGAAGCTGCCGTTACCGACATCTATTCCCTGTATAACGTCACTGCTGTAAAAACCAAACTTATTACTGTCATAACCTAAGTTAATGGGAAGCACTAATAATGGAGGTGGATGTGGGAGCCTTAACCACAGTGATGGGAGAGCACACATTTAAATACCTAAATGAAGATACCCAGCCACTGAATCTGGAACGGACAACCACCAAACTGAAGACTAATGCTGGAGAATCTATTCAGGTAAAGGGCATCACCACAGTACTAGTGTCTTATAGGCAACAGACAGCCCAGCTTCCCGTGATAATAGTGACAGGAGAAGGACTTGATCTTCTGGGCAGAGACCGGTTACAGAAAATCAAGCTTGACTGGTCTGAAATATTTCACCTGAAAACAGGAGGAGTTCCTGAACAGCTAATGAAACACGACAGTGTATTTCGGGATGAATTAGAGAAGTTAAAAGGTGTGCAGGCCAAGATATATGTGGATCCTCGGGCAACACCATGTTTCTTTAAGGCCAGACTTGTGTCTTATGCATTGAAGGAGAAGGTGGACACAGAGCAGTGTTGGTTAGAAAAGCTGGGCATCATCCAACCTGTCCAATCCTCAGAATGGGCAGCACCCATAGTTCCAATGGTTAAGCTTGACCAAATCATGTGCATTTGTGGTGTTTATAAATTTGACTGTAAAGAAGGCAGCCAAACCAGATAAGTACCCCATTCCAAGGATAGATGACTTTTATGCAAAGTTAGCTGGGGGCAAATCTTATGCAATATTGGATATTAGAGCTGGATAGCACATCTAGAGGATACGTGACTATCAACACACACAAGGGTCTTTATCAATATACTTGCCTACCATTTGGATTATCAACTGCATGTGCAATCTTCCGAAGGACAATGGAGAGCCTTTTGCAAGGAATTCCCTGAGTGGCAATATGTCTAGATGATGTTCTGATCATGGGGTCAACCAAGACAGAACACTTGGCCAACCTGGAGGAGGTGCTAAAAAGATTCTTGGAAACCAGTGTATGATTAAAGAAAGAAAAATGTAAATTCCAAGTGCCAGAAGTTACTTACCTGGGTCACAGGGTGGACACCACGGATTTGCATCGGGTAGAAGAGAAAATTCGGGCAATAAAAGATGCGCCGTCTCCAATGTAACCGAACTTGAATCTTTCCTGGGTATGATCAACTACGAAAGATGCTCCTTGCCTAGCTTATCAACTGTGTTAGCACGATTACACTCGTTAAAAAAGAATCACTGTTGGTCATGGAATCCACAACAGGAAAAAGCCTTTGTGAAAGTAAAGAAACTGTTGCATTTATTGTGTTTATTGGTACACTACAACCCATCAAAAGAATTGGTATTAACATGTGATGCCTCTCCTTATGGTATGAGAGCTGTGTTATCACATAGAATGGAACATGGATCAGAAAGGCCCGTTGTCTATGTTTCGAGAACCCTGTCCACAGCCGAGAAGAGTTATTCCCTGCTAAAAAAGGAAGGTTTATCAGTGGTATCCAGAGTGAAGAAATTCCACCAGTACCTGCATGGATGACATTTCACCATTGTGTCAGAGTATGAACCATTAATGGGTTTATTCTGTGAGGATATGTCCATTCCACCAATAGCATCAGCAAGAATTCAACGTTGAGCTTTGATATTATCTGTGTATGAGAATACCTTTATGCACCATCCTGACTTACTATTGCAAATGGGGTTGCACTCAGTTGTCTCCCATTACCAGATAGCATTGTACATGTTCCAGTGTCACAAGAAATTGAGCTTGTACTGAATTTCTTGGATTCTTCACCTGTGTGTGAAGCAAATTAGAAATTGGACGAACAGAGATCCAATTTTGTCAAAAGTCAGAGATTTTGTTTGCAAGCGTCGTCAAATTCATCTGTATCTGAAGAGAAGAGACTATTTCATGCCAGAAACACAGGGTTAAGTTGTCAATGTGCAATTTTGTTGTGAGGATCAAGATTCTCAGCCCTTCACAAGGAAGAGAACCACTCTTGACAGAGCTTCACAGTGCGCATCCAGGCATATCAGAGATGTTGATGCTTGAGCGAAGATACGTCTGGTGGCCAGGCATTGACAGTGATATTGAAAGCATGGTCAAGCACTGTCTCCATTGTCAGCAACAACAGAAGTTGCCTGTTTTAGCTCCACTGCATCCATAGGAGTGGCCAGGCCAACCCTGGGTTAGACCACATATTGACTATGTAGGACCATTCTTAGGTACCATGTTTTGGTTGATCATAGATGTACCTTCCAAATGGATGGATGTATGTGAAGACAGATCACCAACATTGAGCGCAACTATCAAGAAGCTGCATCACTGTTTTAGCATACATGGCCTACCGGAAATCACCATTTCTGTAATGGTACAGTCTTTATCAGTACAGAGTTTCAGAGATTCATGAATTTAAATGGAATCAGACATATTAAAACAACCCCTTACCATCCCTCATCAAATGGTTTAGCTGAGAGAGCTGTGCAGACTTTCAAATCTGGAATGAAAAGGTTATCAGAAGGTTCTCCAGAATCTTGACTTTCTTCTCAGTTATTGTACAATGCCATATTTGACTATGGGTTCAACATCGTCTGAATTATTGATGAAAAGCCGCCTACACATAAGGTTTAGTCTGGTGCTTACTAAACTTAGAGGGGAAGGTAGAGAGGAAACAGAGCAATCAAAAATTGATTCACAATATTCATAGCAAATCTTGCACCTTCACTGTAGGAGACACAGTATTTGTGCAGAATTTTAGAAGTGGTGGTCGCATCCAGCTGCACGTTCAGTGAGTGGAAGCCCTTGTGGTTAATGAGGTCCACTGAGTGTAGCAATGGAGACCTGGGTGCCACATGAGTGCAGTCAATCGCACCCTGCACCTTTGGGAATCCTGAGACCAGGGCGAATCCAATGGCCCTTGAATCCTGGCTGTCCTGGTCCCAGGTGATTTGCACAAAGTTGAGTGCCATGGAGAAAATGGCATCAGTAACCTCATGGATGCATTTGTGGGTGGCAGATTGTGAAATCGCACAGAGGTGACCTGTGGAGCCCTGAAATTAGCCACTGGCATAGAAATTGGGGACCGCGGTCATTTTCACAGCCGCTGGCAGTGGATGCCCTCCATGTCCCCTTGGCGCCAAGTCCTGCAGTAAGTGGCAGATGTGAGCCACCAGGTCTCTAGACATGCGCAATTGTCGGCGACTGGTTCTCAATCATCTGCAGGAATGCCAGGCAGCATCTATAGACCCTGGGTGTCACTAGGCGCTGTCCAGCCATGGCTCGCTGTCACTCCTGGGTAGCATGTGCGGGAGCCCCTGCTGCCCCTTCTTCATGAGGTTTCTGCTTCTGCCTTTGCGCATCCAGGAGCCTCCGTCACTCTCTCCTCCATCTTCTATGGTCTCTGTAGGCCATCAGGCATATAGCTAGGTTACCAGGCTCCGTGATCCTGACATGGTCCTCCTGCAGCATGAAAGAGAGAGAGACCTGGTTATCATTACTGTGCATAGCACCTTTCCTGGCCCTGTGTGACTGCACCTTAATGGTTCCCGAAGAGTGCTGGTCACCTCTCGGATGGCCTGAGATGAGTGCGCTGCATGGCTGCCCTGGATGCTGAGATTGCAAGGGTCTGTGAGCACCTCCAGCAGTGACTGCTACAACATGGCCAGTGTTGGCGAGGAGATTGTACAACGTGTGCAGACCAACTGCTTTGTGGTCCAATAAAGTGGTGGTGGACTCTAAGTCTGTACTGAGGGGTGGGAGGTGGGGCAGAGGGTGGGGGTAAGGTATGAAGCGCTTGGTGGCCCTTTGGTGCCTCCATGTTGCTTGCATGGTCAGGCAGGGTCGGAGCCCGACCCCAATCATATTACTGTGGCTGCGCCTGATCTGTCTCAGTTGCGGAGGCATGGTCAGTTTATACACGTCCCTAATGCATGGCCAATCCCTTCGCTTACCCTGCCCCCCACCTTGATTGCCTGTGTGCGGGATGCAGCGCTGGGGCCGCACTTGACTCCCCCACCACCACCCCGTTCAGCAGTTGCCTCCGAGGCTGGCCAGCACTGCCCCCAGACAACCTCCGCCTCAGCAGTCACCTCCAGGGCCAGGCATCAGTTTCCCCCGCCCCCTCAGCACTCCTGAGGCCTTGAAACAACAGCTGAGCTGTGGCGAACGCTGCTGCTCACTCACCTCAGTTCCTCCAAAGTGAAGGCTGCCAAGTGCACATCACCTGTGTGCTGTTGTGAAAAATGTCGGCAGCTTTCCCGCTGACTTGAATGGATGATACGGTGGGAGTCCACGACCCTGGCGGGATGGCCTTTTAATTATATGCTGATGTATTACAATTAGTTCCCCGCCGACCGATGGCGGGAAACATGGCCTGCCCCTGTCTTCACACCATCATGAAGTAGGTTGTGCCATGTTTTCTGCTCACACCACCCATCACACCCGCTGCCAGTGGGCAGGGAAAATTCCGCCTGAGATTAATAACTAGTTAACCCTTTTTTGTGTTGTTTGTCAAAAGTATTGACCAGCACAGTGGGACAGCTCACTGCTCTTTATTGACTTCAGCCATGGGATCCTTAACATTGAATGGAAGTAGGAGCTGGAGCATTTACGTAATGTATCAGTCGAAGGATGGCCATCAATGCAGTTTTCGCTTAGCACGCCACAGAAGTATTCTTATCTCCAGCGATGAATGAGGAATTGAGAAAAAACCTGAGCAAGAGGGAGTCTTGCTGCAAAATGTTACTGCTATGTTAGCCTAAGTGTCAGTGGATTTTCAATGACAGCATCGCACTATTTACAGTCAGATATTAAAGTCATTAAAAGTATGTTACAGAAGACCAAAGTATTGGCCTAGTAACAAGCTGTTAAGTCACATTTGCCAGAAATTCCACAATAAGGCACCATATAGCAAGATTAACAGGCAAGAACAATGATCGGGTTCTAATGGGGAAGGAGGCAAAAAACAAAAATATACCTTGTATTGGTGCAATTCTCTGACCCTTTACAATACACATAAGAAAATACAAACTGATATCTTGGGAATATTGAACAAGTCTTCCCGTTGAATTGGTGGTGAACGTTGAGATGTTTGTCACTGTTGCATGTTTGTTGGGACACAGAGGAAGTCCTGACACATGCAATTTAATCTTCTGATGGACAAGCCTATGCTGTCCAGATCCCTGCTTGTGATCTCCAACACTGACCCTGCTGTTGTAGGCATGGGCTAAATGCACTGTGAACTTGTCTAGAAATTTATTCCACGATACTCACACTGTTAATCACAGGGGTAGAACCTGGGCTGAAAATAAAGGTATTGGGAAGGTCTCAAAATGTGTTTGAAAATAAACTTGCTGAACAATTAACACCTCATTACCCCTCTTGGCTGCCTTTGTGGGTGGCTACATCTCTTGGCTGGGACAGAAAGTCACTATAGCTCCAGCACAAAAAAAGACACAGATTTATATAGCACTTGTCACAACCACCAGACATCTCAAAGCGCTTTACAGCCAATGAAGTACTTTTTGAAGTGTAGCCGCTGTTGTAATGTAGGAAATGTGGCAGCTAATTTGCACACTCCCACAAACAGCAGCATGATAATGACCAAACAATGTGTTTTTTGTGATGTTGATTGAGGGGTAAATATTGGCCAGGACACCAACGATAACTCCACTGCTCTTCTTCAAAATAATACCACAGGATCTTTTATATCCATTCAAGCAGACGGAGCTGCAGTTAAACATCTCATCTGAAAGACAGCTCATCCAACAGTGCAATGATCCCTCAATACTTAGGTACTATTCAGTACTGTGCTGGAGTGTCAACTTTGATTGGTGTGTTCAAGCCCTGGAATGGGACTTGAGCCAGGAACTTTATGACTCAGAGGCAAGTGTGCTACCAAATGAACCGTGGCTAACATCTAAGGAAAGGTAACGGCGCTATTTAATTGCGGCTCGAAGCAAGTGCAATGGCCTCACTGCTGACTGGAAAATCTGGGCCAATAGCTTGAAAATGATTAATTGCTATGAAGGGAATATAAGGAATTGTGTAACACTGGAATGCACAACAGTAATTTTAAATTTACCATTGGAGTATAAAACTGGCATTGTGGGCTGGATGCCTTATAGAAAGTATGTGATTTTCCTTTCTCTTGCAGTCATTCCACCTGGACTACAGAAGCATAGCTTCTACACTTCTAAATTACAACCAATTATGAATAAAGACCAGCATCCCATCAGCCTTTTTAATTACCTTTTGTATCTCTGGACAGGTTTTTAGTGGTTTGCGTACCTGGACACCCAAATTCCTTTGCTCCATCACAGTTTCAAGTCTTTTGCCATTAATAATTTAGCATTCTCAGATCCAAAGTTGGTGATCCCACGCTGTCCCCATTGAACTCCAGCTTCCATAATTTTGTCCATTATCTTCGTCAATCTATGTCCTCTTTTAATTTCTTGTGAAAACAATTTTTAAGACGGAGATTGATATGTTTTAATTTGGTAAAGTTATCAGGTGACATGGAGCAACAGCAGATAAATGAAGTTGAGCTACAGATCAGACATGAACTAATTGAATCTGATTAATTGGAAGAGGCTCGATGGGCTAAATGGCCTATTCTTGTTTCTTTATTCCTACTTGCAAAGTTATAAGATCATAAGATCTTAAGAAATAAGAACAGAAGTATGCCATTTGGCCCATCAAGCCTGGTCTGCCATTCAAAAAATCATGGTTGATCTGATTGTGGCCTTACTTCCACTTTTTTGCCTGTTCCCCATATCCCTTGACTCCCTTATCAATTAAAACTCTGTCTAACTCAGCCTTGAACATATTCAATGACCCAGCCTCCTCTGCTCTCTAGGGAAGAGAATTCCAAAGACTAATGGCCCTTTGAGAGAAGAAATTCCTCTTCATTTCCATCTTAAATGGTAGACCCTTTATTTTTACACTCCACCCCTAGTTTTAGATTCCTCCATGAGAAGAAGCATCCTCTCGGCATCAACCCTGACAAGACCCCTCAGGATATTATATGTTTCAATAAGATCACCTCTCATTCTTCTAAGATGTAATGAGTATATGCCCAACTTCTCAACTTTCCTCATAAGACAACTCTTTCATCCTAGGAATCAGCCACTATCTACAAGGTACAAATCAGAAGTATGATAGAATATTCTTCACTTGCCTGGATGGGTGCAGCTCCAAAAGCACTCAAGAAGTTTGACACCATATAGGACAAGGCAGCCCACTTGATTGGCACCCCACCCACAAAGATTCACTTCCTCGACCACTGACACACAGTAGCAGCAGTGTGTACCATCCACAAGATACACTGCAGGAACTCATAAAATCTCCTTAGGCAGCACCTTCCAAAACCATGATCAAAACCATCTAGAAGGACAAGAGCATCGAACACTTGGGAACACCACCACCTGGAATTTCCTTTCCAAGCCACTTACCATACTGATTTGGAAATATATTGTTGTTCCTTCACTGTTGCTGGATCAAAATCCTGGAATTCCCTCCCTAACAGCACTTTGGGAGTACCTATACCATATGGACTGCAGCAGTTCAAGAACGCAGCCCACCACCACCTTCTCAAGGGCAATTAGGAATGGGCAATAAAACTGGCCTAGCCAGCAATGCATACATCCCATAAATGAATAATAAAATAGAAATGGCTGAAGGCACTGGATACAGGAAAGGCTATGGACCCTGACAACATCCTGGCAGTAGTACTGAAGAATTATGCTCAAGAACTAGACATAACTGTAGTCAAATTGTTCCAGTACAGCAACAACACTGTCATCTGCTTGACAATGTGGAAAATTGTCCAGTGCTCTTGAGCAGCACTTACAAAACTCACTGTTGCTCAGTTTGGGTTCTGCTAGGACCAATCAGCTCTAGGCCTCATTACAGACTTGGTACAAACATGGACAAAAGAATTGAACTCAAGAAGTGAGGTAAAAATGACTGTTCTTGACATCAAGGCAGCATTTGATCAAGTGTAACGTCAAGGAGCCTTAGAAAAATTGAAGTCAATGGGAATCAGGGAGATAACTCTCCACTGTTTGGAGTCATATTTAGCATAAAGGAAGATGGTTGTGTTTATTAGAGGTCAATCATCTCAACTTCAGGACATCACTGAGGAAGCTAATGTCCTAGGCCCAACCATCTTCAGCTAGTTCATCAATGACATTCCCTCCATCATAAGGTCAGGAGTGCAGTTGTTCGCTGATGATTGCACAATGTTCAGCACCATTCACAACTCCTCAGGTACTGAAGCAGTCCATTCCTGCATGCAATAAAACCTGGATAACATTTAGGCTTGGGCTGATAAGTGGTAAGTAACATTCATGCCACACAAGTGCCAAGCAATGACCATTTCCAACAAGAGAGTGTTAGAGAAGAAAACAATTAAAGAAGTTCAATTGCTAATTATTAGGTTGTTTAACTATATAACTATTTGATTACATAAAAGGGATAACAGCTGAGACTAGTACTGTAATGTGGAGAGTTTTATGACAAGCAATAAAGCTCTGTTTTGATTTTGGTCTTCATTTCCAAACAACTATTGGAACTTAACAGTGGTAGCAGAGGATGGTTGCTGCTTGTAAGTAAAAGATTGGAAACTACATTTTCTTCAGACAAAAGACTGTATGCGGAGTTAACTTTAAGAGCGGAGTGGTTTGAAGTCACTCAAAGAGAAAAAGAAAATGGCTAAACCAAAATGTAGAGTTTTGGGATATGATTACCCTTCAACGTTTTCTGAGAGTGGACCCTATGAGCAATGGAAGAATGAAATATCTATGTGGACATTGGTTATAACCTTGCCAAAGTAAAAACAGGGATTGGCCTTTGCACTTTTGTTACCATATAAAAACAAAATATGATGCTAATTATTTTCGGAGTTGGAGCCTGAGCATTTGGAAACAGATGAAGGTTTGGAAACATCATTAGATTTTATGGATAAGGTCTATCAAAAGGGTGATTTATTAAGTGCTTACAAAGCACTGTCCAATTTTGACAAATTTAGAAAGTTGGAAGAAAATTCCATAGAATATTACATAATGGAATTCAGTGGACTAAATGCAAGGTTGCAAAAGTTCTATCCTCAGATATTCCTCAATTGGTGCTGGCGTTCAAATTATTAGACTGTGCCAAAGTATTGAATATGTACAGGCTTCTAGTTCTAACTGGAGTTACATTTGCAGAAAGACACACACAGCTAGAACAGATATCAGAAGTTCTTAAAAAAATTCCTTGGAAAACATTCCTTTCCAGCAGTGTTTATGGGGCAAATGAGCCATTCAGCGACAAGAGGATACAATGTTAATGGAATGGCGAGATAGTTTAGAAACAGGATGCAGGCATCAGTACGACAGGAGATTTTTAACTAGAAACAATGGGGATTGTAACATTTTGGACAATTATGGCAGGAGAAGAATTAAGGATTTATGACAAAAGAATAAGCCCCAAAAATGTCCACGGTGTTGTCAATCTCTGTCTTAGGTTTGACTCGGTGCGATTCAAAATACCATTATGCAATGAACTGTCCTAAACGATATAATAAGATGTTTGACATGAAAAATGAGACAGAAGACTCAGAGGATGGAAATATTGACCAAAGAGAGGGCACTGTATTAGTTACAAGAAGTTTCAGCCTGGTGATGAATGTCTTGGTGGCAGAGTCCTTCAACTGTGCGGCCCTAGATAGCGGATGGTCGACTATAGTCTGGAATAGTGGTTTAAATGCCACTGGAATCCTTAAATGACAAGGGCCAGAATAAGGTTAAAGGATTTGAGAATTCCCACCAGTTTTAGATTTGGAGATGGTAATACCTTAAATCTTTAAAAAGGATAGTGATTGGCTGTAAGATAGCTGGAGTCAATCATTTCATCAGCATGGATGTTGTGTCTAGCGAAATGACATAACTCTTGAGCAGGCCATCATTGAAAGCGCAAATGAAGCTGGACATGAAAAATTACAAGGCCATTGTATTTGGAAAACCTGTGGATTTACAATTTACGCAACCTGGACACCACTGTATTTCTTTAATGAAACCTACCTTTTCTATTAAGAAGATTAAAGAAGTTTTTAGTGTCAGTGGATAGGAGTTTAGAAGACAAAAAGCTAATTGTGTTAAAGTTGCATTGGCAGTTTGCCCACCCTTCTTCACAAAGGTTAAAAATTTTGCTAAGGAATGCAGGAATAAGGGATGGAGAGTACACTAAACTTATAGAGGAGATAAGTGATAGATGTGATATATGTAAGAAATACAGAAGGACACCGTCATGCTTGATTGTGAGTCTATCTTTAGCAAGGGATTTCAATTAAGTTGTGGTGATGGAACTAAAGAAAAGAACATTATTATTTTACATTTTGGTAGATTTGGCAACGAGGTTTAGCCAGTTGATAATCGTATACAGTAAAGAGAAGAAAATAATTGTGGATCAGGTAATGGAGAAGTGGATAGGGACTGAATTGGGACCACCAGTGAAATTCCTCACTGATATTGGGGGGTAGTTTGCTGACAACAAGTTTAGGGAGAGGCGCAAAAACATGAATATAATAGTTATGAATACCGCAGCTGAAAGCCCCGTTAGTAATGGAGTGTGTGAGGAATCATGAGATTATTGATGAGATACTTCATTAAAATATTGGCGGATAGACCAAGCTGTAAATTAACATCAGCTCTAGCTGCCCGTGCCAAGAATTTACTGCAAATGGTTGGGGGCTATAGTCCATATCAGTTAGTTTTTGGTAGAAACCCAAAAATTCCTTCAGTCCCAGCTTGAGAGGGAACTACAATTAGCTTTACCTTTTCTGAGCATTTTAATGCACTACACACAGGTAGAAGAGTATCCCTTAAAGCCGAAGTTTCAAAGAATTTAGCGGGCTCTAAGACACAATGTACCTCCATTGCAATCAGGGAGACAGACTATACTATATACGAGTGGAAAGGCCCGGGAAATATTATAGGTAAAGATGGTGAAACAGTCATTTTAGGGCATGGGAACCAGGCCATTCGGGTACACATCAAGATTAATTGGCGTGGACTGCAAATTTGCGGTTTCAGAAAGTGTTGTAGGAAGGGACCAGGCAATCCTCATACCCATATGTTCCATGATTGTGAGGACCAGGTAGTTGAAGTTGATTAGGCATCTGAAGTAATTCAGATGAAGAAGATGAGGCAATTTGTGCCAGAAGACAACTGCCGAAAGCTAGCACTAAAGTTACGTACTTGGCAGAAGGACCCAGTCAATGGTGGGAAGTGACAATTGTAGGTAGGGCAGGGAAGGCCACTGGAAACTATAAAAAACAGGTGAAATGTATGAGATAAAGGACAGGAGGTTAGGCCTATGGATTGGAAACATGAAGTACAAAAACGGAAGGCAGTATCAGTTCAGACAGTGGGTCTGAGAGCGAACATATCTCTAGGAAGAGATCGTTAACTGTTGAAAGAACATCTATAAATGGGAGAGGGAACTGCAAAAGCCTGGAGTTTGATAGAAGGGAGGAGAGAGGAATGTGGCACAGACTGGTAATGCTACAAGGAGCAGAAACCCATGTGATCAAGAAGTCTTAGTAGCTTCAAACAAATTAGACAATACATTAATAAAGGATGCCAAACAGGAGAAACTACATAGTTGGAAAGAATTTGGGATATACACAGAGGTGCCAGATGGGAGACAACAGCTCTGTTTCATAGATTGAAATGCACGGAAAGCATGCTTCCTGATGGGACTTATAAAGCTAAAGCCAGGCTTGTAGCATGAGGGTTTGAAGAAAAATTGAGTGACCGACTGGGATATCAGAGTAGATTCACCAATGGCAGGAAAGTTATGCTGAAGATCTTTTTGGCTCTATTAGATACAAATGCTTAGGAATGTAAGTCCATTGATATTTAAAGCTACTTTTTTGCAGGGACACCAACTCAAAGGGAAGCTTTTCTCTGTCCACCAAAAGAGGCGCCAAATGCAGAAGAGACTCTCTGGAAGCTAAATAAATACATATATTGTTTAAATGGCGTCTACTGTGTTTGGTATTTCTCCTTGAGGTCTGTTTGTTAAAGTTGGCTGTCTTCAGTTGGAAGCAGACCTGGTGATGTTTTATTGGCACCATGGAGGGAAACTTGTGGGCATCTTTATGGTGCATGTAGATGTTTTTTTTTGTGGGTTGGTAGTAGCGAATTTGGAACAGTTGCCATTAATGAGTTCAGAACAGAGTTTAAAATTGGAAGTCTGGCTTCTGGTAAGTTTAAGTACATTGGATTAGAAATCAGGCAGAGTGGATTACATATCCTTTTACATCAGCAATCCTATTTGGAGAATGTTAATCCCATTGCAATTAGTTGTGGTAGGGCCTCCCAGAAATACAATGGCTTCTGAAATGGAAAAAGTGTAACTCGGAAGTCTAATTGAGCAACTCAGTTAGTGAGGCAAACAGCAAGGCCAGCTCTGAAGAAGAGTCACATGGACTTGAAATGTTAACTAGCTTTCTCTCCACAGATGCTGTCAGACCTGCTGAGTTTCTGCAGCATTTTTGTTTTTGTATCAGGTTTCCAGCATCTGCAGTATTTTGGCCTTAAACAAGGCCAGACGTCAGCTTTGACGTTTTGGAATTGAGCACTAAAATGAACAATCCCAAGGTTGAAATCATTCGGGCAAACAGAACATTGACAAAACTAAAAATGGAGCAGTGTGTTTTGAAATTCCCATCTTTGGGTGATGTTAGAAAAATGAAACTGATGCATCATATACAAATCTATGTGATGGATTTTCTAGTGCAGAATGATTTCTAATATTTCTTATGGGGTGGGGGGGAAAGGCAAATGCTGCCCTTTGGCATGGGAATCTAAAGATATGAAGAGTTGTAAAAAGTACGTTAACAATGAAGACTCTCATCCTTGTTGAGAAGGTAGACATGGCATTCTTTATATCAAAGACACAGCCAGAAGTTGTAAATGGTAAAGGGTATTCAGGAATGGTACCTATTGAATGTCTTGTAGATAATAAGTCACTTTGGGAAAATGCTTACTCTATGAAGCTTGTTAACAAGAAGACATTACAAATTGGCATTGCAATCTTAAAACAGATGCTTGAGAATAAGGAAATTGCCAAGATCAAATGGATTGATAGCAGCTACCAATTATCTGACTGCTTCACCAAAAGACCAGTGAGCTCCAAGAAGTTATTCGAGATCCTCAAAGAGAATAAGAAAAAAAAAACTCCTTCGTGTGGATATATCTATACTTGTGTTTTTTTTGAAGAGGGGAATAAAGTGAATTTATTGCATTGAAGAAAAATATATATTGAGGTTTGTTATTACCATTTTTTGTATGATTATATAAAATTAATTGTTACTTTGCTTTTAAGAAGAAGGGAATCTATTAGGGAAGGAAACAGTTAAGAAGTTCAGTTGCTAATTATTAGGTTATTTAACTAAGTACCTATTTGGTTGTGTAAAAAAAACAGCTGAGACTAGTTCTTTCTGCAGAGAGTTTCATGACAAGCAATAAAACTCTGTCTGAAGGAGTCTGTCTTGGTTTGTAGGAACTCTCCAAATCTCCTTTGACAGCATCTTCTAAACCCATGACAAGGGCAGCAGACACACAGGAACACTACCGCTTGCAACTTCACCTGCAAGCTGCACATTTTCCTGACTTGGAACTATATAACGGTTCCATCAATGTCGTTGGGTTAAAATTCTGGAACTCCCTTCTTACTAGCACTGTAGGTGTAGTGTACTTACACCTGGTAAACTGCAGCGGTTCAAGAAGGTGGCTCACCCTTCTTGGGCAATTAAGGATAAGCATCAAAGGCCACATGGGGTATCAAGGACCTGAGGCTTTAGAGGGGTTGGGTGGAATCAAAGGCCTCAAGTGGGGGATGGTAGGATTATGGGGCAGCTGGGGTTGTCCAATCTTGGGGGATTGGTGGCTCAAGTATGCTAGACCCAGTGGGTAAGTGGAAAGGCACTCATCTCCTGGGTCTAGCAGTTCTCACTTCCCTTTAGCTTCCAGGTTCCCCAAGGCTCAGGAAACCCAGCTGTCCAGAGATAAATATAATATTGGTGGTTATTTATGAAGCATGCAGCCTCATCTGTGTATTCAAATTGACAACTTGCCACCTGCCAGTGGATTGGCTGCCCGTCCTCATCCTGCCTCTGTTAAAACTGAAACTGGGTGGGATTCAGATTTTTATTGCTTTAACCTCCCACCCAACCCAAACCCACCCTTTTTGGGGAGTTATTCCCCCCCAATATCTCAATGCCAAAGAGGCAGGTTTGTAACTGACATACTTTTAAAAGTTCTCTTTTAGATAACAGTAATAGCTAGTTTGAAAATTAACTGTAAAATAATTACACCTGTTGTAATATATAGTTTGCAAACTGAGTATATATCGATTAGCTAGTTCAGTGTGCATTGTGTATAACGTGTAAATGAATAAAAAGTAAATAATGTATGAAGTTGTACATTGTATTCTAACTAGGAATATATACATTCTATTAGTGATTTCTGAATCTGACTTTAGGTTAGATATTATCAACAATTCATCAAAAGCTTTACATGTGTTATTTTCCATCAAAATTTGACACAGTTATCCAGGGGCCTTGTTAATCCATCAGTGTCTACCTTTGGTAATGTAGCTGATTTATTTATTCACTACTGTGATAGATCATGGAAGAAGAACGTTTATGGTGTTTGATGCAATGGACCAATAATTAAACCAGAACCAAGTATTTGCATTTTACTTGCCCATAAGCATATTTAGAAAATCAATTTAAATGTCTGCATTGATAGAAATTTCTGTTACGAAAGGCAAAACAGTAAATACAGTTTAGCTTCTTGCCAATTCAAGGTCAAATTGGATCCAGTTGTTTAGTTTCCAAAATATGGATATTTCCAAACAGAAAAGGCAATGTTTTTTTTCGTACTCATCAGTTGCCCTTTTTTTTTGACTTTTTTTGACCTGTTATCAGGTACTTCAGTGACAGAAGTTGCATAAGGTTGAAGGTGCCCCTGCTTTGCTTCAACAATGCAACTAAACTCCAGGGACTGGCACACCAAATTCACAGAGAGACTATCAGTTTAATTAAATTAGTGCAGCATTATGGCCAGTGTTTTGACGTTAGGCTCCAACATATGAAGAACTGGGCTGTAATTATCTAAACTCATTTCACTTGAGCAGCAGAATGATATTTTCAACCCATGTGTTTGCACTGAGTTCAAACTTAAGCCTGAGAGGTAAAAGGACAGAATTCTGACAGTCTTCTACCTAGAAACAAATTATTTTATTTTCAAACATATTTTCAAAGATTGGGCTTTCAAAACTGTTCAAGTTATTGTGAATGTTAGAAAGAACTTCACTGTCAATGCCATTGTGTAGTAAAATCCATTTGGATCTGCTGAAAGCGTATGTGCAGTTATTTCAATTTGGTGAACATTATGTTTGACAAGAGTAAATCTTCAATTCTGAGTGTTACCCAACTCTGTCAACTATAAGTTTACTGAACTTTGAACTAAAGGCATGGGGTAAATAGTAAGAGGGGATGCAAAAATTTACAGATGCGTAGCCACTGAACTGATAATACTACAACTAACTCTATCCTATTGTAATAGTAGACATTTTATACATTCCACCTGATTTTCCCTCCCATGATTTTAATGTAAAGGAAAATTAACCATTGGTTACAATGGTGGCTAATTCAATATCACCCATTTTACACTATCAGCCAAAGTTAAAATTATCTCCAATATCTTTTTTAAGATATATTGCTAAACAGATAACACCTCCACTTGTGCCAATATAAAACATGGTACCCTACTGTATAATTTATATGGAAATTAAAGAACAAAAGGTTGAACTGTTGTCAAAGTATGTTTTACTTTTCTGACTTATATGGAATGAGAAAGAGATTGGTTCTATAACATATTATTTAGCGATGCACAAGGGGAGATAGCCATGGCTCTCTGACTTTCCATCCCTGCTTTAGAGCGGTGCTTTATTGGTCTTTGGTGTCAACCTGCTGCTACAGGTCAAATTGGGAGCTCATAGTGTGGAGAATCATGGTGACAAAGCTGCCTTCTACCATTATTAGTAAAAGAAAATTGAGGCAGATTTTGTAACATCTATTGAAAATAAAAACATGAAGGCTTCATTAAATATCTCCATCCAGCATACCATGAGCATCAATTGAATCTTGTTATTGGTACTAAGCAGAGTGGCATTTCATCAGGTAAGAAGCATTAAGTTGTCTTTAGACTACTACATCACTAATGGCCACTGTTCCATAATGAAACGGTAATGGATTGGTTTTTTCTGGATATATACTACCAATCCTATAAAGCATAATAGTGTTATTCTCCTTTTGTTCAGGTTTCTACTGAACAAATTGCCCTGCACTTTGATTAAAGACCTCCGCATTTAATCAACAGCAAAGGCATTTACTGCTTTGTATTCTTCAGACAAATGGCGGATATCACTAGGATATAAAGAAGGTTTTATGTCACTGTCAAAAATTGACATTACAGATTTTCCCTCTTCATGGCATTTGTAGCATGCTCCCCTTGATGTTATTCCACAAGCGTCTGAAGCTGAGCTGAACACCAGAAGGTCACCAGAAATTTATAATTTGAAGAAGTAAAAATATTTGGAAAAGTAAAGGGGCATTAAAAGCAAAGGTACCTTGTGCTTTCCGTAATGTGCAAGTTGCCTGATATATGACATCATTTGACCCACCTGACTGTGCTGGTGTTTTAAAGCCCCCAATTACCCGCTCCGTGAGTTGCTGGACCTTCTCGTGAAAGGAAACAAAAGTACTGATTTGAATCCAATTTTGCACTACAGTTCCAGGTCACATAACTTAAGAGATTCTTTTTCAATGTCAGTGTCTTATAATCCATTTTGTGCTTACCGTTTGTTAATTGCGAAGTTCATTTACTAGTGCAGTGTTTGTGACAGAATCAAGCAACCTTATG
Organism: Carcharodon carcharias; assembly: GCF_017639515.1. Classification (NCBI taxonomy): domain Eukaryota; kingdom Metazoa; phylum Chordata; class Chondrichthyes; order Lamniformes; family Lamnidae; genus Carcharodon; species Carcharodon carcharias. The sequence goes on along the minus strand of NC_054468.1, from coordinate 169,114,409 downwards.
ACCCCTGATGTCACAAAATATGTTCAGAAATTGTGCTGTGCTCTTTTCTTTTTTTTTCTTTTTCTTTATTTTGGCATTTTGTGGAGTCCTGCTGATTTTATTACATCCATGACACTTTTGTTAATAAATCATTGCAAAGTTAATGAAAATTGCATTCAGGCATGTCCAAAATAATTGTGTCCTTTGTCATGCTAATAAATTGAAAGATGTTGGTCCAATGGGTGAATGCCTGCCCATTATCATGAAGTTTCTGATGTGTGCCTGTTGCACCCATACTTTTCATCCGGCAGCCCATTCTGTGGGAAAATTTTCACCTATTTCCTTGTTAGTGAATGAAGACATAGAACTCAGCAGAAACCTGACAGTTACAGACTCTAAGAATGTGTTGCTTCTTAGACAATATTCAGTGCAGTTATCTCCCGAAATCTCTTCTTTGGCACAGTTAATTTCTTGTCTCTTTACATTACTGAGAAATCCCTTGGATTGTTTTCCTCCCATTAAAGGCACTATATAAATGGAAGTTGTTCATCTTTTGTGCACTTAATAGTATGTATGAGTTTCAATGAATTGCTGTTTTAGAGCATTCGCCTTAATTGTTATAAGAGCTTTTGTACAAAAACTACATCAAGTACCCAAGATAACAAATTTTGCAGGAAGATGAAATGATTATGGTTAATTGATGATAATGAATTAGAATTTGCTTTAGAAATGCAACATGTATTTATTGTGTATACTGTTTATTTACTTGCTAATAAAGAAACTGTTTTGTAGTTTCTCCTCTGACTCATTTAACCTACATTCAGTATAAATCTGTTGTGACCTGTCCATTTAATTACATGGTATTTGTTTTTGTACTGTATTCTTTGTCATTAGCTAGTAAACAATCTAGCATTTTGGTAGCAGTAACCAGCAAGAACCTGATGTAATATTGAACAGCTAGTTTTCATAACACAATTAGAATGAAGAGTAAAAATACACACTTTTCCTGGTTTACCAATCATAGGCTGAATTTGGCGGGAGGCATATTGCTTGTGCTCCCCACCCCAGTAGAAAAATCAGTCTTGAGCTGACCGACTTTAAAGAAGGCTGCTCCACACAATAATACACTGGTGTTGGCCTTAGCCCGGGACAGAATTAACAATGAACTGCAAGGCATTTGGGAAGACATCAATCAAAATCAATCCATCTAACCCTGTACTCCATATTGGTGCTATTGAACTGTTTTATCTCACCCTTAAAATCCATGTTTTGTATATTTTATGTGTATGTGTGAATCTAGGGGTTAAGAAGGGGCAGTGTTTAAGTTTTAGAGTTAAAGGTTAACAGTTCATATGTCTTTCTTTTGCCACTGGTTAAGGACAATTTGTTTGATAAACAGTTATTCACTTGTTAAGTTTACAAACCTGGAGGGTGGGCGGGCCTGACCCAATTAAGGCCCGCCCAGCGTGATGTCCACTGGGAAGCACTATGTGCTCCCTGTGCGGGCAGTGGTGGGGGGGGAATCCCTGACATCAAGAGTGCGCTCTTTCGTACATGTGCACGAAAGAGCGCACTCATCTCCCTGAGGCTAAGTGCAGCCTCAGGGAGATCGGCTCGACTTTTAAAAATATTAAAAATAGAGAAAAGAAAAATCCCTTACATGTCCCCTCAAGTGACAATGTCACATGAGTTGGGAAATGTTCATAATTTACAGAACAACGTTATTACAATTTTTTAAACCCTACATAAAACCTCATCCTGCCGGTGGATGAAGTTTCTATTTGCCGCCGGGTCTCCTGGCCGACCTGCCAATCTTAAGGTTGGATGGGCAGGTCCTTTAATTGTTTAAATGATCCTATCAATGGCCTCAATTGACCATTGACAGTTCGGCAGGCCCGGAGCTGATTTTGCTGCGCCCCTGTCTTCCTGAAAATTTAAATGGTGTGGGGTGACGTCGGAGGCTCCGCCTGATGTCATCCCACGTCATTTTACACGGGCCCCGCCCCCTGCTCGCCAATGGCAAAATTCTGCCCATGGTAATTGTGGATTTTCCACCTCTCGGGGAAAGGAAGTCCCACCCTTGAGAACTGCCAGCCAATCTGATTGGCCAGCAGCTGAGTAGTCTCAGAAGAACCAGAACTCAGTAGTGGCTGCTGCTGGGATTACAAGCAGTCCCAAGAAGAAGGTCCATGGCAACCGGATTTAAGGATAACTGTTGGTCGGGAGGGATTGGGAGCCTAAGTGGGGGGAGGGGGTGAAAGAAGGGTTTAGGGGTAGTCAAGACTCACTGGGGATAGTGCGCTGTAATATCAAGCCCCATTGTTCCCTGAGCCGCGACAAATGTGAAAAGTTTGACAAAACCACCAGATTGCCCCAATTCTAACTAACTGTTTAATTTAGGTTAACAGAATACAAGGTCCAGGTTTGTAAACTTAACAAGTGAATAACTGTTTATTAAACAAATTGTCCTTAACCAGTGGCAAAAGAAAGACATATGAACTGTTAACCTTTAACTCTAAAACTTAAACACTGCCCCTTCTTAACCCCTAGATTCACACATACACATAAAACATACAAAACATTGATTTTAAGGGTGAGATAAAACAGTTCAATAGCACCAATATGGAGTACAGGGTTAGATGGATTGATTTTGATTGATGTCTTCCCAAATGCCTTGCATTTCATTGTTAATGACACGAGATGGTCTTCGAGCAATGCTTCAGGCCTGGCGACTTAAAATAACAAAGACCAAGTTAGCACTATGTCTGCGATGATCCCAACAGCATATAACAATGTGCTGGCCAGGTGGGGGAATAATGAACAGACATAACTGGGATTTTCTGTGCCAGCTAGCATCTGGCATGTTCAGTGGCATGAGTGGACAATATGGCAAGAAGACCATATTGTTTCATGATGTTGTGAAAGCAGTCTGCGATTGTCTGCTCTGTATGCTGATGGCAGGCCACATTTCCCGCCATCGGTTGTCGGGAGCCTCATAGTAATACACTGGCATCTCATTATAAGGCTAGCCCGCCAAATTCTTCTCCCCTGCTGGATTGTCTGCCCATGTGATGCCGATGTGTTTAACAACAGCACATAAACAGTGTACACTTGGCGGGCTGCACTTTGATGGGAACTCAGGGGTGAATGCACAGTAACATTGTGGAGGTCTCATCCAGGTTGCCTGTTGGACTTCAAGGTCGAGGTCCGCTGTGGGGGGGAGGGTAAGTGTTGCCCTGCGATTGATGCGGCTTGGTGGGAAGAGGCAGGGGCTGCCCTCTGCGGTTGAAGGTCACGCACAATCATGTGCGGGGTGGGGGGGCGAGCGTGGGTGAGAGTAATGGCCACAGGTTAGGGATGCTTTGAAGAAGTGACCATTTTCTCTGCAGCTGAGACAGTTCATGTGCAGCCACATTGATATGATTGGAGTCGGGCCTCTAGCTTATTTGCCCGCTCACACAATGAAGAGGCATTAAAATGCCACCAAGTGCTCCAGAGCTTTTCACCCCTCGGGCACAGATTGCAAACTACTGAGCATTTTAATGGGCTGCAGAATAGTTGGACGACTGGGCACATTGTACAACCTCCTTGCTAAAGCTGCCTATGCAGCAGTCACTGGTGGAAGTGCTCACAGACTCTTGCATTGTGATCACCCCAGTTTGGACCAATATCCTCCAAAGTCCAAGCAACAGCGCGGCCTTGCAGTGGAGATTAGGAGAATGCCTGTGCCTGAGCTGAGAGCACAGTATGCAGTCCAGTGGGCAAAGCTGCTGCCAATTGGTCGGGTGGAGTTGGGTGGAGTTTCGGATAGACATGGAGCGTGCTAATCTCTGGCCATCCAAGTGGTGGCCAGCACTCCCAGGAATGCGTTAAGGGGCCTTCGGACTTAACCAAGAGAGGTTTTTAGTACACTCATGGTAACCCACGCATCTCTATCTTTCATCCTGCAGGAGAATTACATCAGGATCATGGAGCCTGGTGACCTAGTTGAATGCCTCATGGCTTACAGAGAGCAAAGATGATGGAGGAGAGTGTGACTGAGGTTCCTGGCTGCGAAGAGGGAGGAGCATAACCCTCAGGTACCAAAGAGCCACAGCGAGCCGTTGCTGATCAGTGCCTAGCTAGACCCGGGATCTAAAGACACCACCTTTCATCCCTACAGGTGATCGAGAACCAGTGTTGTCAAAGACTGTGCATGTCTAGGGAACTGTTCGCTCACACCTGTCAGCTACTGCAGGATTTGAGCCACAGGGACATGGAGGGCATCCACTGCCAGTGGCCATGAAAGTGACTGTGGCACTCAATTTCTATGCCAGTGGCTCCTTTCAGGGCTCCACAGGTGACATCTGTGGGATATCACAAGTCTCAACACTCAAAAGCTTCCATAAGGTCAAGGATGCCATCTTCGTAAGAGCACACAACTTTGCATTTCACCTGGGACCAGGGCAGCCACAATGCAAGAGCGATTGGAATTGCCCAGATCTCGGGTTTCCCACAGATGGAGGGTGCCGTCGACTGCACTCACGTGGTGCTCAGATCTCCATCGCAACACATGGTCAACTATGTCAACCGCAAGGGATTCCATTCGCTGAATGTGCAGCTGGTGTGCGACCGCCACAAACGCATTCTGCAGGTTGTGCCCTGTTTCAAGAGGTTGTGCATGACTCCTACATTGTCAGTTGGTCACAGATCCCTGAGATCTTCCAGGATCCACAGAGACTCAATGGTTGCTCCTCAGGGACAAGGGCTACCTGCAGAGGACATGACCGATGACACCCGTGCAGTGGCCTCAGTCTGTAGAAGCGTGACGTTATAATGAGACTCATGCTGCAGCTCACAACTTGGTGGAGCAAACCAATGGGATGTTGAAAATGAGGTTCCGGTACCCGGACCGGTCTGGAGGAGCCCTGCAAAAGAGTCAGCAGAGGGTGTCACTCATCGTCATTGCCTGCTGCGCCCTTTACAACTTGACGCTGCAACGGGGAGAGGACCTGGCTGAAAAGGAGGTGGAGGACCTGGAGGTCTCCTCTGATGAGGAGGACGCCGATGGGGATAAGGATGAGGAGGTCCTTGAAGATGACGATGATGGGGATGAGGCCCTCGCACTGGCTAGACGAGGCAGGCATGCTCGGGAGGCCCTCATAGCTGCCAGATTTTTGAAGGGTGATGACAAAATACAGTGAGGAGGCACCATAGATTCTCACATTGCATCTGTGAACATTTGACTTCAGTTAGGCTTATGACAACACAAATACTTTTTGTCATGGAGATGCAGCACAGGAACTAATTGTCACTCGCTTGCAGGAGGATGATGACGACATGCAGTGAGGACACTCCATAGAGATTCACTTAGCCTCTGGGAATATCTGACTCCTGTCCTGCCGAGGGCAGCTCAATTGCACTCTGTGATCAGGGTCATATCATAGAGATGCAGACATGAAACTTTAAAAGCATCTGGTCCTTTGTCCGCCTTCAACATCTGAGCCTTCAGGAGCACAGCATCACTGGTCACAGATGCTGAAGGGGTGAGGGCCAGCCCCACCGTAAAGGTGCTGAGAGCACACAGAGAGAATGACAGAACACTGTGATGCCTGCCCACAACATTCTGGCAGCAATGACAAGCACTGTTGAGGTGCAGGCATCAGTAATGTGTCCAGGGTATGTGAGGTCGGACCATCACTTTGGTCTGAAGGCTGCACAAAGCACAGGGAAGAGGCTATGGACTGAGACACCTGCCTTTATCTTGTGCAAAAAAGTTTCACATCTGAGTGACACGAACACTGCTCATCAGAGCAAGGAACCATAGGCAGGAAGACATTCTTAGCAGTTTATTGACAGTAGTGAACATTGCATACAAATGATTAACACCCAAGCCCAGGCTGTGCAACGACACCTTCTTAACTTTCCTAACACTTCTGCTACGTCTTGGTGCTCTCTGGACCCACAGCAGAGGTGGAAGCAACCTGCTAACTGCTACGCCCTGTCTGTGATGTCCTTGGTGGGCATCCTCTGGAAGGCTGAGACATGGAGTTCCCTGTCCTGCTTTCGGGGTCCTGCTATGTGGCAGTGGCATCCTCCTCGGTCTGTGGAGCTGGAGCTACTGAGGTTACAAGAAAAGGGCATTCGGATGGGTCGCCTGGATGGATGGTCCTGGGGTGGGGGTAGTGGTACACCTGCTGATCCTCCTCCTTATGGGTGCCCAAGGGCCCCAGCTGCCTCCTTGAGGAGAAGGGGTAGCTGGAGTGAGATCGAGCTGCCTGGCAACCCTCTCGCACTGACACTGTTGGAGGCCAACTATGGCGTCATTGATCGAGTTCAGCCTGTGCAGCAGTGCAGGAGTGACATCTGGACCAAGATCTCCATGGAAGCTGCCATCTAACCAGTGTTGACCTCGGTGGGTTGGCATGGCTGCACTATCACCTCAGCCTGAAGGCGGATGGACTCCTCCATCGTGCCTTGCAATCTGAGGAGTACAGTGGACATCCCTTCCTGATATTCCTGAGCTTGCCTTTGCAGCTCCAGCAACTGTGACGTGGCCAAGTCCAGAGTCTCGCCATCTGACATGGACTCAGCAAATTTCTGGCCTCCAGCCGTCCTTCGAGTTCTGGACACCTGGGAAGTCCCTGCCACCACTTGCTCTGATCCAGACAATGTGATGTGCTCACCAGATTGTATTCCCAAGGCTACTGTAAAGCTAGCTCCCACCAATGATTGTGTCTCTGCACTGGAGGGTGTGGGTGAGTGCTGTGATGGGACTTCAGGGAGAGTGCCTTCAGATTTCTCTTCAGAGATTTCTTCAGGGCTTGAATGGAGACCCTGGGTCAGGGACTCCGCCAGCTGTTTCCCAAATGTGCCTGCAGAAGCAAGGGATTAATAGTGCATGGCAATAGCCTGTGAAACAGCTCACATCACTCGCAGCATGGTTATCTGATGGATGTTGCACCACTGGATCCTCACCTGGTAGAGCACTGCCGACCTCACCATCAGCATAGCACTGGTCCAGATCATCACCAGCCAGCTGGATGGCTCTGTTTCCAAAGTCTACGAGGACCTTGAGTTCAGGCATTCCTCCACCGGTCTGTGACCCCTTCCTCTTGTTGTATGCCAGCTTGTCCTGCATGACTAGAGATAGAGACTGTAAGCAGGACGCCTGTCAGGCCAGATGATAAGTATGCCTGGCATTTGTTGGTGATGAGCGGTCCCATGGATGGGATGAGAACAATGACAGTGAGTGTGAGAGAGTGAATGGTGATGTTCCTTGAATGAGCAGTGAGTGAGATCCCTGTGGCTGTGTGATGGATTTGTGAGTGTGTGAACTGAGCGATGAGAAGAGTGACTTAGCCTGGCAGAACAGAGGAGATCATTCATCCTCTTGCGGCACTGGGTGACTGTCCTCTTTTGAAGGGCATTGGCACTGACCACCACTGCCACCACCTCCCAAACCTGATTGGTGACACTGCTGCCCATCATGCATCCAGGGCAGGGATAGAGGACATTACGGTGGGTCTCCACTGCATCCAAAAGACATTTCAATGATGTGTCATTAGTCCTGGGGGCTGCAGTCTTTTTGCCTTTCTTGAACATCTTCCATGCAGTAGTCCTGGGCTGGATGCAATGCGATGTGTACGTGCGACTGGACTTTAAATATGGGGCCCGATGACGTGACGAGGTGATGGCATGACGGGCGAATGAGAGGGCCCGGCCTCCCATGGAAACGGTGTGTTTCCCAGGAATGTATAATTTGTGCGGTGGGTTTGATACTGTGTGAAAAGCCGCCATTGCAGCCAGCAGGTAAAACGTCGTTTTACCCACCTGCTGCTGCACTTAGCACAAATCTGGGATGATTCCACCTTTTGCCGCATACTTCATACTCTGAAGAAATATTGTGAAAGAGAGCGCAAAATGTAATCAATGCATTCAAAAACAGACTGAAGGGACTGACAATTTCATCAATGAATTTGACTGTCGAGCTGACAATTGTCAGTATAGAACATTAAAAGATGACATGATCAGAGATAGGATAGTCGTACGTATCTTAGATGAAAACCTCTCTGGCTTTTTACAATCTTAATTTAACATTAAGTAAAGCTGTACAACTGACCAGACAGGCAAAAGAATGGAGGCAGAATATTGTGTTATGATCCTAGCTGAGATTACCCCTGGACAAGCCTGACCGCAGAGTGGAACCCAGCTTGATAGAACCTAACTTTTATTTGTTTGTTTAGATGCGTGGAGAGTAGCTACTGAACAGAGTCACAGAATTCAGCTGATGAACTTTTAACAAAAGAATTAAAACATTTATTCAACAAGAAAAGATGAACTATATTACAATACTCCTTTATCCACAACCATACCTTTACAGATATATGCAGATTTGTAAGGATTACACAGGTTACAAAAGCTATCTTATACTCTAATGTCCACAAGAAGTACACAGTCCATGTACCAATAGGCATCCTGTGGTCAGAGACAGCACACTCTGAAACCAAGTGACAGATGCCACCTCAACTACCCCCAAACGCTTGTCACACCATGAGCCAACTGGTCTCATTGAACTCCATCTTTCACATGAGGGTTTCCAATCTCCACTCTCCAAGAACTCATCTTGGACTCTTCTCCCAAGCTGATACTTTCTCTCAGATGTCTTCCGCAAGGGTTCACCTCCAGTGTTTCAAACTCTCCTTCTGATGATCCTCTCCCCTGGGTTATCACATGTATTCAAGTTGTCTTCCACACATTCTCTCTCAATGACTCAGCTGTCAACAGTACACCACTGCGTCACATACCCATAGCAAAGAATTACCGACATTCAATTGTCTCTTTTGGACCTTCTTGCCTCTTCTCAAGCCTTTATCTCTTTAAGCTTGAAGCTTTAAACTTGAAGCTTGGAGCCTCACTCCTAACTTCACTTACCAGGACCTTTTCCAGATTCCTGTCCTTCCTTTGACTAGAAGATCTTCTTGGGATTTTTCCCATTTCTCCCCTGGATTTTGTGGTCTTTTCTTTAGTTTGTGACTGGCTATCTGTCCCCTTTGCTCAAGTCTCTCCTGGCAGCTACCTTCAAACCAACTGAACTCAAACGGCTTCCAAGATCAAACTGCTGTTTCTAGCTTTTCTGTGTGTGTCTGTGGGAAGGACCTGTCTCTCTGGACCCCTGTTGCTAGGCAACAGCCTAATGCTTCTACTCTTGTTTGTTTACCTTAGCTGCAACAGTCATAAAAATGTTACTAGAAATGCAGGCACCTTTTTAAAGTGAAACTAAAACTTAATTTTACCTTTTCTTAACACACAAATACAGAAATACAAATCAAACTTAGACTTTAAAGCTAAAACTCCTTCCTAACACCTACAAATACCAATATAACTGGCTTAAAGTGTCTCTATTTCCAAACAAGTGTCATTGTCAGAGACATGAGGGGAAACCCCGCAGGACCAACCCAATGAAGTTGTTCAGTTTGTGGATTATAAAACAAAAATTATAGAAAGTCAGCAACCAGGGAAATGCCCTGAAAAGGTGCCAGCCGCCATTTTCCAATGTGCTTGCTTGGTGGGAAGATGATGTTATGAATTCAATTCATTATGTCTGTTTGTTAAATTTGCAGTCTATGGACATTGTAACGTATAAAGACACCAGGTGTCCTGATGCTGTTACAGTGGTTCCTGTCGAGTAACAAGGGAAGGACCCTCTGGGAGTGTTTTGATATGTTCCCATTAGAGTTCAAGGGTCAGTGAACAACTCTTCTTCAGGGAGTCAGTTTGAGGTGGTCTGCTAGCCAAGAAGTGTCACAGACACAGGGACAGGATTAGGCCCTGTTAAGTAAGTTAAAAAAAGAGAACAAAGAAATAGGCTTTGAATTAAAGAAAAAGCTGCAGTTAGCAAACTGACTCCATACTGTGGGCCATTAGGGCAAAAATACCCCTTTGTAGGTGTGGTGTTCTGCTTGGTACGGACATAGTCTGAAAGTGTGCTTGTGAGCTAGTGTTGAGTCATTCAAGGATCTAGGGAGAAGGAATCTTGGAATGCGAGATTGAAACCCTGTGAGGTGGGCCATTATTAAAGCTGTCTGAGTGGGAGAGATATTTGGGGAGAATTCCAAGGCAGGATCTTCAAAGGTGGAGATTGGAAACCTTCATGAGAATGATGAAGTTTCAGTGAGATTGGTTGACTCACAGTGGGACAAATTCTTGAGAAATCTATGGAATCTGCCTTGGTTGCATCTGTCATTTACTCTATAGTGTGTTGTGTTCAACCACAGTTTGGCTGTCAGCTCACTTGTACCTCATACTTACCCTGAATGTTAGACTATAAAGTACACATTGTAAATTGCTTTATCCTTCGAAACTTGCATAGTAAATTTGGCTTTGTTTGATCAAAACCCTTGAAATCTTGTGGCTTTATTCTAAACTTTTATCTCAAATCTTTGACTACTTTAAACAAAATGTTACTGGTCCCTAACTGGACCTCCTCCCACATCCTGGGTCTGGCCAAGGATTATAACAAAGGCCCACAGGTGTGAAGAATGCCCAGCTCGAATTGTGCAGTGCCATGGGCATGGTAGGACATTTTAAAATGGTCTGCTGTTCCTGTAAATCTACGTTTACAAGGCAGAGGGAAAAACTTGTCAAAGGAACGTCCATTCAAGAACTTCAAGACCCTGATAATCAGGAAATCACCTTCCCAGGGGAAATAAAAAAAATGCAATTATTGGAGTGCTAACATTGAAGTCAATGGACATCCGACTGAATTCAAATTGGACACAGGAGCTCAATGTCAGTTTTATCTGACTGAATTTCATGGCTGAACAAAATAACTCAGCAAACCTTCTTCTGTTCAACTCCCAGGTCCAGGAGGAATCAAACTGAATGTTAAAGGTCAGGAACACTAAAGTACAAAGATAGGAAAGACACAAATAACTTCCCAGAAATGTTAGGGAACCAATGTTCTACTGAGAAGGAAGAATTGACGGAAATTAGTATTACTAAAAAAATAGTGCTGGAGAAATTAATGGGGCTGAAAGCTGATAAATCCCCAGGGCCTGATAATTTCCATCCCAGAGTACTAAAGGAGGTGGCCATGGAAATATTGGATGCGTTGGTTGTCATCTTCCAAAATTCTGGAACAGTCCCAGCACATTGGAGGGCAGCAAATATAACCCCACTATTTACATATGGAGGGAAGGAGAAAACATGGAATTACAGTATGGTTAGTCTAATGTCAGTCATAGGAAAAATGCTAGAATCTATTGTAAAGGATGTGATAACAGGACACTTAGAAAATATCAATGGGATTAGACAAAGTAAGCATCGATTTATGAAGGGGAAATTATGTTTGACAAACCTACTGGAGTTTTATGAGGATGTAAATAGCAGAATAGATAAGGGAGAACCAGTGGATGTAGTGTATTTGGATTTTCAAAAACCTTTTGATACAGTCCTGCATAATGTGCAAAATTAAAGCACAGAGATTAGGGGTAATATATTGGCATGGATTGAAAATTGCTTGGCAGACAGGAAACAGAGAGTAGGAATAAATGGGTCTTTTTCAGAATGGCAGGCAGTGACTAGTGGGGTACCGCAGGGATCAGTGCTTGGGCCCAGCTATTCACAATATATATCAATGATTTGGATAAGGGAACCAAATGTAATATTTCCAAGTTTGCTGATGACACAAAAGCGGGTGGGAATGTGTTCAGTGAGGAGGATGTTAAGAGGCTTCAAAGCAATTTAGACAGGTTGAGTGAGTGGGCATATACATGACAGATGCAGTATAACATGGGTAAATGTGAAGTTATCCACTTTGATAGGAAAAACAGAAAACAGAATGGCAGAGTATTATTTAAATGGTGATATATTGGAAAATCTTGATGTACAAAAGGACCTGGATGTCCTTGTCAACCAATCACTGAAAGCAAGCATGCAGGCGCAGCAGGTAGTTAAGAAGGCAAATGGTATGTTGGCTTTCATTGAGGGAGGACTTGAGTACAGGATCAAGAATGTCTTACTGCAACTATACAGGGTCTTGGTGAGACAACGCATGGAGTATTGTGCAGTTTTGGTCTCCTTACCTAAGAAAGGATATACTTTCCATAGAGGGAGTGCAGCGAATGTTCACCAGGCTGATTCCTGGGATGGCAGGATTGTCACATGAGGAGAGATTGAGCCAACTGTAAAGTGTTAACTCTTATAATAGATACTGAGCATGTGCATAAGGAGCCACATCATAGTGATGTCACTCACTGAGAGAAGATGAGTAAGCAGCACCTTTGCAAGGGGCTGTAGCTATGTCCTGATGTTCTCTGACCTTGTAAAGAGTTAGTGATGTAATTAAAGGTATTTTGAATGAAAGATCATTGCCTCCACTAAGATCTCTCTAGGGTAAGAAGCCAATGAATCCCAGACAAACTCACAATAACAGGCTAGACACTCATTCTATTTTATGTGGCCCCCCCTGCCCAAGCCCCAGTAAATATGCTGGCTTGGGGAGTGGGGGACATAAAATTCCCCCATGTCTGTAAAAAGAACACAAAAACAATGATTATTTTCAAAGGACAGTGTTGTTGCAAATGGCACTAACAGATCTATTATGATATTGATTAATCACTGACTGGTTTATTGATGTATAGACAAATGTATATCCCAGGCACCACAGACTAACTTCTTCAGTATCATTCCCGTCTGGGATACTAACATTATTTAAACTGACAGCTTTAAAGTTTTCTTTAGGTTTGTTGTTTATTTGAAATTGTAGACAAACAAAGCCGTTATGCATTATCAAACAAATGTAGGACTTGTGTGTATGGTGAATGATTCTTCTTCATGGAAAAGAGGAAAGTAACATTAAGTAGGGCTTGTGAAATAATCTATTTTGTTGAAGGGGCCCTATTTCCCAGCATTTTTTCTTAATTTTAAACATTCTTCTATGACATCAAAAGATCCCCAATATAATTAGGAACTTTATAATACTTTTTTACTTGTTGCAGTTTATCGTACTTATATCCAAGAAAAGCCCACCCCCATCTAAAACAAACCTCTGATGAATCATTCACAAAAGTGGAGCTTCATTGTGACAAGTTGGATTTAATTTTTGCATTTGCCTTTATAAATGTCCATTTCAACATAGCATCAAAAATAAAAGTCTAAGGTAATCTGTCCAACCAGGTAATTTGAAAAAAATATATACATTTGGTTTTTGATGGATTAAGTATTTTCTAATAACTAAATTGGATTCCTTGGATGGTAATTTTGAATGCTCTGATATCCTTAAAAGAATGAGGAATAGGTCCAATGTAAAAAATACACCGGATATACTCTACCTGATTTTTAGTCATATTGTAAATATATTACAGCTGCTCAGTTTGAAAAACCTTGAGCCTCACATTGTGTTTTGTAATTTGTAGTTCCACATTTAGGAGGGTGTAATAGTCAGGATAAGTGTTAATTGCAATGTACTTTTGACATTTTTTTAAGAAAAGAACATTTTCTTCGACTGACATTTTCTATGCAGTTCAATTATAGGTAATTTGTTCAAGTCATTTTCTGTCTTTTTTACAACTAAATGCAAAAGGGATACAAGCTACAGTATAAAAATGTGTTACTGGTATGACATTGAATTTTGCAGCAAAGAATGACTGAATGTGAAGATGCAAATTATTAAAAAAAGTAAAGGTTTTTCAAATCTGAGGAATTATATATTTATCGCATGGCTAAAAATCAGGTGTAGAATATTAAAAACTGAATCTCCTAACCCAGATCTATTTTTTTCAACTGAATAAATAAGATGCTACATTTTATTAAGTCCGATCACGGTGTGCCTGGAACTGGTGAGCAAACGTGTTTAATTGTCTTTTAATAATAGCCGATTATACAAATCAAATCAAAACTAGAATTGGCGTCAGTGAAATTACCAGGGTTGATCTTTCTCTCATAGTACCGTCTGGGAGCAAATATAGAGCTACAGACATTGTGGGACATCTGGGAGGGCGAGAGTCACCAGAAAACTTTGATCCAGGAAGCAGTCACACCCCTTGGGTTAGGAAGTGGTACAGGTCTGGTTAGTAATCAGGGACAGGAGGATGTCACTGCAAGTCAGGCAGGTTAAGGGGATCCCAGATGCTGTACTGGAAGATATTTGGTCTTTTCCTTCATCCACCAGTACAAGGATTTTGCTGCCTGTGTCAATGGCAAAATACTCTGGAGTGGATGAGCAAAATGTCTATGATGCCATGGAGGCCAATCAAGTGGGGAAAGTGCAAAGGTATGTGGTAGTGTTAGGGGACAGTAAAGCTGGGGGATAGATATTGTTCTCTGCAGCCACATCTTGGGATTTCCAAAGGCTATGTTGCCTGGGTTAAATACATCTCCTTCAGGCTGGAGAAGAACTTGGAGCGAGAGGGGGAATGATCCAGTTGTCATGATTCATGTGGGGATCAATGACCTAGGTAGAACTAGGAATGATGTTTTGCTGAGAGAGTTTGAGGGATTGGAATCCAAATTAAAAAGCAGACCCTTAAAAATAACAATCTCTGAATTAGCACATAAGCCACCCACCAAATGGCATAGGGATAAACAGATTAGAAGGTTAAATGTATACCTGAAGGAGTGGCATGAGAGGCAGGGCTTTTGCTTCATGGACCACCAGTACTGGGGAAAGAGGAAGCTGCTCCTTTGGTACAGGCTGCACTTAAACTCAGCTTGGACCAGTATCCTGGCAAATCAAATAACTAAGGCAGTAGATAGGCCTTCAAACTATTAAAAACAGGAGGGCGGTTTGTGGAGGTAGGTTCCAGGAAAGGCAAATTAAAAAAAGCAAGGGAAGAGAGAGCATTGTTTTGGGTAAAAAAAAAAGCAGTGTAGGCCAGGAAGGGACAGTGAGAGTAACAAAGAGAACATGGCATTAATGACTCATGTTAAACTCCTGACAGTCAGTTGGTGAAGTAGGAAACCAGAAGCCAATCTTTACTCAGCTTTAGATTTCTTAATAGTGAACTGTCACATGTTCCTAACTCTACTCCCACAATAAGTAGGGGGGGGGGAGGGTGACAATAAGTGTCTCTTTATATGTACTCAAGTGCCATGGTTATAAAATTATTATTTTCCTTTTAAAATGGACAAATGGCTGGACTGATAAAATGGCTGCTGCTGACCATGTTCTCGTAACACTGGAAGTTTCTGAGTATCCATTAGGAGACAAAAACTAACACATTAAACTCCTGGAATATAACACTCCTTGCATTGTATAAGCATTTCAGTCAAGTCAAGACAAAGGACAGTGGATGAGTTGTCAGCACCAACCAGCTATGGACAAAGGCAGAGTTATTTGTGACTCCTCATCTCCAACATTGTGCTAATGGTTCTACAGTTACCTGCTCAGAACACAATGGGCTTTAACATGAGGTCTTGTTAGATGAATAACTCGACCCAAAACCACCCTGGCCCATGACCGAGATTGAACTAATTGAATTGCTTAATTCTACAGCTGTCAGATTCCATCTTCAGTCTGCTGTTTAATATCTGACTGGCAGGCCAAACAGAAGCAAGCTCTGGCCAGTTGGGACAACTGACCAAAGAAGATTTTTTACTATTGCCTACAGAACTAATTCAATCTTTGCATGCCTACTTCGTCTTGGGACATCAGCACCATTGGAAAAGCGAATCTTACACCATCAGTTTTTAGCCGGCTAAGCTCTGTGAAATAATTCCTCATTAGGCTTTAATTCTGGACTCTGGACTCATGGAAAACCAACATTTTAATTTTTATTGTGGTCTCTGCCCTGAACCCCTTTTTTTCCCTTATCCCTCTTTTATTGTATGAATGCAAAAAGGGACAGATGTTGCAAAACACCTTTCTGTGTTTTGAGTTTGTGTAAAATATGCTATTCCTTTTTTTTTGTTCATTCATGAGATGTGGGCATGGCTGACTAGGCCAACATATATTGCCCATTCCGAATTGCTCTTGAGAAGGTGGTGGCGAAGTGGCTTCTTGAACTGCTGCAGTCCATGTGGTATAGGTACACCCACAGTGCTGTTAGGGAGGGAATTCCAGGGTTTTGACCCAGCGGCAGTGAAGGAACGGTGATATATTTCCAAGTCAGGATAGCGAATGTCTTGGAGGGGATCTTCCAGATGGTGGTGTTCCCATGTGTCTGCTGCCCTTGTCCTTCTAGATGGTAGTGGTCATGGATTTGGAAGGTGCTGCCTAAGGAGCCTTGGTGAATTCCGACAATGCATCTTGTATGTGGTGCACACTGCTGCTACTGTGTGCCAGTTGTGGAGAAGGTGAATGTCTGTGGATTGGGTGCCAATCAAGCAGGCTATTTTGCCCTGGATAGTGCTGAGCTTCTTGGGTGTTGTTGGAGCTGCACTCATCCAGGCGATTGAAGGGTATTCCATCACACACCTGACTTGTACCCTGCAGATGGTGGACAGGCTTTGAGGAGTCAGGGGGTGAGTTATCCGCTGCAGGATTCCTAGTCTCTGACCTGCTCTTGTAGCCACAGTATTTATATGGATAGTACAATTCAGTTTCTGGTCAATTATAAACCCCAGGATGTTGATAGTGGGGGATGCCATGATGGTAATGCCTTTGAATGTCAAGAGGCGACGGTTAGATTCTCTCTTGTTGGAGATGGCCATTGCCTGGCACTTTTGTGGTGTGAATGTTACTTGCCACTTGTCAGGCCAAGCCTGGATATTGTCCAGGTCTTCCTGAATTTGGACATAGACTGCTTCAGTATCTAAGGAGTCACAAATAGTGCTGAAAATTGTGCAATCATCAGCGAATATCCCCAATTCTGACCTGATGATGGAAGGAAGGCCATTGATGAAGCAGCTGAAGATGGTTGGACCTAGGACACTACTCCTGCAGTGATATCCTGGAATGGAGATGATTGACCTCTAACAACCACAACCATCTTCCTTTGTGCTAGGTAAGACTTCAATCAGCAGAGAGTTTTCCCCCTGATTCCCATTGACTCCAGTTTTGACAGGGCTCCTCGATGCCACTCAGTCAAATGCTGTCTTGATGTCAAGGGCAGTCACTCTCACCTCATTATTAGAGTTCAGCTCTTTTGTCCATGTTTGAACCAAGGCTGTAATGAGGTCAGGAGCTGAGTGACACTGGTGGAACCATAACTGAACATCAGTAAGCAGGTTATTGCTAAGCAAGTGCCACTTGATGGCAGTTCCACCACTTTATTGATGATAGAGAATAGGCTGAAGGGGCAGTAATTGGCTGGGTTAGCTTTGTCCTGCTTTTTGTGTACAGGACATATCTGGGTACTTTTCCACATTGCCGGGTAGATGCCAGTGTTGTAGCTGTACTAGAGCAGCTTGGCTAGGGGTGCAGCAAGTTCTGGAGCACTAGTCCTCAGTATAATTGCTGGAATACTGTCAGGCCCATGGACTTTGCAGTCTCTAGTGCCCTTAGCCGCTTCTTGATATAACATGGAATGAATAAAATCGGCTGAAGACTGGCATTTGTGATGTGGGGGACCTCCACAGGAGGCTGAGATGGATCATCCACTCGGCACTTCCTGCTGAAGATTGTTGTGAATGCTTCAGCTTTATCTTTTGCACTGATGTGCTGGACTCCCCCATCATTGAGGATGGGGATATTTGTAGAGTCTCCTCCTCCAGTGAGTTGTTTAATTGTCCACCACCATTCATGACTGGATGTGGCAAGGCTGCAGAGCTTAGATCTGATCTGTTGCTTATGGAATCACTTAGCTCTGTCTATCAGTTGCTGTTTATGCTGTTTTGCAAGCAAGTAGTCCTATGTTGTAGCTTCACCAGGTTGACACCTCATTTTTAGGTATGCCTGGTGCTGCTCCTGGCATGCCCTCCTGCACTCTTCATTGAACCACGGTTGATTCCCTGGCTTGATGCTAATGGTAGAGCCGGGGATATGCCGGGACACAAGGTTACAGATTGTGGTTGAATACAATTCTGTTTCTTCTGATGGCCCACAGTGCCTCATGGTTGCCCAGTCTTGAGTTGCTAGATGGAGGGTATTCTCGGTATGAAGATGGGGCTTCGTCTCCACAAGGACTGTGCGGTGTCACTCCTACCGATCCTCTCATGCGTAGATACATCTGCAGCAGGCAGTTTGGTGAGGATGAGATCAAGTATGTTTTTCCCTCTTGTTGGTTCCCTCACCACCTGCCACAGACCCAGTCTAGCAATCAGTTAGCTCAATTTGTAGTGGTGCTACTGAGCTATTCTTGGAGATGGACATTGAAGTCTCCCACCCAGAGTACATTCTGCACCCTTGCCACCCTCACTGCTTCCTCCAAGTAATGTTCAACATGGAGGAGTACTGATGCACCAGCTGGGTACATCAGCTGAGGGATGTGGGTGCATGGTAATCAGCAGGAGATTTGCTTGCCCATGTTTCACCTGATGCCATGAGACGTCATGGGGTCCAGAGTCGATGTTGAGGACTCCCAGGGCAAGTCCGTCCCAACTGTTGCCACCTCTGCTGGATCTGTCCTGCCGGTGGGACAGGACATACCCAGGAATGTTGATGGTGGTGTCTGGGACACTGTCTGTAAAGTATGATACCGTCAGTATGACTATGTCAGGCTGTTGCTTGACTAGTCTGACGAGCCTCCAAGTGTTAGTAAGGAGGACTTTGCAGGACTGACAGGGCTGAGTTTGCTGGTGTGGTTTCCAGTTCCTAGGTTGATGGTGGTTTCATTCCTTTTAGCAGTTTGTTACAATTGAGTGGCTCACTAGGCCATTTCAGAGGGCAATTAAGAGTCAACTACATTGCTGTGCATCTGGAGTCACATGTAGGCCTGACCAGCTAAGGACGGCAGATTTCCTAAAGGGCATTAGTGAACCAGATGCATTTTGATGACAATGGGCAATTGCTTCATGGTCATCATTAGACTTTTAATTCTAGATTTTTATTGGATTCAAATTTCACCATCTGCCATTAGTGGATTACCAGTCCAGTGACAATGCCACGATACCACCGCCTTCCCTGTTTGCTGTGGGGTTATTAATAGATGATTGGATCACTCCAAACTAAAGGGCTGGGGAACATTTTTCACCAATTATAAAAGGAGGAAATCAAAAATCAAAAACACCTTTCTGTTTACGGACAGGTAGTGAGTGGAGAAACCAGGGCTGATCTAAATTAAACCCGCTCCTGTCCATAACATAAAGTAATCATCCAATCAATACTTAACCTTAATTTATACAATTAACATCAGGGAAAATGAGAAAATAAATCTAAGCTTAAGGCACCATATCTGAATGTGTGAAACATTCATGACAAATTAGATGAATTCATAGCACAGGCAGAAATTAACAGTTTTGATTTAATAGCTATTATGGAGATGTGTTTGCAAAGTGACCAATGTTGAAATATTCCAAGATGCATAACTTTTTTAAGGGATAGCCAAAATGGAAAAGGAAGAGGAGTAGCCATTATAATAAAGGATGGAATAAAGATGATAGAGAGAAAGAATTTTATGTTTGGAAAATCAAAATGTACAATCAGTTTGGGAGGAGCTAAGAAACAACAACTGAGAGTAGTTTCTATGCCACCAAATAACAGTACAGGTTTTGGGCAGACTTACAACCAGGAAATTAGAGGTGCATGTAACTAGGGTAATTCTGGAGCACTTCAATCTTCATATAAATATTTGAGGTAATAGTAATCAGGTTGAGTTCAGGGAATGTATACAAGATAGTTTTCCAGATCAGTACAACAAGGAACCAACTAGGGAACAGGCTATTTTAGATCTAGTATTGTGCAATTAGAGATGGTTAATTAATAATGTTCTGGTAAAGGAGCCTCTGGGGGAGTGTGATATATATATATGTTAGAATTTAATATTGAGTTTGAGGGTAATTTATTTAAGTTTGAAATTAAGTTTTTAAACCTAAATAAAACAAACTAATTGGTATGAGGGGTGAGTTGGATAAGGTAGATTGGGAAACAACATTAAAAAGTGTGATGTTAAATAGGCAATGACAAACATTGAAAGGAATAATTCAAAATTCACCATGATTATATCTCCCCTCAAGAAATAAAAAAGAAAATGGAATAAGTGATCCAACTGTAGTTAATAAAGAAGTTGAAGATGGTAGCAAATTAGAGGAAAAGGCTTAACTAAAACAAAAACAGAAAATGCTGGAAAAACTCAGCAGGTCTAACAGCATCTGCGGAGAGAAAAACAGTTAACATTTTGAGTCTGTATAACTCTTCTTCAGAGCTAAAAAAGGCTTAACTGTTGGCAGAAAGAGAGGAAAGCCTGACGATTGGAATGATTTTGGAAGTCTAATGTTCTTAACTGCAGTGTCGTCAATATGCCGTCTCCCAGAGATACATCTATTACATTCTTGAGTGATTCCAATCACACCAGAGGAAAAGCATTCTTCAACATTTCCTGTTTGAGAATGTTCATCATTTGTCCCTTTTTCCAAGCCATCTCCCTTCTCTTGTACCACAATTGATTATCCAATGACGGATATGTTGCCTGATAGATAGAGCAGTTTATGTTTCATATCAAAGCTGACCACACCATTTCCATCTGCCTCCACATTGCCAAGATCATCCGCATGTTTTCCTTGGGGGAGTACCCTTGATGCCATAAGTCATTCTTCACAGAAGGGGGGTCAACAGCAGTAATAATAATTTGCATTTATATAACACTTTTAATGTAGTGAGACATCTCAAGATGTTTCACAGGAGAATAATCAGGCAAAATTTGACACTGGGCCATAAAAGGAAATATTAAGACATGTGACTAAATGCTTGGTCAAAGAGGCTGGTTTTAAGGAGCGGTCAGCTAAGTGAATTGCAAGGGCTTCCACTTACTGAATGTTCAGCTGCTGTGCAATCACCACAAACACAACCTACAGGTCTGCATATGATTCCCAGGAAGCATCCATGACTCCTACAGCCTTAGCATGCCTCAGATCTTTGACATCTTCCAGGATCCAGAGGGGCTGCAGGGTTCGCTGACAAGGGCTACAAATAGAGGACGTGGCTGATGGTGCCCATGCAATGGCCTCAGACTGTAGCACAGTGATGGTATAATGAGGCTCATGCTGCGACTCAGACTTTGGTGGACCAAGCGATAGGCATTTTGAAAATGAAGTTCCGGTGCCTCGACAGGTCCAGTGGAGCACTGCAATACTGTCCCCAGAGTGTGTCATGCATCATTGTTGCTTGCTGCACATTCCATAACCTAGTGCTGTCACGGGGAGACGACCTGGTTGGGGATGAGATGAAGGAGTTGCATGTCTCCTCCGTTGAGGGGGACATTGAAGGGGATGACGATGATGAGGCCTTCAAATGCGAGGATGCCAGTAATGAGCCAACACACTGGCCAGACAAGATAGGCACTTCCGGGAGGCCCTCATAGCCACATGATTCGTGAGGATGATGACGAGATGCACTGAGGACAGTCATGACATCCTCATCTTGTGTCTGTGAACGTTTGACTCCTGTGTGGTTAATGACAGCACACATGCCCCCAATGATCAGGCTCATGTCATGGAGACATAGCGGAGGCCCTACTGGTCACTAGATTCCACGAGAATGATGATGACACATGCAGTGAGGACACTCCATAGATCTTCACATTGCCTCCGTGAATGTCTGATTCCTATGTGGCTGAGGGCAGCTCACTTGAGCACTGTGATCAGGGTTATATCATGGAGATGTAGCTGTGAAACTTTAAATGCACCTGATCCTTCGTCAGCCTTCAGCACCTGACCCCTTCAGGAGCACAGCATCACCAGTCACAGATTGTGATCCCGAGGCTACTCTAAAGCTAAGTCCCACCGAGGTGTGTGTCTTTGCACTGGTGGGGGGTGTGGGTGAGCACTGTAATGGGTCTTCAATTAGGGTGTCCTCAGATTCTTCTTCCGAAGTGTCTTCTGGGCTTGAGTCGAGGACCTGGCTTGTGGGCCCCCTTGGCTGTTTCCCAAATGTGCCTGTGAAAGCAAGTAGAGATAATTAGTGCATGGCAGGGGACTTGTGGAACAGCAGAGGTCACTCACAGCATGATGGGTGTTGTACTGCTGGATCCTCACTTTGTTGAGCACCACCAACCTTACCGTCAGTGCAGGAACAGTCCAGATCCTCACCAGCCAACTGGATGACTCTATCTCAAAGTCTGTGAGGACCTTGATATCATGCATTTCTCCACCAGTCTGCGACCTCTCCCTTTTGTTGTGTGCTAGCTTGTCCTGCATGAACACAGGTGGAGAGAATGTAAGCAGGATGCCTGCCAGGCGAGATGAGAAGGGTGCCTGACATGGATGATTGATGAGTGGTGCCATGGACGGAATGAGGACCATGAAGGTGTGTGTGAGAGAGTGAGTAGTGATGTCCCTTGAACTGGCAGTGAGTGAGATCCATATGGATGTGTGACGGGTTTGTGAGTGTGTGAGCTGAGAGTCATAAGAAGAGTAACTTCCCTGGCGGAATGAAGCAGGAGATCATTTATCCCCTTTCGGCACTGGGTGGCTGTCCTCTTTTGCAGGGCGTTGGCACTGACCACTGCTGCCACCACCTTCCATGCTGGATTGGTGACCTTGCTTGCTGGCCTTCACCCAGAGTGGGCGTACAGGACTTCATGGCGGGCTTCCAATGCATCCAGCAGACACCTGAGGGAGGCGCCACTAAACTTGGTGGCAGCATATTATAAGGATCATATCTTTTTATTTCTGTTGGACTGTTCTAAAGAACATATCTTTTTATTTTCTGTTTTGTGGGTTGGAATTACAATAGCTGCAGTTTGAGGGACATGTCCACCGGGACACGATGAGAGATATATACAATGTTGCATTCCTGGAACCATTCCTGGATTCCATGAAAGACAGGATGGTATCAGAAAAGAGCCCTGGACCAAGGGAGCTGCTTGACAACAGCATTTTAAGTGGCTCCTGACCAGGTGATCAGGGTTTTGTATGAAGAGCAGTGCAGCTGAATAGCTCCTAGCCTGAAAGGAACAAAACCTAATACCTCTTACTCCTGTGTGTGGAAGATTCCAGTAATTCCACAATAGCTAGCTGGCTTTTTTTCTTCTCATATCTTTATATTCTGCTCTCTCTCTGAGGAAACCACTATCAAGAGGCAAGGGGGGAAATCATTGTTAGAGACATTGAAAGGCAAGTGCTTAACCAGTGAGCTAAATACTGAAAGTGCTGGAAGACCTCCTCGTGCCTTCAACAAGAACTGAAAGGAATTTGGAAGACATCGATCAAAATCAAACCATGAAATCCTGTACTCTGGATTGATGCTAATGAACTGTTTTATCCCACCCTTAAAATCCATGTTTTGTGAGTCTTATGTGTCTTGTGTGTGTGTGTGTGTGTGTGTGTGTGTGTGTGTGTATATATATATATATATATATGTAGGAATTTAAGAAGGGGGTATAGTTTAAGTTTTAGTGTTAGAAGTTGGCAGTTCATATTTCTTTCTTTTGCCACTAATTAAAGACAATTTGTCCAATAAATGGTTAATTACTTATCAAGATTACAAACCTGGTGCTTGTATTCTGTTAACCTAAATGAAACAGTTAGGTAGAATTGGGGCAATCTGGTGGTTTGGTCAGATTTTTTACATTTGTCATGGCTCAGGGAGCAGAGGGGCTTGATGTTACAGTGCACTATCCCCAGTGAGTCACGGCAAAGTTTAAGGGCTCGGGTCCGGGATATTTTGGAACAAAAGACAACAATGATTTCGGTGTAGATTTAGTGAGTAGTAAAAGCTAAAAGGAAACACCAGGTTTGTAGTGTCAAAAATAAGATGGCACTGGAAACTGCTAAAGCTTTCCTGCAAGTGGAAGAGATATCCCTGACGATGTTACAAGGGATCCCAAAAGCCAAGTTAATTGAATTGGCAAGTAAATTAAGAGTAGGATTGCCTGCCAAAGCTAGGAAAGCAGAGATACTCAAAGAGATGGCACAGCACTTGAAATTGGAAGGAATAACCGAGAGATCAAGTTCTCCAAGGGGTGGTTCATTGGAATGGGCTCAAATTCAGTTGCAAATTTAAAAAATTGTGACTATAGGCAGCAGGAAAGGAAAGAGAAATGGGAATGCAAAAACTTGATCTTCAAAGAGAATTAGAAATGGCAAAGTTAGGAAAGGAGGAAAGAGAAAAAGAGAGAAAATTCCAGCTTAGAATGCTGGCAGCTAAAAAAGAGACACCAGTAGGTGAGGCAGGGCTTATTTTCAGATCAGAACCCAGTGGTAGATGTTTAAATTTGTACAAGCTCTTCCAAAATTTGACGAAAGGGATGCTGAAGCATTCTTTACTTCATTTGAGAAGATAGCTAAACAGATGAACTGGCAAAAGGAAAACTGGACATTACCCATGCAAAGCAAATTGACAGGTAGAGCACAGGAAATTTATGCTTCACTGTCAGAGGAGGTTTCTAGGGATTATGATGTGATGAAAAAGGCCATTTTGAGTACATATGAGCTGGTCCCTGAAGCATACAGACAAAAGTTTCAAAATTTAAGGAAACAGCCTGGGCAAACTTACATTGAATTTGAAAGGATTAAGCAAAGTAGTTTTGACAGGTGGATACAAGCATTAGGAGTTGAAACTACCTATGAAGTTCTCAGAAAGACCATTCTCTTGGAAAAATTAAAAAATTCTCAATTTTCTGTAATAAAAATCTACGTTGAAGACCAAAGGGTTGCAACTGCTGGACAGGTAGCAGTATTGGCTGACAATTATGAGCTAATCCATAAAATTAAAACTCTTTTCCATCATTCTCATAACTTTGAAAAGGATAGAAAATGGGAGAGTGAAAGGAAGGCAAGTAGCCAGGGAATACCTTGAGATCTCCTCCCTAGATCAGGAAGGAAAGTATTGAGGGTGGAGGTGAAACTCGAAGGTCTAAGTGTTTCCATTGTAATAAAGTGGGACACAATTCAGAATGCTGGAAGTTGTGAGGGAAGCCCATGGAACTCATTGGAGTTCATGAGAGTGAGTCTGAAAAGGGAACTCAAAAAGAAAATGCCACGGGTTAAATTGTAGTTTTAACTACAAATAAGGGGCTGGAGGTAAACACTGTTGCGAATGCAGATAAAGTGAATAAGATAGATGAGAGATATAAAGGATTTTTGTCTAAAGGAATGATAACCCCTTTTTCATCAAATGTTGCAGCTAAACCCATAACTATATTAAGGGACACAGGAGCTACTCAAACTCTTTTGCTGGCGAAGGACCTAGTTTTCCCTCCAGGGATTCAATGAAAGCTAAAGTATTGGTAAACGGGATAAGATGGAGAGTATATCCCAGTTCCATTGTACAAGTGCAATTGGAGTGTGATTTGTTGTCTGGATTGGAGGTTGGAGGTGGTGGTTGGAGGTGGGGGGTGTGGGGAGGCCAGCGTCAGAAGCTGTCTGGAGTTCTGGCCACCCAGTTTGCCACCAAGAGTTTACCTCTAAGCAGCTGCCATGCTCCCAATGCCATTGGGGTCCCTAATTGGAAAATTCCAGTCAGCCTTTGATAATTGGCCTTAATTGATCTTCAACATAACTCAATGGGCTGGCTGTTGGTTGTGAGCAGGCAAACTTTCATCCTTGAATGAGCCTTCAGGAAAATGGCTTGGGGTGGCACGGTGTCTGCAAACCAAAACATCAACTGATGGCTGAAATTATGTGTCTATTCATCTCAGTTCTCACCCCATATTGGAGCAAAGATTTTTGCCAATGTTCCAGGTTGGTGTCCTTTCTTCAGAAGTTTACGATTTATTTGTTCTTTCATGGCATGTAGGTGTCGCTGGCTAGGTCAGCATTTGTTTCCTATCATTAGTTGCCCTTGAGAAGGTGGTGGTGATCTGCCTTCTTGAGATGCTGCAGTCCATGTGGTGTAGGTACACCCACAGTGCTGTTAGAGATGGAGTTTCAAGATTTTGACCCAGCGACTGTGAAGCAATATATTTCCAAATCCAAATGGTGAGTGGTTTAGAGGGGAACTAGCAGGTGGTGGTGTTCCCATACATCTGCTGTCCTTGTCCTTCTAGTCGGGAAGGAAGTGGGTTTAGAAGGTGGTGTCAAAGGAGCCTTGGTGAGTTGTTGCCGTGAATCATGCAGATGGTACGTAATACTGACACTGCACATTGATAGTGGAGAGGGTACCAGTCAAGTGGTCTAATTTGTCTTGGATGGTGTTCAGCTTCTTGAATTTTGTTGAAGCTGCAATCATCAAGGCAAGTGGAGATATTCCATCACACTCCTGATTTGTGCCTTGTAGATGGTGGACAGTGTTTGGAGAATCAAAGGGTGAGTTACTCACCACAGAAATCCCAGCTTCTGACCTTCTCTTGTAGCCACAGTATTTACATGACTGGTCCAGTTCAGTTTCTGGTCAATGGTAACCCCCAAGTTGTTGATAGTGAGAGATTCAGCGATGATAATGCTGTTAAATGTCAAGGGGAGATGGTTAGATTTTCTGTTATTGGAGATGTTAATTGTCTGGCACTTGTGCGGTGTAAGTGTTACTTGCCACTTATCAGCCCAAGCCTGACTGTTGCCCAGGTCTTGCTGCATTTGGCCATGGATTGTATCCATATCTGAGAAGTTGCAAATAATGCTGAACATTGCGCAATCATCTGCGAACGTCCTCATTTCTGACATTATGATGGAGGGAATGTCATTGATGAAGTGGCTGAAGATGATTGGGCCTAGGACACTACCCTGAGGAACTCCTGCAGTCATGTCCCCAGACTGAGATGATTGACCCCCAACATAACACAACCATCTTCCTTTGTGCAGGGTATGACTTTAACTGGTGAAGAGTTTCCCCCGATTCACATTGACTCCAGTTTTGCCAGGGCTCCTTGATGCCTGTTTGGGTTTTGAAATGCAACAATACCTCATGTCCTCTCTGGCTTACTATATTCATATGACCTTTGCCATGAGGGAATCTCTCTATATGCTGCCATCATACGGTCAGTTCAATAAAGAACTCACACTGAGAAGGACACGAAGAAGCATTGCTGTCTTTGAACTCAAAACATGGGCCAGGATGTTCCCGTCATCGGGCGGGCTTGGAGGGGGCCAGTGAGAGTGGCCGTGAAAGGGACTGCCACTCGCAATTGGGCCCCGACAGTGGTTTTACGCTGCTTGGCCAATTATCAGCCGACCAGTGTGAAACGCGCACTGCAGCGCTCAGCGCAGCTGGGGTCGCGGGGGGGGGGGGAGGAGGGTAAGTGTGGAAGTTTGTGCACGCAGTAAAAGCTCCCTGAGACTTATGGTGCCTCAGAGAACTGAAGATTTTTTACAATAAAATAAAAGAATTTAAAAATTTTACAAACATGTCCCCTCATGTGACTCTGTCACATGAGCAGGGACATGTTGGAAATTAGTTTGAAATTTTTTTTTTAAATCACTGATCAAAACATCATCCCACCCATAGATGAGGTTTTGCAAAAAATCCAAAGGTCACCTGGCCGATTTGCCTGCCCGCCAACCATAAGGTTGGCCAGGCAGCAAATAATTTATTTTAATTATGACTTTAATGGCCTTAATAGGCCACTTAATTGTCAAAGGGTGTGCTGCCAACTCTTGCACATTCCCGCCGGTCAAAATATCATGTGAGTATCCGATGATGTTGGGACGCTTGCCTGGCATCGTCGTGTGTCATTTTACGCTTGTTCAAGCCGAGCACATACCCACCTGATGAGCGAAATATTCTGCCCATTGAGTCAGTAGTGGAGCTAAAATAGAGTTGGGAAACCCTGAACATTCTGTAGAGAGGCCACAGCTCAGAAAGACACACAGAAATGTTCAGATCTGCTAAAAACTACCGAAAAAATGACAAGGAAAAATAAACTCAAACCGAAGGCTACAAATAAAGTATTGGGTGAGTTAACATGGCTGTAAACTTTTCCATCCCTGCTCCGGTAGAAATGAAAGGCAACATGTGGCAGAACTAGAAAAAATGTGTTTTTCCACATGCAATAGCAAATCTATGAACTTGCAACAGATTTAGTTAACAAGTCGGAGCCAATAAGAGTAGCCACACTTCTAACACTGTTGGGGAAGGACTGCTGCAAAGTGTATTCTACCGATGAACAAAGAAAACAGACAACAGATATTTTGAGCGCCTTGAATGCACATTTGGAACCCCGAGTGACTATTACTTATGAATGCTATGTATTCAATACTAGAACTCAAGCTGCAAATGAGCTCATTGAACAGTATGTGGCTACAATAACACAGCTTGAACAATCATGCGAATTCAGGCAACTAAAAGATGATCTGATCATCAGTGAGAATAAGTCTACTGCAAGAGGAGAAATTTACACTCAGGAAAGCAATAGACCTGTGCAGAAATGCAAGATGTAGTAAAATGTCAGTTAGAACGTATATATGGCAGAGCAGACCAGGAGATACATTATGCTGAGAGACGGTCCCAAATCAATCACAGACAAGGGGCAGGATGCAAATACTGCAGATTACATCATTCAAAGGAAAAGAAGGATTGCTCAGCATAAGGAAAGTAATGTTTTAACTGCAAGAAGCCAAATCATTGCGCACATGAAGTGTTTGACTAGAAATAAGCAAACCAAGTCTATACAGGTGGCCACTGGAGAGATATAAGCAGAAGAGTCCAGTGAAGTGCTATACACAATACAACAGGCTGGTTCCATCAAGTCTATAGGTGAAAAATAGTTTGTGACAATTACAATGATGAGCGCAGAAGGAGAGTATTAAGTGAGCATAAGTGTCAAATAGACACTGTTGCAGCATGAAACATAATGACCTTCACAGGCCTGTGCAAAGTGGCTCAACTTGGTGATCCAGAGATGAAGCCCTTGAAAGTAAGGCTGAGGCTAAATGATGGCATCATACCCATACCGAGAAGATAAATTAGTCTGTGAGTCCAATGTAATGGCAAGAAGGAAAATCGAGAGTTCCGGATTATGGAAGTATGCAATAGCCACTTATCTCAACTGAAGCAAGTTTAAAGTTTGGACTTGTAACCCTGTACGTACCAACAGTAATTCACAACATGTAGTAGCACACAAAACCATTGACTACTGAACAGATCCTAGAGTAGTTTACAAGGTAGGGATGTCTACCAGGAGAATATCATCTAGAAGTAGATGAGAGTGTAAGACCAATTCAACATCTGCCGAGAAGAGTTCCAACTGCCCTCAAGTCAAGCCTAAAAGACAACATAGAAGAGCTGGAAAAGAAGGGAGTAATCAAGAAAGTGACAACTCCTACAGGCTGGATTAGCAGCATGGTAGCAGTGAAACAACCTGGAAAACCAAGAGTATGCTTAGACCCAAAGGATCTAAATAAAGAGCTGAAGAGATCTCACTACCCATGCTAACAATTGAAGGAATTTTGCCACAATTTGCCAAGGCAAAGATTTTCACTAGCCTAGATGTGAAGGATGGTAACTGGCAAGTGAAGCTGGATGAAAGCAATAGTTTTCTAATGACATTCTGGATGCTGTTCGGGAGATACAGTTG
The DNA here is from genome assembly GCF_017639515.1 of Carcharodon carcharias. Lineage (NCBI taxonomy): Eukaryota > Metazoa > Chordata > Chondrichthyes > Lamniformes > Lamnidae > Carcharodon > Carcharodon carcharias. The sequence goes on along the minus strand of NC_054468.1, from coordinate 169,084,965 downwards.
CCATTTGGCATTTCCATGCCTCCAGGAGAGTATCAACGCAGACAGCATGAGATGGTCAGTGATCTTCCCAGAGTGGAAGCCATAGTAGATGATCTACTAGTCTATGGATGTGGAGACACAATGGAAGAAGCTATTAAGGACCAGAATTTAGTATGACTGCCAGAAAGAACTCGTCAGATGAATCTGAAGCTAAATTTTAAAAAAAAATTGCAATTGAAGATGCCTGAAGTCAGTCATATAGATCATATGGATCCTGACAAGGTGAGAGCTATTGTGGTGTTGCAGCAACCAACAGATGTGAAAACAGTGCAAGGATTTGTTGGATTCATGCAGTATTTAGCAAAGTTTTTGCCCAATCTGTCTCCGAAGTTTGAACCATTAAGCAAGATTACTGCCAAAGAACAAAGAGCAAAGAAAAGTACAGCACAGGAACAGGCCCTTCGGCCCCCCCAAGCCTGCGCCAATCATATTGCCCGTCAACTAAAACATTTTGCACTTCCGGGGTCCGTATCCCTCTATTCCCATCCTATTCATGTATTTGTCAAGCTGCCTCTTAAACATCACTATTGTACCTGGTTCCACCACCTCCTCTGGCAGTGAATTCCAGACCCTCATTACCCTCTGCATAAAAAATTTGCTCCGCACATCTCCTCTATAGTTTTCTCCACTCACCTTAAATCTATGTCCCCTAGTAATTGACTCTTCCACCCTGGGAAAAAGCTTCTAACTATCTACTCTGTCCATGTCACTCATAATTTTGTAAACTTCTATCAAGTCGCCCCTAAATCTCTGTCGCTCTAGTGAGAACAATCCAAGTTTCTCCAAACTCTCCTCATAGCTAATAACCTCCAGACCAGGTAGCATCCTGGTAAACCTCCTCTGCACCCTCTCCAGCGCCTCCATATCCTTCTGGTAATGTGGCGACCAGAATTGCACACAATATTCCAAGTATGGCCTAACCAAGGTTCTATACAGCTGCAGCTTGACTTCCCAGCTTTTATACTTAATATCCGTGCCAATGAAGGCAAGCATGCCAATGCCTTCCTGACTACCTTATCCACCTGTGTTGCCACTTTCAGTGACCTATGGACCTGTACATCCAGATCCCTCTGCCCGCCGATGTACTTAAGGGTTGTGCCATTTACTATATAATTCCTGGCTGTATTAGACCTTCTAAAATGCATTACCTCACATTTGTCCAGATTAAACTCCATCTGCCATTTCTCCGCCCAAGTCTCCAACTGATCTATATCGCGTTGTATTCTCTGACAATCCTCTTCACTATCTGCAAATACTCCAACCTTAGTGTTGTCTGCAAACTTACTAATTAGCCCAGTTACATTTTCCTCCAAATCATTTATGTATACTACAAACAGCAAAGTTCCCAGCATTCATCCCTGCGGAACTCCATTAGTCACAGCTCTCCATTCAGAAAAGCACCCTTCCACTGCTCCTCTCTGTCTTCTATGACCAAGCCAAAAAAGTGCAGTGGTATTGGGGCACAGAACAAGAAGCAGAGTTCACTAAAATCAAACAACTAGAGATGACAATACTAGTGCTGAAATACTATGACATCAATGATGAAGCCACCTTGCAATGTGACGCCAGCGAGAGAGGTGTTGGAGCAATTGAATGCAGCAAGGACAACCAGGCACATTTGTATCCAGGACACTAACACAAATGAACCAATGCTACACTCAGATCGAGAAAGGTTGCCTGGCTATTGTTTTTGCTTGTGAGCATTTTCATCAATACTTGTTTGGGAGAGACCAAATATCAGTGGAGTCCAACCACCAGCCACATCAAAGAATTTTTTCTCAAACTGCTACTATCTGCTCCAAAGCACCTGCAAAGAATGTTACTTCATTTACACAGATATCATTTGGATGTGACATACAAGCAAGGGAAACAGTTGTATATCACATACATGATATCAAGAGCAGTGCTCCCCATGAAGAAAGTTGAGGATGCTACAACAGAATGTGAAATCTTCCATATTCAATGTGAAGCAGCAGTTCAACATGATCTGGAAGTCGTCAACCTAGCAGAGACATTGAAGCTGACAGACACATGCCTTGCTCAAATCAAGCAAACTAACCAACACGATGCAACTCTCCAAGTGCTACAAGAAGTAGTGATAAAAAGATGGGCTGAGAGCATCAAGGACACACTTGTGGTTATAAGAACATTTTGGGCATAACAAGATGAATTGACAGCCCAAGATGGCATCTTGTACAAAGGAAATAGAGTCATCATCGCTACAGAGATGAGAAGAGAGATGCTGAAGCACATCCATGCAACCCATCAGGAATTGAATTGACTCTGAGAAAGGCAAGAAATGTGCTCTACTGGCCAAACATGAGCAATGAAATTGAAGACCACATAGGCCGGTGCAGTGGCTGTAACAAGTACAAAGCTAAACAAGTTAGAGAGCTGTTGATGATGCATGACATCCCAGACAGACCATGGATGAAGCTGGGATTAGACTTTTTCACTACAGCAGGAACTGATTATCTTGTCACTGTAGAATACTATTCTGACTATTGGGGGTTAGACCAACTGACTACAATGATGACAGTAGAAATAGTAGAATGCCTGAAAGCCCACTTCAGTGGCATTCCAGACATTGTGATCAGTGACAATGGCCCTCAGTTCACAAGTGAAGAATTCAGCCAGTCCACTAAGTGTTGGGAAGTTCAACATTAAACATCACTGCACTATCCCCAGTCCAATGGAAAGGTTGAGGTGGCATTGAAAATCACCAAAGGAATCATCAAGAAATCAAGCAAAGCTAGCACAGGTGTATACAAGGCAATCCTCAAGTGGAGAAACACACTGGCTAAAGGCATGGAAAGTAGTCCAGTCCAAAGGCTAATGTCACCTTGCAACAGAACTATTCTTCCAAAAAGGCTACTGAATCCTGAAGTAGTAACAGGCATGAGTGCAAAATTCTAGGTGAAACAGCAGAAAGCCAAATTTCATTTTGACAAGACTGCCGAACCATTGCCAGAGCTGAGCATTGGAGAACCATTCAGGGTGCAAACCTTCAACGCTCTCATTAGGAGTCAGCCCATGTGGCAACTTGGGTCATAGAGCAGTATGCACTGGACATGAACAACTGAATATACCGGCACAACCGTAGGCATATACGAACTAGCAAAGCTGTTTCTTCACCACAGTTGGTCAGTCAGGGAGAAGAGATCTCACCAGCTGTACTGAGTACAGAACAACCAACAATCCCAGAGGCCCACATGTCCCCACTAATGGAAATGAGGCAACAACAGTTACCACAGCAACAATTGCCATGGGAACAACACTTCACAGAGAGGGAACATCATCCAGATGAACAGCCAATGACAACACGCATGCATACCATTAAGAGACCTGCATGATTTAATGACTATGTATGCAATGCAAGTGCAACAACAGGTGAGAATAATGAACAGTTTGTTAATGCCATACAAACAGTGGTGGTATTGTGGGTAACTTGGGTAACACACAGATACACATGATCATGCATGCAAATGTGCCTATTGATTGTTATGAGCAAGGGGATGTTTGGTTTTTGAAATGGAACAGTACTGCATGTCCTATCTGGCTTGCTGTAGTCATGTGACCTCTGCCACGATGGAATCTCTCTGTAAGCAGCTATCATACGATCAGTTCAATAAAGACCTCACACTGAGAAAGACACAAGAAGCACTGCTGTCTTTGCACTCAAAACAATGTCACACTCAGTCAGACACTGCCTTGATATCAAGGGCAGCCACTCTCACCTCACCTCTTGAGTTCAGCTCTTTTGTTCATATTTGGACCAAGGCTGTAATGAGTTCAGGAGCTGAGTGACGCAAACTGAACCAGTGAGCAGGTTATTGTGAGTAAGTGCCACTTGATAGCACTGTCAAGAACACCTTCCATCACTTTGCTGGTGATTGAGAGTTAACTGATGGGATGGTAATTGACTAGGTTGAATTTGTCCTATTTTTGTGGATAGGACATCCCTGGGCAACTTTCCACATTGTCAGGTAGATGCCAGTGTTGTTGCTGTACTGGAACAGCTTTGCTAGGGGTGTGGCTAGTTCTGGAGCACAGGTCTTCAGTACTATTTGGACTATTGTCAGGGCCCATACCCTTGCAGCCACTTCTTGATAGCATGTGGAATGAATCGTGTTGGCTGAAGACCGGCACCTGTGACGTTGGGGATTCCAAGGGGAGGCTGAGATGGATCACCTGCTCAGCACTTCTTGCTGAAGGTGGCTGAAAATGCTATGAATATTCAACTTGGAGTTTCTTTTGTATTTACCTGTTTCACTATTCAATAAATATATTTGTTGTTTCCTAGCCTGAGCTGTGCTCTGATAGACTATGACAGTGCGTGAGATATGTCTAGCAAATCAGAATAGAGTGATGAATGTCGTCTGTTTGATCATCAGATCTTGCAACATTTATGCATCCAATGTGCAGGTAAAACGTATTGAACCTGAAGAAATGCCTAGCATATCAGTTTAAGAATATATGAGTAAAATAGGACTCTATAACTTTACTATTATTTTTATTATGTTAAATACCAAGGTGGGGGAGGGGGGATGAGGGGGGGGGGGAAATCAGGCTCATAGTATCTGTTTCTTAGGTGCTACATGGCCTACTATGACTCAAAATGGGTCTGAAATGTATGTGCATACCTCCGATGGGAAGAGTGACAGATACCATCTTGGTAAGTAGGTTTTTGCAAATAACAGTGTCCAGCAGCATGCAAAGTAAATAGATTCTTATGCCAGTCAGTGTCCACTCCATGCTTCAGCTGACTTCACTTGACACTACTGAACAAGCATGAAACAAGATGAAGTGTCCCCACCAAGTGTTCTTGGAAGATATCATGAACTCCTTATAGGTTCATTGTTGAATTATTTCTCCTCGCTGCTGGTGCAATTGTATTTATTTGTGGAGCTTTCCTGGACTTGGCTAAAGCTTCATTATGCACAGGGAGTGTCTGGCTGGTGCTAAAGTCCATTTTTCTTCATTGATAAGCTTATGCTGAAACAAGTTGCCTTCAACCATGGCTGGCCTGGGTTGGCTTCCTTTGGGAAATGAGCATGACTGGGAAAATGAAGAGAGAATATCCAGAGCAGGAAAAGCTGCTGAAAGAGGGAGGGGTAGGGGGAAGGGTGAAGGGTCCTCAGTAGGTGATCCAATCCACTTTAGGGAGCAGTTCTCTTACCTCAAAATCAGCAAGGACCAATGCGTGAGACATCTTCACTTCTGAAAAGAGGTTTTGACTAAAATCTGCCAACAACTGTAACCTTAAATATAAACAACGTTTCCCAGTTTGCAGCCCATTGTCATCACTGAGATTCGCTGCACACAGAGGGACAATTCCACCCCATTCCCTCTTACCATAGACAAGCAGGTAGAAGTAAGCACAAAGATTTACACAGATTGTAAGCTTCCCCATGGTGCAGAGTGCCATTAATTGCATGTGCCCATTGTGAATTTGGCTATTTTCATGAAGTGAAAGGGATTCTACTGTCTAAATGTGCAGCTAATATGTGACCAAAATAGCTCATTATATAGGTGAATGCCCAGTATCCTGGCAGCAGTCGCGATTCCTTCATACTGCAGCAACCCTCTGTGGCTCCTCTAGTTGACCTACCATGGCAAGTCAAAGGCTGGCTACTCATTAACAAGGGTTATTTACTCATGATGTGACTCGTGACTTCAGTCAGGATTCCATGCACATGTGCAAGCAGGATTACACTGAGAGCCACATTCCCACAAAGAACATTATAGTGAATACCCTATTGTGGTCCTCAAACAATGCTTTTGCTACCTGGGCTGCTCTGGAGGAGCCCTGCAGTGTTGAGCTGAGTGGTAGAAAGCTGCATGCTGCATGCTGCATAATCTGGCCTAATGTGGAATCAGGCCTTGCTACCACCTTTCAGGTGAGAAGCTAAAGAGCAGGAGCATGAGAAGGAGAAGGAGGAAGAGGAGAAAGTGCAAAAGGGATGGATGAACAGAAAGAGGAAGGGAGGCTACAGTGTAGACAGCCCCTTTCTGCTCAGGCTCTAGATTATCAAAGAATTTAGCAGTAATACCAGTAACTTCGGCCACAATCTTCCATTCACCAACAGTCCTTACCTTTCCTCTCACTGACCATCACTTTGTTCTCTTTCATACAACACAAAAACAAAAAAAAAAATGCACATTCCAATTCAATTTTAGAAATCCAATTATGACATAATGGGCTGGAACTTCCGAGCTCTTGGGCAGTGTATCTAGGGGGGGTGCAGGGGGGGTTACCCCAAAGATGCACTGGGGAAATCTGGGGAAATCCCACCTAGCACCCCACCCTGCCCCTGGAAGTTCCCAGGTAAAGATTGCATGGAAATTCAAACTTCCGATGGGCAATTGCCCAGCACTCGGAAACATCCGAAAATGCGATTTAAATCACAAACTTTGGGTGGTTCCAACTGTGTTATAGGAATAGTTACCCAGAGAAAGTTAGCAGAATTGAAACTACTTCTGGTTCTGGGTAACTATAGCACTGACCCACCCTGGCTCCCCAGGGGACTCCTCCTACCGCCCCTGGCCCCCAGCCCCCTACCCTGCCCTGGACCCCCCCTCACCCTCCTGACCCTCCCCCAGCGTTTCCACGACCTTCTTGGGGACTCCTTCACCACTGTCCTGGGACTCCCCAATTCCCCCCCCAGGACTCCACCTCTCTGACCTCCATGGGACTTGCCCCACCCACTCAATACCCTCCTGACTACCCTCCCACGCCAGGCCTAACTTCTGACCTCCCCCATTCCAGCTTGACTCCTGACTCCACCCCCACCCCCTTACTCCAGGCTCAACTTCTGATTCACCACATCCCAGATCCAACTCCCAACCACACGCCCCCCTCCCCACAAAGCAGGCTCGACTCCCAGCTCACCACCCTTCCCACCCAGGTCCAATTCCTGACTCTCCTCCCACCTCGCAGGCCTGACTCCTGACTCCTCCCACCCAGACCTGACTCCCAATACCACTTCCTAGGCCTGGTTCCTGACCACACACCCCCAAATCTTATCCACTTACCTTATACATTTACCTTCTCCCTGGATTACGTAAGACCTTTAAACTTGGTTGGACCTTTAAAATTACCCAGCTAGTGCTGTAAAAAAGGGGCCATGGCTTACCTACCTTCAGCTGAGCTGCTCTTGACAGTAGGCCCTGGGAGTGCGCTGCAGAGATCTAGCTAAGCCTGAGTTGGAATGTCAGATGAATTAGAATTGTCTGGTAAGTAATTTTGAGCAGAGTGGCAATCTGGCTCAATTGCCACTCCATTGGAAATTACGGCCCAATACTTAGAAAATTAACCTAATTAATTTAATCCTGTGCATTCCCTTAGTGCCTTTCTTTTGAGTGCCTTTCCCAGTTCTAGGATAGCTGGTGAAAGGCTGCTTATCTTCAATTGCAGATGGCCTGGGGGAGCGACCTTGAGTAGCTTTGAGCCTTGAAGGGCTGAATTCAGGCAGCACCATCTCTGCAGCTGGATTAATGTACAACCTCAACTCCTGGTGAGCTGGCACCTTAACTATCCTTTCCTCCTGCCCTGACTCCTGCAGAATTGTGTCCAGTGTCTCACCATATGCAGATTCCTCTTCTATCCTCACCAGGGTCAATCTCTGAGCTGGTGCTGTAAGTGTATGATTAAGTGACTGTTCATCTTCACTGTCTTCTTTCTCTTCCTCTTCTGACTGGGCAAGTTCATGTTCCTGGGTTTCTGATTGGATTGTGATGAGTAAGAAGTGTGTGCTAACACCATCTGCATCAATCAGAAGAGATTGTGGGAGAAGGGAGAAGTGGGATGAGAGAAGGAGTAGGTTTGTAGATAGCTGCATTATTGATCCCACCAGCACTGCCAGTTGCCATGGCCTGAATGACTCCTCTTAGCATGATAGCCCTCACTTTTTTCCACCATGGGGGTTAAAATTTGCAGGTATCATTGTTCTCCTCCGACTCTTTCCAGCTGCCAACTGTTATGCATCAGTTTCTCCATGCAAGAAAGAATAAAGTACATCAGTGAGTGTTCTGCAATATGCTTGTGTACGGAATAGCTGCTCATGTGTACGTACTGTGAATTGTGATTGTGAGGCTTGAAAGTACCAAGGGCATCAGGGTGAGGCAAATCATATGAAAGGGTTAGACCATAAGACCATAAGGCATAGGATCAGAAATTAGGCCATTCGGCCCATTGACTCTGCTCCGCCATTCAATCATGGCTGATAAGTTTCTCAACCCCATTCTCATGCCTTCTCCCCATAACCTTTGATTCCCTTACCACTCAAGAACCTATCTATCTCCATCTTAAATACACTCAATGACATGGCCTCCACAGCCTTCTGTGGCAATGAATTCCATTGATTCACCACTCTTTGGCTAAAGAAGTTTCTCCTCATCTCTGTTCTAAAAGGTCTTCCCTTTACTCTGAGGCTGTGCCCTCGGGTCCTAGACTCTCCTACTAATGGAAACATCTTCCCCACGTCCACTCTATCCAGGCCTTTCAGTATTCTGTAAGTTTCAATCAGATCCCCCCTCATCCTTCTAAACTCCATCAAGTATAGACCCAGAGTCTTCAAACATTCCTCATATGTTAAGCCTTTCATTCCTGGGATCGTTCTCGTCAGCCCTGATTGATAAAGATTGTTAGTATGTGGGTGATGAAAGTGTAGTGAATTGAGCAATGGCAAAGGCTATTGGTGTAATTGGTAGGATATGACATTTGAAGATGAACTCACCTATTTTGACAACTTGTGTCGGATTGTTAAACTTCTTCCTCATTGCATCTATGTTCTTACAACAATACCTTGGGTTTTGACCACTGCCACTATTTGTTTCTACTGCATCCTGAGCATCTGCCTGCTGTCTACCTCACTCCTTCTTTTCACTTCTTTAACTAAGACAGTGCATAGTCTGAAAACCTTAGCACTTATTCTCTCTCACATGTTTAGCCATTGTTCAAAGTATCACAGCCTAGCTTGCCTTATGAAAACAACTCGCACCATTTTCTTGCAGTCACACTGCACCTCCCCTTTAAGAGGTGCAGGTTACCTTTAGGTAAGGAAAGCCACTTTTGACATTGGATCCCCTGCTGATGCATAAAACCAACAAACACCGGAGGTATTACCGGCTGCACACAGCAATCATTAAAAAAAACAGGCAGCATCAATTTAACGTGCTGTCTGCAACTTACTGAACAGGCACAAATCAAACAACTACCATATGATGTCAGAAGTTAGCTGATTTAATCCCTCTGCAACACCCCCCACTCCCCCCATCAAACAATGAATGTCCAGGGACCCCCCTTTTGTTTAATAATTTGCTTTTGTCCTATTAACATTTAACATGCCTTGGACAAGTTTGCAGATGAGTTTGATCAGGCATACATTAGCAAAATGACTGCTTTGTCGGTAGCTTTCTCTCTTTTACAACAATGATTAACACGGTTATGTCTATGAACCTTTAAATCAATTGACTGTAACACTAGGGGCAGAATCATCCCAGGTTTGCACTAAGTGTGGTAGCAGGCAGGGAAAAGGACATTTTACCCGCTGGCCGCACTCTGCATCGTCCCAATCCTACCTCATTAATCATGCATTCCCAGGAAACGTACCTTTTCGCTGGCGGGCAGCCTTCGATTAGTCCACCATGCCATTACCACACTGCATCCTCATGCTGGTCGCAATATTTAAAATGCAGCCACCCACACACCTCTCAGTGTTTCCAGCCCAGGGCTGCTGCAAAGAATACATGGTCCCGAAAGGTAAGAAGACTGCAGCCTTCCGATTCAGTGATGCATTCCTGAGGCACCCTCTGGACATTGTTGGAGCCTGCGGTGATGTCCTCTAGCCCCACTCTGGCCACGGGAGGCCTATCAGTGTCACCAGTCCTGCTTGGGAGGCGGTGGCAGTGGTGGTCAATGCCAAAGCTGCACAGAAGAGGTTCACCATCTAGTGCTGAAAGAAGATGAATGATCTCATCTGTACTGCCAGGGTAAGGCAACCATATCATCGCACTAAACTCACACACTCACAAGGCCATCACACATTCACTGTCACCTCACTCACTGCCAACCCAAGGGACATCAGCACTTATTCTCTCACGCACAGCCTCACATCTCCATCTGGCCTCATCTCCTCTGGAGACTGCTTCCTCAGCCCCCACTCTCTTGAGGCCACTTGCACAGATCAACATGTGCTGCCACACACACCCTAGGATACCATCTTTCCCAGTAATGCTCTACCCCTGCAGCATCTTCCCTTGCTTGAGCTCACTTCTCCCCTTTCTCCAAGCAAGCCATAGTGCTACAGCCGTTAAAAAGCCACCCTCGCCTTACGGTTGGTCTTGTAAGTAGAGACCTACCCATGAGGCCCCTAAAAGTGATGTGGTGCTGCCTGCAAAGTTGGTGCTTATGACCACGGCTGGTGCCCAAAGCAAGGTAGGAAAACAAGCCTTGCCACTGCAGCTCGCCAGGTGCTTATCGCTTATGTTCAGTTGTGAATGCTGACTTGCTTGGGTGATCCAGCATGGGGGGGGATGATTCTGGTGAGCTGGGCTTATAATGAGATGCAAAAGTATTAGAATGAAGTTCCCGACATGTGGCGGTGGGAAATGTGGCCCACCATTGATGGGCGGAGTGGATGATTGCAAGCTGGTTTCACGATGTTGTGAAGCTCATTTTTGGCCTTCCTGCCATATTGTCCACTCATGCCCGCCATGATGTCTGACGCCAGCGGGCATGGAAAATTCCACCCTAGGACTTGTGACTCATTTTTAGCTGAACATGCGGCCACTTACAAAAAAGGTTCTTCAGACTGGGCTGTGCGAGCGGGGAAACAGAAGAAAATAATGAATTATGTCAGTAGAGAAATGTAAAATTAATCTAAAAAGGAGTGGATGGAGAATTTGATTTTTAAAAATGTTTAGATGTGTTTAGGTTTCATGATACAGTGTGAAAACTAGTCTTGATATGAGCTCCAACAATTAAAATCTGGCCAAACCAGGTGAGGGAGAGAGATATTTCATTGGATCCAAGTTAAAAATTTGCATTGATTTTCCTTTTGAAGATACATAAAACATAATTTACACATCAGAACAAATATTTTCTTTATTCATTTTTTTTAATGACCTTTGATACAATGATACAAGTGTCTTAAATTACAGTGTCAAAGAGAATAGGAAGGGCTGAGTTTATCTCAGGCATCTGTTGAGTATTTTTCTTATCCAGTACATCAGTCACACTGTTGCAATTGGTCCCACTACCCTTAGGTTAGAGAGAAGAAAATTGCTTACGGATCCTGCTTCTGATGGTTTTCAAATGATTCCTGTTGGATCTTGCATCAAGGGCAGGTTCATGCTTGAATAATCAAGCTTACTCTTCACTAAAAGCCACAGGAGCAATGTACCCGTTGAACCATGTCCTAGTAAGGAAAGGGAGGAAGTTGCAAAGGCTAAAATAATTTAAATATATACCATAGATTGCGGCATATTAGTTGACCTGGCATATAAAATGACCCCATTTTATCAGTGCCAAAATGCACGTTTAGGCCTATACTTGGTGTATAAGTCAACACTCCCATTTTTCAGCTAATGAATGAGTGTTTAGGGCTATGCTCATAATAGGAGTTGGCTTCAATTTTTCAATTAAGGTTATACTCACCTTATAAGTTGCCGCATGAGTTCAAGCAGGTGATACTGGCTGTGTTGCCAAGAAGATGCATGAGGTTTAAGACACACTCACATAGAGCAGGCTGTGCATGGTGACTAATGAACAGAATGCGCCTCCTGCAAAAATAATGAACCAGAAAGCAGGTTTCAAGCTAAAAGTCATAACGTTTGCTAACTCATCAAATAACTGTGCTGCAGCGAGGGGATTCGGTGTTAGTGAAAAAGTAGTGAGCGAATGGAAGGAGGAATCCGCCCTGAAAATGATGCCCAAAACCAAATGCGCCATAAGAACAGGGACCAGCCACAGGCCTGATCTTGAGAAGCATGTATCGGAATGGGTCCTCAAAAATCATCAGAATGGTTATATCACCACCAGAAATATAATACACTTAAGTGGCCCAAATTATCTCATGAGTAGAGGAAGGATTTCAGAGCAACAGCTAGTTGGCTTTATGGAATGAAAATGCCTAGTGTTGAGGCAGGAAACCAAGATTACTCAAAGACTACCAAAAGATCTCAATGCCAAAATGACCAGTTTCCAGTGATACAACATTAGGAAGCAGCAAAAACACAAGTATCAATGGTACATATACTGGTATGAAACTGAGAGCTCCACATCTGATCCAAAGTGGGATCCATATGATAACGTCATAGCCAAAGTCACTCAGGATGAACGCGATGAACTCTGAGTCAGATGCTGAGGACGACGAGTTTGATTTTTTTTTAAAGTTGTGATTGGTTCAAACTATCCTTGTAGAATAATTTCATTAAATAAAACTTGACACATTGATTTAATTTGAATTACTGGCGATTTTTTTCATATTTCAACAACACTGGCAGTTCACATTTTATACTTGGCGTGTAAGCTGACCCCCATTTTTGGAAGGATCTTTCAAAGGTTGACTTATTTGCTGTGATCTATGATACTTTTCAACAGTAAATGCGGATATATGCAAGGAAATTTAGAATATAGTCGATCCTATTGAACAAGCGAGTGGTAAGAATGAGTTGAATGATCTAAAAGGCAATAAGCAACTTTTGGAAAAAGTTAGATATTGAAAATGGTTTGAGGTGAACTTGACATTCTGCAGACATTCCATCCTCATGTTGACTACAAAAACTAATGCCCTAACCTGGAACTGTGATGTACATGGGAAAATATTGTGAATCTTTACAGTCTTCCTTGTTTAAGTGCCCTTTGTGACCTTTAACCAATGATGACAGAAGTTCCTTGAAATTCAAATATCTGTCAGAGAAGACTATAAACTCAATATTAATATAATGTGTACTTAAGAACACTTAATATTTACGATACAGGTAGTGTTTCAGTCTTTAAATTGTCAAGAGTTAAATAATATTGAATGGCATTATCCAATAATAAGTGAGAAAGCTAGACTTTTTATCTATCATTTTTAGGTCAGTCAATTATGCAATTATAAATCTGTTGCAATGTTGCTTAATAATGATACAAAACAAGTATGCTTAAGATCTTTAAAATATACTGATTACTTTTGTAATATAATTTCTATATGTATAATATTGGACCTTCAATTTAGCATGTTGATAATCTTTTCATCCTACTGTTGTGAGGCAGAAAATTACACTTTCAGCAGCAAGTATACTTTAGGAGTTATGCTGCAATTTCCAGAATTGTTTTTTCTTTGTTGCAATTTTTCTAATTGTATGATGACTCCAGGCACACTTGTTATTGGAACCTGTCACCAGGGACAGAGTAACAGAGAGCCAGCATGGATTTGCCTGATGGACCTAGTTGAGGTCACGGGCATCACGGACAGGAGATTGCCTATGAATAGGTTCAGTTATCTCCCTGAGATTAAACAGAAGAAGTTAGTTTTATACAAAACTTTGTGATTGAAGGTTTGGCCAGAATTTGGGGCATGGAGGAACTTGTAGAGATACATTTGCTGTCAGTCAATTTCATGGTCGTTAGATTTTCATTCCCTCATCATGCAGTTACCCATAAAATTATGGGGGCTTAGTATGCCAGTTAGCACTCAGAAAATTGCACACTCGAACTAATAGATCCCAGAATCTTCACAGCTCATTAGCATTGAAGAAAGCGCTTGTAATTGTGGTTATAGCTTTTTGTAGCTGTTTTGGTTATTTTTTTGCCTTGTTTCTCCAACGTTTTTCAACTTCTTAGGCCATTGATTTTGCTTTTTCTATGGTCTGCGTTCTCTCACTTTTGTTTTCATGTGTTGCAGTCCATCCTGCTAACTATTGCTCAGGTGTGATTGGGGTTCTCATGACTTACCAGAGCACTTAGATCTCTTTTCTAAGTGACATTTGGATGGGCTCTTTGACACAGTTTAATAAAATGAAAAGGGAAGGAGGAGAAGCAGGATACAAATTAACAAAGAGGGAAAGCTCTTGAGACTTGAGAACAATTCATACCCAGGCTAATGGTTTTCTAATTGCTGTAAGGTTTCTGAGTGAAATGGCCACTTTCTAATGAAGCCACTCATAATTGACAGTAAACTGGCAGTAAATTGGCACTCTTCCCCAAAGTAGGCAGTGGAAATCAAGACTGCCAAATTTGGAAGTGCTGGTTTCCTTCTAGCAGCTAGTTGCAAAACTATCAGTTTTCCTCAGGTTATTATCCTTTCTGGATTGGGAAAAGCATTTTTCCAAGAAAAATCCTTATTCGTCCAATTTCAAAAAGATGCCTTCACCACCAATTTACTACCCTTCCAGTTAGAAGGAGCTCCAGCTGTACCACCAATGACAAGAGCAAATGTGAATTTTATGGAAATATCCATGATCCTGGAAATCTGAATGGTCAGGGTCATTTCTCTCCCATGCCATTCACTCTGTGGGCAATTAAAGGCCACTTAAGGGCCTCATATCAGCGACAGGAAGGGACTCGCTATACAGGTAGCACGATAAGCAAACCCTTACAGGGTTCTTTGTGGGCTCTGAGGGGGTGGGTGTGGGGGAGGGGTGTGGTGGTGGTGGTGGTGGCGGTGGCAGTGGTGGGTCCCTCGTTTGAAGAGGCTCGCAGCCAGATTGAGGGACCCCACTGAAAACCAATGTCCTGCACTTGCTGTTGATCCCGCCCCTGCGTGGCCCCCCTCCTTCACTCATGGCCTGGGATTCAATGACAATCCTCAGCCTCGAGTCAGTGTCATACCAGCAGCAGCCACCACCTCCCCAGTTGCGTTGACGTTCATTGGAGCTGCCAGCCTCTGATTGTCCGGCAGCTCTCAGTGGGCAGGACTTCTGCCCCTGGGGTCCTTGGTCCCGGGGAAGACCCACTGCTATCCAGTATGTGACTGAAGGCACTTAATACAGCAGGCCTTATCCAAACGAAGCAACACAGAGCTCTTGCTAGCTCTCTAGCTACTGGGTGAAATGCCTGTTGCCTCCATTAAATACTGTCCATTGTTTCTGCTGGAGTCAGGGGGACCTGAAGACAAACCTTGAGAAGCAAATGGGAGTAAGTGGCCAGAAAGATCAATTCCGGGAGTATGATGCCAAGGTGCTGGCAACAGTGCCATAAGATGTTCACTGATCTCTCACGGGTGGTCAGGGCCAGTGAAAGAACCTTCAAAGGACATCCCTTAACCGCCTTCCCATCAACCTACCATTCATCTCACTCCCATCACTCACCCAGCAGCAGTCTCTAACAATCAGAACTCAGGCCTAACATTCAGATGCTCCACCTCACCCTCTCACACTTTCTAAATCTGCCAGCCTCACACTCACTTTTCTCCGCTTTGAAATATATTTAGCTGTTCACCCAAATGCAGTTCAAGACTACCACTGACATTCTTCCCTCTCTCTTGTGGGACAAGAAGGCCCATAACCTCAGGGAGAAGAACAGATACAGAGGGTGTCTGCACCAACCCTCACCTTGTACATTTATGTATCCAGATACCCAAGGACCAGCAGCTATACCAAGCCACTGCAGCCTCATGTGGAAGGGCAAAAAAAGCACTTGACTTCAGATAAAGAAGCACTGTCACTTGATCAGACACTTGCAACGACCAACTCAGATACAAGCCCTGTGGATACCCTAAAGTGTATTATAGGGCAAAATTACACAGCCCTGTCACAGCGGGGTGGAGCAGTAAAATGCGGTCAGCCTACATCTTCCCATTCACACATGGGCTCCACAGGACAATGTGGGTACATTAAATGGCACTGTTACAGAAAAGGGAGGGGTGGTGTGATAACTTTTCCTTTTTTTTTCTTGCCTCTCAGCTAACTGCAACAAGAAGGGGTTTGAGAAAGGGTGTTTTAAACCTTTTTGATTGCTGAATTGACATGAACAGACTTTCTGGTAAGTTAAAATCAAAAGAAAGGGTAAAAATTTATTTACACAACACCCAGCTGTCATGCTGCAGTCCAAAGGAACTGTGACTACAGCTCCCATAACTCTGGCAAGTTTTCTGTTGACTGGGCAGATAAGTTCTTTGACCTCCCTGTCAGGATGCAGCGGTACTCCCTTCGAACTCGAATGTTTCACCAAAACTCCTCCAAGATCACAGTATTTCCACAAACCTTGCAACAACAGAAGTAAGTCAAAAGTATCTCATTTGGCAGTTAGATGGCTGGCCCTTTAAATAATGCAGGTGAATGGTCTCCACCTGCAGCTGAATGCATATTCAGTTGGAAAAGATGATGAGATGGCATTAACTGGACCTGTGCAATTTATATTGGCAAAACAAGTGTCTAATCTACTGTAAAAGCTGTTTGATATCATGTTTTTCCTCACTGCATGCTTCCGGCGCATGCATTCTGCCCCTGTGCTACAGCCCTTACCATCATGGACCACTGGGCAGGCTGCAGTAGATACAGCCAGAAGCAGTGAACTGCCAATTTTAGCTGCTGTGGCTTCTGTGGTGCCAGCTCCAGTGGTGCTACAGAGCCAAATTTCATGGTCAAGTTTTATTCTCCTTGAGGTTCAAGCACCTCCACTGGTTGTTAAAGAATTGTGTTCAGGGCGAGATAGAAGTATACTGTGATTTGAGTACAACAACAACGTTAGATTGTACTGGTGAGAGTTGACTCGAATAATACAATTTGATTGTGATAACAAGGTTCAACTGTAGCCAAAAATGTAGACATAGCATTGAGATTTGATTATAATAATTAGCATATTAATGATGCTCTAATGCTGTACCTATTATGCAAACAACTTGGTTATTGTAAGTAGCATCAAATCAGGGTGGTTGTATCAAATAGGTGGCACAAAAGTGAAAGTTTGTTGTACTAATGTAATTGTTAGCATGTTGAATCTTCTAATCTTTACAATTCCCTCAAGGCACTTTAATAAAATTTTAAACATTTGAGAATTCAAATACATTTCATAACTGAAATTCAAAGAAGGGCTCAATTTCATACTTATATACTTGTATTTTATTTTTGATGTAGCAAATTGAAATTGCTGTACAGAAGTTAAAGTCATGTTTTTTTGAGACTCCGTTTTGCTGTTAAACAACTTTGCCCTTAATCTGTCTAGGCTCAGCTTTGAATTTGGTGAAGACAAATGGAATACAGGCATCCGACCTCTCTATACCTGTAATGGGCACATTTGATCTACTCTGCAGTTGAAAAGGAAAGAAAAAAAAGTTGCCTTATTCACTGTTCACCTGGTAAGAGTGGTTTGCTTCTGCAAATGACACCCCTATAAATTAAACTCAGAGAAAATATTTGAGTTATTGACTCACAACTTTTTTATTTTAGCAATAGGTGAAAAGTACACTCTTGTTTGAACAAACGTTTGGATAGTGTCTAACACAAGGTTTGGATATGAAAGGACCATAGTTCCTTATAGAATAAACAAATTGGGTTATCTCAGTGGAATTTGGTTACTATGAAGAAAGGCTTGTCTTTATACAGTGCTTTTCATGATCTCAAAGCATTTTATAATGCTTTTCATGGTCCCAAAGCATTTTATAGCCAAAAACCACTTTGAAGTGTAATCACTGTGTAACATTGGACAGCAATCACAAAGTTGTAGTCATGCACATTGTACGGGAATTGAATGTTTTAATTACAAAAAGAGAAAATGCAGAATTTTCTGTGCCTGTTGGTGTTGGGTGTGATGGCAGGTGTGAGCAGATAATATGGCAGGAAGGTCAAAAATTGGTTTCACAGTGTCGTGAAACCAGTTGGCGATTGTTCGCTCTGCCTGTCAATAGCAGGCGGCCTTTCCCGCCACTGGATGTCAGGATTTTCATTTTAATACATCTGCATATTATAATAAGTCCTACTCACTGGAATCATTCCCCCACATTGGATCATCCGGGCATGTCGGCATGTTTGCACATTGATGTGTTACAAAACTGAACAGAAGCGACGTGCACCTGGTAAGCTGCACTTCGCTCGGGATTTTGAGGTTTGTTTGTCTACCTTGCTTTGGGCAGAACTCGCTGTCATCAGCGCCAGGCTTCACAGGTAGCACTACATCACTTTTAAGGGGGCTCACAGGCAGGTGTCTACTTAAGAGACCAGCCGTAAGGCTGGGGTGGCTTTTCAATGGCTGCAGCACTAAGCCTTGCTTGGGGAAGAGGGAGAAGTGGTCTCAGGCAAGGGAAGAAGCTGCAGGGCAAGAGCTGTACTGGGGAAGGAGGATATCCCAGGGTGTGTGTGGGCCACATGTTGATCCATGCAAGTGGCCTCAAGATGGTGAGGGCTGAGGAGGCAGGCTGCAGAGGAGATGAGACCAGCTGGAGAGGGTGTGTGTGAGGAGTGAGTGGTGATGTCCCTTGAGCTGGCAGTGAGTGAGATGACGGTGAACGTGTGGTGAGCTTGTGTGTGAGTTTAGAGTGATGAGATGGTTGCCTTACCCTGGTGGCATGAATGAGATCATTCATATTCTTTCTGCAACTGGATGGCCAACCTCTTTGGTGCAGCATTGGCACTGACCACCATTTTCCCCACCTCCCAAGCCAGAGTGGTGACATTGGTGGGCCTCCTGTGGCCAGTGCGGGGGTAGAGGACATTGTAGTGGGCTCCAACAGTGCCCAGGAGGTGTCCCAGGGAATACGTCACTGAATCGGTGGGGGGGGTGCTGCAGTCTTCTTGCCTTTTGGGGCGGTATCTTCTGTGCAGCTGTCCTGGGCTGGAAGCAGTCAGAGGGGTGAATGCAGTTCCACTTTAAATACGGCGCCTGGCGTGAGGAGTGGTGAGGTGATGACCTGGCGGGTGAATTGCAGGCTGCCCGCCAGTGAGATGGCATGTTTCCCTGGAGTGCATGATTAATGCAGCAGGATTGGGACAAAATGG